>NC_083285.1:18383965-18983965 GCF_963506605.1 Zootoca vivipara | reverse complement strand
TGCTGGGGGGGGGGGGACACAGCAGTAACAAAAACATATCAAATAAATAAAGCAAAGTGGCTACCAGTAGTTAAGCAGTTAAGACAATGGAGCATATATCCCCAGGCAAGATTTGATAGCTGACCATTTCACCCTATTGTTCTTAAGTGGGACTTGTTAATGAGCATTCAGGAGCATTAAGAGTTCTATTGGCGATTTAATGAGGGTGCAGACTCAGAGGATTCAATTTGACTAAGGTGGCTCTGCAAGGCTAAAAGGAAGTGAATAAGAAAGGGGGGGGCTGTAGCTTTGACAGACACAGTGATGTTTATAAAAAGCATTGGTGTTCCAGTCTGCCCCTCCTCCTGCATCTGTATACTGTAAATCAGGGGTGGCCACCTCCCAAGAGACTCTGATCTACTCAGAGTTTAAAACTGGGGGTGATCTACACCCTTTTGGGGGGTTCAGGTCAAAGCTGTTGAGTTTTTTTTAAAGGAAGGGAAGCCCTGTTTTGGGGGGTTTAGGTCAAACTTGTTGAGCTTCTTTTAGGAGGGAGGGAGGCCCATTTTTGTTTAGGGCTTCAGGTCATAGTTCAATTTTTTTGAGGGAGGAGGAAAATTTTGGGTGAGCTTTTTTTAGGGGTGCCAGTGACCTACCAGTGATCTACCACAGACATCCAGTGATCTACTGGTAGATCACAATCTACCTGTTGGACGTGCCTGCTGTAAATCAAGCAGAGAGAAAGCTGCTTACAAGGCTCCTGTACATGCAGAGTTCCAGCATCACAGCGTCACCCAGAGGCACCCACAAATATGAGTTATCCCTCTCTCTATTTCTTCCTTCCTTCCCTCCCTCTTCCATCCTTAATAAAATACGGGGGGGGGCAGATAAGCCCCACATAGAAAGCCCATCAACATGGGGGGATGACTCTTTCAAATACGGTATTTACCAGTATTTGGGGGGGGGGGAGGCACCTAGGCCTCTAGGAGTTGGCTGCTATGCCTAGGAGTAGGACAATTCAAGAAAGTAGAACGATGCATATGGTATGGTAATATATCAATAGAATCGTAGAATTGTAGTCGGAAGGGACCACAAGGGTCATCTAGTCCAACCCGCTGCAATGCAGGATTTTTTTCCTAAGGTGCGGCTTGAACCATGGTTGAAATATTATGCTGATATGCAGCAACGCCTCGGAGCCGTCGTGGCTGCGGCCGTGTCTTGCCTCACCCTCGCCCGCCCTGCCACCCCCTCTCGCCTGCCCGACCCTCCCGTCCTCTCCAGCCAAGCAGGGTAGCTGCCAACGCTACCAGCCCCAGAAGCACAAGGTGGCCGCTGCTGCCGCCGCCACAATATCATCAGGCCCGCTGGCCCTTTAGCCCCACCCACTTCATGGCCCCTCCCCTTCCGTGCCTTGGCCCCGCCCCTGAACGACCATGGCTTCCCCCCCCCCTAGTTTTGATCCTGGCTACGCCCCTGCCTGGGAACAGCAGTTTGCTCCTAATAGAGCTACAGTTCTTAGCACCCTTAACAAATTACAGTTCCCAGGATTCCTTGGGGAAACCATCTGATTTAAATGTGCTTTACATGTATGTTGTGGAGTTGACCTTGAAGTAGTCCCCACATGGCAGCCATAGAGTGTAAACTGGCTTCTCTCTTTGACTAATTGGACAAATAGAAAAAGCTGTTATGACTGCGCTGAGGTAGGAAGGTGCGGCCGGTTTTGTGCCCCGCTGGCTGCCAGGGCATGTGTGCAGCCAATGCCCTCCTAGACTGTGAGGCACACCCCACAGCGGAGGCCACTCATTGGCCAGTTTGAATTGCAGCAGCTGCCGGAACTCGAGCCAGCTGCCCAGGAGGCCAAGGGGAATTCCCTCAATGGCCACCCAACCATGTGCGCTCCGTTTTCTTTTACTGCCCTGGGATGGTGACTGAGCGCAAGGAACCACAACAGCTGCCCACCCGGAGAAAAGGGTAAGCATCCATTCTAGTTTCTCTGGGCTATTCCTGAGCTAGTTCTCTGAGCTACTCTAAGAAACAGAAGTATAATTTACATAATTTATTGCATAGTTTGTACAGTGAATAGACTTTGGCTTTTCTTGGAGCATGATTTGGATATCCTTGGCACATTTTGGTTTCCGAATGCTGCTCCTGGTTATTCAAAGTGGGTGAAGCTAGCAATGGGTGGCTGTGAATCCAGCAGAAACTCCTGGGTTTTCTTCTGCACACACATCTCTAGGATCTGTCACAATCCATTTCAGATAACCAGGCACAAGGGAGTTTGGGGAACTACAGGGAATTCACAGCTCATACTCATTTAACTTTCATGCATTTAGGTTTACGCTCTTGGCAAAAAATGGAGGCAGAACAGGGACAGGTGTTTGGGGGGAAAGACATTGGCAATCCCACCTGCTATTGAACCTAATGTGTTATGACTATATACGATTTTGGCTTTACGTGCTATCTCCAGAATGTAACCCTCACGTAAGTTGAGAGTCCACCTGTATTTCCTGCTTCCTCATATTGATCTGGTTCCGAAATGGTTTGAAGTTCAGGAAAATGCAATTGACTCAGAGCTTAGAAGGTTCATTTTTTAAAAAGAAACAGGTATAGTTCTAGTTCATCATGTCCAAAAAGGAACTGATTCCTTTTTGATGTTCATCCCTTTGTAAAATGAACTGCTGTAGTTCACAATCAGCTCACAATTCAGTTCACAGTTCATCCACATGATCCTCAGCATTTCTCCCCTCAGCATTCATAAAGTTTCAAGCTACTGCACTGAACTATAAAATATACATGTGCAGACTCAGAAAACAAAAATAAAACACACACAGTGGAGTGTTAATTGTTTACATTGTGTTTCCCAACAATTTAAGCTTAACAGCCCAAGGAGTAAAGAGTAAAAAAAAATGGATGTAAGAGTGAATTTGAAGATGAACTAAAAGTTGTTCAAAGTTCTACCCAAAAATGAACTTCATTTGTGTTCCATTCACTGGCAATTATGGGAACTACTGGTATAGTTCAGAGATGTTTGAACTAATTCAGTTAACTCAATTAAATCTAACAGATTCATTCCAACCACAGCATTGACTCAAATGTTCCCAGCTCCTTCCCACTTCTCTTATGAATTTCTCTTGATGAGTTGCATCTAGAAGAGCATTAGTAATCATTATCATTTCATGGACTTGAATTTTATGAATTCTTTCGAAGCCTGAGAGTTGAGACTGGGTATCCTATTTTTAACCGTAATGAGCTTTACAGAGGTTCAAGATAGCATCTGCCTGTTGGAAAACTGGGCTTTGCTTCAAGTTCAAAGCCAGGCAAGTTTTAACTATGCATGCTGAAGTACTTATTCCCTATTTGGCTCAAACTCTTTTCCACAGCATTGTTCATCCCAACAATCCTTGGACTATATAGAATAGATGCAAAGGATGGTATGAGATGAAGCATTTAACATCCATCCAGTCTTGTTCTCATGCATATATATCTAATTTTATTTATATGCTGCCTTTCCGCAGTCCAAGCCATGCTCAAGGCAGCTTATGACGTGAAGAAAAAAGCATTGCTGCAAGATAACAAAAGTAGTCGTGAATAATAAATAAGACATTAAAAAGTATACGACCAAACTCAACCATTTCCACTTCAATCACAAGATTAAGATCTTGTGGGCTGGCATGTTGTTTGGGAGGGGTTGTTGCTGTGGTTTTTTTGTATCTTTATTTAAGAAGATTTTTTTAAAGAAACCACAGCAACAACCCCTCCCAAACAACATGCCAGCTCTAGTCTGTTCAGCAGCCTCAGCTTTTATAGCTGGAGTCAGTCAGGTCCCCACCCTCAGTCCTTCATTCTCACCCACTCTTGTAGCCACACATGCTACCCCAATCTCTCTTGAGGTTCAGGAGGCCATCCTGAGATGGAGTCAGTGCACTGCTGGGGAGGAAGGATTCCAGCTTCAGGAGGTACTCCACCCAATTAGGGGTGATTCCATCCCCAGCAGACCCTTGTGTCTCATCCCACATACCGGTATTCAGAAGGGCCTCATTACCACCCAGAGAGGCTTGGGGTAATGCAGAGGGCTGGGGTGGCGGCAAGGAAGGAATGAGAAATTTCCTATCATGTACATCCTTCCATTCACTTTTCTGAGGTTTGAAGTCATAAAGTTTAAAGGTGGAATACTACAACTAATTTTTATTATTGAAACTTTATATAGCTGGAAAGGAAAGGAGGCAGTTGAAAACTTTCCTTCCATCGACTTCCTTAAGTAAGTCTATGATTTTTCCAAGTTGAACAAATAAAGCTGTTTATGATGAAACTTGCGTAAAGAAAGAAAAAGGAATGTTTTCAACCCATAGATGAACAATGCTAATGTGATTATTACACAAAAGAGTTCACTGTTCTGTGAATGTTTATGCTAAACACCCAATGATGCTGACTTTTTGCTTCAGAACATTTTTCTCCGTTGCAGGAAAAGCAAGATTTGTTGATTCCACTTCCCTTGGTTGGAAAGCTGAGCAGCAGGGCTGAAAGCAAACATGTCCATGGATTTTTTTTTATTTTTTTAAAGCTTTTTAAATGGGGATATTTTCTTGCTAAGCTTTCAATTTAGAGTGAGTCATACTAGCTGTTACAGGAGGGATTCCTCTCTGGATTCCATACAAGGCACACATTATCTATTTACATTTGGATCGGTTGCAGGAAGAGATTATCAAATTCATTTCATTAACTTTAAACCACTCTGGTTCTCCTAAACTCCAAATTAGTGCCAATTTACAAGTAACATTCCGGGCTCTGTACAGAAGAATAATAAGACTATTATTCCTGGAGGGAAAATGATCTGTTGATTTAGCACACGATATTCTTATTAAAGGAAATCCCAGAAATAAAACTGGGCTTGTGCTGACATGAAATGGGTCAAATACTTTCAAAGTTCTGGGTGTGTTCCTTTTTTGTGCTATAGCAATACACAGAAACAAATATGGAGTCAACAAAAAATGCCTGTAACAGGGCTCGGCTTCCCATCTAGAAAAGTTATATGTAAAACTATGAACTATTAACCTAGGATAATCACAGTCTGCTAATCTGCAATGGACCAGAGAGTACTGAGTAAACAGAATACTAACTGCTTTTGCAGAGGTTACTGTGCAAAGTTTTGCGAACATAGGAAGCCAACAGCAGAAGTGAAGTTCACAGTATTTCACAAGAGGTGCCAATAAAGAGAGGAGGTATCTGGAATGGGTGTAAGAGACATCAGGGCTTAAAGAGTCTTTTCTGAATGAACTTTCAGCTCCAAGTTTCAAAGGGGTGTGTTTACTCCTTCCGGAACTTCCTAGGGGGCCCTTCAGACTGGTGTTTTATTGCAGGTGTATTAAGCAACAGGCTCTTGACACAATAACAGCTGGAAATTTGTGTAGGGATTATTCTGTTTTGTTGTTTGTCAGTGTTGCTTTCCCGAAGCTACCAGAATATTGCTGTGGGGGGGGGGGGCTACAGTGTAACAAAATCAAGACAAAACAACAACAATCCCGGAACATTTGTGATGTAAAATTGTTGTGTGGTTTCAGGCAAATGTTATAGACCATACAAACACTGACTGGAAATGAAACAGTATGACCACCCTGAAACTTTTCCAGGCACGAACAGTAATGAAAGCGAGCATGGCCGTACCCAGGATCAAAACTAGGGGGGCACGCCAGCCATGCCCCCCACCCCCAGCCACCCGATTGGCTGGCTGGCGATGACGTGGCCGGGATCCCCCCAGGAGGCGTGGTCAACATCCACGCACCCCCCAGTGGGGAGGGGCCGTTTCCAGCCATTGCTGAGGCAGCACACGGAGCCACCCGCGCTTGCGCTTCTGCCTCACCCGCTCTTTTACCGGCAGCGGTGACTAAAAGAAGGCAGCAGCAGCGAAGCTGCCTCCGTCGAGAGAAACCTGGACCTGGGCTAACTTCAGCCCACACTCCTTTAAGTCACAGCGAGCACAGCACAGAAAGTGCTGCCCCACAATGCTCCGCGGCACCTCATTTCCATACATGCAAATGAAGTGCCATGGAGCATTGTGGGGCAGCACTTTCCCTCGACGGAGGCAGCTTCGCTGCCGCTGCCGCCGTTTCGCTTCAGCCGAGCAGGCCAAGGCCGAGCACAGCTGGCAGCGTCCCTGCCTGTCGTGCCGTGCTCTCCAGCTGCCCGCTGTGCTTGGCCCTGCCTGGCAGGGTGCTGGACCATGGCGGCTGCGGCAAGATCATGTACCTGACTAAGAAGGTGAACTGCCTTGACAACAGCATGCGCCGCGAGCTGTTTTATACCATTTCCCCCTTTTTTTGCTTGGGGGGCAGCTGCCCCCCTGCCCCGCGCTGGGTACGCCCATGAAAGCAAGATCACATCTGACTGCCCTGATAGTTAAAGGTAAAGGTACCCCTGGGAGAAGCCAACATAAATTAAGCTTTTGTTTGTAATGTTTAATGCTGGTTTTGATGTAAGGAAGGAGAACCAGATAAGCCTTTGTACTTCAGATATAAACATGTTCCATTTCTTCATTTTCAACTAATGGCACAGATAGCATGAGTCATTTCTCTCTTTCCTTTTGATTTGATCCTTTCCATGCTGAAAGGGTAAGAAGATCACCTACTAATGTTCACTAGGTACTCCTCTGTTAATACATAGGATCTCTCTCCACCAACAACCCACCCCATCAGTCATAATAACTGGCCTTTTGCTAACAAACTAAATAAAAGACACTACTGTGCCAGCGAGGAGGGATTATGAGAAAGCCAAGCAAATTTTGTACCCAGAAAGGGAGTGGAGGGAGGGAATCTTCCAAAACAAATGTGTTTGAAAGGACTCCAAGTCACACATTCCAGGGGCATAAGGAAGCTTCCTTTAATTATGATGGATTTATGCATTTCAGGAGATCAACATATGATATCACATGCTCAGTTCTTTTTTGATTCTGTGGCTCTACTTTTAGGTTTCAATATGTATCTTCCATGTGGTAAGTCCATTATATATAGGATCTACAACCAAGACACTGAGCTAGTTGTTCTGCAAGAATTTTACATGTCCCCAGCTGCAAGTGTGTTATGTTTGCCTGGGGCTCAGAGGATGTTCCAATCACTATGAACCACTCCAGCCTCCTTGGCTTGCTATATAAGCACCTTATCTGCAGAATTAAATAGCCCTACTTCTTGCATTCATAATTCAAAATTCAATTATCAATTCATAATTGAATTATGGTGCTGGAGGAGACTCTTGAGAGTCCCATGGACTGCAAGAAGATCAAATCTATCCATTCTGAAGGAAATCAGCCCCGAGTGCTCCCTGGAAGGACAGATCCTGAAGCTGAGGCTCCAATACTTTGGGCACCTCATGAGAAGAAAAGACCCCTTGAAAAGACCCTGATGTTGGGAAAGATGGAGGGCACAAGGGGAAGGGGACGACAGAGGAGTAGATGGTTGGACAGTGTTCAAAGCTACTAAAATGAGTTTGAACGAATTGCAGGAGGCAGTGGAAAACAGAAGTGCCTGGCGTGCTCTGGTCCATGGGATCACAAAGAGTCGGACATGACTAAACAACTAAACAACATCAAAATGATCACGTATCCTGGCTTGGCCTGTATAATTTGAGGACCAGGGAGCCAAATGCAACTCACTTGTGTGATGTGTTGTGCACTGTTTGGGACTGACAACTTCTGTTTGTTTGTTTGTAGTACTAGCCACGCAGCAAGAACTGGAGGTTTACTTAGCCACCATATGTTGTTGGAAGTTCTGTATTGCGGTGGTGTCATCACAAGTTATACTGACCTGGTCTAGGCAATACAAGACAACGAAAATTGAGTGCAGGGGTGGGGGAGCCCAGAAGCCAAAGAAATTTTCTTTCAGGTGCTGCAGTCCAAAGGTTGTATAGCTTGAATTGGGGCCCAGGAATCTGCTGAAAACCAATGCAAGCTTGTTCATCAAGGACCATCATAATGCGTTCAGAATGGCTGATTCCTGTTAGGAATCTCACTGGGGAATTCTGGGCCACCTGAAATTTCTGGTCCATCTTCAGGCACAGTCCTGTGATGACAGGAGTGCCTGGCGTGCTCTGGTCCATGGGGTCACGAAGAGTCGGACACGACTAAATGACTAAACAAACAACAACAACAACAACAACAACACTTCTTGCATGGCTTTTGTTACCACCTGTAAACTGCCTGCTTCAGCTACCAGGTTATACTTTCTTTTTGTTCTTTTATTTGGGGTGGGGGAGGAGGAAGACTGATTGCCAAAAAGACTAGATTTGACAAATCCAATATTTACAAAGGAGGCTGCAGCTTATGAAAGATGTACATGATGCAGAGCGTGTTTCCAATTCCTTGGGTGACAAATCAGACCCACCACTGATCAAATACATGACGGAGCAGGCAGGGTCTCCTGATGCTAGCCCCAAAGGCTCAGAGATTCTGAAAGAAACCTCAAGAGGAATATCTTTAGGAGCCTTCAGGATGGGATCCAATACAATTGCCAGCAGAAGAGCCTCTGGTGGAGTCAGAGGGAGAGATTCCTCAAGAGTGCATGCATCTAAAGGTCCATGCCTGGGTCATGCCTGAAGATCTAAAATTGGTGTAACTGGGGTAAAGAACTTCTTCTGAATAAGGGGCTCTCCATGCAACCTCAAATACCCAGCAGCTTCCATCAATTCAACTTGCATCTTCAAAAAAAATGGGGGGGGGAGTTTCGGTTTCATCAGAAGCTTTTGTGGTGGTGTAAAAAAGTATGAAAACAATTCACTTTGAAAGATGTTGCAATGGAGAAGACAAATAAATATCATGTAGGGCGGGTGGTGTTAATTATCTGAATGGTCCACATTGTAAGCCAGCTTTTGTTCACTTTATGTCTTTTCCACAATGTAACATTCAAAAAGCTTTCTTTATGTCTGTATAAAAGTACAGAATACCGGTAAATATAATCTGTTCATGGTTTGGACAGGAAAGGTACGTACAAGTTTTATGAGGATAGGACCTTTAGCTTCTAGTTCTCATCCCTGCCCTACTGATTTATATTAAGGCTACCTTTAGCTTGAAGTATGAATGTTTCTTCAGGTTTATGTCAGACAATGTATGGCAACATATAGTAACTTGCAGAGTGAAATGCTCAGCACTGCAAATATGCCCTGTTCTTCCATCAGTCTAGCCAGTGTCATACAGTTGCTTTACTGCCAACTACATGTTACATTAAGCACTTTAAGAAACGAAAGTATGCTTAACCCTGGGCACTTTTATTGCAACGGAAAAGCAGGGTCTATATAGGTTTTTGGACTATATGGGTGTTTGGTCTGATCCAACAGGGCTTATGTTCTTTTATACACAGCTGCTCTCTGCCTCCAGGGGTTCTGTTTATCGTGCAAGTAGCAAGTAATTATCTCTCCATCCATTACCTAATCAGCTCACAGGTTGTAAGTTAGTTCTCAGGCTAGCTTATTGCAAAACTATAGTTAGCCCCAAGTAAGTTGGTATGAGATCTTAGGCGATTGCTTTTCATCACTAAAGCATTGGGACCTCCTCGAAAAGGAGTGCATTGGGGATGCTGTGCTTATTCATCTAAATTAAGGGGTGGCCTATATCCTTAGGTGCCCCTATTGTCTCTCCAGAAACTAGGCTGAAGGCTGAAATGATCTGTATGATGGTATGAAGCATGTGTGCGTGGATAATGTGAGGTCATTGCCCTCAGTGCTCTCTCAAAATTCAAATTGTGGCCCTTGGTCCAAAAAGGTTGGTGACCCCTGTAATAGCTGAGTGCAAATATACAAGTCCTTACAGAACACACATTAGAGTATGCCAACAATTCTAGAACTCAATTGCAGTACGGTAAAACAATTCACTGTACTCTGAACCTATGCATGATGTTTTATTTGTTCCATCATGACAAATTAAAAAGAATTTTAAAAAAAGAAGGGAATTGCAATCTTCCTTGCTCGAGCATTTCAATTCATACATTCAATTATAAATGAAGTTACTCTGGGGGGAAAGGGGGGTTATAGCACCTAAACAATTTCCACTGGTTTCCTCTCCTGCACTAGAAACTGAAGATTGGCAGGTCTCATACCAAGCAAGCTATTAGCTATCTAGTGCACTAATGCTAACACTGACTCATGCTTGTAGCTGTTTTCCCCACACGTAATAAAACATGCCTGTATGTGTTCAGGCAGGAAGGTATTTCCAAGAGAATGTATTGAATGCCAAGGATTTGACCATCTACCACTTAAGCCATTAGGAGTTTTGCCTCTGATTTATTGAGGGCAAGCTGGACCCAGGCAGTGAAAGTGTGAGCAAACATCATTTAAAGCTCTTGATAAGATTTTTGTTGTTGTTCCTTGGCATAGCTTGCTGATTCATTTCTTTGCAAGTGTATGACAACCTATCCATCTGTGTTGAGGCAGATTGCAGCATTGGGTATATGTGATCAGTGCAACTGCAAAATGTTCTCTGCCACACATGCATTTCAAAACATGAAAGTACAAATATATAAATAAGACCACCCCATGCTCCTCCAGCCATTAAATGGCTACCCAATGTTCAAACTTGTGCTTCGACAGACCTTCACTAAATTGAATTTCAGATTTAAAAAGAAACCCATTGAATGCCTCAGTATTGGGACTTCCGATCTACCACCATTGCTGATCGGCAAGGTAATCTCGAGCTCCGAGATTCCCTGGCGCTGTGAGGGAGGGGGAGCAGTGAGAGCACTGCGGACCCCTGAAAGAGCCCCAGATCGAGCGTTCTGGGGACCTAGGGACTCAGCTGCACCTTTTTCTGTCTCCTCTGCTCCCCGGTAAGCCCTATTAAGGGAGCCAAGAGTGAGCGGAGTGGAGACATTGTGCGTTGAGTTGAACTGCTACCCTCGCAGTGTGAAGCTCTGTGCCGGCAGCTTGTGGAGCGGTGGATTTTTCCAGATTAAAGGATTTGAACAGATTGGACACCGTGAGTAAAGAAAAAGAACTTTAAAAAAAAATTATGGGAAAGAATTGGCCATGGGAGGAGATTCAAAAAAGGAAGTCAATCTCCCCCATTGAGAGAACAGAGACGCAGTTAATTTGCCCGAAGCCGGAAAGACTGACAGGAACTTTTTAACTTAAAACCTTCCCCCTAAGACACGGTAAAGGGGGGAAAGGTTGAATTCAGCAAAATCCCTGTAGAATTTTTTATTTCGGACTGGGGGAAGCCCCCCTGGAAGCTGGAGTCGGGTCCCTGGAGACTGAGATCAGCGAGCCACCATTATGACATCACAATAGGAAGGAATTTGTTTACCTCTTTGAGGTCTGGAACTGTCAATATTGAAAAGAGTGCAAAATATTCGGCTGGGAAAAACAAGTTTTGACATTGCTCTTTTCATAAATGGACATAAGAGCTTTAAGTTATGAAGAATTAAAAATGTCAGATAGCAACCAGTTCAGACATAACTTTTGTTTTTGAAGTCTGGAAATACGAACTGCGCCACTTCCTGCTTTGCAATCTGTGCTGTTCCCATGAAACCTGAGATAAACAAGATGTCAGTAGACATAATATCATCTGACTTCGTAGACTTTCAAGAGGAACTCCTGAGATCACTTTTGGATTTAAAAAGCGAAGTGCACCAGAATTCAATACAGATTGGAACAATAAACCAGAAATGTGTGGAAATTGAAAAAAAAGACTAATTTTAACAGAGAATACAGAGAAGAAAGATGAACAACCACCAGCACCCAATCTTGTTTTTGTATAATCTTGTTTGTCCTCAGTAACCAAAATTATTTAATCAACATATACACGCAGAAAGGTTGTTTTCCTTCATTTGCAAGGAATCGTACAAAACAAAGTGGTACTAATAAAGAAAAGTTCCAGGGTGGCAAAAGAAAGCAAATTAAAAATGCTTTTGCAGTTCATCAAAACTATCCAGCAATATCAAGTTATAGGAAAACTTGTGCTATTAACAGTCATCCTTCTAGTTGGTTAATTGGTTCAGCAACTTCCATGCACATGACGTGTGATGCTAATTATTTCCCCCAAGAGTTAAATGCTAACTAATCAGAGGCAACTACAGGAGAGCTATGAGATTCAGGTGAGGGTCAGATACCTTGTCAATCCCAGCAGGTATATAAGAGGATGACCCAGGCCTGCGGCCTGCCCATTTATTGTTATTATTTAACAATAATATATTATGTCCTTTAGAGGAGAAAAAGTTCAAAAAAATGTCTTCTGGGGCAATGTTCTATATTTGTGCTTGGAAAGGATTGCTCTTTCTACAGTTATTACCTGAACAATACTAACAACAATAGATGAGGGAGCTATTTATTTCCTTGGAAGGACGCAAAGACTACCAAAGAGAAAATTTCCTGTTTTTGAATGCTTCTGAAAAGTGAAGAATGTTGATTACTATGACAGCCATAAGGAATATGCAGATGTTGCTGGAGATGTGTCATTTGCACCATAATCCAATAAACAATTGGTGTTTTGAAGCCTATTGTTTACCATTAAGCAGGTCTTGCCTGAATGGGAATATCAAGGATGTTCTGTCCTGAACTTAACATATTAACTGAGTTTTTGCTTATTTAAATATGTTTAATAAGCAAATTTATTATATAGAAAACAGAAAACTACAGAATTATAGAGCTTGGCTGTAACATACAAGGAACAAGGCATATTCAACAACAGAAACATTATTGTCCTAAATTATCAATAGGAAACTCATTCTCTGGTTGCCTATCCTCATAGCTGCCAAGTTTTCCCTTTTCTCGCGAGGAAGCCTATTCAGCATAATGGAAAATCCCTTAAAAAAGGGGATAACTTGGCAGCTATGTATCCTTACGTAGCCCAAAGAGTACCATCATTTCAATCAATAAGAAGAAGTTAGCAGGCTGGAGTGAACCCTAATGTTTGCAGTTAAGAAAAAAGGGAATCCTAAGGGGGACCCCCCCCCCAAAAAAAACCCAGCCTATTATAAACATTGAAATCTGTCTCATACCGAATCAGACTACTGGTATACAGGCAACAACCAATTTGTATGGGGCTTAGATTCCTGACCCCCTTCTGCATTGGTAGTGCGTGCATAAGCCCACCTTGCCCCATTCCGCTCCATTCTGCCTCCCATTCTGCCCCCTTTTCCAGCCACTTCCGGGTCACCACAATGTGCATGTGTGTGGTCACGCATGAATCAGTCGTTGCCTTATCTAGTACAGCATTGTCTACACCGATTGGCTGTGGCTCTCCAGGGTTTCAGACTAGTAGCATTTTCATCCCTACCTGGAGATGCCAGAGACTGAACCTTCTGCATGCCAAGCAGATGCTCTACAACTGAGTTCAGCCCTTCCCCACTGATGACTGACCATTCTCAGCAGGCATGGAATCCTAAAAATTAATACTGAATTTTTCAAAATGACACCAGATGGGATTTGAGTAAAAACATTATTAATCTGAATAATGGTGAAAACTGTCATCCACCTTCATTTGCCATTTCTTGTTTTATGGAAAAAATAAAAAGTAGCCAAATGGTGACATAATACTTAATTGCCCAGTAGGAATATAAAAGAAGATATAACACTTTTGGTTTAATGAGGCCCTATTTAAAATGTTATGTTCCTAGTACGTGTACCGGAATCACCACACTATGAGGGGGAAAACGCTTCCTGTTCTGCCACATCCGAAACATTAACCTACTAATGGAGAAAGGGTCAGAAGAATTTATTTACCACACTGTTGTTTCAAATACCTCATATGCTTATCAAAGGAAGTCTGTGGGCATGGTTCTAAGGGCATTATTCAGTATGTGACGTCCATTGTTAGCTTTTTCCGTGGCTTCCCAGAGTTAAGCCATGGAAACTATTAGAGAAGCCAGGAACACAGGAAATATTCGTAAATTGGAGGCTCCCTCTGTGGAAGTGGAGAGTACATTTCTCTTGCCACTAAGTAGCTGAAGAATTTTCAGCCACAGGGATGATGGTGATTAGCAAGAGTAGATAAGGCAGAAGCAAAATCTGGATACGCAAAACAAATAGAGGCAAAAGACTGGATTAAGTTGAACCAGGGCCATTAGGAACCTTTAACTGCTGGTGCTGACTTTGTCCAAAGAGCAGGAGAACCTCTCATCCTGCTCCCCACAAGAATTGGTGATCAAGAATCTACTATGATATCTAGGAGGATACTAGGAACTATTCACATTGAAGCCACAGCTCCTGTGTGGCTTCTCATTAGGCGTAGTAGTGGCCATAGTGGCAGGGCACAGAAAGGGAGATACTACCTATTCAGTTTTGGGAACTTGCTGTTTTCAACAGCAGCCTGCCTTTGATGTTGCACTGTGCTCGGTGGTTTGGCCTCCTCTTTCCCCTCAATATTGGGGTTGTTGAACCCCCTGCTAAGGAATATTGAGGGGGCTGACAACACCAATCCCCTGCAATGTGGGAATCTCAACTAGATCATACATGACAGATGGCCATCCAGCCTCTGCTTAAAAGCCTCCAGGGAAGGAGAGTCCACCACCTCTTGTGAGAGTCTGTTCCACTGTTGAACAGCTCTTACTGTCGAAAAGTTCATCTTGATGTTTAGTGGGAATCTCCTTTCTTGCAACTTGAATCCATTGGTTTGGGTTCTAGCCTCTGAATCAGGAGAAAACAAGCATGTTCCATGTGAAAGCCCTTTAGATATTTGGAGATGGCTATCATATCTTATCTCAGTCTTTACCAGGCTAAACATATCGAATTCCCTCAACTGTTCCTCACAAATCTTGGTTTCCAGACCTTTGGTCATCTTCATCACCCTCCTCTGCATATATTCTGGCTTGTCAATATCCTTCTTAAATTGTACTGGCCAGAACTGGACACATACAGACAAACACACCACACACACACACACACACACACACACACACGTTATCCATGATTCAAACTTAAATCTGATATGTCTAGATATAAGGATACGAATGTGCTCTGAATAAATGATGGGATCATACTTCTGACATTAGTAGAGGATCTCAGGCTGTGACAGTATTCAATTACCTTCATAGTGCAACATCTGGTGGGTTTCCTGCCACGCAAATCTCATGGAACCTCTGCATGAAATTCAGTTGTAAGTGCACACTAGACTGAGACCTCATTGTTGTGAAACAGAACAAGAAATCATGCAAATTTATTAAAAGCTGAGAAATCCAGTGAGAAAACTCCTGTGTTTCTATATGCCTCTTCCCTCTAATTCCCTACATGCCCAGTTCCTTCTTCCACTCTACCTCAGAGTCCAATAAGATATGCCTCCAAATTCTTCACAACCCCTACTAAGAACATGAATTAAATCCTTGCATGCAGAGTTTGCTTGATCTGCATGCCAATGGAAGGTTCTGGGTGTTATTGATTCCAACATTCTAGAATGCTGAACTAAGAGCACTCAGAACTTTCCATTGACATGCACATCTAGCAAAACTCTTCATGCGGCTTATAAGTACAGTAGTGGTCCTCAACATCAGTGATGGGGCAGGCCCAGCCCATATAGTATACAGGTATGGCTAGCAGAGGGCTACCAGCATAAACCAGTCACCTCATTGGTCCTTATGGATTGCTAGAGGCCTCCGAATAAGCACTGCACTAGTCCTGTGGAAACAAGTCCACCTCACTTCCTTGCTCATCACACAGCAGTACATGACATGGCAGTAAGTCATAGGTGCAGAGAGAGAGACAACTGGAATGCCTCAGGGTCCCAGAAGGCTAGGGGCCCTTAACAGTCATCTGATGCAGATGAAGGAAGCATTGTGACCTATGCTCAGTTAGTGTATCATACTTAGATGGGGGTCTGGCTAATGGAGTACTGTGTCGAGCAGCTTGGGCTTTCTTCTTAAAATGAAAAAAGACTCAAAACTGTGACACATAAAAAAGCACCTTGAACCAATTTACATGGAAGTTCTGGAAAATGACATTACCCAAAGAATGCTCAGTTGCATCCTCATGTTGGTTGCATTAGATGAGTGAGCGTACTTTATTAAACTGAAACTGGTCAAGAATGAGCTGGGCAGCTTTTTTTTATGTCTGGGGCTGCTAAAGCCCAGGAAAATTCCAAGCCAGGATGGAACTAATGATGGGTG
Organism: Zootoca vivipara; assembly: GCF_963506605.1. Taxonomy (NCBI): domain Eukaryota; kingdom Metazoa; phylum Chordata; class Lepidosauria; order Squamata; family Lacertidae; genus Zootoca; species Zootoca vivipara. Next base: position 18,967,916 of record NC_083285.1, on the reverse strand, counting down.
GAGCCAGAGTCAAATGTGATCAGAACTTCCCCTTTTCTCTCTCTTACATGGGCATGGCCCAGCCCCATGACATGGGGTCTTATCCCTGATCTCACACTGCATCTTTGAGACAGAGTCAACACCAAAAGGAGCACTTCCCCCATTGTCCTCCATCCAGGAGCCAAGAAGAAATGGCAAGCGCAAGTTGGCTTTTGCTGCCTATGTGCCTGACAGTTGGTTGGAGCTCCAAGGCAAAGTGTGGCATAATAGTTAGTGTGTGTTGGACTATGACCTAGGAAGCCAGGGTTTGAATCCTCCTCGCCCAGCCATGAAGCTCACTCGGTGACCATCTCTTAGCTTAACTTACCTCACAGGATTGCTGTGAGGATAAAATGGGGAGGGGGAAAACCATGTACAGTACACCACATTGAGCTTCTTGGAAGAAAATGGTGCTATATAAACATAAATATGTAATAATAAATAAGAGAAAGGCCGGGAGATGGGCAGCACATGCTCTTAGGCTCCTTCAAACAGTGCCCCCCCCCCTATGATCTCACCCCACCCAGCCAGTTATTACCAAGGGTAAGATCGGGTAAGCCAGGGCATGAGTGATAGCCACCAGATGAATATCCAACCACAGCCCAGTGTTTTCCCATTGAAGTGATAAGGCATAACCTAAGTTCTGCTACAGGGCAAGAAAGCCTTAACCACCTTATTATGCTCTCTTTTGACAATGTCAATGGGCTCATGGAAAATGAAAGCAAGGAAGGAGCCATTCAAGTTGGCCAACGGTTTAAGTATCAGATGATTCTTTAAATGCTGTATTAAAGCAACATTTTGTTTGAAATGTGAGAGTGTTCAATCGTTAGTGAGCGTACCGTTTATAAATAATATGGTTATTTGTAATTTCCTAAGGTTGTATAATATTCCTTTTTTGCATTTCAGTAAAGTAGGTTAAAGTAAATAAAATTAATTAACAACCACGAGTGCCAGTTCACTAGATAGACAAACCATTTGCCTACATAGAGAATTGGCATTCGTGGTTATTAATAAATTTATAATAATAAAATACTGCATACTAAACTGTGTTGTTATTGTGCCAGTGGTCCATGTTACCTACTGGCAGCTACCTACTGGCATGTTGACCACCCCAGGGTAAAGTTTTGCCCCACACCCCAGGTTACCTGTTATATACATTTCATTACCCCTCTGCAGCCCTGCAATAGACTATGAACCCTCCTAACAAAAACATGCACAACTGCACAGACATTGACTACCAGGGTCTCTACATTTTTGTAAGCCTCAGTTAAACTGACAATGAATAAAATGGACTCTCCCAAATTCTCACTTTAATAAAATGTCTTTTATTGACGATCTTGCCCAGCTATCATGTAGAATGATCAGATGAATTTGGTGCATCATTGCTTGCAGTCGTGCTGTGGTGGTACATACATATCGGGTGCATTCACAAAGTGTGATTGTGGGTGCCTGTTGCTGGGACAAATTAATATGAGAGGGAAGAGGTGGCTCTTATAAGTTGGCAAGAAGCCAGCGGATCAGTCCACACTGAGGCCTTTTCCCCATCGCTTCCTCCATCTGCACTCTTTCGAGGTACCTCATTACTCTCTGAAGGATATCTCCCACGCTGTAGCCCTTCTTGGTTGCCTTCTGAGCCAGCCGTGGAAGATCAGCCAGCTCTCCTTCTCTGTCGTTTAAGAATGTCAGGTTGGGCACATTGAAGTGAGAAGCCACCATCCACTGGAGGACAGCCTGGAGCTCTTTGTTCAGTGAATCGCTTTCGCCATTCTGGTTAGTCACGATCACCCCATTCGGACCCATTTGCCTCATATTAGCTCTCACCAGGGAAGCTCTCCTCGGCACTCCCAAATGTTGGGATGAACCACTATATTGCTTATGTGATGTGTCGCCACTGGCTAAGTTGGAGCCATTGCCCCCAGTCTCTAAGAGACACAACTTGGTCATAGACTTCACCAATTGGTCAATATCCAGCATCTCCATAGGGTCCATGTTGCCATACATCTCCCATGGATTCGCATTTTGTTTTGCAACAGCCTTTATCCTCTGGGGCCTGCTTTCAGAAGGAGGAGCCTGTCGGTGGCCCCTGTTTGTGTTGCTGGAATTGTCTTCTGCATTGGAAACAGCTTCACGCATCACCTTCTGGATGGTTGACGAGAGGATACTTGTAAAATCTTCCTTTCTAGGTTCTTGGTGTTGAGGTTGGTGCTGAGGTTGGTGTTGAGGTTGGTGTTGAGGTTCCTGCCGCCCCCCTCGTCTCGAAGGGCTAAGGTTCGGGAACTTTGGGCCTAAGCTTCCCGTTCCCGTTCCCGTTCCCGTTCCCCTCTCAAAATTAGTATCAGGGCGATTGAAGCCAAATGAAGAAATACTTGGCTTAGGAGCTCCACCTTGCTTGCTTTTGTCCAATAGCTGCTTCTGAATCTTTGTTAATGCACTATCGATAATGTGTTTTGCACACTCATCCATTGAAATTAGCTTTTCTAGACATTTGCTTCCAGAGGGATGAGGCTCTGTCTGTCGGCTTCCCTTTTCCTTTCCATGGCTATACATTTTGCTGTTCTGATTGCTGGTGCTGTTCCGATGACCTTGACAGACTCAAGATGTTGTCTCCTCTCTCAGCTTTCTGTGCTTTTCTGCAGGCCCCTAGTGAATACTCATGTGTGGACAATGCCGTTTCCATGGTGGCAATGACATCATAAAGCACCAGTGTATTAACCAGCAGCTTGTGATTTGCCAGCTATGCCTTGGCAAGATATTGCTTTGCAATGTCCCTCAAGTTTAACTCAGTTCTCTCTGTGTAGAGAACCTCAGGCCTGGGGTCTCCAGGCCTTGTCTGTCTGCTGCTTGGGACACTCCCCAAACCACACCTACTTTCCCCAGGGCAATCTCCCCATGAGCCCTGCTTTGCACTTTACTCAAGTATTTTTGCCTGGCTGGAATGTGTCCTTAAACTCTGATAATGCTTTTTTTTTTTGCTTTCCTGGATGGAAGATGGGAGGGTGGATGAGTTTGTGTAGAAACTAGTATATTGTACAAAGGTAATATTCACTTTCATAACTTAGCCCACTTTTGCCTCTGAACCCATTAACCACAGGCATCTGGCCCCTAGAGGTTGTTCAGAAGGGAATGAGGCCTTTGGTCTGAAAAAAGACTCCCTGGCCCCTGCTGTATAGCCATGTTCAAGAATGTGAAAATGGAGCATTTCACTGTTGGGGAAAATTGGAGAGGTGGATGATCTGCCATAGCAGAACTACCAAAAACTACCAAAAAACTACCAAAAAACAAAACAAAAAACAAAAAAACTGGCAATGGGCATAAATCTACTGTGATTTATGAATCAGTGTCCTATCCCCAGGAAATAGAATTGTGAAAAATGCAGCTGGTTATATGGAAGTTTGTGTAAGGTTGCTGCCTTTGGAATCATGTGTTAACGTAGTTGTCATGTCTGTTATTTTATTTAAGATACCAGTACTTTTATTTCACGTGAGTTGAATAAAATTCAGGCAATGGTAGTTTTTAATTGTATAAAATATGAATGTATAATTGTACCAATGGGTTTCATTGAAAATCAGTTGAAATGTTTTATTAGTACTCAAATAAATATATAACTTGTACACAGTATAAAGCAGCCCAACAACTAAAGATGCTCAGTTAATTAATTGTTTTAGTTATTGTTACGTATTTTATGCATTGTTTTGAAACAGCAGTGGCATCATTCTGACTTGATGAAGGATGGCCTGTAAATTATAGAACTAAATCAGTCGGTCTGATCTAAATCAAGCAGAAGGTCTGATCTAAATCAAACACAGATGATATGGGGCAGCCAACTCATTTTATCACATTGTGGCTTTTTGCAGGCCAACATTCAGGGGTAAGCACTCCGTTCAAGAGGTGGGCCAAACAAACATTTGATGGACCAAAAATTCTAAGGATTTCTGTAGATTGTTCTTTCTCTGTGTGTAGATAAATAGGTGATAGATATATGTTTGTTTTCTGTTAACCTTACAGGTGTAAAATGTTAAATACTGAGACCCCAAGACAATAACAACTAAGTATAATGAGACATCACCTTGCCGACAAAGGTCCGTATAGTTAAAGCTATGGTTTTCCCAGTAGTGATGTATGGAAGTGAGAGCTGGACCATAAAGAAGGCTGATCGCAGAAGAATTGATGCTTTTGAATTATGGTGCTGGAGGAAACTCTTGAGAGTCCCATGGACTGCTAGAAGATCAAACCTATCCATTCTTAAGGAAATCAGCCCTGAGTGCTCCCTGGAAGGACAGATCGTGAAGCTGAGGCTCCAGTACTTTGGCCACCTCATGAGAAGAGAAGAATCCTTGGAAAAGACCCTGATGTTGGGAAAGATTGAGGGCACTAGGAGAAGGGGACGACAGAGGACAAGATGGTTGGACAGTGTTCTCGAAGCTACGAACATGAGTTTGACCAAACTGCGGGAGGCAGTGGAAGACAGGAGTGCCTGGCGTGCTATGGTCCATGGGGTCACGAAGAGTCGGACACGACTAAACGACTAAACAACAACAACATAATGGGCCCACCCTTTAGAATAAGCAGATAGGCTGGAGCAGGTCTATACATCTTGCTCAGTCCCATGTCTCTCTGGATGGCTTCCTATGTTCTAATCAAACAGGATATAAGGACATGTATCTTCTCCCATCACACACACCATAGCTGCCAAGTTTTCCCTTTTCTCGTGAGGAAGCCTATTCAGCATAAGGGAATTTCCCTTAAAAAAAGGGATAACTTGGCAGCTATGACACACACACAAATGCCTTTTACGCAAATGTAAACACACAGAGGGCTCTTTCTCCATTGTGACAGATCCCAAGCAAGGGAATTCTAACTGCCATGCTGGGCTGCCTATTAATAATTTTATTTTGCAGCAGGAATAGGGGCAAATGTCTGTGACAGTTGATCTTCTACCATCTACAGCCTCTATAAATATATTTTGAGCTGTGGGAAACCTTTAAAAAGCGCTAACAGCATTAGCACACTTTTCAGTCCAAAGAGCTCTTTGAGAATGCTGCCAATTTCACTGGGATCCAAAGCTATAGCATAGTGGTTAACTTTGCTATAGCAAAGCACTGAGTGTTATCAAGCAGCACTATTGCACACTGAACAAACTTGTTCGTCGCGAATACAGTATGCCTTTAGCAGCACAACATGTGGTTAAGGAAAGATTTGCATTTTATTCCTGTAGGGGCTGGTTAAAAAAAAGAGAGAGACAACAGCAATTTTCTCAAGACTTGTTTGTGCAGTCCAGAGTATGGAAGGACTTAGCATTTCTTTCCTATCAATGTGCTGTGCTGTGTACTTTCCAAGACACACATATCTGTACCAAAGGTATTACAGATGCCCCAGCATGAAGCAACTCTGCTTCTTTCACTTAAGCAGAGACCAACACCAGATATCTGCCAGGGGACAGAGAAGAGCTTGATGTTTCAAAGGGTATAAAGAATCTCAAAAGCCAACTCACTAGCAAAGAATCCATCATCAAAACAACAGGAATTGAAATAAGATGATGGTGATGTTTCAAAAACAATTTTTACCCTGCTCTTCAAATGAAAGGGGCTCCCAGAAGGACTTACAGACAAATAAAAACAGATGCTACTCTCAAGCCTACCATCTAAAAGACATGGCTCAAAGGGGGAAAATGGGTCTGCAGGGATTATGGAGGGAAAGTGAATTCTGGCACCAGTTCTTACGATTACAAAGAAGAGTCAACATAATAGGTATTCTAAGAACCAGAAGTTTTAATAAAATGCTTTCTGTTTTGATCCCTGTTGATTCTGAACTCTCTCCACCCTGGTCTCCATCCATGTACCCACCAACTCACCCCATATGAATATATTTAGCAAAGGAGCTTTCCAGCTTTCTGCACAGACAAGTCAATGGGGAACCATAAATGACTGGTGTACCAGTGCCATCATGTTTGTGGCAAACAGCTTCATTGAAATAGCATATCTGATTGGGAAGATTGCCTTTGTAGTTGCACCTTTAGGACTGGTCTACTAGTTTAGCTGGGTTTCTTAAATTGAGTTTCTGATTAGCTGAAACACAAAGACCAGTTATGACCTGACGACTGCTGAAACCATCCTCTGATGAGTGGATTTGTCAAGATTTTCTATTGTTAGCAGAATGTAAAACTAACAAAACTGGTTGAATAAACAGGAATGTATGTTTACAGGGTGTTCTGGCTTGCTTCAGAGGATTCTTATATTTAGAATATCTAAACCAGTTGTGTTTTCTGAAAGCCTTGCAAGAACGTACAGTATATTACCTGTGCTACACCCAGGGCGCTTTTTTTCATGTGACCTCTTTTTCTAGAAGAATAGCACTGGCTATATCCCAGGCCAAAAAGCCCAACAAGGGGCCATACCAAAGTTCTAATTTTAAAACTGTGTACCTTTGTATTAGGGGATGCAGGTGGCGCTGTGGTCTAAACCACTGAGCCTAGGGCTTGCCAATTGGAAGGTCGGCGGTTAGAATCCCCGTGACGGAGTGAGCTCCCATTGCTCGGTCTCTGCTCCTGCCAACCTAGCAGTTCGAAAGCATGTCAAAGTGCAAGTAGATTAATAGGTACCACTCCGGCGGGAAGGTAAACGCCATTTCCATGCACTGCTCTGGTTCACCAGAAGCGGCTTAGTCATGCTGGCCACATGACCCGGAAAAATTGTCTGTGGACAAACAAGGGCTCCCTCGGCCAGTAAAGTGAGATGAGCGCCACAACCCCAGAGTCTGCAACTGGACCTAACTGTTAGGGGTCCTTTACTTTTTACCTTTGTATTGGTGACTTTCATACAACCCAATATGTTCCTAAATCACTAACTATTGTCTAGGTCAATAACCAGTTGTCCTGAAATTAGGTATCTAAATATTATTGACTCATGATTTTTAGAAAGGGCGGATTGATATGTCTTGGGGGTGGGGAAGGAAAGAAGAATCAGTCCAAAAACAAGCTATGTTTTGAGGGATAACGTAGATATTTGCATTGCACTTTGCAGTTACACAAGGCAGCAAGAAAAGGTTATGTTATACTGATGTGTTTAGTACTGTGCACTGACTTCCTGTTAGCCACCATGCCTAATTCAAGGTATAAGACCCTACACAATCTGGGACCCAAGTATTCTACCCAATATCTCCCCATCTTTCCTTTTAAGGTTGGTGGGTGCTCATAGTTCCACCAATGAGCAAGGCCCATGAGGCAATGGCACAAGGAAGGGCCTCCCTATGGAACTCCCTCCCACCTGACCTTAATTCACTCGAACACTGCTGACGTTTCAGCGTCGCTTAAATATATTTTTATTGTGCCAGGCATTTGGTGGTTAACTGTAGATCTCAACAGAGTTTATTGTTTTCATGGCTGAGTTTTTAAAAGTTGGTGATTAGTTGTAATTTTAATTATTGCTTTATATATTTATGTTGGATGGTTTTTAGGCACCTAAGGCTAACAGGAGACACAGTGGGGTATTAGTACAATCAATAAATAAAATTAATGGTTGTATGTCAACCAAATTCTGCAACAGAGCAATGCAACATGCCTTCACTTGTCAGCGACTTCTTCCTCCACATTTACAAGGTCTCTTCAGCATCCCAGGTAAACTAACCTTGATGTGATAGGCATTTGCATAATACCAGCTCATAAGCTTTGTGATGCACAGGGGACCGAAACCAGTTGCCAAGCAACCTGAGCAGAGACCTAGGGTATCTCTCCATGGCAAAGTGACGTATTGACATCAGCTTGTGCTTTATGATTGCCAAGCCACTGACAAAGAGTTGCACTTTTTAGGTAAGGACTTAGGCCTTTAAGAGACTTGCTATATCTGTGTAGAAAAACCTGTGATGTAGGCATTTTGCTGGCTTTTTTTTTGTATATTCCAGTGAGGCACAATTTGAATGATGTGCAAACATTTACAAATTAATACTGAATTCATCACATTGCACTGTCTCCCTCCATCTATTTTTAAAGCCTGTAAATTCTCAACTAATATAAATCACTGTAGCTCAACCAAAGTTAACAAGCCTTGCTCAGATTTACTCCAGCACAGGCTGGGTCCATAAAGTTTAGAACGGGAACAAACAAGGCTGTAGTGTGCTGGATATGCTTTGCCTTTTCTGGGTTTCACCCAGCCTGAAAAAAGTTGGCCAAGATGTGCAGGGATTCCGAAGGCCAAGCAAAGGATTGTTATGACAAGCATTCTTTGATAAGAAGTTGACAGAGATAGATTTTCATTCCGTTCCCCATAGGTGCTTAACAAATAAATGAACACACACAACTTGTACCTGAATTACAGGATCCAAAAGACAATGAGCCTGCAGGAAGCCATGGCTTAATTCTGCCTTCTCTCCATTGTTTGGGGTTTTTTTTCTGCACAGGAAGCAAATTATTCATATTACTGATGGAGACAAGTGAACATTCAGGGCTCTCAAAGGAGAAACAGGCAATGAGGAGCATTTTTGTAAAGACTTGGAAACATGGGAGGGGCTGTAATCAGGCTTACAGCACAGTCCGTCCGGCCAAGAAACTTCAAAGACTGGGGAGCAGTTCAAGGCTCACAGCTAGATTTGAACCTATGTGCTAGGAACACAGAGAGGTTAGGATTTGGAAGAAAGCTAGAACAGTCATCTTCGGGTGGGTGCTAATATGAAGAATTGCCTACAGCAGCACCTAGGTGGTGATGAAAAGAGTTGCCAGCCCAGTCACTGAGACAAGTGGAAGTGAAGCAGAGAAACTAGTTCTGTTAATCCATTTGCAAATGGATTGTGCTAATAAAAGTGGGGGAGCAGGGATGAACTAGCTTTGCCAGTATATTTACTGGCAGAGATCTTGCACCTTTACCATGAGTGGGCAAACCACTAAGTAGGGTTAATATGTGCTTTCCACAACAAGCACATGAACTGTGTGCTCTGTGTTAGTGAAAATCCTACTTGTGCTATACTATTACCCCAAATGCTTTCTGAATGCAAGATTTTTTTCCTGGCATGGGCATTATCTGACTCCCAGATGACATCCAATTTAAATGTTTTACCAGTGTGCTAGATATGCTGGCTATGTCAGGCAAGACCCTGATAAACCTCTTTTTTTTCCTTTTTCTTTTTTGCTGCCCACCTAGGACTACTAAACAAACAGCTGAACAATAATAAATCCGAGGACCTATCTAGTTTAAAATGTATTATTGTGCAAGGGCAAGGCTGCTGCCGTCTTTGCTTACTGGGAAATAAATCCCAGGGGCTTACTTTTAAGAAGAGATGCATAAGCTGTAAGAGACGTAACTGGATTCCGCTAGGAAGCCTACAAGCAGGCCATTAATTCAACACATTTTCCCAACAACTGGTATCCAGTAGCATACTGCCTATGAACCTAGGGGTGCTAAACTACCAGTTGATGGGAATTGCTGGTGGGAAGAGTGCTGTTGCGTTCATGTGCAGCTCACAGGCTTCCCATAGGCATCTGTTTGGCCACTATGAAAACAGGGTGCTGGACTGGATAAGTCCTTGGTGTGATCTAGCAGGCTCTTCCTACATTATCATATGGCCACCGAGACTAATAGTTTCAGCTGCTACTGTCTTTTCTCCTGTATCTTGTGCAAAATCCGCTCTATTGTGTTAACAAAACTCAATGTGTCCAAGCAGTGCTTCCCCCCCCCCAGGAAAATAGTACCACTGGAGTAGAAAGATGGGGTGGGGGGAGCACACCACCCCCGGCAGCACGATCTCGCTGGCGTGCCATCGCGGCTGTCCCCAGCCTGTGCTGGGCACCACGCCCCCACTGATGGTGTGTCACGCCCCCAGGCATGCCACGCCCCCTGAGACGCGCACTACGCCCCTGCAGGCAGCACACCACACCCCAAGGATGTGTGCCACGCCCCCGGGACACGCACCAGCCACGCCCCCACCTGCTCTCCACTCCCCGCTGCCAGAGCATGAAGCTCTGCCACTGGCCAGTACTCACCAGGAAGTCGCTAAAGTAAGTGGCACACTTTTTAACAACAACATAAAGAGGTGCTGGTACTGCGTACCCTTGAATAGCCCCTGAAAGAGAAAAAAGCACTGCATCCAAGAAACATGCCACTTTATGTACAGAATCCACTGCTACTAACTACAGGTTGGGTGGAGTTTCTGTGGCACCTTTCTTCAAAAGAGGGTTGCCTCAAGCAAGTATTTTGTTGTCAAAGTTTACATAAATGTTACTGGAAAGACAAGCTATATCTTGTTTCTGAAATCTGTGGATATACAAAACTAGCCCAGATACATACAGTCACCCCACACATACTCACAAGATCCAGTCTCCAGAAAGGGCAAAATGCCCTTGGGGAACACAATACAGTGGTACCTCGGTTTAAGTACACAATTGGTTCCGGAAGTCTGTACTTAACCTGAAGCGTCCTTAACCTGAAGCAAACTTTCCAATTGAAAGTAATGGAAAGTGGATTAATCCGTTCCAGACGGAGTACTTAAACTGAAAGTACTCAAACCGAAGCGTAGTTAAACCAAGGTATGACTGTACAGACACCTCTTACTGGGGGAGGGATAGCAGCTCAGGGACAACTTTTGAGTGTGCAAAAAGACAACTGGAGGAGAAAGAACTTTCCTACTAGTCCTCTATTCAATACTGCAGTGTCCTGATGTTGCTTTTGCTATGTGACTGCCAGGGCAATCCTAAACAAGCCTTCTCAGAAATAAGTATCACTGAGTTCAATGAAGTTTATTCCTAGGTAAGAGCATCTAGAGTTGTGGCCTGCATGCCATGACTAGTTTGGTCTATCATCTTCTTACCTTCCAACAGATGCTTATCAACTTATTCAGGGTTGCATGTGAAATACTGGAGCCATGTATGGATGCAGGCAAATTCACACACACACACACACACACACACACACACACACACACACACACACACACACCTTGCAGCAGACTTTGGTACATATGGGACGGAACATCTATGCATCCTGTTTCCACATGGATCCCTCTTGCTAGGTTGCAAACTGATATTAGGAGAGATCGTGAAGTGGAGTATCTTACTGCCCTTACTAGATAAGGCTTCTGCTTTGGGTTTACAAGCACTGAATTTGCATGTATGGATCTATGCCTCGCCCTTAATTTTAATGTGAAAATTGCCTAGTTGCTTTTTTTGTGTGGGGGTGATTTATAAATTCAATAAGAGAGGAATAAATAACTGAACCAGTGCTCCACCAAGCCAGTAGATAGAATCTCTGGTAAATGTCTTTATTAGCTCTGTGATTATGGGTCCCACTTTACAGTATTATTTATAGTCTCTTTGAAGGACTTTCTTTATTCGAAAGGCTGCATTGGTCCAAGTATGGTTTAAAGGTAAAGAGAGGAGAGCAGAAGTTGCCCATTAGCAATAAGCACTTTTGCGTGAAAAAGAAAAAGAAACAATGAGATATGGATTTGGGGACTGAAGATATTGTTTATAAAAAGTGGTTTTGTTGAGGTGGATTAAGTGACTATTGTTTATACATAGCGGACAGAAATCAGAATGTCTTTATGTGTTTTATCTTTTCTATTCTCTCTTTTGTTTCCTATCTCTTTCTTACCATTTTCTCTCATTTTCTCTTCTTTTCCTTTCTCCTCCCTACCTTTTCCTTTTTCCCCTCTATGTTTTTATTTTATTCAGATTAATATTGCATGTATGTGTATGGTATTATGTTTTATATCTCTCTTTATAAACTCTAATGAAATTAGATAATAATAAGCACCTTGACAGCAGAATGACCAAGCATGCAGCTCACCTGGTCATAGGTTTCTCAACTATGGTGAGATTTGTTGTATTTCTGTTTATATCATAAATAATATGTTATTACATTTACATTATATTTAATTGTTTCTACATTTCCACAGTTTGGAAGGCAAAACTCTGTTTTCAACAGAAAATAAAAGAAAGAAAAAATCACAACCCTTGTTTGCAGAACGAGAGAATTCTGGAAATCTGATTTTGTTCCAGGAATGTACTTTGAAAACAAACAACTTGAAAATTCCTGAGCCCTACCCGTTGGCTTATTACCCTGGTTCTCCATCTGCTCAGGCAGACCTGAAGACCCTTTGCTGACATTTAACATCAAACCTTCCTAATCCCAATTTAATGAGTTAAGTCCATTGCTAACTGAGATGTATCGTGAAGAGGAGGCCACGCAGAGGATGCGTGAGCAAGAACTTCAATACAAATGGTTTATGGAGGGAAAGCCATGCGGCAGGCTGCTGCTAGAAATGCATAAAAGGTAAAGGTAAAGGGACCCCTGACCATTAGGTCCAGTCGTGACCAACGCTGGGGTTGCGCGCTCATCTCGCATTATTGGCCGAGGGAGCCAGCATATAGCTTCCAGGTCATGTGGCCAGCATGACAAAGCCACTTCTGACAAACCAGAGCAGCACATGGAAATGCCGTTTACCTTCCCGCTGTAGCGGTTCCTATTTATCTACTTGCATTTTGACGTGCTTTCGAACTGCTAGGTTGGCAGGAGCTGGGACCAAGCAACGGGAGCTCACCCCATCACAGGGATTTGAACTGCCGACCTTCTGATCAGCAAGCCCTAGGCTCAGTGGTCTAACCACAGCACCACACAGCTAAAACACAGAGCCTGAAAGTTGTCAGCAGAGTCACAACACTAAACTCCTAGAGGGTTACTAGCACCAGTGCTTTCTTCTGGGCGGGGGGCCCAAAGGGGTACGCAAACCCCTAAACATTTTGTGAATCTAAGTTTGGCCTAATTGAGAGACAGTATTTCAATATGAGTAGGAAAATGAGAGCACCCCTAAACATTTTTTTAAGGGGGAGGAAACACTGACTAGCACTGAAGTTCAGGAAGTCAAGTGGCAAATTTTCAATTTTGGATTTGTTTTGGCTTGAGAAGCTATGACACATACAAACACTTTCTTCTAAATAATATTGTTTTCTTAATTTAATATATATGTAGGCCATGTATGCCTTCCCTGTGTTGCATATTTGCAACAGGCACAATTGGTTTTCCACATTTTTCTGCATTTTATACTCGAGAAATACTAGTAATGATGTGTGTGAGAGAGAGTGGTGGGTGGAGAACATGCATGTGTAGTGTTGCTCTGTGGGGTAAAGGGACCCCTGACCATTAGGACCAGTCGTGACCGACTCTGGGGTTACGGCGCTCATCTCGTGTTATTGGCTGAGGGAGCCGGCGTACAGCTTCCAGGTCATGTGGCCAGCATGACAAAGCCGTTTCTGGCGAACCAGAGCAGCACACAGAAACACCGTTTACATTCCCTCCGGAGTGGTACCTATTTATCTACTTGCACTTTGATGTGCTTTCGAACTGCTAGGTTGGCAGGAGCTGGGACTGAGCAATGGGAGCTCACCCCGTCGCGGGGATTCAAACCGCTGACCTTCTGATCAGCAAGCCCTAGACTCTGGTTTAACCCACAGCGCCACCAGCATCCCAATGCCCTGTAAGGGAGGTCAGCATTATTATTTGCATATTGCTGTCTGGAGGCTGAGCCAGTGACATTCCAAAATCAATATAATAGCATGTTCACAACTGAGGCAAAAATTGAACTGTGGACATGGTACTGCTGTAAGTTGTCATCTGAATATGTAAAAAGAAGAAGCATAAATGGAGTTTTGCCGGTATAGAATATGTCCATTTTGAAGCACTGACATCAGCCAACTTTGCCAGGTTTAGGGCTAATTTACATTACTATTGTTGTTATTAAAACCTATAAATTGCTTGCTCAAGAAATTCTCCAACAGATGTACAGGGAATATTCGCATCCATATTCCCTGCAACTGACTGACTGCCTCTGGGATGAGTTTGCTGCATGTTTTGAGATCTGCATCTCCTTCTTCTTTGCCCTGCAGGGAACAGTTGCGTAAAACAGCGGCAAATGTTCTTGCTACTATGAAGTGTGGATCAACCCTTAGGTAGTTTTTGCACCTGAAGCAGAAAGTCAAAACGATACATCCATTGTTAATGGCATGCTGAGTCAGAGGCAAGAGACAGGAAAATGTCTGGAATCTGTGTAGCTTACAACCCTCTCTCTAGCATGTAAAATCCACACGCCAAGCATGACCACCCTGAATGTTGGGAATGTTTAGAGGCAACTATAGATTTTGAAATCACTTATCTCAGGAGCACTGTTTTGTTTTGTGATACCTGTCTCATCTCGTCTTACCACACCCAATTAATTGCCTGTGGAGCTAAATAAATGCTTTCCAACCTCTTTCACCATTGTGTTGGTCAATTCTATGCAGTTTTTAAAAGTTTATATTAAACGGCACCTTGTCATTCCCACTCTACCACCATCCCAGGCAATACAGAAAAAAAGAAAGAAATGCAATTAACAAGTATTGGATTAATAGTCACAGCGTTAGCCAAAGGTTTCGGTTTTCACATTGCTCTGCTGGTTCTCTTTCAGACTCCAGCAGGGAGCTTGAGGGGATTAAAGCACACAGTAATTTCATTAATCAATCAAGTAACCAGCGGGCACATACACACCACCACACAATTAGCGCACACAAACACACACCCCACTATGTGCATGTTCAGCATGTGCCAGAAGTGGCTCTACATGTATTCTGAAATATGCATATATAGTTCCTGTACAAGAGTGGGGTACCTTGGCTAGTCAGGTATGCAAGAGCACTACACAGGTATAGCAGTATAAATTCAGATCTCCTTCTGACACACACTAAATGTACAGGCAGCAGGGGGCCAGAGCTAACTTGAGCATCCTCACAACCTTCCCAAGGAACCCCCTTGTTCCTTTGACATCATGAGATCTTGGCTGTGTACATGCCATACCTTTAAAGTTTGATCGAAACACATTCATCGAAACACAAGAATTCTGGGCACTGTAGTTTGCTCCTCACAGAGTTAAAATTCCCAGCAACTCTTAACAAACTACAGTGCCCAGAATTCTTGGAGGGAATGAATGTGCTTCAAACGTGCTTTGAAAGTATAGTGTGTTTACGCACCCTATTTCTGTCCACATTTCTGTAAGGATCACAGATACTGGGTGATGTTTCTAGGTTAGGACTTAGGCCACAAACTTGAATATGCTTATAGCAGAATATCCTTACTTATACAATTTTTTATTGACCTTGTGGTTGAGCAAGCTCAAAGTATGGCTTTCCCATAGTCTATAGGTGTGTGTGTGTGTGTGTGTGTGTGTGTGTGTGTGTGTGTACAGTATATATATCCATAGGGATGATCAATTTTGTTTTGAGGATTATCTAAGTAAGAGATTGAAATTTTCTGTGCTGAATATCTACTGAAATGGTCTGGAGTAAATCCAGTAATCTAGGTCCAGAATTGGAAAACATCTCCTTGCCTTTATCTGTTGATTGTAAAAGCTGCAACTTTCTGCAGCATTGTTTCACTCACCTTCTGCAACAGTTGGAAAGGAGTTGTGAGACAATAGGCTGTGTTGGGGGCAATTTTTACATATTGATTAACATTAACTAACCAATTCCTTGGGTTTAGGTTTCTGGTGAATTTTACATAAGCTGTCAGTTGATGTAAAAATGTACATTCTACATAAACCAGGGGTAATCAATATGCTAAGATGTTGTTGGGTCCCATCAGCCCTAACCAACATGGCCAGTCATAGAATTGTAGAGTTGGAAGGGACTCAAGAGTCAACTAGTCCAACTCCCTGCAATTCGGGAATCTCAACTAAAGCATCTGTGACAGATGGCTATCCAAGCTCTGCTTTAAAACCTCCAGTGAAGGAAAGCCCACAACCTTGCTAGGGAACCCATTCTTACTGCCAGAAAGTTCACCCCGATGTTTAGTTGAAATTTGCTTTCTTGTATGTAACTTGAATCCATTGGTTTTAGTCCCTACCCTCTGGAGCAGGAGAAAACAAGCTTGCTCCATGGTCAGCAATGATATGAGTTATAGTCCAGAAACATCTGAATGGCACCTGACCTAAAGTATATGTATTGCACCTTCCTTCAGAAAGAAGTTAGCAAGTATTTTTAAAGTTTGGAGAAATGCAAACCTAGCAGATGGCTGTGGAACTGGCTTATAACCAGCCTTCTCTTGGAGAGAGCCTTCCTAATAAAAACAAATGTAATCCTAAACCTTTCAACCAGCTGAGCAGTATGTAGAATCCTTTTTATGTTCAGGGAAGATAGCTGCTTTTTGTATATAAAATACAACAACAGCCTGTGGCTTGCAGATTAAACAGGAACATCCTCTACTTACGGATCAAAGGATAAATGAACTTGACCATTTTTCAATGTGGTTGTGCATTGTTTGGCACCTGACTGGCTCTGACTTGCCCATTTTTCACCAGTTAGGAATTCAAAAATATGACAAACAGGTCAATCGAGGGGAATGGAAGGTTGTGAATTCCTGTGTTTCTGTCCCTTAACTTGCCCCACTGGTAAATTAAAGAAGTCGAGATCAAGTGCCAACATACCACTACTGGTTTTAATTGGTCTTCACCCCAGCAAGCAAGCAAGCAAGCAGCATGAAGCAGCCCCCACCCCCTCAAATTTCCAAAGCAAGTTGCATTGGGATGTAAATTCAGAATTTTGCCTTTAGGTGTGGTTATTCCTGATCATAGGTGAGATCAGAAGTTGTTATAATTATGGAAATAACAACAAATGCACACCTGTTTCTGATGCTTGCAGTATGTTTCTGCATGAGCTCAAACAGAGAAACAAACTCATTTTTAGTGACTGAGCAGGTATTTTACGCTGAGAGATTTGCACTCCATATATGCTCAGAATCATTATGTCATATTATTACCGCTAAACCGAAGGCTAGACACTTTACAGGTCAGAAAAATTTATTTCTGCTTAATAAATGCACTTTTCAGTCCTTAGCACTCTTTACAGTAGTTCACACTGAGAGAGGACTTTAGTTGAGGACATAAACTTTGTAACTGTTGAAGAAGAATTAATAGGAAAATAATCAGACTTTTTTGTTTAGGGGAGTTTGAATTTGACAGAACATGGAGTCTGGTAGATTTCCTATGAACCAGGAGACAGGCTAAAATAGCATGTATGTCTGTAGTAACTTTAGGAAATCTTAAAAAGCAGAGACATCACCTTGCCGACAAAGGTCCGTATAGTTAAAGCTATGGTTTTCCCAGTAGTGATGTATGGAAGTGAGAGCTGGACCATAAAGAAGGCTGATCGCCGAAGAATTGATGCTTTTGAATTGTGGTGCTGGAGGAGACTCTTGAGAGTCCCATGGACTGCAAGAAGATCAAACCTATCCATTCTTAAGGAAATCAGCCCTGAGTGCTCCCTGGAAGGACAGATCGTGAAGCTGAGGCTCCAATACTTTGGCCACCTCATGAGAAGAGAAGAATCCTTGGAAAAGACCCTGATGTTGGGAAAGATTGAGGGCACTAGGAGAAGGGGACGTCAGAGGACAAGATGGTTGGACAGTGTTCTCGAAGCTACGAACATACCTAGAACCAAAATGTTAGTTGGCAAATTCTGGTTGACATCCCAGGGGCCGGGATCCCCATACTTTAGTGTGTGTAGACTACCAGTGGCAGAGACTACCAGTGGCAGGGCTAGATCACACAGCCCCACAACCCTTACCCCCTGCCATCAGTAACAGGGTGCGGATTCTTTTTTAAAAGGGTACACAACCATACCCCTGAAGTGCCTGTTCATTTAAATATAATAGAAGTTCAGTCCTCTACATTCTTCTGTCTTCCTCAGATAATGTCCCCTACAATGCTTCTGTCCTCTACAATGTCCTCTACAATGCTTCTGTCTGCCTCAGAGAATGTACAGTGAAAGAGAGCCTAGAAAATGTTTCTGTCCTTTGTTTTTATACTTTTAGGCTGCTTGGAAACTTATTTTGGCATTGGGTGGTATATAAATTAATAATAATAATGGGTGCGGGTAACAATATTGAACATGGTTCTCTGGGTATGTGGAGGGACAACGTTATGGAATCCTATCCATAAATGTGCACAGACAGTGCCAAAAGTAAGTCAGACTTTCTTAAGCAACTCTTAGAGAAGCACTAGCAGATTTTAGTTATTTTTTTTAATGAACACAGAGCCAGATAAGTGAAAAACAGGATCCTATCTCAGAAGGTTAACAGTTCTCAGAAGGAAGATAAGGAAGAGATGGTTGCGAAGCCAGAATCGATACAAAAGTCATGTTGATGAAGCAGCGGAGGGTAAGCTGAGGTGAGGTTAAGGTTAAGGGAAAACATTGCTGCTGAAGATGGAAGTTTTAAGGAAAGACTTGAAAGGGAAGCCCTAGCAATAGAAACCGGATCTGGGCCTAATCCCCATGCATCTTCACGAGGCTGCTTTTATTTCCATCTGCATCACCTTCTTAACTTCCATCTGTTTCAGGCACGTCAAGAAAAAAATTAAGCAGCTGCGCAAACTGAGGCCATCAAGACAGAAGAGTAATGCACTTCTAAGCACATTTACTTCTTAAAAGTAAATTCGTACAAAGATTTGTTGCCACTCACTTTTCAAGCAGGTGCCAATGGTGTAGGAAGCGGGGTGTGGTCCGCCCCAGGAGTCATCACTGAGGGGGTGACAAAATGGCAAAAAATAGGTGTTTTTAAAATAAATATATAAAAATTGGGCTCATATTTATTTTGAAAAAATAACTCCCACACCTACCGTGCACCCCCCCCCTTCCTGGGTGCCACACCATGGGGCCTGCAGCATGCCTGAGCCACATGTCCATCCCAGGGGGAGGCGGCAGGCAGGCAGCCTGCAAGCTCCATGCTTTTTCAAGCAGTGCAGAGCTTGTGTCTGCCCACCGCCTCAGCCACCCTACAGCTGAGGGGGAGGCTGCGGAGAGGCTCCATGCAGTCCTGTCTTGGCTTGCCATGCCCTCATGGGCAGCTTGCCCTGCCCCATGGGCTGCTAGCTCCGCCCCCAGCTGCAGGACACGCACATCGCACTGGGCACCCAAGCGGCTAGCTGGTAGGTGCAGGGCTTCATATGAGCTGGAGTCTGCCAAAGGTAAGCTGCTGGGCCTGTTTTCAGTGCCACAGCTCAGCCTCGAACCTAAGAAAGAGTGCTTCTGAGCACATTCAGAGTGTTTTCCTTACAGCATTTACTAATATATACATGATAAGAAGCATTTACACTCCTCTGGCTCCATTTTTCTGTTTCTTTTCCCACGAGCCAATGAAGAATAACATGTCTTGTATGATGAAGCCGCGGGCTTTAGTCCATGGAAGTTATTTATATGTTTAAATGATCTTGGTGCTGCCTTTTCAGGATCATAAGATCTTGCCACAGAGAAGCATAGATTTAAAAAATTCTGTAAAACCACTGCAGCCGACCCCTTGTTCCCAACACAAGGGTTTGGGGTGTTGTTGTTTTTGCACTTACCAGGTGTAGTGGTACAGCTGCTGCTTGATCCCATGTTTTTAAGAGTGAATCTGTAGCTGGTTATCTGCATCTTTGGTCACACGTCGCCACAATTAGAGAGCGGCTGTAAGGTTTTCTTTTCCATAGTCATGGTGGGTTTGTGTCCAAATTGAGAAAAGTACAATGGCTGTAGACATGTAGCCTCCTGTTCCTTCAGCCAGTAAATGTTTGAGTTATGAGCATGCACAAGGGAATACCCTTTTGCATATTATTATTATTATTATTATTATTATTATTATTATTATTAGCCTAGTATTCCAGAATTCTAATCTTGTGGAGCTATAGACTAGAAAGGGAACTACATATTGGCCTGAGTTATGGCAAACCTGGCTATCGTTATGAAACTTTGCTTGCAGCTAACGATTACTGCCATGGGCAGTACTTGGTACTTTGACTTGGGAGTGGGTGGCACTGTGGTCTAAACCTCTTGGGTTTGCAGATCAGAAGGTTGCCAGTTCGAATCTGTGCGATGGGGTGAGCTCCCATTGCTCTGTCCCAGCTCCTGCCAACCTAGCAGTTCGAAAGCATGCCAGTGCAAGTAGATAATTAGGCATCGCTGTGGCAAGAAGGTAAATGGTGTTTCCGTGCGCCGTGCTTTCCCTCACGGTGTTCCGTTGTGCTAGAAGCGATATAGTCATGCTGGCCACATGACTCAGAAAGCTGTCTGTGGACAAACGCCGGCTTCCTCAACCTGAAAGCAAAATGAGCGCTGCAACCCCATAGTCACCTTTAACTGGACTTAACCATCCAGAGGTCCTTTACCTTTACCTTTTACCTGACTTGGTACTATCACCTCAACCTGCCATAGCTCTCCTCCCAAACTGGACTTGCACACTGACAGCTTGCACCAGTCAGAAGGAAGTGCTGAGATGTCCAGGAGAAGCAACAGGGCTGCCACTCTGCTCCCTCTATTTCCCTGTGTTACATCTTCCACCAGGGCGACCAAGGCTGTTTCCAGCCCATGGCCAACTGCAGGGCTCTCTTTTTTTCCAGCCGGAACTTTCTGGAACTCAGTTCCGGCATCTCTCAGGTGGGCGCCATTGCCATTATAAGAGAACATAGGAGGTGTTCATGGTGAAAATAAACCCATTTTCTCTGAAGTAAGCCCCATTGATTCTGATGGAGTTAACGTCAAAAGAAGCATTACCTAATATTTCAGCCTGGTTTAAAATTCCCAGTGTGTGTGATTATTCAGGTCTAATTGGTCTGTGAAAAACAAATGTGCTTTCCCTCAGGAGTAACCACAGGGGTCCAGCGATGAAAAGAGGGGCGCTACTTCTGGCGGGAGGAGAAAGAGCGCGCTCGCTCGCCCCTTTGGCGTTGGCCAAGTCTCCCTTTGCAAACGAGGCCCCGAGGAAGGTCGCTCGAGGTGGCCGCCTGGCTTCTCCCAAATGTTGCCTCAGAGGAGAGTGTCGGGTCTGAGCATGCGCGGGAGCCAGGCGGGCACCATCGGCCGCTTTCCAGTGTCAACCGCTAAGCGCTGCTTTTTTTTTGCCCAGCCCATTGCAGCCTCGCTGGTGGTTTACACTACAGGAGCGACGGCGCAGCTTGCCGTGGGCTTCTCCGGGGCGTGGTCTCGGGCTTTGCCCACTCCACCCAGCGGCGCGATCCACGAGCACCCAAGGGTGGGGGAAAGAGGGGGACGTGGAGAGGTGGGGAGGAGGGGGGAGCTCCCCAGCCGCAGCCCAGGAAGACCTTCGGGACCCAGGCTGCCCCAGCGACGATGGGGCTGGAGAAAGAGAAAGCAGACACCAAGATCTTCATGGATGAATACGGCTTCAACC
This sequence comes from Zootoca vivipara, assembly GCF_963506605.1. Classification (NCBI taxonomy): domain Eukaryota; kingdom Metazoa; phylum Chordata; class Lepidosauria; order Squamata; family Lacertidae; genus Zootoca; species Zootoca vivipara. Next base: position 18,946,731 of record NC_083285.1, on the reverse strand, counting down.
GAAGCAGCAGCCCCGCTCTGTCGGACGCGGAAAAGAGCCTGGAGAAAACCCCGGACAGGGACCCGCGCGGGATTAACACGCATCTGAAGGTGAGCGAGGCCGCCTGACTCGGGTTTGCTTTACGCATCCACACGTTACCGTGTCGCTCCTCCACCTGTTCCTGCCGCTGCTTTGCATTGCAGCGATCGGGGCTCCCTCCCTGGGACATTGACCGTTGATTCCATTTAAGGCGATTTCAACCCAGCCAAAGAGTTACAAGTCACCGCACTTTTGATTTTCTCTTTCCGGAAGTTGGAGGGGTAGCATGTCTTGTGGTGGTCCTATTATTATTATTCGTTGGTACTTGTGCCGATCGACTTAAAACGGATCGGAATTGCATTTCCACGTTCTCTGCGGTGCATTTTAAAAAAACAACAACAGAACTCTAGATCCATTTCAGGACATTTGAGTCAAAAGCGTGTGCCTGTTTGATTCAGCAGGATTCTTTCAGAACTGTAACAAAAGCAGCAGTTTAGCTTTGTGTTGGTTGCCCACTCGTCTCTCCCCCCTCCCTTTGCATAGCTGTCCTTGTTGCGTTTCAAAACAGGGGCTTATGTCGCTGCCTGCTTGTTGTGTCTCTCGTTCCAGCTGGGATTTGCGGATGTGATTGCGGAGCCGGCGTCCACGCACTCCTTCGACAAAGTCTGGATCTGCAGCCACGCACTCTTCGAGCTCAGCAAATACCTGATCTATAAGATCCTGACGCTCTTCCTTGCGGTCCCCTTGGCCTTTGTGGCAGGGGTCCTCTTTGCTGTGCTCAGCTGTCTGCACATCTGGTAAGAACTCTGCTTCTTCTACCTGCTGACATTTTAACATTATCACCTATATGCCATATAGAAAGAACACGGTGGACTTTGGGAATTATGAAGAACCGTCCTTCATGCTTCTCCCAGGAGTCCTGCCCCAGCCACCTCTTCAGCTGGTAATTTTAGGGCCACTGTTAATTATTTTATTTTAGTTTTGGGTTGCATTCTGACAGTTTCTGAATCCAATGGGAACTTAAATGTGTGCAGAAGATTGCATTTTTAAAGTCCTCCTTTCCTTTGCACCATGACTGGAGTTGAGCTTGCTCAGAAGTAAGGCCAGGCCCATCCATTCACAATGTTTTATTTCTGCACCTGATGGCAAAAATGTGCAGACTTGAACCCACTAAAAAGCATTGCCTTTGATGTGACAGCAGGCGACATGTTCTATCTTTGATGGCCATTCACACATACAGATTGTTTCAGCTGCAGTGGTGAGCAGGCACATGTGAACCAGCCCTGTGTTCTTGCACATAATGGGATGTCAGCGGAATTCTGCATCCTACCACACATGCCTAATCCTTGCATCACAGTACCTCTGTTAAGAAGGTCACTGTTCTTCCCATTTTACAGATGGGCTTCTGAGGCAAAGAGATAACTTGCCTGGAGCCGTCAGGTAAGGTTGATTCTGACGCAGGCCCGACAGGTTGGGGTGCTACAGTGCTTGTTATGCATGTGAGCCCCAATCCTGCAAATAGATATGTATATGTGAGGCAGTAATGTGCACATTAAAAGCATCAGCCTCTCCATTCTGGCTTGGAGTGGCTAGGAGCCTGCCTACCTGTCCGAACGCTTCCTGGGCTGCTCCTCCACTGCTGTGGGTGGCAGGGAAGGTGGAACGCTGATACATCTCCTTGCCATGGGCACAAGGGAGCTTAAGTGTGTGTCTGTGCCAGTCTCATCAATAACTGAAGTGCCAGAAAAAAAAACAGAAGGTGAAACAGGAAGTACAGTACTTCATATGAAGAGGCATTATCAGAGTTCCAGGACACATTCCGGCCAGGCAAAAAATGCTCAGTTCTGAGTGTCATGTAGAGAGATCCGAGGGGCTGTGTCAAATTCCTGCATCTGAGGTTCCCCACCACCTCTGTGCTAGGTATTTGTCATTCCAGATTTTTGAGCTGCTGTCTCAGAATTTGTGCTGTGCTACCCATCTTGATTCCATGACTCTGTTTTTATTTATTTATTTATTTATTTATTTATTTATTTATACCCCACCCATCTGGCTGGGTTTCCCCAGCCACTCTGGGCGGCTTCCAACAAAATATTAAAATACAGTAGTCCATCAAACATTAAAAGCTTCCCTAAACAGGGCTGCCTTCGGGTGTCTTCTGAAAGTCTGGTAGTTGTTGTTCTTTTTGACATCTGACGGGAGGGCGTTCCGCAGGGGGGGCGCCACTACTAAGAAGGCCCTTTGCCTGGTTCCCTGTAACCTCACTTCCCGCCGTGAGGGAACCTTGGAGCTCGACCTCAGTGTCCAGACTGAACGATGGGCGTGGAGATGCTCCTTCAGGTATACTGGACTGAGGCCATTTAGGCTTTAAAGGTTTTAGCTTGCAGCATTGGTTGCAGGGTGCTAACTAAGCTAACTCAGCATGTCTGGTACATGCAAAAGCACCACAATAGCTAAAGAAAACTGAGAGCATCCTGGCTGAGCTGTGGCCTGTCCCATGCTGACCTAGTTCCTTGCTTGATTATTTGTTGAAATGTATCGTTTTATTTATTTTTTTATGGACCTTGTGGACATATTAAACAGGATTGCACTGAATCAAAGTGCTCGGCCCATTGAGCCCTCTGTCATCTACTCTGACTGGCAGCCGCTGTCCAGGGTCTCAGGCAGGCCTCTTTCCCATCATGTTCCACCTGATCCTTTCACACTGCAACGGGGAACCTGTGGCCCACTGGCAGCCCTTGCCATTTTGTACAGCTCAAAGAGATGGGGTGGCACAGAGATAGATTGGGGAGGAGTAGAGGGCAAAGAGAAAGAGAGAGGTTGGCAATGCTGGCTCCACCCACTTTTGGTTCTGGCTCCGCCTACAATGAGTTGACTTTTCCCATGGCTCAACAGCCCTTTGTAGGAAAGGGTTCCCCGGCCTGCTTTAACTGGAGAAGCTGGAAATGAACATTGGGGACTTCTGCAAGTAATGTGTGTGCTCTACCACTGAAGTACAGCTCCCGCTGCACATAATTGGGACTACATTTTCTAGTTGTAACCCTCTTTGAAGTCGATCACTGTTTTATGTGTCTCCCCACACTGAGAAAGGAATCAAGAGTGCGATATTACAACGGGGTGTGTGTGCATAAATTCACATTGATGCTCTTGTTCACAGTAATCCGCATTTGACAGAAAGAATTCGGGGCACGTATCGTCCGTATTTTGTAAGAGAAAGGCTTTGGGTCAGGGTTAACAACTATCAGAAATGAAAGCTTTGAGCAAAATTGTATGAAAGGGCATCTGTTGCATGTGCCAAGTATTTGCTAAATGAAAACCTATACCCTTGAGAGAGAAACCATCCCATTGCAGATGCTCAGTCACTTTGGTGCTGCTGAAGAGACAATTGAAACATAATATTTTAAAAGCGCATATTTGAAATCTTACGGTACTCAGTTTCATTTCAAAAGGTCACCTCCCACCCACCCACCTAGCCATAACTGGGTACCCAACTATATTGACTATGTTGGAGAAGTTTGCTATTCACTTGGTTGAATGTGTCAACACAGCCCTGGTCAAATGGCAGTGTTTAACCCAACTTGTATGCTTGAAACTCCCCTTTCCCACTTTATCCTAACAACAACCCAGTGAAGTGGATTAGACTGAGAGGCAGTGACTGGCTCAAGGTCACCCAGGGAACCATAGCTGCCAAGTTCTCCCTTTTTTTTAAGGGAAATTCCCTTATGCTGAATAGGCTTCCTCGTGAGAAAAGGGAAAACTTGGCAGCTATGCAGGGAACTTGGTGGCTGAGTGGAGACTTGAAACCCAGGACTTGTCCACACCAGAGTTTACTGTGTGCTTGCCGCTATTTGTCTTCCCATTTAATTTGTGTCGTCGGCATGACATTACCCTCAAAACACCGCCAATGATTACACTCCCCCCCTATGAATTTGGGTTTATCCAATAGGGGGAATCATCCAATAAATGGGAGGAAATTGGGCTGAACCCAGGGTCACAGGCAATTTGTTTTGGGGTGAGTGGCTTCCTGCTTCTCTTTTGATCCCTGAAAACTCCACAAGGGCTGACAAGTAGGCCCTGCAGTTGCTCTTTCTACCAACCACTCCACATTGGATGATGCTCTGAAGGAGGAGTGAAGGCCATACTTGTACTTCTCTGAAGGATCAGGAGCCCTGAAGACACAAGGCTCAACCTTTGCCTAATATGTGGAGCTAGAGATGTGTGTGGATTGGTACAGGGTGAGGCCAGGAGGCAATTTCCCCCTTCCCTACAGAAGGCTAATATCGGCTGAGAGCAATTTATATATATTAAAAAGTTTGCTTCAATGTAGTGATTGGTAATAGGCCCAAATTCCTTGCCAGGATCAAATTTGGCTTTTATTACAAAGCGACAAAAATTAAACAAGCATTATTTCATTTTATTGTTAAACACCTTAAAATACATTGAAAAACCTTTCAGCATAGCTGCCAAGTTTTCCCTTTTCTCACGAGGAAGCCTATTCAGCATAAGGGAATTTCCCTTAAAAAAAAGGGAGAACTTGGCAGCTATGCCTTTCAGATGGCTTGTGTATGGATCAATCATCCTGATTTGTATGCAGGGAGATTAGAGAATGTTGGCTATTTACTGATAATTTGTGCTGATTTGCTTGAGGGGAGGTTACCCCACACTTTCCAGGGTGTGTTCCCATCACTTGCCTTATTGCAAAAAGTCTGATCTTCTGGGGAAGCAGATGTGTTGCACAAGGCCTGCCAATCAACTACCATTGTGCAACCCGAATTTGCTGGTATGTGATTGACTCCTGCTCCCAAATAGCAACAGGCTTGAAGCGCCCTCTGAGAATCCTTGCCTGGTGCCAAAATGAGGTTGGTGCCAGCAAGGCCTCCCTAAGGAGAAAATTCCACAGGTGGACGGGCCACCACCGAGAAGGCTCTGTCTGTGGTTGCCACCAGATGGTGGGAACACCTGGACGAAGGCTTCTGAAGATGACTTTGATGCACAGGCAAATTGGAATACATTTTTTTTGGGTTCTTTGGTGCATTTGATATACAGTTCAAACATCTGAAAAGCTAAAAGAGAAAAGACTTAGATAGTTTATTATTTTTTTCATAACAGTGTTACTTAATGTCTTCCTGGTTTTCACCCTACAACGCCCCTGAAGAATGTACTCTCAGCTGTGCTTGTAAATAAAAAATAAAAAAATCCTAAAGGTGGAGTCAGGTGGGTGGAAATGTCGGGCCATTGTTCTTTTTTCCTGTGGAATCCCTTTGGTTTGGGAGCGTGTAATTCTTGCTTGTTTTGAGGGCAGGGTAGTGAATTCCTCTCGAACACTCCCAGTGCCCTTTGGGAAAGAGCCAAAGCAACTCCACTGTGGGGGAGATTGCTAGATACCCTGGTCTCGGCCAGTTCCATAAGAGGCAGTTAATTCCAGCCACAATATTTTGTTTCTTCGGCCTGGAAAAGGAGACCCTGTTATTAACCTGCCTCAGAACGATGTACGTTGGGAGGAACAACATTCTCCTGTGTGGAGAAGCGTTTTGGAAACCCTCCATAGGGAAGCATAGCTGAAGTGCCAATAGAGAGGAGTTGTTGCAGTGTTAGCATGCCAAAAATTTGCACAAGAGCTTGACCTCGCATTCCTTCAGCACCCAGAACTCTCTGTGACTAGAGAAGCAGTTGAGTTGCAGACCCACGTTGGAGGGCAGGATGTTTTACCTCTCTGTGGTCTAAAATTTGCACCTCTCCCCATCCACAGACAAGCCTTATTACGGTACATTGGGAACAGAATTACAGCTTTGTTTTGTTTTTAAAGGAATCAAAATAATTGGGATGGGGCAGGATACAATAGCATACTTTAAAAAGAAAAAAATTAACTGCTACTGTTACTGTTTTAGCATTCCTTGAACCTTTCCCCTCTGGCAGGTTTAGTTACATTGGTGGCCATAGTTACACTATCTGTTAGGTATGAAAGAACACTCTGAATCTGTGCCAGTACCAACCACCAGTTGAGTGAGCTGTTTGCAGGCTTGTTAAAAGGAAGGTTGCCTCTCCACATTCCTCTGTTGCTTTGAATGGATCTTTCTCCTTTCCTTTTGGCTGTAGACTTAAATCAAGGAGGAAATTTCAAGAAGCACATTACATGTCCTGTTGAGTATTTGCCTATGTGTTACCTATGCGTTACTTCTGAGTAAAGATCAGTAGCAAGGAACTGCAAAGCAGAAAATTTGGGGGCTATGAAGATGTTGTAGGCATTTGTCTTTTCTCTGTAAATCCATCTTTATGTTGGAGTGCTAGAATTCAGCCATGCCCAGGATTTGTCAAACCATACCCAGAGCAAAGGCGTTGGATAAATTTTGTGCAAAACAACAGTAATTCTAATTTTTTTTATTTAACAAACCATGAGAATGGCAGAACTTAATGGCTGGTGTTTCAGAAAGTGTCCTTCATTTAAACTTTCTCTTTTTCTTCTCTTTTCTAGGATTGTGGTTCCTTTCACAAAGTCTTGTCTCATGGCTTTGCCCTCTGTGCAAGCCGTATGGAAGAGCGTGACAGATGTTTTCATTGCACCGTTATATCACAGCATAGGAAGGTGCTTTGCATCAGTCGACATACGCCTTGTCCAAGAGTGAACATCTGGGAACTAACGCTACTCTAGTCTTAAACAATGTTAAATCTCCTTGCTGAATAATTCATTCCAAATTACTACTGTTTAAAAGGCTGGCACACACACACCCCGGCTTCTTCCGTCGGGGTTGCACTTTTCTGGGAACAAAGCTTGCTTTGGGAATGGGGAAAAATTGTTAAGAAAAAAATGATCCCATTTTCTAAACGAAAAATAACAGGCTGCATTTGACATCACTCTATTATAATGGTACTATCATTGTCTGGTTCCCACTGATGTGTCATGGGGACATACATGACCACATCACATATGCCTGCCTAGACATGTATTACTACAATGAATCCTAACTACAAGAAGTCACTATGCACTGTATCAACTAAAACAGTATCTATAGTATTACCCAATTTCTTTGACAGCTAATACCCGGCCTATTTTATGCATGTTATACTATACAGCTCACTCTCAGAATTATGAATGCATCCAGAATATTGTTTGTTACTCCTGAAAAAATTCTTCACCTGAATCCTAATTTAAGTCTTCTCTTTCAGCAACAGCTAGCACCCTATAAAACACAGGTGATGAACATCTGGCCCTCCAGCTGTTGCTGCACTAGTCTACAGCTCCCATCATTTCTGACCATTGGTCATTCTAGTTGGGACTGATGGAGTCCAGCACTGTCTGTAGGACCACAGCTTCTGCAAACATGTTCTAGAATCAATCAAGTCTACTTAGTATAAACCTACCAGCATCCCTAAACCCCCAATACATGTAGTCTCTCAGATCCAGTGGCTTCCAGTGCACTAAGTGCACAGCTCAAGGCCAGATTGGGTCCGTCTGGGTCCCCTTGGTCCTTAATGGGATCTAGGGACTTGGGCCACAGTTGGAGTTGGAGTCTCAAAAGCAGCAGGTAGGGAATCCATACTGGTCAGGCAAGGGCCTCAGCTAATGTATATAGCAACTCTTAATTATTGCCAAATGCAGGGATCAATGCTGCACTTCCCTCCTCCCTTCCATGTCTGAAGACCTATTCCTTAGGAGTTCATTAGTCTCAGGCTAATCTCAGACTCAAATAATGAGAATCCCAGTTCAGGCACAGGAACCCCTGACAACGCGGTGCTCAGCCATATAAGCATGTTCCAAGATGCCCATGGAGGAATGCAGGCAACTGCTCCCTTTCGATCCAGTGAATTGAGAAGCTCATACAGTAGCCCTATATTTTGCATATGTGGGATATTGGGTTCTCAACTGGGGTAACAGATCACACCGCCCCTAAAGGGCTTTGCTGAAGATTGCCCTCTTATTGCCTCGGGGTGGTGGCTTACATTTATGTGGCATTTTCTTGATCATAGTGTAACTCTTGGGATTTTATGAGGTTCTCTTCTGCAGATGTGGACACAGTTCAGGATCCACAGAATTTTGCATGCAGATTTACACAATACTGCTGCGCAAGGGAACTAAGTACTTGCCTACTATGCAAACCCCTAAGAATCAAAAGGAAGGGAGAAAGGCTACTCCAAAATTAACTGTTTGAAACAAGGTGTTAACTTGGGTAGAAAATCTCACTTTTATTTAATGAAACTCTTTTGCTGTACATATTGTGTTTTTTATGTAAATTGTATTGTAATGAATTGCCTCGAAGCTTTATTTTTATGGTCTCCATATTTTTGCCAAGCTTTTGTTTTAAAGAAGGAGGATGCTTCAGCCAATCACCTGCTCGTTGCTCTGTAGGGCTGTGCCATGCATACAAGTCCACAAAGGTTTCTTGAAGGGAGGAGCCACTGAACTGCCTTCTCCACAAGGACCTGAAGCAGAATCCTGTTGTGCCTAAGACAGTAGTAAAGCATTCCACATAGAAGTGGGTACTCTCCACTTCTGATCTCCCCAGATTTCTTTCCAAAGAGGGGTGTGTATGGTTTTAGATATTTGGCCTACATTCCCAACTTGTGCAGTTTCTGTGCATGGAAATACTAGCATGAAATAATTTTTGGGTGCCTGAGAATCTCTAGAGGGAGGCCAATGACAATTTAAATGAGTGGGGTTTGTTTTCTAGATTTTGAACTTAAATGAAAATCACTGAAATTCTGATATATGCAATTCATAAATACAGCAAATACTCTGTATGATTCCACTTTGAGACCTAAATGCTATGTTCTAAGCTATGCCAAAGATTCTGAACAAAGACTCTGTATTTTAAAAGTATTTTTATTAAAATGGTATGTTGAACATTCAAACTTTTCTGCCTTTGTTGTTTACATGTTCTCTTGCGGAAGAAAATAGGTGCATTTAAAATTTCTGTTCTCAAATCTTTGCTGTTCCCAAGCTTATTGACTCTGAGCCATGTTACTTGAAACCCTAATAACAAAGGTTATTATCCATGCATTTGATGCAGGTTCAATAAATAGTTTTATATGCATGCCCTGACCCATGCAAATTGTACTTACTTTGAGCTAAACTGTTACACTGATGTTGTATGAATAATACTGTATATAATAATAATAATAATAATAATAATTTTATTTATACCCCGCCCTCCCCAGCCAAAGCCAGGCTCAGAGCGGCTAACACCAAATATAAACAACTGATTAAAATACAACTCAAACAACAAGACTACATACATCAAAATTAATTTAAAAATTTTATAAAAAATAAGCACAAAATAGTAGACTAAAATTTATTTGGTGTTGTAAAAGACAAAAGTGCTGCTACCAGAAGACATGGATTTTGTCCCCATTACAAGTAAGCACTTTGAGTTCTTCTCCTTGGGCTAAACTAGGGTGCCAGTAAGTCTCATTTAACATAGTGGGATTTGGCTTGAAGTAAGCATGCCTGCGATTGTGCTTGCCAATTGCAATTCTATGCCTGTGTCCAGTTCCATATAATTTATTTATTAAATTGCTTTAAAAAATAGAAATGTCTAAGCAGTTCATATAAAAACAATTTAATGGGGTTTGCACACATATTCCAAAATATCAAGTGTATTTTAGCAACCATGAATATTTTCAGAGCAGAGCTACTGTCTACTATTTTTCACACCATTGCTCTCTAATTTCCAGTCAAAATTCAACCTGAAAACATGAAAACGTACAGAGAGCCTTGCTTGGTCAGCCCAGAGGCCCAACACTGGTCCTGTATCCTGTTCTCAGTGACCAACCAGATGCTTATGGAGACTTTCAACCTATAAAGCCCATCACAGTTTGGGACTATGGTGCTAGAAGGACTCCCTGTCTCCACATGTGCCTGCTTATACACTGAGATCTCGAACAGATGCCCTCCTTTGAGTGCCCCCCACCTTCTGAGTTGTAACAGGAGCCTACCAGAGAAAAGGTTCTTAGAATAATAGAATTGTAGAGTTCAAAGGGATCTGGAGGGTCATTCTGCAATGCCGGAATCTCAACTAAAGCATAGATGGACTGCTCACCCCATAGATGGGGCTTGCTTGGCAACTACATTTTGCTGCCATGTGAAGCCAATTTTGTCCTTCTAGGCCCGTTTATGTGGGTTTTTTAAATCTCTGCTGAGATTTTATGCTGCTTTTTAAATAGACTTTGCCTAGACTGACCACATAAGCGTCACCAAAAAAGAAGAAGAGTCACATCACCAAAAAATGAGGTTTGCCTAAGATTTTCATGTGCTAATTGATATGCATAGATGCAATTTTAGAAATAGTTGCCGTCATTTACATAGAAATTCAGTACATCTCATCAGAGTGGGGAATACTGTGGTCTTGTGTGTCTGCCCTGTCTGCCCTTCGGCAGCTAGCTGTTGATGAACAACTTGCTTCTTCCTGCATGTGGTTCTTTATATTTGAACTGGGCGCAGACCAGACAGCCCTTCCGATAGAAGACACTGTCAGATAGGAAACAGTCCTCTGTAAAGTAGGGCACACAGCCTCCTATACTTTGCTGTGTTCAATTTTGCTTTGTGTGTTCATGCTTTGCTGCATTTTTATTTATTTAAGGCACTCCTTAACGGCCTATCGGAAAAGTATACCCCCCCCAAAAAAATGCTACAAATATAAAGACATCAAAAATTCACAATCTAGGTTCCAACACCCGTTACAGCAGGGCTTGCTGGATATTAAATTGAGGGGAGTGTCCCTCTGCTCAGCTCCACCCACAAAGTGATGCTAGTGTCCTCGACAAATGTGGAGCATCTCGTTCCACCTGACCAACAGGCAGGCAGGAAGATCGCTGCTCATGTTAGCTCACAGGAAGCCCCAAAATAGGGCATTCCATGGGAGGAGAGGGTCTGAACATGCCTGGGATCCACTAAATGCTGAGTCAGCCCCACTGCTGTCACTTGATGGCATCAGGCACGACTGGGGCCTGATTCGTGTGCCCTCTCCAGGTTGATGCAGCAGTTTGCCTCTAGCTGTTGTCTTCTGCACTGGACAAGAGCGGAAGATGTGGCTTGACTGTTTCATCACTCTGCACCAGGCAGTGATGAAACAAGAGATATGGATTGTCCTGCAAGATAAATGAAACTGCCAACAACAAGTACAGTACAGCCATTTGATCTCTGGCCTGCAATCGTGTTGCAAAATATAAAATCTGAACTCAGCCAAACAACACAGAGGCAACAATATTTTGTGTGGTAAGTTGCATTTAGGAAAGTTTTAAGGGTGGGGTAGAAATGGCTATTTCTATTACTGTAAAAAGGTAAAGGTAAAGGATGCCTGACAGTTAAGTCCAGCCCCAGATGACTCTGGGGTTGTGGCGCTCATCTCGCTTTACTGGCCGAGGGAGCCGATGTTTGTCCGCAGACAGTTTTCCAGGTCATGTGGCCACCATGACTAAGCCGCTTCTGGCGAAACCAGAGCAGCGCACGGAAACACCGTTTACCTTCCCGGCGGAGTGGTACCTATTTATCTACTGCACTTTGATGTGCTTTCGAACTGCTAGGTTGACAGGAGCTGGGACTGAACAACGGGAGCTCACCCCGTCGTGGGGATTCGATCCGCAGACCTTCCGATCGGCAAGCCCAAGGCTCAGTGGTTTACACCACAGCTCCACCCGCGTCCCCCTCTATTACTATACATTTCCATTTTATGGGTGGCAAAGATTAATTCCTTAGCACTTGGAAGGATGAGAGAGGTGACCAAGCTACCATAGGGTAGGAAGGTCACCAAAGGGTGGTTTTGACAACCAGTATGCCAAATGAGATGTACACCATGGTAAGTTACCAGATGATAATGGCCCTCTGTGTCTGTATCTACATCTGTATCCACCCACTCTGTTCATCCTTGACACGAAACGATCTGCAGTGAGTCTGAAAGATCTCAATGGGACAAAGGAAAGGGAACACTGAACCAGCAAGATGGAAATATAAAATAATAGGAGATTTTGCAGCAGCAGCATTCTTCTTCAGGCTACCTTTTCCACTCTCTTTCTCCGGGACACAACCAGAAGCCACACCCTGAATTCCATGATTCCAACACAAGGAAAATAGCTCGCAGGGTGGTTGTGTGTGTGTGTGTGTGTGTGTGTGTGTGTGTGTGTGTGTGTGTGTGGTTCACCTCCATCAACGTTCCTAGAATGTACAGTGTAATTTTGGTAAAACAAGGGACATGTACATTGTAAAAGGCCAAGTCTTGTTCCTGGTTTTATTATAAAGGTAAAAGTAAAGGGACCCCTGACCATTAGGTCCAGTCGCGGACGACTCTGGGGTTGCGGCACTCACTTATTGGCCGAGGGAGCCGGCGTACAGCTTCCGGGTCATGTGGCCAGCATGACTAAGCTGTTTCTGGCGAACCAGAGCGGTGCACAGAAATGCCATTTACCTTTCCACTGGAGCGGTACCTATTTATCTACTTGCACTTGACGTGCTTTTGAACTGCTAGGTTGGCAGGAGTTGGGACCGAACAATGGGAGCTTACCCCATTGTGGGGATTTGAACCACCGACCTTCCAATCGGCAAGCCCAAGGCTCAGTGGTTTACACCACAGCGCCACCCGCGTCCCTGGTTTTATTATAATTACTGACTAATACAATCCATCCAAGTAAGACTTTATATATACAGTGGTACCTCGGTTTACAAACACAATTGGTTCCAGACAGGGCCGTCTCTCCGGCGCCCTCCCGCCCCATTTCCCAGAGGGTGGGCGGGTGGGCGCAGCGCGCTGCATGGCGGGCGGGCAGGCACAGCGCGATCTCTCTGGCGCCCTCCCACCCCCGTTTCCCAGTGCGGTGGGCGGGTGGGCGCAGCGCGCAGCACGCAGCTGCGCGGCGGGCCGGCCAGCGGGTGGGCGCAGCTCGCGGCGCCCTCCTGGCGGGCCGCACCATGGTGCCCTACACCACCCAGCCTGCATGTAGGGCCGGCCCTGGTTCCGGAAGTCTGTACTTAACCTGAAGCGAACTTTCCCATTGAAAGTAATGGAAAGTGGATTAATCCATTCCAGACGGTCCGTGGAGTACTTAAACTGAAAATACTCAAAAAAGTTTTTGACCCTGTTACTTCGGATGGGTGTACTGTAAAAGAAAGCGCCATGAATCCAATACATTATGTTATTCTTTAATTCCATGGCAGGAGCATCAAGGATCCTCCTGATCGCTCATAAACCCTGACTGAATCAGGCTTCGGGTGTCCATGGAGAAACCACGCAAGACATGGGGAGGCGGCGATTGGAAGGAAACGGGAAAGGCCCTTCTTCTTTCTCCAAACAAAAATAAAAAACCCGGACGTGCAAAAAGTCAACACGGCGACCGTTTTCTTTAACCAGACACTAACCGCTTGCCCTCGGATAACTCAGGGAATAAGCGTGCACTGACTGCACATGTGTGTACTTTTACAGTCGCTGCAACTGGCAAGGAAACAAGCATCGCCTGAGGCTTTTCCAAAAGGAGGGAAATTAGCAGCAGAGCGCAGAGCGCGCGTCCTGTTTGTGTGGATTTTACCCTTTCCAATTCCGCGCTGCTCCTCGTCCTCGAGCCTTGGGGATGTACCGATATCTACCAGCCTTGTCCTCCAAGTCTAGAGCTGCAGCGGGGAGAACAAACCCCTGGCGCCCAGCCAGGACTCTAACTTAGAGATACCGCCCATTCGGCAGTCTTCTATTTGTGTGCGTTGTTGGGGAGTGGGGAGCGGTTGTGGTGTGTGTGCGTGCGCGGTAGTTCCCCCCCCCCCCCGCTAACAATTCCGGATCTTCCCTCGTCGGATCTTTTAAATTATCGGTCAGTAACGCCCTCCGCAAAGCCTCCAGCAAGCCCAGGACAGCATGTCTGGGAGCAAATACGTAGACTCCGAGGTAGGGCATGCTTTTGCAATGTTTCATTCTTTTCGCGAAGCTGCTTTGCGTTCCTGGCACAGAGTACCTGCTTGCGCCAGCCATCTCTTGAGTGCACTTGGCTCGTCCCTTATCTCAGTCCTGCTCTCCACGGCGGAGCCCTTTCCAGAGCTAGAACTGCAAAGCCTGTTTTCAGGGCAATCGGGGGTTATTTGTCTGTGTTGTGTTGGTAATCTGATCTCCTGGACGGGCACTTGTTGTTTTTTTCTCCCCCCCCCCCCTTCCCTCCGTGCGCCCTGCGCTCCCAGAGAGAGCCTTCCTCCTGCTTAAACTGCTTCCCCCCGCAGCGTTTCCAAGGCTGCAGAGGCGCCCACCCAGGCTTAGGGACAACTCTAGAGTAAGTTGTTGGCTTTTTCCTGGGGGGGGGGGAAGTGTTGTGTTTTGCAAATATGTTCTCTGTCACTGCCCATTGCAAAGAAAGGACTGGGGTTTCTCTCACACTCCCCGCCACCCCACCTCGGTTAATTCTTACAAGGCAGGAGAGGGAATCTACCGGAGAGCGTCTCCAAGGCTAAACTTGTAACGAGCGTGCAAAAGGCATTTCTTCTTAAGGGGAGCTGCAGTTTGCTAGCCTGGAGAGTGGCGTGGAGTTTGGATTTTCTGAAAACGAAAGCGGCTCGTCTTCGGGCAACGGCACAACCCAACCGATTTGCACCAAAAGTTTCCAGATTTGAATGGGTTTCTAGAAATCTATGGGTGGTTGTTGTGGGTCAGGCTGGGACAGCACTCTTTCGCCTTAACTTTAGAGAGAGGTCATTTTTATTTTTTATTTTTTTAAAAAAGGAGGAAGCGGAGTGAGGGACGGCTGTCAGGCAAGCGACTCTTTGAATGGGTGGCATTCCAGGGAGGCACGATTAGAGGGACTTTGAGAGCCCCGCACTAACACTTATTGAGGATTAGTTCTGCCTTTAACCGTCTTGCATCTCCCTCCCCCGTCCATTCAGGGATGAAACCTAACGCATGTGAGGGTTTATGACTGAATGGACCTAGGGATGAGGTATTTGTTCTGGATTAACGGATCCGGAGTAGGAGGGGGGGTTAAATCGTAGTGGCCTCGTTGCAGGAGACGTTTTTTTCCCCCAGCCAGCCTTCCTCCCAAGGCAAGGAGCGCTCTCCCAGGCCAACATGTTGGGGTTATTTAGTCAACGGGGCGGGGGTTGTCCTTTGTCACATTTGCATCCCCGTCTCGTCTCGCCTTTGCCTTCCCTCCTCCTTTTGCTGGGGGCATTCAGGAAATTGGCGAAGAAGGGGGTGTCCTGGGGTGCTTACATTTGCCACTGAAGATGCTGGGCGCGGCTGCGATCTTGTGCGCTCTTTCTTATGAGCGGGACTTCTGGGACTTGCTGTCGAGTAGAAACGCGCGTGGGATTAGGCTGCGCGGTGGCGCGCCGGTTGGCAGGCAGCGCAACGGCGCAAAATACTCCGGTGCGCGTGAAACGCGAGGTAGCAGGCAAGGTGCCAAGTGTCCCAGCTGATTTGTTGGGGGCAGGGAGCGTCTGGGTCCCCCCTTGCTTTATTAAGGAAGAGCTCCCTGCAAGAGGAAACTTGGGGATTCCAAGCTGCGAATTCTCCAAGCGCGTGAACAGGGGCGCGGTGGCTGCGCCCTCCCCGGCTGTAAACCTGCCCAGTTCTTGCGCGCGCCAGGAGAGGACCCCTGGCGGCGCGAGCGGGAGTCGCGGCTCTGCCTGGTACCGAGGGGTGTGGTGTAAGGTACTTTATGTCCATTTAAAATGCCAGCCTCTGGGGCATTCGCTGGATGAAGTTCCTCCAGGCTCCGCGCGCTCTCCCTGACCAGTGCAGCATAGACAGCCGCTCTCTGAACGTCCGATGAGCGAGTGGGATTTTTTTTGGCGTACATCCCCTTCCCAGGACCGCGTCGTTCACTTAGCAGTTGCAGCGGATTCACTGACCGCTTTCCCACACCCCTCTCTTTCCAGGACTTTTTTTACACAGCGCCCATCACCATCAGGGAGCAAGGCAACATCTACAAGCCCAACAACAAGGTCATGGCAGATGAAATGCACGAGAAGGAGTTCCATGACGTTCACACCAAAGAGATTGACCTGGTCGATCGAGACCCCAAGCATCTCAACGACGATGTGGTCAAGGTAGGAGGAAGTCCAGAACTTTTCTCAAACCCACAAAAAAGGGGGAACCCATCCGAATCAGATCAGAAAACATGCTGGGCTGCCGGGTGGGGGTAGGGAGAGAGAATAAGACTGGTTCGTATGGGATGCTTGAAGGAGGACTGGTTTTGGTTTGGAAAATCAGCCCCAAAAGCAGGTGGTGCTGGGGGGCTTTCTAAGGAAACAGATCACATTTGTGATTGCTTTTTAGCAAAATACTTCAATTCTCTGTCCGCTAGAATGTTTGAGAACTCCACACAGTACCTTTACAAACTTTTAACAAATTAACAGCATGTTCAGAAAGTCTTGTGAAGGAAGCATATCCTGTTTCAGAAATGGAAGCTTCTTCCTATTTACTTTCTAACAGAGCCTTCATTCCAGGCTATTTAGCCTACTGGATTTTTCCAGTGTGCTAGGCTTGATAAACATAGTTATGGAAGAGCTGGGTACAAGCTCCACCCTTTTTCATGGAGGGATTATGTACCTTCTGACAAGTCCCTGCTTTTTAAACTCAGCTGCCCTCCCATAGCCTCACAGTAATGTGAATGTGAACATGTCATCGATTGTAAAGTACCTTTGTAAGTGAAAAAGAGCAGGAGCAGCTCTTGCTTTTGTTTAGGTCTCTGAAGGAGAAAGGCTGCAATCCTGTTGACACTTGCCTGGGAATAAACCCCATTAGATACAATGGCCCTTACTTCTGAATACGCACATACATTGGATTGCACTCTTGGACTGTGATCCTAAACACACATACTAGAGACTCAGCCCCATTGGACTTGCTGAGACTTGCTTCTGGGTAAACCTGCTTAGGACTGCACTTTTGATCAATGTTTGCGTTGATTTCTAGGCATGAAGGATAATGCATATTAAAACGCCTGTCACTGTGTCAGCCTATTAACAGAAGCAGTGCATTATAAAATAAAATATTGAGGGTACACAAACACCATTTGTAGGCAATGCTCATTGACTTGGGGGGGGGCTGACCCCCTCGGGGGGGGTCAAAGTGGCCTCAGCCCCCAGGAGTTGGCTCCTTTGCTCTCATCCATAGCTAGAATATTACTTGGTCCCAAAATGTAACTTCTTCCGGTTGCCTGACTAAATAGGAAAAAACGTATTTGTATATTTTTCTCAGTAAGTATCAAGCTGCCCACAAGGGCTGGGCTTCAGAAGGCGGGGCTAGGAGCTCTTTTTTTTTTAAAGCAAGGCTGTAATTTGCCACTGGATGCTGAAGAAAGAGAAGAAGAATAAACCTGCAATATTTTGTCATGTTTTCATTATTAATCTGACATTTTTTAAAACAGAAATGCTTGGGGGGGAATACTAATGCTTGCACACAAAAAACCTACAGGTGGCAAACATCCCCTTAGAGACACTATTCCCTTTTCTCCCTCACATAGAAGGGAATGTCAGTTCTAAGATGGTACCCTATTACAGCACGCAAGGGCATAGTCGGAGAAACAAAACAAAAACCCTGTGAACAATTGCTTATTCATATACAAATGTAGGCAGATTTTGGCTGCAGTCCTATGCACATTTACCTGGGAGTCAACCCAGTGGCACATTCTTCTGAGTAAGCACAGGATTGTGCTGTTAATCAATGAATTGATAGATTAAAATTTATGGGATATATTGTCTGAGATTGATTTTTAACATGCCGCAGCCTCGGGGAAGATGAGAGGGCTTAACTGGGGCGCAGACTCTCTGGTTTCATTTTCATGGTGTTCAAATCACGCTACTTTGCTAAGCCAGGAATAAACAAATCACAGCTCTGGGTTAGTGCTATGTCTCCCAAAGAAGCCATGAGCATATGCCATGAACACTGATTTGTACATAATGCTAAGCCAGCACTGTGGTTTGTTGCTTTGCAGCTGCACAAAAGGGAGGAACAGGGGTGAGCATAATTTGAGCAACAATGGGCCAACCCGCTGCTCATTTTTGATTCAGACAGTGGCTTACCCTGAAGGGCCCAATGTTAATGAACAAGGGAGGGGGAATCATTTATTCCATTTCTCAACTTTAGGGGTGAGTGTTAGCACTTATGTAGCCAAAATGGCACCACACCCACTCCAAGATTTAAAGAAATAATTTAAAAACTCATTGCAAAAACGGGGGGGGCAAAAAAAAGCCCTAAAACAAATTCAGCGATGACTGGGTATGTTCAGGGGTCATGGAATGCTGGTTGGATGTTTAGGTGCAGAACAGAAAACTGGGAGGGTGGGCAAATGGAATGGAGTCTCCTGAAAGGGGTATGTGTAGTTGCATGGCTAGAACCCTGAACAGGAGAATTACACTTTCCAACATTTTGTTGCAAGCCTCACTTGTGTTCTTATTCTGTTATATGGACCTGACTTTCCATCGAATCGTTTTGGCAAAAGCATTGCTTTATTCACAGAGGTGGGAGCACAGAGAGAATCTGCTTCATCCAAATGGATATAAAAGGGGAGTGGGAGAGAGATCCTTTTTCCAATCTAAAAATGCCCAAAGGAGAAATCGTTAAGTGAATTGGAGCAAAGGCCCTTCTGGATCCCTTGTTAGTTTTGTAAATGTCACATTTATACTAGTCCAATGTATCTGGGTCAATGGAAATTACTATCGGGGCCCATCTAGGTCAGGGAGAATCATGGATGTAATCCATTCCTGGCAGAGGCACATCATGCTGCAGATGTGATGGCCAAGGATGGTTTGTAGTCCAAGTTTTGCTGAACTTCTGGAAAAAACATATTTCTGCAACTCACTCATTGTAAGCAATCTGATGTTCAGTGCTACATCATGAAGCCTCTTGAGTGGAAGAAGAAACCTTTGCATCTAGGATGGGGGGACTAGTGCCCATCCCAGGTGCTGGTTGATTCTCCACCATAGCTTCCAAGTTCCGGCCTGAGAAATAAGGGACTGGACCGGAAGTAGCAGACCAGAAGTAGCGCTGCCGCCATTTTGGAACTGGGCGGAGCATGCTCAGAAGCTACTTTTGATGCTGCTCTGCCCTGTTCCAAAATGGCCGTCGCACCAGAAGTCACGCTGCAGCCATTTTGAAACTGGGCAAAGCAGCATCAAAAGTCGCTTCTGAGCATGCTCCGCCCAGTTCCAAAATGGCCGCCACGCCAGAATAAACCGGGGGGGGGACAAAAAAATCCATTTTTTCGGCTGGGAACAGCTGGAAAAACGGGGGTTTCCCGGGGAATACGGGAGACTTGGCAGCTATGTTCGCCACTCCCATCAGCCCCAACTATTTTGGCTAAGGATCACAAATGATAGAAGCTACGGTCCAGAAAGGCTTTCTGTCCCAGATAGATATCTGTAAGGTTCCACCTGCCCAGTGGAGATATTGTGGAGGAAAATATTTTATTCTGTTGGCATAGAGCAGGCATAGGCAAACTCGGCCCTCCAGATGTTTTGGGACTACAACTCCCATCATCCCTAGCTATAAACATCTGGAGGGCTGAGTTTGCCTATGCCTGGCGTAGAGGGAAGAAGTAGCTCCTTTCTATAGGCTGATTAGCAACAGATGTTTGCTTGCAGAACTGGACCTTCCAAGTTTTCTAAACCCCATCATTCAATCTAAAGTGTTGAAAGGGCCACAGCTCAGTGGCAGAAGTCCATTGACTTACTTCTGAGCAAACTTACATAGAACTAGACTCTTGATATCTTAGGTTTCTCACTATTAGGCTACTTTGTCCTGCAAAAAAAACTGCAAAAGTTAAAGAATCATGCAAAACAATGCACAAGAAAACAGGTTGAATAAATAATATAATCTTTCTCTTTTAGGAAGCAAAAATAAGCCTGAGAAGGGGAGTGTTTGGGGAGTGAGGAGAATAACATATTTTCTAACTCATTCTTCAGCACCAGCTGAGGTTCCCAAAGCAACAAAACCTTCTGAGGATTAGTGATATGTGCAAGACTGAAAGGAATCTAGATAGCTCTCAACAACATTACAGAATGAAAAAAAAAGATGGATCCTACTGGGAATAGGAGGCCAATCACTGATGAGGAAAAAGCACATATCTTTAAGGAAATGTTTGCAAGCATCTCTCAAGGGAGAGGTCAAAGATGTCAGTTGTATCCTGCATCCCAAAGGAAAATGAGAACATTGGGAACAACTTCAGATAGCGGACCCTCTCAGAAACAAAAGATATTTTCCCCAACTCAAGATTCTTGTTTTCATAATTTACGTGGGGCAATTAGTTTTGCAGTTACACATTCAAACTGCTGCTGTACAGAAATGTCCTTTAGGTGGCTGCCAATTGGGGAACAGCAGCAGTAATGCAGTAATGCTTTGAATCCAGCTGAGGGCTGGTCTGAAATGGCAGTTCCAGTGACTGATAGTATGGAAATTAGGTTTAGTTATTTTTCTATATCTGTTAACACAAAATCCAGGCTTAATTGCCATAATATTTTTAAAAATAATAATATTCCAAGTCTAGTTTTTGCATGTGTCAAACCCCTGCTTTAACTTTGAATCCTGCTACCCCACTCACCCCATTTCTGAGCATTTTAGCTATTTGTTCAGGACTTTTGCATTTCTTGTTGCTCGCTCCATGCTGACACCTACACAGCGCCATAAAAGCAAAGCCAACCACAGAAGATAAATGATTAGGCCGGGGACAAGGAATCTGCTCTGTAAGCAGTTCATCAAATGGCTTCAGTAATTTTTTATTTTTTTTGCATTTTTTAAAAATGCCTCGTAATTCATAATAAGCAGGGGATGTGCTCCCGCGATGTACATTGCAAGGTGCTACATAAAAGTCTGTTGCACCTGAGGTTGAAAAGCTGAAGACGAATAAGCTTCAAGGCAGAGGTGAGATATGTGCAAGTGAATAGGAAGCCAAACAAGTTTCTGAAAGGATCGTGCTTCCTTTAGCTTGGTAACCACTGTTGGGGCCAGAAGGGGGCTGTATCCACAGGTGAGCCCCCTTCCTGTGTCAGAGGGCCTTAGCAGGCTTACCTGGCTGCACTGGCAGTATTGGACAGCTGGCTCTATCCACCTCCAATTCCCTAAAGTGATGCCTACCCAGGGGGCAATGAAGGAAAAGGCTAGATGTAGCTACCACAGAGTGCCAGGCTGTAAGAATGGCCCACCGACAGTGGACTCTGGCATGGCCCTGGCAGCTGCCCAAGGGTGCCAGGCTGCTATCTCCTGCCCTGGCAGCTTCAAATTTGGGGGTATCACCTGGGTTTTTAGGAGGTTTGGCTTCATTTCCCCTTGCTCCTCCCCGTGTCTCATAGAAGCAAAATAAGTTAGGTAAAATAAGGTAAACATGCAAATGGGCTTGATTTGCATTCTCTCTACAGGTTGCAATGGAGCTTTAGTTCAGGCATCCCCAAACTGCGGCCCTCCAAATGTTTTGGCCTACAACTCCCATGATCCCTAGCTAACAGGACCAGTGGTCGGGGAAGATGGGAATTGTAGTCCAAAACATCTGGAGGGCCGAAGTTTGGGGGTGCCTGCTTTAGTTCACTACAGTGGTACCTCGGTTTACGAACTTAATCTGTGCCGGAAGTCCGTTCTTGAACCAAATTTGTTCTTAAACCAAGGCGCGCTTTCCCTAATGAGGCCTCCCACTGCCGGTGCCCTTCCACCGTTCGGATTCCGTTCTTAGACCGAGGTAAAGTTCTCAAACCAAGACACTATTTCCGGATTTGCAGAGTTTGTAAACCAAATCGTTCTTAAACCGGACTGTTCTTAAACCGAGGTACCACCCTGTATTTCAGTTACGTTTATTTCACCATGTTATTTTAATGGTTAGGGGGTGTACAAATCATCTGGGCATTGTGTCCAGTATGCACTTCACTGTTAAGTGTATGGTATGGATCTGATGCTCTCCCATATGCATGTATTTGGAAATTCTGCCTATACCAAAGTAAATAGCAGCTGGGAAGGGTCTTTGAAGCACCTTCTCCCTGGCATGCTGTTTCGAATATATAGAGGAAGAACTCCTGAAACATGTACACATATACACTGCAGTCTGAAGTGGTACAGACTACAGCTTTACCATCTGATTAGGCTGTTTGTGAAGACTAAGCCAGACCTGAAATTTTTCTTTAAAAAAAAAGTCATTCCAATATCCACCGTTGGACAATTCCATTATTAGGACCAACCAAAATGTTACAAAATAGTGGGCAATTTTTTGATATCTCCAGAACTTCTGCAGAACTTAAAATGATTCATAGAATCATAGAGTTGGGGGGACCCTGAGGATCATCTAGTCTAACCCCCTGCAATACAGGAATGTGCAGCTGTCCCATATGGGGATTGGACCTGCAACCTTGGTGTTATCAGCACCATGCTCTGTCCAACTGAGCTCCCTATTTTGCGGCATTTTGGTTGTTCCTAATAATGGATGTGTGGAATGGATGCCCAACCGGAGATTTTGGAGGGCAGGGGTGGATTTTTTTTCTTACAACCTAATGTAAATTGCAATCCTACCCATACCTGGCCTACTCATAAGTAAGCCGTCCTATTGAGTTCAATGAACTTACTCCCAAGTAACCATGGACAGGATTACAGCCATAGTTTCCTTTGCCTTTTTATGTTCCTTACAAAATCATAATATATAGTTCCCAGAAGCCACACAGGTGGCTTTAGAAATCAGCAGAATAAATATTCGCTTATTCTCCCGTTCTGCCCTTTGATAATGGTTCATAACCCCCAGTGTCAGTGAAAAGTCTTGAAATTTGCATTTTCAAAGCAGAAATTTAAAACAGGCATGATCAGACCCAACACCTGAGGATGAAGAACTTTTTTTTTAAAAAAAAAAGTATTGTACAATAAAACCACAGCACAGTGTATAAAGGGTGTGTACCAGTATCTGGGGGAGAGGGAGGTACTACAAAATCCTTTGCTACTCCAAGACTCTGAGAACAGTGGCTACACATCCTTACATGTACAAAGAATCTGCTAACGCCTGCAGAGTTTATGTGCACCATTTATATACATTAGGATTTATGCCATAGTCTCTCTGCTTTTCCAATGCTTTCTTGTTCCTTCCCCAAGCACAGCCTCTCCCTACTCCCACACATGGCCTTTCTCTGAATCATTAAATGTAGCCATGGACGCTTTTTCCTCTTAGTCTCCCTAATGACAGCCAGTTCTAGATTATGCCGGCCTCCTAAAACGATGGGGCAAAGTGAAAGAGGCCCTTGTGTGCGTTCCCTCTGGCAACTCCTACTCACGGTTGCCTGCAACTTTGTTTCTGCGTGTTTCGGGTTGTGTTTGTTTTCATAAACATAGGCTGCAACCCTGTGTTGTACTTACAAGGAAGTTAGGTAAGCCTGTAAGGATGGCTGAGAAATAGAACATAGGCAGAAATGGTTGAATTGGATCCCCTTTCACACTCCCTTGCTCAGTATAGGGTATGTGAGATAATTGCAGCTTCTCTTCTCAGTACTGGAGTTAAAAGAGGCAGCTGATTGTCTCTGCAGGAGTTAGCAGAGATTTAAGTAGCTTGAGGCACTTTACATAGTAGCAGCAGGTGGGGTTGTGTTGCCCTTCTAGCTTCCCAACACTGTGTGCTGTTTTACTGAAAGGCAGAGCAGGGCGCTCTGCAAGGAATGACTTTCCCACTGTACCTGCATTAGCAGCCTGCTGCCTTCCTCTTCTGCCTCTCAATAAATGGCAGTGACACACAGTGCTGGGAAGCCCAGAAAACAACACAGCCCCACCTGTGCAGCCCTGCTGGCCCCTATAGTAATAACAACAACAACAACAATAATAATTTATTTATCCCCGCCCATCTGGCTGGGCTTCACCAGCCACTCTGGGTGGCTTCCAACAGAAAAATGAAATAAAATAATCTATTAAACATTAAAAAGCCTCCCTAAACAGGGCTGCCTTCAGATGTCTTCTAAAAATCTGGTAGCTGTGTTTCTCTTTGACATCTGATGGGAGGGCATTCCACAGGACGGGCGCCACCACCGAGAAGGCCCTCTGCCTAGTTCCCTGCAACTTGGCTTCTCGCAATGAGGGAACCGCCAGAAGGCCCTCGGTACTGGACCTCAGTGTCCGGGCAGAGCGATGGGGGTGGAGACGCTCCTTCAGGTATTCTGGACCAAGGCTGTTTAGGGCTTTAAAGGTCAGCACCAACACTTTGAACTGTGCTCAGAAACATACTGGGAGCTAATGTAGATCCTTCAAGACCGGTGTTATGTGGTCTCAGCAGCCGCTCCCAGTCACCAGTCTAGCTGCCGCATTCTGGATTAGTTCAAAGGTAGCCCCACATAGAGCACAATGTAGTAGTTTAAGCGGGAGATAACTAGAGCATGCACCACTCTGGCGAGACAGTCTGCAGGCAGGTAGGGTCTCAGCCTGCATACTGTTTCTCATTCTCTCCACCCCCATTTTACCTTCACAACAACCCTGTGTGGTAGGCTAGCTAGCCTGTGCTTGAAATGCAATCCGTGGACACACCCCTAGCAGGGAAAGTGCTCTGTTAACCTGTAAGAAATGCATGCATCACCTCAGAGGGGAAAGGCACTGCACTTGGCTTTATAGGCCCTGGATCATGGAATTGTAGAATTGGAGGGACCTTGAGGATCATCTAGTCCAACCCCCTGCAACACAGAAATGTAGAATTGGAAGATACCCTTCCTGCAATGCGGGAATATGCAGCTGTCTCATACGGGGATTGAACCTGCAACCTTGGCGTTCTCAGCACCACGCTCTAACCAGCTGAGCTATGCAGAGTCAAGTTTCCTCCCCTTACCACAAGGCCCTGGAGCCTGGACAAATACAGAAATCCTCTGTTGGCACTTCTGCATCACACACAGAGCCATCACATCATGACAGGTTTTGAAGATTGTTTTCAAAATCCACCAACATCTCAGTTTCCCTGTATCAGGCCATGGCCTAACTCTGATACAGGCTGCGGCTGTGGCCAGTTTCTGGCACAAACAGGCAAGGACCAGAAAGGCTAGAGACAGGCCAGCCAGACAAAGACCAGAGCACCAGGCAGAAGTGCAGAGTGGAGCCAAAGAGAAGGCCGAGATCCAAGACAGCAATAGAGGGTTGGACCAGAAGCAGATGCAGGAAGGTGTCACCATCTGAGGCACCAACTGGGGAAAGGAAATAGCATCAGCAGAGTCCACAACTCAGCAAATTGACCAGACCGATTCCAGCCAGGCAAATGCACTTAAAGAGGGTGTGGAGCAGAGGCAGAGAGGGGAGTGGTGTGAGAATAGGGGGTGTGGCTTAGGGAGGGCATGTGGTCTGGAAAGAGTTTCAACAGCTGGACAGCATGACTTGGAGGATTGCAATGGCACCCACCCCACTGAAGCCTGATGTTCCCCACATCTGGTGTAGTTAATATGCTTAAGTTGGGGTGCAGCTTACCATTATGCGCTCCCTTCCCATCACTGTGTGCATTCACTGTACACACAGTTTCCATCCGAAAAGTGCTTAAGGCCATTGCATGTGTGCATGTCTGTTTTCAAGTTTCTCGCATAAATTTTAAAAATCAGGTGATTTACTAAGGTCATGACATAGATTTGGAACTTCAGTTCACAGGTCATATTACAATATATTTCTTTTTGTCTTTTTAGCTTTCATAAATCCAAGGATTCCTAAAATTACCTAAGCTCTGCTGACTCGTTGACTGATGCAGAGGCCAGCTCGGTTTGTTTTACTTTGGCACCCTGATAGAAAAGCGAGAATTTTCTCTATCTTGGATGTGAAGAATTATTCCTCAAGGAATGAACCAGTGGCGATGTTGATTAGGATCAAGGACTAATTTTGTTTATGCCTCAGTTTTTTTTCAGCATAATTGAACCCTTATGTACTGGTTTTCACTTCAGTGCCAGTGCCCATGAGTCATAACCCCGTAGGAAAATGTTTGCTTGCTATAGCTATGTGTAAACCATGTGCATAAAAGTCAAAACAGCAATTTATTGGGCAAGGCCAATGGCCCACCCAGGGCAATCTCCAAAAATGGCTTGTTGACATCCATCTGTCGCAGCATATGGTACCCATATTTCTGTCCTAGGGGAATATATGTCACATACCCCTTTAGAGTTACTTACGCCAGAAGCCCAGAAAGTAGGTTGGTGTGCAAGCTGCTCACACATCTGGTTTTCCCACTACAGCATAACATCCAGATCCAGCTTCAGTGTCGGAGTCTGGAAAGCAACATTTAATGCCTGGACTGTGTCTTGACTTCCAGCATGAAAGCACCTGCCGCCAATATTGGTAAAAAGCAAGACCACCGTTCCACTTCCTGTATGCATGCTTCTGCTCTGAGTATGCAAGAGAGAATGGACAAAGATTGTCAGATAGTTGTGCTCAGAGTGGAGGCTCCTGGGAAGGTCAGAAGAATAGGCATCCCTGATTGGCTCGGGGAGGCTGCAGCTATTCCCACAGATTCCAGTTTGCCCATTGTAGAATTTTCTTCACATGTAGGCAAACTAGATAGAGGGCATTCCTATCTAGTCCTGTTTACTCAACATGGCATATATAGTCCTGCACTAGTTTCCTTCCCCCTGCTCGTCACTTGCATGTAGAGCCAGTGTGGCGTAGTGGTTAGAGTGTCGGACTAGGACCTGGGAGACCCGTGTTCAAATCCCCACTCAGCTATGAAGCTCACTGGGTGACCTTGGGCCAGGCTTTGCCTCTCAGCCTAGTGTAGCTCACAGGGTTTCTAGTTTATGGATGTTCTGTGAATGAAATTGGGTTCAGAAACAATACATGAGAGAATTCTGCATTTGGACTTTATTTGTGCATGGCTAAAACAAGAACACATGACTGCATTTTTTGTCCGATGCCGCTGAAACAGAGATAAACTTGCTAACCTCAAAGTTCTCAGGACCTTCAATGCGCTGCAGTCCCCTCTACCTTCCAGTACATTTCTGTTAATGGCTTTAGAGACTAATATCTTCTAGGCTGTAGGGTTCATGGGTTTTGGATAAATTACACGAAGGATAAATATGGCCCAAAGCTTTGTTTATATCTAGCGCGCTTGCTTAGTTTTCAGCAAAGTGCTGGCTGATAAGTTCAGCTTCTCGAAATAGGAAGGAGGAAAGATTCCATCACAGCTAAAGGTGAAAGTGCTGCATTCTTTGGTCGGCCTGCGCCTGTCAAATTCATATGCTAGGATTTACAAAGGACAGCAACAGTTATAAATGTCTCTTTATGCAGCTTGCATTTCAAGTACATGCACATGTCAAAGAATCATGGGAACTGTAGATCTACAACTCCCTTCACCCTTAACAAACTACATTCCCCAGGGTTATTTGGAGAGCTTTAAATGTATGGTGCGTAGGCAGCCTATGACAAAATGCAATTTGGCTGCACAATCTTTTAAGTCAGATATTACACCCCCTTCTTCAAGTGAAAGAAGATCTTTATTTGCAAATGACCATAAGGGAAAGTGCTCTTTGCTGTCTAGCACTCTGAATAGAGTACTGTAGGTCAGTCTTCCCCAGCTTAGTTCACTCCAGAGTTTTTCGACTACATCTCCCATCAAACCCCAGCCACACGGCTGCACCGATGTCGGGGGAAACCAGCATGCGGGATTAAATATTTAGCTAACCATCAGATGTCAAAGAGAACAACAACCAGACTTTTAGAAGACATCTGAAGGCAGCCCTGTTTAGGGAAGCTTTTAATGTTTAATAGATTATTGTATTTTAATATCCTTCTGGAAGCCGCCCAGAGTGGCTGGGGAAGTCCAGCCAGATGGGCGGGATATAAATATTTATTATTATTATTATTATCATCATCATCATCATCATCATCAACTACATTCTACTTGGCACTGTGGGTTAAACCACTGAGCCTAGGGCTTGCTGATCAGAAGGTCGGCAGTTCGAATCCCTGCGATGGGGTGAGCTCCCGTTGCTCGGTCCCAGCTCCTGCCAACCTAGCAGTTCGAAAGCACGTCAAAGTGCAAGTAGATAAATAGGTACCGCTTCAAGCGGGAAGGTAAATGGCGTTTCCGTGTGCTGCTCTGGTTTGCCAGAAGCGGCTTTGTCATGCTGGCCACATGACCTGGAAGCTGTACGCCAGCTCCCTCGGCCAATAAAGCGAGATGAGCGCCACAACCCCAGAGTCGGTCACGACAGGACCTAACGGTCAGGGGTCCCTTTACCTTTACCTGTACTTTCAATGTGCAGTGTGTGGCTTCATCAGGTTCCCAACCCCACATTTAATACTAAGCATGAGACTCCAGGATGCAGGGAAAGGTAGATTTAATCCTTCCCTCCCCAAGTGTGATCCCAACTAAAATTGACCCCAGTGCATCCATTAGCACCATTTTCATCGGTATTGCAGCTGGGGAGGGAAGAGTTAAACTGCACTGCAGCCTGAATAAAAAGCAAAGGTGGCGTACAAATGAAACGATTGTTTGATAAATCGGGATTACAACTCCCATCAGCTGCAGCTAACATTCGCCTTGCTAAAATACCTGGATTGTGTGCTTGCGAGACCACACAGATCCCCTGAATCTCTGCCTGCTTTTTCCACTGCAGATGCTTCGGTTCATAATCAATCCCACATTCTTCTCCTGCACTTGATACCTCTCACAGATATGTGTGTGTTGACCTGTTGTGGTTCTCCAACTGCAGCGTTCCTTTGATAAGTTGAACACCCGGATGTCTGCTGCTTATGTGTATGTTCCAAAGGAAAGGGGAAATCTCTGTTCAGAAAAAAACAAAACCCAGGCTAGTTCCAGTACTTGCTCCACAGTCTCTGTAGCTTTTGGCACTTTGTGGTAAGGCTTTTTCTTTCCCCTCAGTTCAGGCTAACTAACAAGGTTCTCCAAATGATCCTTAATGGCTTTGTAATTATAATATAAAGGCCACCATCCCACTTCTCCCCTTTTAAGGAAAGTGAATCCATTCTCTGGTGGCGTTCCAATTTTGATCTGTCTCCCCTGCCTGCCTGCTCCCTGCAACGAGACTTCCATGACTCATAGCTGTGGTCATTTTATGAGCAATGCATATTTGCTCCAAGTGAATTGTTTCAAAAAGGAAACTGAGCTCTATGGGAACACGAGCGTGATAAAATCTTTCTCTATTGTAATACTCTTATCTGTTTTCAGCTGTGCAGTTTGGGTCATTAAGCATGTGAGGGTGCCTTATTTGCCCTTGAACATGACAGATTTTTATTATTTCAAGAAGCATCATCATCCTCTGATGGTCCTTTTTAACAATTAAGTATTTAAAACACACAGAGAGTCATTCAGAGAATGGTGGTGATTGTAATGGAAGCCATGGGTGGGGGACTTTTAGCACTGAATTTTTCCTGGACTGCAACTCCCGTCTTCCTTGACCATTCGTCATGCTTTCTGGGGCTGAAGGGAGTTAGAATCCATCTACATCCGGAGAGTCGCATGTTCCCCATCTCTGATGTAAATTTAGAGATGAAGGCATCCACCTACAAATGGTATGAATTAATTCGCTAATAATCCGAGACCTTCAGGGAAACAGGGATTCTTAATATAATTTTAATCAGCACTACTTCCTCTGAAACTAAGATTAATCATAGCGGCATGGTGGAAGATGGCTTTTTGCAAACATTTAACTGTGCACTCCTGTACACATCTACTCAGGAGTAAGGCCCATTCAGAGCAGAGGGGCTTAATCCCAGGTAGGTGGGTATATAAGATTGAAGCTTTAGGAATGATCAATTTCCTCTACCCACCCAGAACCCAGGGAGGCTATTTATCTTTTTTCCATCCCACTTCCAAGGAGGCTAAGGCTCCTCTACTTATCTAGGACAGGCATAGGCAAACTCAGCCCTCCAGCTGTTTTGGGACTACAACTCCCATCATCCATGGCTAACAGGACCAGTGGTCAGGGATGATGGGAGTTGTAGTCCCAAAACATCTGGAGGGCCGAGTTTGCCTATGCCTGATCTAGGACCTAACCACTAGGAGCAATAGCAGTGTGGTTGAGAAACAGGAAGCACCCTTTATCCTTTGGGATTTTACTTCAGAAATCCCAGTAAGGTTTGTTACTTAATTATATTGCAAAGGCCATTCTGCATATTTTACAAAGGTTTCTAAATCCCAACACCTTGAAGACTACAACTGAATTCAAGAGAGCACGACTAGAGATGTGAAGGCCCAGGAAAAAAACGGAAAAATTCGGGGGGGGGACCAGTTTTTTTCTGTTTTTTTCCTGAAGCCTTTTTTGTTTTTTTCCGAAAAATTGGAAAAATAAAAAATAGATTATGGAATGTTTTAATTTAACATGATGAATAAAATATTTTAAGATAAGGGGTTCAAATATTTTATAAATCATTTTTTAAAAATATGTATGGTATCAGATTATTCTAATTTCTGTGAGGAAAAGCAAGTCCTAGGTTACAAACTGACCTCACCAATGCAAGAACAAGATACATTTCTTCCTTTAGGAGGTGCTGTTGTCACCAGAAAAGAAAAAGGTTTCAGTTTTGTTTTTGCATGCGTGTGGTATGCATGGGTTCTGTTCCTCTTCACTAGGCCTCAAAGCACTGGAAGAAAATATAGAGCAACAAAAAGGGCCTGAAAGTGTATGTGCTGTCAGAGAAGTGTTATGAAAGGAAAAAAAGAAACTATTTTAAACATTAAATGCTGTAAAACAGTCTTTAAAAAGTGAAATAAACTAATTTAAGCACATAGTAGTAGCTAAAGTGGTTAACAGACCACACACATTAGTGTGAGGAAATACATAAGGTCTCATGGGCAAAATATGGGAGGTGGAGTAAGCATGTTGCATAGCAAACAGTGATGAATGACAAGTTCAATTTCAGTTCCTGTTTGGATACACTATATTTTTTAATATGCTAGTTGTGATAGTTTTGTGCCCATTAAAATTCTCCATAGTTATATTTTATGTTTCTAAAGTAACAGAATGACTTTCAATCTGGAAAAGAAAAAAGAAGTGCTAATGTAGCATTTTTTTCAATTTTTCTGAAAATTTTCGTTTCCCCCCCCCGAAACCCCCCCCCAGAAAAAAAACGGGTTTTTTTTACAAGCTTCAAAATTTCTGGAAATTTTACATCTCTAAGCACGACTAAATGCACCTGCGCAAGAATTCCCAGCATCAAAAGATTCCTCTCTTCAACATACCTTCCCTTTTGACTTTATAACGCATAGGCTGCAGGTCTTAAACAAAAATGCAAACTTCCCTTAAATTTCTGAAGCTTTCTGGTGGATCTCCCCCCCCCCTTATTTTGGCTGCAGTCCTAAACACACTTCTACAGGAGAAAGGCCTATTAAGATCAGAGGGTTTTGCTTCCAATAAAACAAATTTAGGATTGCACTGCATATTTATTCATTTTTTTTTAAAAAAAATCCACACATACATAGTCATTTGAGCAACGGGCCCATATGCAAAACTAAGCTTTAATATTTCTTATAGCAAACATGAACAAAAGCTGTTGTGCAA
This sequence comes from Zootoca vivipara, assembly GCF_963506605.1. NCBI lineage: Eukaryota > Metazoa > Chordata > Lepidosauria > Squamata > Lacertidae > Zootoca > Zootoca vivipara. Next base: position 18,915,338 of record NC_083285.1, on the reverse strand, counting down.
GTGAAATTACCAAATTGAATGGTAGGAAGCCAAGCAGTATTGAGATCAGGAAATGGGTTGTGGGTGAAGAAGAGATTATCATACCGTTTAAAAACCTTGACCCCAGCAAAAGGTTTTTATGGAGTGTTTGTTTTTGTTTTTTTACCTTGGTCAATTTAGAGAGAGGAGAGAGAGAGAGAGCTTCATTTTCTCCACATTCTCAAGCAAACTAACTTGATTTGCACCCTCTGGATGAATGCACAAATTGGAACACAATCGCATTTCACACTTCGTGAAATTTTGCAGTACAATTCTCAGCTTGAAAAATCACCAAAATGTATTCATAAGTTTATTTTAGAATAAAACATGTTTAGTAAAGTATACATTGATATGAATGTAGATTTTCATACAGACTTAAAAAAAAGGATCCCAGACTAATACAGAAATGGGATGGAAGAGACACATGCAAAATAGCGTTTAAAATGAGTTGTGTTCATTCCGCGACATTTCCTGGAAGCTGCAGAATCAACAAATTCCCCTGTGTACATGTACTATTAAGGAACAGGTGTCTGCCTACCGTGTTTCTCCGAAAATAAGCCATAGTGATAGGCTTAATAAAAGTGATAGATACTTAATTTAAAAAAAGACATCCCCTGAAAATAAGCCACCGTGTGTTTTTTTGAGGAAAAATAAATATAAGTCGGTGTCTTATTTTTGGAGAAACACGGTACCTCTGAGCATGACCGGCATGCAACTTTAAATAAGTTATTAATAGCTGCTTGGAAAATCTATTGGAAATGGAACCCAAAAATGACCAAGCAAAAACATATGCCATTTCTCTGGAGTGGTGGTTAAAGAACGAGATTAGGACTAGGACTCAGACATGTTTATATTATTATTATTTAAAAGGTAAAGGTAAAGGGGCCCCTGACCATCAGGTCCAGTCGTGTCCGACTCTGGGGTTGCGGCGCTCATCTCGCTCTATAGGCCGAGGGAGCCGGGGTTTGTCCGCAGACAGCTTCCGGGTCATGTGGCCAGCATGACAAAGCTGCTTCTGGGGAACCAGAGCAGCACACGGAAACGCCGTTTACCTTCCCGCCGGAGCGGTCCCTATTTATCTACTTGCACTTTGATGTGCTTTCGAACTGCTAGGTGGGCAGGAGCTGGGACCGAGCAACAGGAGCTCACCCCGTCGCAGGGATTCGAACCGCCGACCTTATGATCAGCAAGCAAAATATTATTATATTTTATGAATTACCTTCCACATATCTGCCCCAAGGCAATTAACAGACATAATCTTAAAAATGGTGTGTGTGTGTATGTGTGTGTGTATGTGTGTGTGTATGTGTGTGTGTATGAACAGCCAGATATATAAAGGAACTAAGTATTTAAAATTTCTGTGCCTGGGAACACAATACACTAAAGCTTCTTTTTACCACTCTCATGTCTTTGCCCCATACAGCTCTTTTGACTGAAATGCTCTGTTCTGCTTTGGATGGTAGAGAGAACTGAACTAGATCATTGCCTGCAGTTTGACACCACTTATCACAAATGACGCCAAGGACAGTGACCCACCAATATGCATTAAGGTTTTTATGACAGGTCCATCAAGCTTTCTTCAGCACGGCCATCATGGAACGATATCATGATGTACAGTATTGGGGTGAGAGGAGGGACTTGACTAAGTATATCGGCTTTGTCCCTCTAGATGAGTTAAGATGTCATTACGATAGCATAAAATGCTTTGAAAGCATCCCCAAGAGCCTTCAGTTGACATTAGAGGAGGCTTTTTGCAGGACCTCATCCCAGCGCCTAGTAATAATAATCAACATTTTTACTGAGGTCAACGCATGAACCTCGAATGAGTCTTAGCCTACAATACCCTTTCATAGGTCCTCAACCCCTAGAATATATCATCGCAGTAACTAAATTTATTGCACACATTTATTGTGCAGTGTACAAACTGATTTTTTATTTTTTATTTTTTTACAGCTTGCTACTGGCACTACCGGTAGCTCTGCTCTCTCACACGTTCTCACACTCTCATACAAATGCAACACACAATATTTCAGAAGCAAAGCTACAGGGAACCAGGCAGAGGGCCTTCTCAGTAGTGGCGCCCACCCTGATGTCAAAGAGATAAACAACTACCTGGCATTTAGAAAACATCTGAAGGCAGCCCTGTTTAGGGAAGTCTTTAATGTGTGACATTTTAATGTATTTTAATCTTTGTTGGAAGCCGCCCAGAGTGGCTGGGGAAACCCAGCCGGATGGCCAGGGTACAAATAATTTAACATTATTATTATTATTTTATTACATAGTTATGGATTTGTCTACTAGATTTGTCGCGGCTACATGTAGTAGCATGTATGGTTCACACCTTCAAGACTACCCACTGTGAACATCAACCACGTTTATGCAGACTTTTGAGTCTATTGTTGAATCTGCTTACTGGGGAGAAATCAGATTGCATTCCCACAAAGCCTATTCATCAAATGTCTTGAAGCCTGTAATGCTCAGAAGAAATAATTACTGTTATGTTAGCGATAGAATGCTGTTTCGAAATAACAGGTGGGATATCAAGGTTTATTCTAGATTGCCATGTTTGTTGAAAGGTAACTGATAAGTGAGGTAAATAATTGTCTAGGATGTATAAACTGTATTTGCTACAGAATTGCTAGTCAGTTCCTTTTTGGGGCTGTTTTGGGGAAATGGGAAGACCCCCAGTAGAAGCTTTCTGGAACTCTGAGGTCTAAAAGCCCTGCTTTCTAACCTCAGCTGCTGTGAAAATGCCTTTAGTTCAGCTGGTAGAGCATGATGAGACACTTAATCTCAGGGTTGTGGGTTCAAGCCCCAGGTTGGGTGAAAGAGTCCTGCATAGCAGGGGGTCATTACTTTTTTTTGGCGTGTGTGTGTGTGTGTGTGTGTGTGTGTGTGTGTGTGTTGGAGCCTCAATGGAAAGGAGAACTGTGTGTTCTCTGAATCCATGCACAGTGCAGTGGATCTGAGCCGCTCTGTTTTCTTTTTCTTGATGTACTTCCCCTATTTGGTTATTTTGGCGACAATAAATATCCTGTGCTGTGGATTATATCAAAAGATGCGTTCGTGCAATATGTGGATGAGCTATTTTGTTTCAAGATGTTTCTGTGAATTTTCTCGCAGAAAGAAATGTTATGACAGACTCTGTGGATATTTTGGCATTTCTGAAATATGTACTCCTTTGGATACCTTTCTTTCTTTCTTTCTTTCTTTCTTTCTTTCTTTCTTTCTTTCTTTCTTTCTTTCTTTCTTTCTTTCTTTTGTTGGTTAGGAAAAAAGGACTCAATAACCCCTCAAATCGAAAGGAAAGGTAGTTCTTCCTAATGGCCAAACTACATGTAACTTGCAAGTAAGCTGGACCCTGAAGTTTGAAAGGACCAGAACAAAAGCCATTTCGTGACAGAATACACTGGGGCTATGTACACACCACACCTTTAAAGGACATGCAAAGCACACAGTTTCCCTCAAAGAATTCTGGGAACTGTAGTTCCCAGCAACTCTTAACATAATGCAGTGCCCAAATTCTTTGAGGGAAAGAATGTGCCTCTAATGCGCTTCAACAGCATAGCATACACACAACCTAGTACTACAATAAATGAAATGAACTATCCAGTGCTTTTTTTTCAGACTGGGGGGGACGCAGGGCTACACATGCCCCTAAACATTTTGTGAATCTAAGTTTGGCCGCATTGAGGGGCAGTATTTCAATATGAGTAGGAAAATGAGAGTACCCCTAAACATTTTTTTTTAGAAATAAAAGCACTGGAACTATCAAATGCACATATACTTGGAACGCTTACATTTACATGACATGCCACAAGCTGTTTGTATTGAATCCAGTACAGCAGGGGTGAGGGATCTCAGGTCCAGGGGCCAGGTGTGGTCTTCTAGGCTACTCATTCTGAGTCTTGGGATTCTCTCCTTTCTTTAGGCCATGCCCCTCGCTGCCTCTCTTCTGTGCCCTCCTTGAGCGCTTTGGCCTGGCTGGACTGTGTCCTTGGGTGGTGGTGATGCCTTTGACTTTCCTGGATGGCGGACGGGAGAGATGTGTGCCTAGGCCCCTCTCGTTTTGACACGAAGCGGCCACATCTATTGCTGTGACTACCTTTTGCTTCCGGCTCCACCCTTCACTGGCATATGCCCCCTGGGAAGCAGCCCTTGGGGAAATGCAACCCCACGGCTGAAAGAAAAGATTCCATACCCTTGAGCTTGTTTGGCCAAAATAGAAAGCCTAGCCCAAGATGCAGTGGTGGTTGATATCCATTGGTGGAAAGCAGGGTGGCCAACCATAGATGGACCCAGAGCCAAACTCATTCTAACTTTGTCCCCATCCCCATGCTTGCTTGGGGCCAAACAAATTTAGGCGGAGGAAGCAGACAGTCAGAGCCACCCTCTGGACTGGATGCAGGTAAGAAAGCAGATGGACTCAGAGGAACAAAGTTTGAGTGCTTCATTTGCCCTAGTGTTTGGTACAAATGTCAGAAACTGCTCAGATTATGGCTGATTTGTGACTCAAAGTGCAGCAGCTGAAAAAGCAAATTAACTTTCTGCACACACACCCCCCCCACACACACACACCTCTACTTGCATATAGGCAAAACAAGATGGTAAACCATAGTGAAGGCTACCATGGGCCTCCCAGTCTTTTTCCTAGCGCCAGCACCTCAACTCCACCTCCTGTGCCTCTTTTACAACACGAGCATTGTGTTGATATAGGTTACTCTGGATATCAAGTTGCATGGCTGTTGCCTTCAAAGTGAAAGAAGTGCCTTGTAGAGTTTATTTGTCAGATTTGACGGCTTGAATAGGTGCAGGCTTGGTTGTCGCTTTTCGATTTTCCTTCTGAACTTATGTCACCTTTGGTCTGCAGATTGATTTCGAAGATGTGATTGCCGAACCTGAGGGAACCCATAGTTTCGATGGGGTCTGGAAGGCAAGCTTCACTACCTTCACTGTGACAAAATACTGGTTTTATCGCTTACTGTCTGCCCTCTTTGGCATCCCCCTGGCTCTCATCTGGGGCATCTACTTTGCCATCCTGTCCTTCCTCCACATCTGGGCAGTGGTGCCCTGCATCAGAAGCTACTTGATTGAGATCCAGTGCATCGGCCGAGTCTATTCTATCTGCATCCACACCTTCTGCAATCCACTCTACGAGGCTATTGGGAAAATGTTCAGCTCCATCAGAGCAACAGTACGGAAAGAAGCATAACTGACGTTTCGAGGAGCCTGAAGAGAGGGTCTTCTCCCCTCCCCTCCATTTTTGTGTGTGTGCCAGTCCCAAGGCTAGATCAACGATGAACAAAGCAACTGGCACATGTCATCTGATGAAGCAACCAACCTGAGTGCAGCAAAGAATCACTTGCCCAAATTTCCTTCCTACTTAATCTCTCCTGGAATTATATCTTCCCTTCTTTTTTCAGGAGGGAGGCTGATCTGCAAATTTTTTTTTTTTTTTAGGCCAAATTGCTGCTCTCCCATTCCTAGCCTAGCTGCCTATTGTTTTGCTGACCCTTTGACGAACTGACTCATGTTCTGCTTACCCTTTCCGTTCATTTGTTGCAAGTTCAGTTCACAACGCTATAAAATAAAGAGCCGAAACATTGCTTGCCAGCGCTATAATGCTGCTCTTGATTTTATTGTGCGCGACAAAAAAAATAAAAAGGATCTAAAAGCTATTGCAGCATAATGGACGTGACAAACTGGCAGATTTTAAAAGAATGTTCTTTTTTCAGTTCTATTGTCTGTCGACTGTAGTGCTTTACTGTAGTGGGCCATATCTAACTGCTACACACAGATAGATCTAAGTACAAATAACTAATATATATGGTGAAGAGAGAGACACACAGAGAGAAACCAAATGTTTTTAGGATAGCGCCTTCAACCCAGGCAACTATTCCTGCCCACAAGATGCTACAGCTGTTGCTTCACCTTTGATTTGATTTGTGGTTCCTCCTGAAAGATTCATTGCCGATCTTTGTTGCATGTCACTAAAAGGAGTACACAAGGAGCCACCTTAGTGCCTTTGAATATGGAATCATTCGTCTAACCCAGTGGCATGAACTCCATATTGGTGGTTCTTGCATGTGACACTCTAGATCTGCCCGGGATCGAATGTGCAGCTTCGCAGGAATGCACCACACCTGCTTTATCATCAAGGTGTGGTTCCGGCTGATGTCAATAGCCAAGGTCAGAATCCAAGCCAGAAATGCATTGTGGATTTATTTTCTGGAACCGGGGTCCCCATGTAAAACCAGGAAATGCTCTGCGGCGCTACCTGTACCGGAGGATAATTTGTCGCCCAAGCTACTACGAACTGCATGCCACAGTACTATCTGCGGCAACACGTGCAAGAAAAGGTTCCAAGGGGATATGCCAACATTACAGCAGAGGGACGAGGTGTGTCCAGCTCCTGCAGCCATGACAACTACGAACTGGGTTTGCAAGGGTGTTTTGGTTTGGTTTGTTCGCTTGTACAAGGGGCTCTCTTTGAAATCCCCTCCTCAGCCAAGGTCAGCATGTTGCTGGTACATTCACGCTTTGCTTACTTCACACTAATCCACTGCAAGAGTGAGTGGCTTTAGCATTATGTACTACATTGTGATTCCCCACTCCCTCCCCCCCCCTCCTAAGCTGAGCTGTACACACCAATCAGGAAGTCTTCATGGAGGTAATTTGTGTGAAATTGTCAGTGACAAAAAAAAGAAATAAATCAGAAATAAAGCCTCTGCAACATGATGTCGTGCTATGACCAGCTTGGAGATTTTGCCCTCACTGTAAATGTTAACTGTGGTGAGAAGGTATCTTATTCAGCCTTGCAAGAAATCTGTTTGTTGCTGCTGCTGCTGCTTTTTTTTAAAAAAAAAAAATAGCTGTGAGGTAGAGTTAACTGGGATAAACTTCCTTAAGTATCCAAACTGAGGAATTCTAAGGCCTGAGCTTACTTTTGCTGGGGGTCATTCCCAGTGAATGGCTTGTTTGCAACCTTGCATAAAGTCTGTAGCAACTTCCAGATGGCAGCCAAGCATTATTAGCGATAATACCTTGCATAGTTCTTGGCACAATGTGAAAGCTTCAACATTAAAAAAAGCAGTGCAGTCCTAAACATGTTACTTAGGAGATGGGCCCCGCTTCGTTCATTGGGATCGAGACATTCCACTGCTGAAAGTGGAGTCCAAATCTCACCTCCTGGCCAGCCCTGCTAAGGCCAACTCTTGCTGCAGACGCCAGTCCCTACCTTTGCTTATCTCCCAACCCAGTGTGTCATTTGAATCGGATTCCATCTCCCATCAGCCCCGGCCAGTATGGCCAATGGCCAGGGATGCTGGGAGTTGAAGCCCAGCAACACCATGAAGCAGGGGGGCCAACTTGAATAAAATATTGGGGGGCACAGGTAAGCCTCACCCTGCATAATCAATCACATGCACACATATTATTTGAATGGCAATCCCTATCAACTTGGGCGGGGGCTGAAGACCCCACAGCTCCTAGGAATTGGCTCCTATGTCATGAAGACACCATGCCGGCTATCGTTGCTCAGCCAATGTGGTGTCCATTTTATCACACAATGGACGCATCTCTTCATCTTTCCAAAAGGCAATTATTCCTGCTTGAAGGAAATCACATTTCCCCAGCACTCAACCAGGAATATTCTGTTGCTGGGGAAATGCAGTTCTTTCTCAGACAAGCAAGTTTATTGCAGTAAGGGGACGTTCAAGTTTTGTGACAGGAAACACTATTTTAGTAGCTTTTTAAAAGAGCCTTACATTTACCGGGTAGTTTTCATTTTTACACAACCTTGAGCTCGTTCCCACTGTTATTTAAACAGTGGAATTCGCTTTGTCCTTTTAACATAAAATCAGTGAGTAGTGCACTAGGAAAGGTGCTGTTCCTCCAACAGATGCTGTGCCATTTCATCACCTGGAAAAGACTGAGGCTGCAATCTCAACTCTTGTTTTCCTGGAAGGAAGCCCCAATGTATTCAATAGGACTTAACTTCTGAGTAGACATGGTCAGGATTGTACTGTTGGTGGTTGGATACTATGGCTCCAATCCTGTACCCACTTACTCAGGAGCAACCCCACTGAACTCGGTGCAACTACTACATGTAGAGGACTGTCCTGTGATGCCCAAGCCAACTTGCATCAGGTTGCAAGGATGCTAAAGCTTCTACGTATTTAGATGCATTTTGCTCATGAAGGCCCAGGCTGTGCTTGTTTGCCACAAAAACCTTGTTAAGTTGGCAGCGGCAGAGAAAACATAGTCAACTTTTACTCAGGATGCAAGTCACTGCTGAAGCCAATGAGAAAATGCCAATGAATTTCCAGTAATACTAAATAACGTCTGCAGAGTTGTTTTAACAGGTCTATAAAAATTAGGAAGAGCTTTTGAGGGATCCCTTATTTTTAGCACATAAATTGCAAGCCTAGTAGCTATTTCTCTCTTCTTGCATTTAAAACAAACACTGGTCTTGCTATAGTTTTACATTTTTACTATGTACATAAGCGAGAGTGTACTATTAGATATATATTTTTGCAGTATTGAGACACACCTTTGGTGATAATGAAAACAAGATCTTATTTGGTCTTTACCTAAGGAAAATCACTTTGAAATCGATTGCATAAACTGTGTACCCAGAAAAAGTTCCCAAATGAAATACATTGCTGATCCAAGATATTTACATAGCTATTGTATGCTTACAAAGTATAATAACTGACACATATTTTTTTTAATTCTGCATGTTCTACAGCCAAGGCTACAACCTGCACAATAAAAGCAGTTTAATAGAAACTTTTGCCCTGAATACTTATTTTCTTAAAATTTCTGCTTGCAAACAAAAGTTTAACATAAAGCCTACTGTGGGAAGGGAAGGCCAATCCATCGAAAACTCCATACATTGGCGCTATCAAACTTTGCCCTAGCATTGACGGCTAGTGGTTTAAACCCTCCACAGCCATGTTTTGCCCTCCCCATACAATTCCTCCTGCGAGTGACACAATATCACCCTGTCCCATTTCTCTTAGGGGAACTTATTCTATATTCATTCAATGCAAATGGCAGCAAGGAGCTCTGTGCCACTGACTATTTCAGAAGCTTTAGAATGGGGGAAGCACCTCTTCACCATTTGCAAAACACCAACATTTTTGGGAGTCTACTCTGTTACTGCCAGACTGTTTTATTGGGTACATAAGAGCAGCTGCCTGAGTTCGCCCTGTTCCCCACCCTAAATCTCTCTTAGCAATCTGTTAATCGCTCGAACATTTTGTTAGCTGCTCAAATATTTGTCCTTTATCTTTCATGGTGGTGAATGCAAAGTTAAAAGACATCGCTTTGAGCAGACACCTGAATGATGTGACAATTATCCAGCAGATTCTTTGACTAAGATAGCTTAACGCTGCTATGTCTAGAACTTTACTCTTGAACGCACCAACTAGGGAGTAAACTTCATTGAAAACAAGCAGAATTTAGGTCTTATCCACACTCACCTTTTCCCCCTCACTTTCCAAGCAGAGGTCTGCACTTTAACTCTCCATGTATGAGCATTTTGGGGGGATTTTGCCCACAAAAACCCATAATTTAAAGCTGAATTTGGATTTTCCATGGGGAAAAACCTTAGGTATAATTTTGATTTTTACTCATTCTATCTGTTTTCTATCTACCATTCTCCTTCATTGGAAGTTTTTAAGCAGAGATGGCCATCTGTCATGGATGCTTTAGTTGAGAGACCTTGGGGCCTCTTCCAACTCTACAATTCTATGATCTATGATCTATGTGTACAGTTTCCTTGTCCCATTGTCTTTTGCCTTCTCCTTCCTTCTCAAAAATGGTTATACTACCGTACCTCTACAATGACTGCCCTTGGGTAAGTGTGCAATCAGCCAGATGAAGATCAATTAACTTGGTGTAGGGGAGGACAGAAGATAAACCTGTTCACTGAAAGCAGAGACCAGATGTTAAAATAGCACATCCCATGGGATACAAGGTGAGTCATTTCCCCTAAAGCGAGTGTAGAGGCAGGAAGTTAAGATGCAGCATGGGCAGGAGAGAATGCAGAATCCTTCCTATACTTGTATTTTTTCCTTCCACAATCTTTCCCCACTACTGCAATGCACTCTACATGGGGCTACCTTTGAAGGTGACCCAGAAACTACAACTAATCCAGAATGCGGCAGCTAGACTGGTGACTGGGAGCAGCCGCCAAGACCACATAACACCGGTCCTGAAAGACCTACATTGGCTCCCAGTATGTTTCTGAGAGCAAATCAAAATGTTGCTGCTGACCTTTAAAACCCTAAACAGCCTCGGCCCAGTATACCTGAAGGAGTGTCTCCACCCCCATCGTTCAGCCTGGACACTGAGGTCCAGCTCTGAGGGCCTTCTGGCGGTTCCCTCCCTGCGAGAAGTGAGGGTACAGGGAACCAGGCAGAGGGCCTTTTCGGTAGTGGCACCCATCCTGTGGAACTCCCTCCCATCAGATGTCAAGGAAATAAATGACTATCTGACTTTTAGAAGACTTCTGCTGAAGGCAGCCCTGTTTAGAGAAGTTTTTAACGTTTGATGTTTTATCATGTTTTTAATATTCTGTTGGGAGCCACCCAGAGTGGCTGGGGAAACCCAGCCAGATGGGTGGGGTATAAATAATGAATTTTAATTAATTAAAATTGGCCATGGGGCCAAGTTAGCAATCCTGCTCTGGTGCAATGTAATAAATGTTGGTGTATCATTTACCTTGGCTCCATTAAAGTCACTAAATGGCCTCGGTCCAGTATACCTGAAGGAGCATCTCCACCCCCATCGTTTTGCCCGGACACTGAGGTCCAGCACCGAGGGCCTTCTGGCGGTTCCCTCATTGCAAGAAGCCAAGTTGCAGGGAACTAGGCAGAGGGCCTTCTCAGTAGTGGCGCCCGCCCTGTGGAACGCCCTCCCATCAAATGTCAAAGAGAAAAACAACTACCAGACTTTTAGAAGACATCTGAAGGCAGCCCTGTTTAGGGAGGTTTTTAATGTTTAATCCATTATTGTATTGTATTTTTTCTGTTGGAAGCCGCCCAGAGTGGCTGGGGAAACCCAGCCAGATGGGCGGGGTATAAATATATTATTATTATTATTATTATTATTATTATTATTATTATTATTATTGATGCAAATTTTCCGCAGGAGTGGGGAAACCATTGATGTCCACTCCACCTGCCTTTTAAAAAATATCATTCCTTAATAGTTGTGTAATGACAGCCTGAAATGCAATTATTCCCTCTGTTAGCGATGATCAGGGTTGAGTGCCAGTCTGAAACGATACTACCAACATACAAGACATCAGTGTGCTCAGGGAACCCCAACATTTGCAGACATATAAAAAATATTTGGGGAAAAGCCCCAAGTGGCCCAAAACAACAACAACCACCCCCAAACAGCACAATGAGGACTGGGCATGCTCAGTTACTGCAGAATATTGAGTGTGTGTTGGGAGGGGAGATAGAAATTAAGAGAGGCTGAATGGTGTATCCTGGAACAGGGCATGGCTGGCCGGACTCTGAACAGGGGAACTCCATGCTGCAAGGCTTTGTGACAGCTGTTATTTGTTTTTCTTATCAGTGAATCTTCATGCTGAAGAAAATCTCAGTGACTGGATTTTTGCACAGGAAGCCATATCAAGAGGGGAAATACTAGCCCTAACTTCACCCCTTCAGCTAAGCCAGCAGGCCATCTTATATCTAAATGCTCTAATCAAAGTTAGAATCCTATAGACACTTTACTTGGGAGGAAATCCCATTGAAGTCAGAAACAGATTTTTTCTGCTAACTTTAGTTGGATCAGGACCAAACTTATTTCTGGCACCTAGGTTGTTTCATTAAAGAGAGTCATCTTTTCCCCCATCATACTATGGGGGATACATCTTCTTATTTAATTGTAATTATAACACAGTATTCCCTCTTTTACCTTTCAGTGACATTTTCTTCCATTGTATCTGTGAAAGAATCAAGTGAAGCAGAAACCTATTGAAGGGGTTTTATTAATTGACTTTGCAAGTTGAGGTAAATAGATTCCTTTATGAAAGAGGAAGTGTAAGAGGATATAATTTTTTATAATTACCACACTCTTCGCTAGTGGTGACAGAAAGGTAGCTAAAGGTGCAGAATATAGCACATTCAGCTGCAGTATTTTTAGAAGCCAATTGTGACAGATATCCTAGAGAAAAAGAGGTGCCATAATTTAACAATAGATAGATACTTAGACACATGAACACACACTCTATGTGTGCATGAGGGGGGTAATAATGAGATATCACTGAATCTAGACGTTTTATAGCAATATCAACACAGCATTGCACTACAAGCAATCATTATTTGGGGTTCACTTATAAAGCCTGTCACCTGCTTGCACAGCGTTTGCAATCCACGAGTTGGGGAATGCTGGTCTGGAATGCCCAAATAGGTCTTTAGCCATGCCTGACTTATCTGTGCATTCTAAATCATGTGATTGAAGTCATGTGGCTTAAAAGAGCAGAGATGAGCCAGTTGCCCTCATCCCTACCACCGCCCACTGTATATGCATTGGGTAAGGTTTGAGGGGAAGAACCTGCCATAAGTGCATAGGCTTTCTCCATTATTTTGAATGCTTTCCACAGTTTTCAGTAGAAAGCTTTTGTGGCAAGCACCTGTGGATTGTGCCCATCTGTTCTCTGCCTTCCATAAACTGTGGAAGTTTAGGAAAAAGACCCCAAATTAAGTGATGAATGTGAGAAAATATTAGGGAAATCACATTATTATTTTTCAGTGCTCTTCATTTTTCCAACTCTGAACACTTTCCCAACGGCTAACTTAAATTTGCCATTGCAAGTTTGGCTTTGAAAAACAGATATGCCGCTAAACTCTTCATAATATGAATGCAGATGATGCCATCTACTGGCCATCTGCAAAATTATCACAGAAGGGGGGAAATGCACAGAATAAGGCAAGGATAATGCTTTTTTTTGACTGGGAGGCCTGTTCAGTAATTTGTTTCTCTTCTTCTTTCCCACTCCTGTTTTAAAAAATAAAAAAACTACCACATGGATCCAGACTAAATTAGTTGCATTTGGTTCCCATTGAAATCAGTGGGACTTAAGTCATGAGTAGAATCACAGAACTTCAATCCTGCTTTCTGTAGGAATCAGCTGCAGTTCCCCATTGGGAAAGTCGGTTGCTGTTCCAATCCAGCCATGTCTATACCTGCTGCACACGTGATTGCGCATATAATGTCAGGTGTGGGGCAAGTGAGTGCAATTTGGGGGAAATTGCCCACAGGCTGGAGGTTCTCAATCCCTCAGAGTGGGAAAGGTCTATGAGCATCATCTAGTCTAACCCCTTGCAATGCAGGAATCTTTTGCCCAGCGAGGAGCTTGAACCCATGACCCCGAGATTAAGAAACTCATGCTCTATGAACTGAGCTATCTCACTGATTACAACATAGTGCTTTCAATTACAGTATCTGACTTTGAGAAGACATCTGAAGGCTGGAAGTTTTTAATGTTTTACTGTGTTTGATGTTCTAATTTGCTGAAAGTTTCCCTAGTCAGATGGGCAGAATGTTGTTGTTGTTGTTGTTGTTGTTGTTCAATGTGCCTGAAACCTAAAGCCTGCAGTCTCAATCCCGAACCTTTTAATGAGGGTAAAAGAGGAGAGTGCAAAATATGGTCTGAAGCTCAACATAAAAAAAAACCAAGATCATGGCCACTGGTCCCATCACCTCCTGGCAAATAGAAGGGGAAGAAATGGAGGCAGTGAGAGATTTTACTTTCTTGGGTTCCATGATCACTGCAGATGGTGAACGCAGTCACGAAATTAAAAGACGCCTGCTTCTTGGGAGAAAAGCAATGACAAACCTAGACAGCATCTTAAAATGCAGAGGCATCACCTTGCCAACAAAGGTCCGTATAGTTAAAGCTATGGTTTTCCCAGTAGTGATGTATGGAAGTGAGAGCTGGACCATAAAGAAGGCTGATCACCAAAGAATTGATGCTTTTGAATTATGGTGCTGGAGGAGACTCTTGAGAGTCCCATGGACTGCAAGAAGATCAAACCTATCCATTGTGAAGGAGATCAGCCCTGAGTGCTCATTGGAAGGACAGATCGTGAAGCTGAGGCTCCAATACTTTGGCCACCTCATGAGAAGAGAAGACTCCCTGGAAAAGACCCTGATGTTGGGAAAGATTGAGGGCATAAGGAGAAGGGGACGACAGAGGATGAGATGGTTGGACAGTGTTCTTGAAGCTACCAACATGAGTCTGACCAAACTGCGGGAGGAAGTGCAAGACAGGAGTGCCTGGCGTGCTATGGTCCATGGGGTCACAAAGAATCGGACATGACTAAACGACTAAACAACAACAACAACAAGTCCAACTGAAATCAGTTGAAATCATCATCATCAACTTACTTCTGTGTAGACATGGTTAGGATTAAGCTATTAGATAGTTTCACATAGTTCCTGATACTATTTTAAACCATGGCTTCCCCAAAAGAATTCCGGGAGTTGTCGTTTGTTAAGGGTGCTGAGCATTGTTAAGAGACTCCCATTCCCATCACACAATTACACTTCCCAGAGTTCCCTGTGAGGTGGCATTAACTGTTAAACCATTCTGAGAATTGCAGCTCTGGCAGTGGGGGAAGAATAGGGCCTTAACAGAAGTAGGCAAAATAATGATAATTGTAAGTAAAGCTGCAGCAAGATACTGATTCGAGGGCGATTTGCTGAGATAAAACATGACAGAGATGCAATGACTGAGGGGGGTGGGATTCAGGGATGGAAATGTCGTTCTGCCTCATAAATTGTTTAGCTACAAAGGTCGATAGGATTACAGCATAAGAGGTAGGGGAAGAAAGAGAAAGAACAAACCCTATCCAGTGTTTGAAATCTGTTGATTACTTCCCTAGGAAACAGACAGGGAGATCAGGTTTTGGATATCACAGGGAAACAATTAATGCGAAACCCAGAGATCTTGAAACATGTGTGTCTAAATCCAGCTCTTCTCCTCCAGCTGTTCTTTAGAATAGCCATATAACTTTGGAAGCACATTTTTTATGCCGCAGATTTCACATCAATGCCAGCCTAACGGCACCTGTGCTCCAAGCGGGATGAGAAGCCAGAAAGCCGGATGGATTTCCTGGGTGAAATTATTTCTGTATTATGAAGAATGCTGTTCTTCTTCGAATATGCCAACCTCTTTCGACAATTGCAGTGCTCTTTGTAGCTTTTGCATTGTGGGTCACTCAGACTTCAGACCTACTCGAGAGACAACTCGGCAAACCAGAGATCTTGGATTTTGATTGATAGCTTCTCTGTGAAGACTATATAAGTAAAAAGTATATAGTCTTCACAGAGAAGCTATCAATCACCCAGAAGAGTTATTTAGCTTCCTAGCTGTAAGCTACTCTGTAACTTTGCATATCATAGGAAAAAACTTTTTACATGCATAACAACCCACCTCTGTGGTATGTTTTCTCCATCCTAGACCGTACATCAGAGATAGCGAACACGGTATCATCCACATCTTGTTGGATAACAACTCCTGTCATTTCTGACCACTGGCCCTGTTGGCTAGGACTAGTGGGAGTTTGATTCTATCAACATCTGGAGTTCTATCTCTGCCTTACAACTGGAAAGCACACGTAAACAATATATCTGAAATGCACTGCGATTCCTTCCATACCCATTAATCTAAGCAAACTACAGCACTGGGGGCTAAGCCAAACTCAAGGCAAGTGTTGGCAGAGGTCTTCAGAAAATAGCCCAGAGCTTCCAAGCCCTGCAGGTTCCCTCTCATTCCAGAAATGAATAGCAGCTAGCCCACTGTGCCATGGCAAAGCGAAGCTGAGATAGTCCCTTGCCTGGAATTTTAAAAAGGATTGGCTGTATCTGGAGCATAATTAAATTATAGGAAAACACTATAAATAAGTATATGTTTCCTGGCCACAGGAAAGGAAGAGTTATAGATAGGTGCTCTTGGGGAAGTGATGGATATCTTCAGGCTGAGAACGGTAGAGAAGTAATTTTCCCCACATCAATAATAAAGACCTTTAATTCTGCACTTCCACTTGAGCCGATCAATAGAGGTTACAAATGTTCGGCGTAAGGCAATATATTCCAGCCTAAGTTTACATTTAAAATGCCAAAGGATTTGGCCCCCAGCCAAGTTTAATAAATAAAATAAAATAAAATCTCTGCGTGGAGAATAAATCACCCTTTGGAATTCTCGGCCAGAATGATAAAGCTTTAACAGTCTTGCGTTTAGCTTCATTGGAATCAACAGGCAGCCCAGGCTGGGCCTCAAGTTGTACAGAAAGAAGAGGCAAGAAAGCATTTTATAGGCGTTCTTAGTATCTGTTTGGATTATTGCAAAGGACTGAGGGCCAATTTGCTCGATCCATATAAATGGAGGCTGATTGGGATTCTTACAGAGTTTGGCCCATATGTCAGACAAGACAGGATGTTAAATATATCTTTGTATTTAATGTGCTTTTTTCCTTAAACGCACACAGATAACAGTCACTGGGGGACGGGGAGCTGATAAGCATATGAGTGTCAGCAGGCAGGGAGAGAGGGAGGGTAGGAAGGTAGGAAAAGGATTAAGCGCCCTTAACTCCCCACCCTAGCCATTGCTACTCCTCTCTAAATTCCCTTCTCACAAAGATGCTTTTAATTTATTTATTTTTAAACACCACTTGGGCTTTGTCATGGGAGTTTTACAAGTCCCATGTGGTTAAGCTGTGTCCAGGCCATTCTGCATTTCATTTCTATGTACTTCTGAATATCTCGTCGTCTCTGCAATAGTACCTCTACACACGATCCCCATTCATCTAGGATTCCAAGGTGTGTGTGTTTTTTAATGCCTCCCCACCAACCCTCTGAAAGATATAGCACTGACATTGTGTGCTTGTACAGTGCTACCTCGGTTCAAATACTCAATTCATTCCGGAGAGCCATTCGCTCCCCAAAAAGTACTTAAACTGAGCGCTATTTTCGCATGTGCGCGGAGATTTCTTCTGCGCATGCACGCACTGCACAGATCGCTTTTGTGCATGCGCGCGCCACGGAACCAGGAAGTAAACACTTCTGGGTCTGCAGACTACTTAAACTGAAAGTACTCAAACTGGAGCGTTCTCAAACCGAGGTATGACTGTAGAAGCAAACAGGGAGGGCCCCCCAAAATGGGGGTGTGGCTTGAAACCAAGTCATAGAACTGGGTTTGGCTTCTACTAAGATAAATGATCAACCAGTATTAGCAGGGTATCTATGGCAGTGTACAGACTCCTGTTTACTCTACATCCAATGCACTCCCGCTGCTGGTTTGGAAAGCAGTGCACACACAAGGTTAGCTACAACCCATATCTTTCCTGTCATTCCAAAACATTTGGAAGGCATAAGATTGGGGAACACCTGCCATGGTCAAAGTAGCATTGCTGTCATGTGGCGGAATTTTTGGATACCAGATAAAATGTCCAGGAAAAGTGAAAACTTAGGTCAAAAACTTCATTTTACTGGAACTTTTGTGTACGGATTTTCACTTCTTGAAATATGGCAACCAGCTTTGACAGGTATAAGCTCACACAAGAAACTACAGGTGGGTGAAAGATCTCGGAATCTGGTGTAGACTTTGCCATGTCATTGGGTGACTCTATGGGAGGAACATATTCAGGTGTTTGCCTGCATGTGTGTCCATGGATGGGGGACAGGAGTGTGCCCACAAGTCCAACACACCCCCCCAATGCCCCCTGTAGTATAGGTGGGTTCCCACAAGGCAAGACACAGTGATAACAGCAAGAACCTTTATTGAACTGACAGAACTGGACAACAGGGGCAAAGCAACTGTTTATATCAGGTAGGCAACCTAAGGCCTGTGGGCCGGATGCAGCCCAATCGCCTTCTCAATCCAGCCCGCGGACGGTCCTGGAATCAGCGTGTTTTTACATGAGTAGAATGTGTCCTTTTATTTAAAATGCATCTCTGGGTTATTTGTGGGGCCTGCCTTGTGTTTTTACATGGGTAGAATGTGTCCTTTTACAGTATTTAAAATGCATCTCTGGGTTATTAGTGGGGCATAGGAATTTGTTCATTATTTTTTACAAAATATAGTCCAGCCCACTACATGGTCTGAGGGACAGTGGACTGGCCCACAGCTGAAAAAGGTTGCTGACCCCCGGTTTATATACATTTCTGAAGGCCTAGGCCACTCCCACTCCCAACATGATTGGCTGTCTAAACTTCCAAGCTGCGAATCATGACTCAGAGTTTTAAGGGCCCATGGCAGAGGCCCAAATCCTGAAATGTTCTGTGATTGGATATCATGTATCGAATCAGAACACAGGGGCTCAGAATCCTTAGTCCAGACTCAAGCTCAGGCAAACACAGTCCACTGAATACATAACACACATACCCTATGCATTGTCCCACATGCTTAGTCCCTGCCCACCCCCATACTGAGTGAGGTAGGTCTTCAATGGGCTTCTGCTCATGTTTGCTTGACTGTGCAACATTTGCAGAACCTTCTGTGCAATCAGAGCTGGATCCCCAATCACATGAGGTGTCCTACTCAAGTTCAAGAAGACACATGTAGAAATCCCCTAACTCAACACTGAGGATGGGGGGGGTGCAAGATGCAGGAGGATGTTGGGTGTAGGGCTTGAATGCAAGCCCCTGTCCCCATCCAAACTTCCGAATGCTTGTGTGTGCAAACATATTCCTGAACACACTTGTGGTTCCACCTTGAATGGTGAAGAGATCCAAACTTGGGCAAGTTAATGCCATCATTCTGCCTCGTGGATTTAAAACCTTGCTGATTTGACTGGATTTATCGTTGAGGTCAATAGCTGCTGTGCCGGACCACAAAAAGTAATGAGATAATTAAGCTAAAACCTATGTCAGAGGGAGAGGAATATCTTAGCTTTCAGCATAAATCCACTGTTAATGTACTAGAATGGTCATTTACTGCGCAGAGAAATCACTCTTATTGAGCTTGAGACATATTGGTTAATATAGTACGCAGACAGTTTGGCCTATGGGGGAAAGTTATGTAGCCACAGCGCTGGAGAAGGTTCTATTGTCCTGTAGTGCTAATGGAAATGCAAAGCGTTCTAATTTATAAGGCCACAAATTTCTATAAAATGTGGTTATATTACCTCCCTGCATATATCTGAGGTGAAGAGGCAGATCTCCCAGGTCGGAAAGCACTGCTTTGAGTGACAGTTTGTCCCTCCTTTCTGAGGAATTAATTGCTTGTTCGAGGTGCTTGGCCTCTCAACTCTTGGTCTCCCTGTATGGATTCAGAATAGTTGGAAGCATGGACAGCCGATGACTTGAATTTCGTTCTCCAACTAGTTGGCCAGTCCGCTGTAAAAGAGAAGGAGGAGAGAGAGCAAGCAGAGTCCATTTCTTAGAGCTAAACTGGACATGAATTGCATGGTTAGCAAGCACATAGGGGAATTTTTATTCAGACTGCAACACACTGGGATGTTTAACCCTTCCATCCCCAGCCAGGAATCCCTCAAAAAATCCCACCCAGGCTGCAATTAACCTTGAAAATAAGGGTTCCATTGTATCCAATGGGAACATTTTTCCTAAGGCTAATTGCCTTAGGAAATACTCATTTTTAAACAGATCTATACTCATAATTTGACGGTTCTGGTCTAACTGAATGTTGCTCGTATTGGACTGCTTCTTGCATGGAACATTGACTTATTGGTTAAAAAATAAATAAATCCTGATATGTAAAATTAGATTCTCTCCCCCCCCCCCTCTCTCTCCTCAAATCCCATTTCCTGGATTTCAGAGATACTTTGGTTACATCCCCACCCTACATTTAAAGCACTCTTCTACCACTTTAAAAATCACAGAAACTTTAGTTTGTTAAAGGTACTGAGAGAGCTGTTAGGAAACCCCCTGGCAGAGCTATAATTCACAGCACCTTTAACAAACTACAGTTCCCGAGGTGGTTTCTTTGGGGGGAAACCATGACTGTCAAAGTGGTATAAGAGTGCTTTAAATGTATGGCATGTGTGTTTTTTTAAAGGAGCATTTCATACAAAAAATGCAAATCTACAATCTACGTATTTTGACAGATCCAATGTATGCTTGAGGTCCTGCTGGCACAGCTTAACTTCCATCTGTAAAGGAAAATGAATTTCTGTAGTTTATAGCAGATTTGTAACTCCACATAACTATACAGGCAACTCCCATTTGTACGGGGTTTGCATTTGGATGCACTGCACATGTCGGCGGGGTGCATGTAAGCCCGCCCCATTCTGCCTTGTTCTGCCCCCTTCAGTGGTTGTGCATGTGCAGAACGCCTGAAAATGGGGAGTTACATGTAGGTTACTAGCTGTAAAGGCCTATCACATTTGATGGGCAGTGAGGCAGGATGAGTCCACCTTGTTACCAGAATCATACGGTACTCGCTCCTTGCATCCTACCTTATACTTCCACTCATCAGAATACATTTCTGCATACCTGGGGAGCTCCCCTTTATAGGAAAAAAATCACTATCTTGACTGTGGGTGGCCTCATTCTGCTGCCAGCTGATTGGCACGAAGCTACGAAGTGTGGCACTAGAAGGGGTGATTGCAAAGAGACCCCCTCCTATCAACCTCTTCCTCCAGTCACATTTTGAACAAAGCCAAGATTAATGGCCATTTTGCAAATTGTATGTTCTGTGTTTGGGAATCCTAAATATGGCAAAACGACAAAGAAAGCAGACAAAACAATGGGCCGGTCCACAAAAAATGATTTGATGAAAACGACTTAGTAAGGTTCTGTTTAGCAGAGCCTGTTGTTGTCTCTCTTCAGTATCACAATGTGCCAGGAATCAAATCAAAAGTCAGGAAAATAAAATAAGAGAGACGTTATCAAAGAGGGGGGAAATAAAACTTGCAAAACTCACAAAGGCTTTTCAAAAAATGTAGGCATTAAATCCCCAAAAGCTCTTTGTGCTTCAGCTCCAATAGATGACTAGAAAGGCTCTTCCAGGAAAGATTTCTCCCGCTTTTCTTCAGAAAATAGGCCACCTGAGTGTTTGGCTTCTTGCTTACCTCGCTGGCATGTGAACTCATAAGTATTTAATCAGAATTTTCTTTTGCTCAAAGAGAAATTTCTTTGAGGCAAATCCTTCTAAGGCTGAGCTTTGTTGTCCCGTGAAGCGTGCTTATTTCTCTCTGATTTTCAAGAATCACCACATAAGAAACTCCAGAGTCTTCCATAAAAGTATGATTTTTTCCCCACATTTTCTTGTCACACATCTTTAAACTGTGGAGGTGCGGGGTGCCTGCAAGGCATCATTAGTTTAACTGAAATGAAGAGGTGTTTCTAATTCAGATCCATTCAGAAGGAGAAGAAAGAAGTAGGAAGGATGAGGCTGAGGTGTATATTTAAAAGGCAGCTTATGTTAATGTACTGTAATGTACTGTACAGGCTGAGGCTGCACAGGCTGTACAGTAAAGGGCCTGTGTTCCTCTGGAGAATTGAGACATGGCGGAGACTGCTGTAGCGTTAAGATATATGGTTGATTCACCTACTTACACCTTCGGTCTGCATGGAGGGAGTCCAGGTCTTACAGCATGGACATTTCAAGAAGGTCTTGTCCCCCACAACAGTGCAGCCCTGGAGTCCAAGGCCTCTCTCCCAGCCAGCCTTCAGCCAGCCTGCCCAAGATGGATCCCAGTCTTTCTTCTCCCTTCTTCTTCCTGGAACACCCTGCTAAAGCACTCTTTTCCTGTCACCTCGCACCCAGTTACCCTGGCAACCTTCCAAATCTTCAGCCTCTGTTCATACCGTGGGGCCAGGGGAAGGACGGTTCTCTTACACTGCCAATGACTCCCAGTGGCTCTGTATTTTTCCTTAATGGCTGTAGCTTGGCCAGGTTGTTTTGCATTGGCTGGTTCAGGAATTCCTCTGCAGCTTGTACTTCTTAATTCATATCCCAAATAAACAAAATCCTACAATTTATTAATTTCTAGGATTGGGGGGGGGGGGCTCCCCCACATCTATAACAGTATAAAGGGGGTCTTCTTCTTTTTTAACCTGATGATCCCATGGAGGCCCAATCTTCCTGGACAATCTTAGGTGGGACTCTAGATTACTGTGTTCCACTTTTTCTGAGATTTCCTGTTGTCAGAAGAAGCTGGCATGGAATCAAAATTTGCACCATTGTTGCAGCTGGAGAGCTCAGTTGGTTAGAGTGTTGTGCTGATAACGCCATGGTTGCAGGTTCGATCCAGCTGCGTATTCCTGCATTGCAGGGCAGTAGACTAGATAGATGATCCTCTGGGTTTCTTCCAACTCTGTGATTCTACGGAGAATCATAATTCTCAAGGCATTAAAAAAGCCAAACACATTGAAGCAGACACAAACATGGCCACACAATGTCCTCCAAATGATGAACAATATGTGTCAATTAGCAGCATGTATGAATGCAGACACTTCTGTGGCTCCTTTGGGAGCCACCTCAGACATTCCCCAATTGTCTGAAACAGGATTTCAGGACTTGGTAGACAGTATTGGGTAAGGTCTGCCTCAGAAGCTTCCACCTGTAGTTCTAATAGTCAATAGATACCATAGAATCATGGGATTGTAGAATTGGAAGGGACACCAAGGGTCACCTAGTCTGGAACAGAGCAGTATAGAAAGTTTTCTTCTAGAGGAAGGAAGAGGGTGAGAATTCAAATGCTGATTTGCTGACAAGGATCCCCACACTGCATGAAATGTTTATTTGGTCCTGACAGGTTTGCTGTGCTGTGCTTTCTTTCAAGAGTCCAAATGGTCAGGTGTTTATACAGTCTGAGCCAGAAAGATGGAAGAGGCAGGCTGTTCCTCACGCTATTTTCTCTTTCTAGAGGCAAATGTGTTTTGCCTTTCTGTAAGCAAAGTGTGAATTGGCGACACAGAGAAACTTAGATATATGTAAACGTGCATAAATCACAACTGCGGGTTTGTACAAAATGGACGCTGGTGGTAGTTGTAACAGCATGTGCTGTTGTTGGTTTTTTCCTGAGATATGCCCATGCGTTCAATAATTTTGCATACTAAGGCGACTTCCAGACTGTTGCTATTTTCAAATCATTCTCTGAAAAGTCTTTGGATAAAAGTTCACTTTCCAACAAGTTGTTTACTTGGCGCTTGCCTGGCCTTGTTGTGATGCATGAGTTCCTTGTCAAGATCAGAACAGGACACCCTTTTCATCTGGAATGGATTTAGTAAGCTGGCTAAAGATAACCTGGCCTGGTAGCTGCGATTTTCATAGCATGGTGCTGTTACTAATATTTCCCTAAACTATACAATTGAAAAGAGTGCTTTCCAGTGGCTTGACCTGGGGCTTGTGATTCTAATACTGTAACACACCACTCCAATCTCAAAGTGGTATGAGATTCCACGCAGGGTTTGTGCTTCCATTTGGGAATGAGGCACAGCAGAGATTGTGGTGTCTTTATGATATATGGTTTATTTACACATATAAACAACTTGAGCATGCGATGGAGGGGTTCACAGCATTAACACCCGCAAAGGGATATTATTTCTCCCGTAGCCCAGCCTTGGATTCAAACACAAATCAACAATTGCTCTGCCTTTTCAGCCTGTAGCTTTTTTTCCAGCTTGTGGCTCACGTAACTACTAACTATCAGCTCCGGCTTTATTCCTCCTCAATATCTGCAATTTGAAGGAGGGGCCCCACCTATTTGCTGTCGCCCACAGAACACCTTCCTTTTCCCTCCTTATACTTCACTAGGAGCATAGTCTGGCTATTTCTGGAAATTTGAAGGCTTAATTCTTGCAGGGTCCAGGGATTAAGTGACTGACACCCAGTTTAACAGCGTGTGTCTTGATTAAATTCTAACACTTACTGGATCCAGGAATTCGGAGGAGTCTGGCACCCACACAATACTATACTACTACTAATTATAATAGTGCTGGTGCTGGTGCATTGATGATGAGGCACTTAAAAGGTTTATTAACTGGTCCACCAGCACTCCCAGTAATTTTAAAGTGATCCATTTGGAGGTGATGAATCATAGAATCATCGAACTGAAAATCTGGAAGCAACCACAGGGCTTGCAATGCAGGAATCTCAACTAGATCAGTCATACATGACAGGTGGCCATCCAGCCCCTGCTTTAAAACCTCCATGGAAGGAGAATTCCCCACCTCTCATGGGAGTCTACTCCACCCTCAAACAGCTCTTGCTTCAGAGTTAAGAAGTGCTGATTTAGATTAGTTTATTGATCTCATCCTTCAACAGACGTGCTTCTGAGATAGCTATAAAAAATCCCCAAAGCTAAAACAGTGAGAATCAAAAAGCACAGCAGCTAACAGATCACACTTAAGTTTACTTTTAGAGTAAATTATTCATTTGTACAGGAGCATCTCAGATCATAATATTCCATCTAAAGCTCAAAGACAAATGAGTTTTTCAGAGGTCACTAAACTGGTAAAGAATAATTGCTCAACATTGTGAGATTTGTTGTCGGCAGTGCACTTTAAAAGCAAGCCTGCAAATAAGCAAGGCGCAAATAATAGCATCCTAATAAATGGTTTGCATCCTTGCTGTCTGACAGTTTGGGTGTCTGCTTTCTAAGGAGACCCTTTGGAAAAATAAGCTGAAACAGAGTACACCCATTTTAAATTTTAAAATAATGGGTGCTAGCCAACTATGCGCTACTCAGGGAAGACTTACTGGAATGAATTGGTTTATGTTACTTAAGTCTATTGATTCAATGGGTCTACTCTGAGTATGGCTAACACTGGATATGGCTCAATGAACTTTCCCCCAACAAATTGAGCCTTTTCCTTGCTTGGGTCATGAAGTTTGAATGGCTGAAGTTAAATTTCCAGAAGAAGAATCTATGGAATGACTAACTCCAGCTGCATAGCATGTCACTGTCACTTTCCTAACTGCAGAAAGGCTGCAATGTTGTTTTTAAAGTGAGTTTTTTTCACTAGAGCTCTTTAAACCACTTGAATCCTAAATTTCTGGCATATGCTTGAATCACTTCTGCTAAATACTGACAGTATGTAGTACTCTCATGCCCCATTTCTACACCCTCCTTTTCAAGACTCCCCCACCCCTGCTCACACACCCACACTTTATAGTTGATAGGTGCAGGCACATATATTTAACATACACTGGGTGCTCCGTCATGGCAAATTTAACCCTAGTCACGCAACCAATTTGCACCAATGAGGCCTGGATTTGAAAGTTCCTGTGTATGGGCGGCAGCAACAAAAGTGATTCAATTTAATATTACTGGCTTAAGTACCTTGGCATTCGGTTTTGGGAAGCCTCCCTCTCTAGACCCCTTTTCCCATCTCTCAGCTGCCTTGTTCAAAGATGCAAGCCAGCGGACAGACAAGAGAGGCCTCTGTTTAGCCTTACTGCCTCCCATCCTGGAGTTTCCCTTCACTCAGCCAACTTTGCCTGGTTGCATCCTTTTAGCATCTGCCCATGATTAAAGAAAGATAAAGTTGGGCCAGATTGCTGGCTCACCAGCCTTTTAGTTTTAATTTCTGTTATTGATATTGACTTTGGGTCTTGCCTGACTTTTACTTTCATTTGCA
The DNA here is from genome assembly GCF_963506605.1 of Zootoca vivipara. Classification (NCBI taxonomy): domain Eukaryota; kingdom Metazoa; phylum Chordata; class Lepidosauria; order Squamata; family Lacertidae; genus Zootoca; species Zootoca vivipara. The sequence goes on along the minus strand of NC_083285.1, from coordinate 18,889,748 downwards.
AGTAAGGAGCCTGTTTCCATGGTGACAAATGCTGGGCACTGTGATAAAGCAAATTGCTGATGAAATAAATAATAATTATGGGCCTCAGTTTGAAAAGTATTATTTTTCCTTTCATTCAAAACTATCAGTGGGCATGATTCTTCATGCAGGCTTTAGTCCTTCCTGGTTTGGGCCCAGGGAAATAAAGTGGAAGGGCTGTTTACCTTTGTTTCCATCTCTACTGGGCGCTAATAGATGTTGTTGTATGTGAAGCAGAATCTTCATTTTCTGGGCACCCTTGAAAGACTCACAATCTCCACACGTGGGGAAATGCAGAACAGGAAGCCAGGTTGGGAAGGTACAACACAGTCTGCAGAAGGGAAGATATGAAACAACGAGATTCAGTTCTATTTGTTTTGCAGATGTTTCAAAGTACAGTGGTACCTCAGTTTATGAACACAATTGGTTCCAGAAGTCTGTTCATAAACTGAAGCGTTCATAAACTGAAGCGAACTTTCCCATTGAAAGTAATGGAAAGTAAATTAATCCGTTCCAGATGGGACCGCGGTGTTCGTAAACCGAAAATTCATAAACCGAGGTGTTCATAAACCGAGGTTCCACTGTAATCTATTATTTTGTCATTTTTCATCTCAAGAATCACATGGTAGTGGTGCCATGTGGCACAAGGGTCAGAGGCAAAAGCGTGTTGAGCAATTACAGTGACATTTGCCTTTGTAGGCTTACATATATGCACTCCTCTCTGTCTTTTATCCAGGCAAGGAAGAGGCATTATCCCCAGGCGAGAACATTCAAGGAGGGAGTGAAGTGGGACTAGTGAGGGGTGTGGTCTGGCAAGAGGGGGTGTGGCCTGTAGAGAATCCTGAGGGAAAGACAGACATGGAGTTAAGCTTGCAGTCAGGTGCCCAATCCTGTCACAGAGCGAACCAGCCACAGCAAATTACATTGCTCAAAGTTGGAGTTCACAATTAGCAAAAACACAATATTCACAGACTTAATGTGCTCACAGGCCTAATGTGCACAGCAGCTCATCCCCGGTAGGTCTTACCCCATGAAATCAGTTGCCAAGACTGAAAAACCCCACTTCCCCACAACCGTCTAAATGTCCTCTCCAGGGCTTTTTCCAAGCAATCGGAGACTACGCCTGTGTGCAGCCTATCACTGCTCCACCCATTTCAGCCCTCTCCTGGTTCTGGGAGACAGGTAGGCAGCAGAGACACCCACGACACTGCACCAGCCGAACTCATCTTTGTGTCTTGGTCTCCCTCATCCCACTCGCCTGCTTCAGCTTCTGCCTCTGGACATCTCTCTGCCACAGACTCTCCCTGCTCAATTAGCCCTGTTACCTCTTTGCCTTCTGACCCACCCTCTTCCCAATCTTCATTGAGCTCCAACTCTCATCCTTCCCAGCCACCATGGAATGATGCAAGTTGTAGTCTGGCAACATCTGGAGGACCACCACAGATTCTCCATTCCTGCAATAACTCCTGCCAATGCCATTGTACTCTTTATTCAGAGGTCCTTGGGTAAAGGTCTTAACTCAGTCTGCTTTGCATGCAAAAGGTTCCAGATTATGTCCCCAATATCTCCAGGTAGATGTGGGAGAGACCCCTGTCTGAAATCCTGAAGCGTTGCTGCCACTGTAGATAATACAACGGTCTAACTCGGTATAAGGAATGCGCCTCTTGTTATCTTAAACCTATGCACACAAACAGTTGCTCCGGCATAATAACCCATTGGAACCACTTCAGCCTCTGTTTTGTTCTGTTTACACTGCAGGAGTGAAATCGGAGGTGGCCTTGGCTTTGATTTGACAAGATCAAAGGCTCCTGCTTCTTCTTTTTTTCCCTCAGATAAATGATCATGTGAATAATGTAATCACCCCGGGACGGTGCTCACATTTCTATACAGAAAACACAGTGACCTATTAATGGTCAGCAAGGAAGTATGGCTGAATCACCCCAGAATTCCTTTGTTGTGTAATGGAATATGTTTGGTCATGGGGAACAACTTTATGCTCGCGGCCAAATTATAACACATGGCTTCAACAAAGAGAGAGAAATCGGCCTGTTTTAAACCCCTCAAGATATCACTGCCAAGAATGTTGGGGGGTCCCAGGGAATGTCACTTGTCCTTTTTTGTGGTAACTATGGAACCAAAACACAGCACCACAATGGAGCTTTTGTAGATGGTATCTGCTAAGTGATGGTGGGCCGAGTGGGCATGGGAACTGAACAGACGCCACATCCTCCACAATACCCCCTTCATCTCATGGATGAAGAGGTCAGGCAAGGCATTTTAGAGGAACTTGTGCTTCTCTTGACTGGGCCGCACCTGTTTGCACAGGCAAGGTGAAAATTCGTCGCAGCTAGCACCTTTCGGGAGACAGGAGAGGGCAGGTATAATGTTGGAATCTCCTGGAAATCATTTAACCGAGAGAGAGGCCCCACAGTTTACCTCCAAACCTCAACCTGCCACTTTCCCCCTCTCATTTGCAACATGTCCATTTGTCTTGCTTTGTAATCTACAGATCATCTCGCTGACAAGAAACCCTCCTTCCCCCAGCCGCTGAAACTCGAAACCTGGAAAATAACATGGCAGGAAACTGTTAATCTTGGGTTTTAAAATATAAGCTGCAACACACAAAGCTCGCCACTGACTGTCCGCCAAGTTCCTGGTGCTTCAGCCTTTTGGACTGCCAGTGTCTGTCACTACCCTGCCAGCGAATATGCCTCATTCTATTGTCCTGCCAGGCAGGGAGAGAAAAAAAGGGCAACAGTAACTTCAGCCTCTATTCATCAGCAAGAGAGGACAGGTTTTTTTATGTGCCTTTATTATGGATGCTAATTTCCTAGGGGTAGGCAGCTGTAATGTTTGAATAACCCATTCTATAAAGCCTTTCGAGAGAGGACGGGGAGCAAAAATGGAACCTATAATTTAGCAACCAGGTGTTGCTGAACTATGGGGGCCTAAGAGCCATGATGCATCGTTCTGTATTTATTGAAGGGTTGCATGGAATGTGGAAAAAACACTGAGCTGGAGAGTTTCTCTGAAAACTACAGTAAATCTTTAGTGACAGTGCCACCCCATGCATGCTTACAAAGAAGTAAATTCATCTGTGTTCAATGGGACTTACTTCCATTGGAGGGTTACCTGTGTCTCTTTCTAGGTCTTCAGCTGTGTCAAATTTGACTTCCTGGGAGAGCAATACAAGGGTACCTAGAAGCAAGAAATGAATTCACAATGCATTTAAAACAGCCAATTTCAAGGACTCCGTTGGAAGTCAGTGGTCACATCCACACCATGGCTTCCCCTAAAGAATCCTGGAACCTGTAGTTTATCCCTCCCAGAACTACAGCTCCCAGCATCCTTGACAAACTACAGTGACCATGGTTCTTTGAGCTTTAAATGCATGGTGTGGATGTGACCACTGTATATTAAATGGTCTGTCCTAAAAGTAATCAAGTTACATAAAGAGAATAATCTGACTCATATTCAAAGTTTCTTCTCTTTATTTTTTTTATAAATAATTTTTATTAATTTTGCATATTAACAAAACAAAGACACATACACAATTAAGTACATAATTTCCATCTTCTTCTAACCCACACTCCACGAGACCCCTCCTGCCACAAGGTATTCCCATGAACAGTGTGTAGTCGAAGATGGTGCATTTTATAATTGGGCTTATCCCCACCCCTCCCTCTTCACCCCGGGAACGCCCCCCCCTGCCACCGAGGGGTCCTAGGGTAGTAAGAAGAGAGCAGGTGAGTGTCCACCTAATTATTTAAACGTTACCAAAAATCATCAGAAAGAAAGAAAGAAAGAAAAGAAAGACACAAGAAAAAGAAAAAGAAACAGAGAGAGAGAGAAAAAAAATAGAATAAATCTTTTTTTTCCAAAACATTGTATTATGGGCTTCCCCTACCTCCCCCTTTTCTGATTTTCATTTTCAACACCATTTAAGCAGTTTTCTTGTCATATTCCCCACTCTATTTTCAAAATTCTCCAATCTTAAATCAATAATATCCTTATTTTCTATTAAATTTTCTTCTAACATCATTTCTCATTCTCTGCCCCCCACCCCCCAGCACTCCCCCTGCCACAGAGAGTTTCTAGGGGAAAGAAGGGGAGAGGCAATGGTTCTTTTTCCAATTGGGTCTTCCCTCCCTCCCCACCCTCCCCGCTCCAGGAGCCCCCCCTGCCACCAAGAGCTCCCTGCCCGCAGAGGGCCGACAAGAGGAATGGAACCCCCAATCGTCCCCTGAATCAATCTCTTTTGTAATACTTCTAAATAACTCCTAAATCTTGTTTCTGTCTCATCATCATACTTTTTCTTCCCATGCCCCATTTTTTCCCCAAAAACTCCCATATTCTTAACACCTTTTTACATTGCCAATTCTAAATTTTCTCCTTATCCCCAATTCTCCCCCCCCTCCCCTGATCTCGGCCTTCCCCTTTCAGTCCAGCAAGTACCAAAGTCCATGATCCAGTTTTCAGTCCTTTTTTTTATCCATCCTGTTAAACAAAGTACTTTCCTCCTTCATCCCACCCCCTTCCTGACAAATTTTTCAATCCAGGCTTCTCTGATCTCCTCCCCCCAGAAGTCCCTTCTTTTTTGCAGGATGCTTTCCTTGTGGGTTTTCTGTCTCTTCAGAAATTCTTGCTTCTCCCCCTCAAAAGGAGGGGTATTCCGACTCTCAGCTATAACTTTGTTCTTTTGCAAATCCTGTATTCCATCCCCATTTTCTTCAATTTTGTTGTAGTTCGAATCATCAGTTTTTTTATCCTCTTGCACCATTTCTTGAGGAGTCTCGTCTTTCTGTACATCTTGATTTATTTCTTCCAATTGTTGTTGAGTCTTATGCATACTAATTTTTATTTCCCACAAGAGTCTGAAAACTTTCTCCTGGAAGCCAGGTGTGTAATCTTTTGTTGACATTTTTCTAGCTTTTCAAGGTCAGAGCAAAACTTGGGAAACAGGAAGTGGTTACAAGTTATAATTGTTCCATATAGTCCAAACTGGATGCATTATATTCCATGTATTTTATCTTCAACTTCTTAATTATTTCCAAAAGGCTGCGTTCAGCCCTCAAATATCAAACCAAAAGTCTTTAAAAATCTGTTCCTTCCTTTCCCTCACCCCATTATTTCCCACTCGCTGTTCCGTTCGGGGTGCCGATTTTCAGGGTATGGAGAGGGTCTCTTCTTCAATTGCATATGCTTGCAGGGTTTTTACAGTCTAAAACTGTTCTCCCCCTTTACCCTGCCTCTGGGGGAGAATCTTAAGTTAGTTTTTGGAAATATTCAAGCGGTAAAGTTCTTTGCCCCGGCACCGGGAGTCTTCCTTAAGCTGCTTCCTCTTTGAATCAGTAGGGGGGAGATCGGCTTCCGTTTTTTAAATCTCGCCCCCGTTCCAAATTTTAAGTCCCATTTTAAATCTTTAAATCTTTTTTTTTTTACTCACGGTCTCTCGATTTGCCAAATCCTTCTTTGGAAAAATCCAGCGCTCTCCGCCTCCGGCACGGAGCTTCTCTCTGCAAGGGTAGCGATGGCGCTCCAAAATGGCCCCCGCGACTACAACCCTTCTCGCTCCAGAGCTCTTATTAGAGCCTACCGGAGAGTTGGGGAGTCGGGATTGGGGCGCTGCTGGGCTAATTCTGCCCCCAAAACGCTCGATTTGGGGTTCTATGGGGTGCAGCGGCGCTCCCGCTGCTTCCCCCCCCCGGCAGAGTCGGGTCGCCTCGGAGCTCGAGACGGACCTCATATTGAAAGTTTCTTCTCTTTAAGTTAACTTTCACACCAGGTTCATTAGCATTGCTGGGGCACTGTTTTTCTGCAATCAACTGGAAGCAAAATTAAATGGGAGTTCTACACTACACAACCCATACCCCCACCCCCCCCCAAAAAAATCCAACAATGCTTGAACCCACAGCCCAAATCTACCTTTGTGCTTAAATTATAGCAAAGGCTATGTTTCTCCCAGCCGCTGTCCCTTTAATTACTAGGTTCCTCTGTGTCTGTTCCAGCTAGCAGTTTCTGCCACTGTAATTAGTTGTTTCCTGTTGCTTCCATAGCTGCAGCTTTCCTAATATGGTCCTTGATTAGTCAGATGGTCCTCTTCCATTTGGGGATGGGGGCTTTATTCTCTGGTTTCATCATTGCGGGCATTGCTCCTTGCTTTTTATTTAACTCTTTGGCCTGATCCAAGCAGGGATTTTATTGTGTTCTTTTCATGTGTTTCTTCCTGCTCACTGATCTCAGAATCACCAACACATTCCTATTTTTTGTTTGTTCATTCATTCATTTATTAACAACCACCAGATTACATTTGGGAAGGTACGCCACTAACAGGACACTATTCATTTGAATGAGCCTCCCTTGTATTGTGGAAGATGAAGATCACTCTGTCACTCAAACTAAATCCGATGTAAATAAAAGTTCAGAAGACGAAGCATTCCTGGAGAAGTAAATGGTACAGAAAGAATGACTCGGCGCAGCCTAAGAGTAGTTATAATGCTTTTTGTTATTTAAAAATAATGGAGTATGAGCAATGTGTAAGCCGAAAACAAAAACAATAAGTTACTGTTTAAGCTCACCGAAGAAGGAAGTATGAAGCATGAGAAACTTCAAAAGGAACTGGCATATAAATATCACTTACTGTTACAATGGGTGAAATGGAGGAGCCAATTTCACAGCTGCAGATGGGATTACAGACAATGCAATGTTTGATGGCGATGTGAAATTTAAAGCACTTTAATTCTAATTGTTAATTATCTCAGGGACCATTTTGTAGCATGCTGGGCCAAGTGGAACAGCATGAATCACTGTCTAGCCTTAATATAAATTATAATGCGGCACATGCCAATGGTGGGATGACATAGAAAATTTTATAATGGCATATCTCCTGGCATTATTTATTTGGGTGTCTCTGACCTACCAAGGCTTTTTTTTAAAAAAAGAAGAAGCTTGGATTGGCTTTCTTTGGTCACATTGTATCCTTTTTTAAAAGGATATATACGAGCTCTTGATATTAATTTTTGTATCATACTCAAAGTACATGAGCAAATGTATGCAGCAGATATTGTCTTTGAGAAGAGCATTGTCTCAACATCGGTTTTTGTATTGAAATTACCTGCCATGTAGTAAACTCAAGCAGCTGAAGAATGTAATTATAAAGATCCGTTTACACAAACATGGCACTTGGGGTAAGTGAATTAGCTCTGGGATATCGAATGCACAATATTTTTCCTGTTCATGTCTGGCTTTCATGATACCTCAAGATGGAGGGAAAAAAGGATCTCATCACTGAGCCACACAGCCTGAAAGCATCATTACAGCTAGATTTCCATTCCAATAAAAATGTTCATCCGATGACCAGGATAGAACCATTGAGTCATGCATCAGGTGACTCATAAGTGCAAGATGGTGCCAATATAAATTTCTGACTCTCCTAACCAGATCTGAGCATGGTCTTTGCCCATTCTTAAATGTTCTTATCTGCTTTTCATTTTACCATCAATCCATCTGTTCAACCTTCCCCTATCTCTTATACTTATTCCCACTTCCAAAGGTTGAATACCTGGCTCTGCACTGTACTTCCTGGTAGTGCTCAAATTATGGCAAGGCCAGTGGGAGGCCAACCACTTTTTTGTGGTTTCCACCTTAACTAACATTCTTAGGCGGCTATGGGGGTTCATGACCTTGCAGAAATGGGTAGGGTGCTGGTAAGTGGGGTTTATGGATTTTTACCCCACAATCTGAGAACTGTCTCCTAGTGCCCAGTTTGCTTTGCTTAAGTCTTTCTCTTGACTAAGATTATTAAGTAGGGTTGCCATCTCTCTGTTTTTTTATTGGTCTTGCTCCCATGTATTTAGCAGTAGCCAGCCTGATGTACAGAAATGTAGGAGGTTATTTCCATGCTGGGACAATTGTCACCTGATAAATTTATGCTGGGTGCTGAATCATGTGTGATGTGCCCAAAGCACAGATCTATGCAGGAGCATAATTTTCTTAACTACAGTTATTCACTGAACAACTACTCCTTCTAGTAGCAAACTCCTTCTAGTAGCAAGTTGTGAGTGCTGAAAGACATGGATCTAGAATAGGGCCACTGAGAAATAAAAGGGAAGTATAGCCATGCTTTGGGGGGAAACCCAAGATTTGTGGAAGTAGGGGGAGATAAGAGGGGACAATCCCAAAAGAAACCATCTGAATGAGGACTAAGAATGCGTAGTAGCCACAGAATGTTGAGTGTCTGTCAGAAAATAAAACAGAAAACAAGGGATGTGGGGTTGGATTGCCTTTTTGAGCCTCTTGTCTAATAGCTTACATTGTCCCATAGAAGGGCATTGCCATGTCCTGCCCCAAATAGACTCGGAGCTCCCAGCAAAGCAGGCTATAGCTGCAGTCCTCTGAGCCAAGAGGCATAGCAGCCAATGTAGAAGAGTCACTTTCATCAAGGTCAGGTTTCCGTAGGCAATGCAAAGGTAAGCTTGGGCAAAGTGAAGTCTTGATCACAAGGCCCAGGCTGTTTTGCAGAGCAGAATAAGGTAGAATTAGGCAGCACTGATCAGGACCTTGGACAGATCACCAGTTGAAGGTTTCTCACCTATAACAATGGGAGCTGTTGCTTCAGCAAGGGTGCAAAGAGCTTCTGAGACCAGCCTTGTGGTATGGTTGACTCTGCTTCCACTGTTAAGCTACCTAGAATATCAAAGTTTGTTGTTGTAATGCAAGGGCCATAGGGAGAGAGTCTTCTGAAACTGATGAGTCCGGTTAAGCCACATCTTCTAATCTGGAAGGTCCGAGTAGGGGGAATGAAGACCCTTTGCCTAGGTTGGTTTTTTTTTTAGCAATCATATCTATCTTGGTCCACAGTTAGCTGCTACAGCCACACACATTCATACAAGTTGCTTTCTTTTCATGGGTAGTTGGTTGCAATGCATACATAACTGGACCATAGATTAGCAGGGTTCGGGAAGCTTTGTCAGTTCTCAAGGATAGTGATAGACAGGAGGAGGACCCACTAGTGGATCATAGGCCAGTTTCTCAAGGAAGGAGAAAGACAGAGGCAGAACCATACCAAAAGAAAAACAAACAGGAGTCTAGTCTTAATCTGGTATTATTATTTTACTATAAAAAGTGGGGTGTTTTTTGATATAATGTAATACAGTGTTACTTTTAAGCTTGAGGCTTACACCTGCCTCTTCCTTTGTTTTTCCCAGTCTCTGGTGGTTCCTTAGTGCCTGCTAGTTGCTGAGATTCAGGCTGAAGCAGCTAGATTAAGTGGACCTATTTATTGGTCAAATGTAACAAAGTGCTATGCTATATTCTTAAAATAGGGTGCATGCTCACACTCACTTAACACCATTCAGGTATGCCTTAACCATTAAACGATCTTGAGTATTCACTCTTGCTTTATATATTGCCAGGAGCTGCCAGGACTAGATCTAGGAATCTTTGGCTATGTTCATGGTTGCCCCTCCCAGCCCCACCAATATAACAGATCTGTTAGGGCACCAACAGGTTGGCGTGCTGAAGGCGGCAGTCGGATGCAGATGGAGCCCAGGTCCATCAGTCCAGGTCAGGAACCAGTCGAGGTCGGGTATTAGTACCAGGAGTCAGGAGAAGCCGAAGTCAGGAACACTGGAATCAGGAACGATTTAGCAATTAGCAAGGACAACACACGCTTCAGCATAGTAGTTGCAGGTGCTCACGAGGGAAGCAGCCGGCCTTCCTTAAGTAGCCGGCTCATCACCACGCTTTTACGAGCGGCAGCTGTCTTCCAATTGTTCCCTCCGTTTCTCAGCTCAACGCTCTACAGCTGAGAAGGGAGGAGGGGAGGGGGCCCGTTGCCTCCTCTCCTCACAAGGGCCTGATTCTGCCTCAATTCCTTCCTCCTACTGCTCTGGTCTTCCCTCTTCCCTATCTGAGTCTTCCTCTTCTGAGGAGTGTCGCCTCCGGTCTTCTCCAGGTATGGTAGGAACTCCTCTACTTCCCCAGAATCTTCCGTGGTTGCCGCTTCGTCTAGGGGGGCTTGCCACCACTCCTGCTCGTCTGGTGAAACCCTGACAAGAACAGTGACTTGGAACAACTTTCATCAGGGAAGTCCTTTGAAGTTCTGGACTGGCACCCACCCATCCAAGCAGGTCATTGAGCCCTCCTGGACAGGAAGTTTTGTAAAGGGCTTCCTGTTTGGGCTGGGAGTTTGCCTGAGCAACGAGGTCTTCCTGGCTCCAGTGAGTTTCTCTGTTCGGACTCCACAGCTCAACTGCTAATTTCTGGCTCACTTCAGGCTGCTGTCTGAGGCTCAACCCTGATCCAAATATTTGAAAACATTTTTTTTAAATGAAAAATTTAAAAATAAAAGCTTATACCAAGAACAAATTTAGTTGGTCTCTAAGGTGCTACTGGACAATTATTTTTATTTTTAAAAAAAACATTGGTAGAGTTAGGCTGCACACACACTATATCTTTAAAGCACATTTGAAGCACATTCTTTCCCTCAAAGAATTCTGGGCACTGTAGTTCACACCTCACAGAGTTGCAATTCGCGGCAATCCTTAACAAACTTCACTATACAGAATTCTTTGAGGGGGTAAATGTGCTTAGCATGTGCTTTGTATAGTGTATGTACACAGACCAGTATTTCTGCAATAAAAGAAATGAATTCTTAGATTCACATATACTTTGAACATTTTTACATGGCAGGCCACAAGTTATTTAGATTAAAACTGCATATTGGGTTCTATAGCAAGCTAGACCTTGGGTCATTGGGTAGCTCAAAAAAACTAAACTAAAAAAAAAATCACACCCAAGCCAATCATATTTTTTGAAGATATAATCTGAGCAGATAGTTTTGCAAAGCCCCATGGCTTGAAATACTCCATAGTCAAAGAGATGCAATTGTCATTCTTCATTAATGCTTCCCTTGTTACTGTGCAGGGAAAGTTATTCTCACTGCAAAGCAATTCTTATGAGCCTCAAAGTCTCTGCCATTCTCCCCTGCTTCCATGGGCAACCTTTAAATTGACAAGGTTCGTTTTCTTGTCCCTGAAGACTTAAGTTTTGAAACAAATCAGCCAGCAGTGGAAGAGGTCCAAATGCTTCCTTGTTAATAGAGTCTGAGAAGTCTGCTCCCAGGATAGTAAGCTTGTCTTTAAGATTCATTACAGCTTGACCATGTAACTTGCTGACTGTGCTCACACAGCAATTTGTAAAATGATCGGAACAGTATTCGGTCCCTATGCAAAAGACACCTGAATGGCTTGAACAGGTGTTGTTGTTGTTGTTTTTTACCTGACCCAAGTTCTAGTGCAGAAAAACACCAGCACTGCTGTAGCAGTTCTTTCTCTCTTCCCCTACATGGGTTGCACAAGGTTGCAAACTATATCTCAGTCATGTGCTATCAGCATTGTGACACCAATTCTCTAGAATTCCCATTCCTTAGAACTGAAACAAGCTCCAACATTGTTAGGGGTATCATTGTTGGTTTGGAAGCCTTCCTTTGTTCCCAAGCCCCCTCAAGTTAGTCTATCTTATCTTTGCCTTTTTAAAATTCTTGCTGGTTTTGAAGTTTTTTTAAAAATAATAATAATAATACTGTTTTATATTTTATATATCTGAACACCACTCATATATACTGTGAAGTTTATATATTCTGAAAATCAAGCAATCAGTGTGGAACTTTGCTTGGAATGGATCTGCCAAAAACTCCTTACAATGTTCCCTCTCACTCCATCCCATAGCACAAAACCTCAGCAGAAGTGTAACTCCATGACATTATCTTGCCAGGTCAACTGGGGATTGGGAGAGTTTACAACAAAGTAACTTTAGCTGCAAGTGCTAAGCAGCACTGGATAATGAAGTTGCCTGCTGTAACCAAAAAGTGGGGGGGGGGTTTCCCCAGAGGAAGGAAGAGGAGGAAGAGAAAGTATCACTTAATTCAAGTAGAATCAGGGTGTAAGGCTGCAATTTGGAATTGAATCTTTCAAGACCAGTCCCATCCACTTTACTAAGCCTTGTCAGGATTCAGTCTTGAGGAATAGGGACTATTTTCAGGTGACACGATGTGTGCCCAGGAGGGTGACCAAGGGTCTGGAAACCAAGCCTTATGAAGAATGATTAAGGGAGTTAGGCATGTTTAGCTTGGAGAAGAGAAGACTAACAAGTAATGTGATAAAAAAAATTCCTTCCAGTAGCACCTTAGAGACCAACTAAGTTTGTCATAGGTATGAGCTTTTGTGTGCATGCACACTTCTTCAGTGTGTATCTGAAGAAGTGTGCATGTACACGAAAGCTCATACCTATGACAAACTTAGTTGGTATCTAAGGTGCTACTGGAAGGATTTTTTTTTTGACTACGTCAGACCAACACGGCTACCTATCTGTAACAAGTGATGTGATAGTCATCTTCAAATATCTGAAGGGTTGTCCATGGAAGACGGAGCAAGCTTGTTTTCTGCTGCTCCAGAGGGTAGGAGACAAAGCAATGGATTCAAATAACAAGAAAGGAGATTCTGATTAAACATTAGGAATATCTTTCTTACAGTGGAATGGGCAACCTCAAGGGGGGGGGGGCTCTCATTGACTGGATATTTTCTAAGCAGAGGTTGAAGGGCCATCTGTCTGGGATTATTTAGCAGTAATTCCTGCATAACCAAGGGGTTGGACTAGATGGTTTGGGGGGTCACCTCTAACCCCACAATTCTATTATACTGTTATTCTATTCTATTATTCTAATTCTACAAGCATACTGAACTTTAATAGAGGGCCTTGACCATTAAAAGGATAAGGCCATTTCCATTTTTATGTGGGAGATGTGGGGACAGACAACCACTTACAAATCTACTAGAGATGGATTTCACACCAATAAAGCATCGTTCCTATTTATATGCTTGTATGATTTGTCATAGCAAAAGATCTTGCTGTTACAGTACATCGGCCGCCAGGTGGCAGCCCTTACAGCGCAGTCCCTTAATTCATCTGAAACACAATAAACGTGTTACCTAGCCAAGAAAAATGTTATTGCATTATCCTTTCCGCAAAGATTAGCTTTTTTTTCTGAGTGCCTGCGGAAGTTTTCGAGGTTCCCGTACCTTTATGTAGCTCACCAGCTACACTGTGTATTCCCCCCCCCTAAATAGTTCCATGTGGTTCCTTGTTTAGATTATTGCAGATTTTCCTCGTGGTTGCCAGGGGACCAGTTCCAAAAGCCTTCCCTTCCCTTTTACATTCATAGAAGGATACAGTCCCCAGGGGGGTGTTGATAAAAAGGTGGCATTTCCATATCTTGTGAATTTGTTTGTGACTCCTTTCTGAATGAAAAGAGGGTGAAAGGACTGTAAAGCAGGAATTCTACACATTTTCTTTCTTTGGTCCTGGTATTTGGCAGCAGACAAGCCAATGGGTGTCATGGGTCCTCCAATGGAGTAGAATTGGTGTGGTATGTGTGGAAAACAGAAGGCGAGGCTACACTCTTGTGTAGATGCACGTATTGTGGCTGCCATGAAGAGATGGCTCTAAACTGCTACACATGGAGCTGTATCACTAGATTAGTGAATCATATGAAAGCAATGTCCCGCCATATGAACTGGGTGCCTTGCAATGCGCACCCCCCATTTAATGTTCCAGAAAAGTTGTGTTACCAGGAGGGCATCTTTTTGCAAATCGGTAGCTTTTGTGTCATTTTCTTTGCTGGGCCCAGTCTACTGAGTGCACACAGTTGCATAAAGTATAGTAAGAATAAGGGTGGAAATAAACTGTCACTTCTGTAGAAGGGAGCATCTCTAAGAAAGTAGGAGGAAAGAGGAGGAAGGACCTGAGAGATCACAACCACTCCCAGGTCCAGCCCTGCCATTAGAGAGAGTGAAGCAGCCACACCAGGCGGCTGGTTGGATGTGTCATGCAAGGGCGGCAAATGGTTGGTTAGTTATTTGGTTTTATTTACTTTATTCATTGCATTTCTATTCAACTTTTTTCTCTCCAAGGAGCTCAAGGTGGCATGCATGGTTCTCCCGTTCCTCATTTAATGATCACAACAACCCTGTGATGTAGGTCAGGTTGAGAGGCAGTGACTGTTTCAAGGTCACCCAATGCGCTTTGCAGCCAAGTGGGGATTTGAACCTTGGTCTCCAAAACGCAATATACTTTATTGTATTCTTACTCCCAAGAAAATGCACATGGGGTTTTCTTGTGGCACTCAGTAAAATGTCATCACCACACATGTGCACCATCACACATCATCTAGTTACACCCACAGTTAAGTGACATGTGATTTTACACTACGACGGTTTCTTTACTGCATCGTCTATGGCTCAGGAAACTCCAAATGAAATGGTGAGGCTCTGCTACTTGGATGAGAATAACATCGTGTGGATGACGCACACAAAATGCAGGTCTGGGATGCATCAAACCCACTTCAAACTTCCGTGTGTACACAGCCTGACATTGTTTTCACCATTTAATGGGCTCTGTATGCTTTTTCAGTAAGTGAAGCATGGTTGTGAGCACATTTTGCTCAGTCCAAGAGCAGTGGATTTTTCAAACATTGCTTTCCGTGGCGCATGGAAAGCAATGTTTTGTGGGTTGTTTTGACTCAGCCTGCTACTTGAAGGCTCTGTATATAAATTGAAATCCTGTTATCAAGCCACGGGGACACTGCTTAGGTTGCAGACATTTTACATAGGTTACAGGATTATTGCAAGCAATCCATCATTATGATGATCCCTGCCTTTCATAGAACTTGTCCATTTGTCCTTGACAGAATATGAAAATGTCCCCTATATATCTTCTTCCTCTATTTGCACATATTGGCTACAATCCTGCACTGGTGGGGAGGGAGGGAGGAGGAGATATGTAGCACCCCAAAAAAGAGGACATGGATTTGCATAAAATGTGCACCTGTGAATTCATATGTATAGGAACAAATTTAGTACATACACACACACACACACACACACACACACACACACACACACACACACACGACATTAGCCACAATCCACATTTGTCCTGCAGTTCCTTGAGAAATACTGCTGTTTTTCCTCCAACTAGTTTCCATCGTATTTGAAAACATAAAACATGTTCACTTTGTAGTTAAGCTGAGGTGTGGTGTGCACATTTGAGACAGCCATTGCACATGCGCAGATGAAAGTGCATACTCAGTTTCAGGGGGATTGCAGGTGCAGGGAAATCAAACAGGTTTGGTGGATGGGGGGGTGAAGACATCTCTGCCATCTCTCTGGTGTGTACAGAAACATGCAGAAGTGACTTCAAATGCTGGGGGTGAAGGGGGACGACCTCACTGCATTTTAAGCCACTAATGTGTATATAACCTTAGTTTGCTTTCCTGGTGCTAACAGTGTGTGGGCAACTTCTGGTAGTTTTTAATCATTAAACTGGACTTGGACCAAAGTGTCATTCAAACACAGGGCGCCTTCAAAGAGAGGACTAACCTCTCTAAAGTAGGACATAGAGAGGACTAACCTCTCTAAAGTAGGACATGGGCCCATCCTAAAACAGAGTTGAGTTGCCCTTAACTGCATATTGTAAGCCTGTCTGTTTCACTTAGGATGTTCTGTTAAGCACCACGTATGTTTATACAATAGAAGTTATAATAATTCTGCGCAAAGCTCTGAAATGTATCTTGTTTGATGAGTATAAAAGCCTCTCCCTGAAAGCAGGCTTTGTTTTCTGACCCTATTTTTCTTATGTTTTCATAACCTTCCTTTGTACCAATCAGTGCTACAAAGATGAAACATGAGGACTTTCTCATGAGAAATTATTTCCTCGCTCATCCTGTGCACGGTGGAAAGCTTGCCAACTCCTCGCAGACTCTGTGCTCCTGAAGACTCAGTGCTGGCATACAGACAACATTTGCATTTGTTACTCTTCACAATGTGCAAGCCTTAACACATAATGGAGCAACACCTTGATGTAACTTGAAGACAGGAAGACAAAATCCATAGATGACTGGTCAACACGTAATGCTGCCAACCTACAGCAGCAGCAAGTAACAAGGAATGCACATTAATGTTCCATCTCTAAACATTCTTCAGCCTTTTGGGGCTCCCAAAGCCTCTGTGGCCTTTGCCATCTTTTGGCAAGCAACAAAAGAAATGCTTTTTTGTTCAATGAACCCCTTTCCCCCTTTGCTCATCTGCATATATATTGGCTTTGCCACCTGGTGGTAAGCAAGGCAAACTGCACACTTGTAGACTTTGAACAGTTTGGAATTATTTGTGTGTTCTGGCGATCCAAAGAGCTGGCGTCAGCTGCTGAGCAATCTGAGGCGATTTCTGTGTGGCAACACATGAGGAGAGGCCTTGGAGCCACCTCAGCCAAACAGTTGTCGATTAGCAAAGTGTCATTTGCTGTAACCTTGAAGGAGGGGGGGGAAGGGTGCCCAAATACCACAACCAATGTACTTCGTGGTAAATCAGGGGCCAGCAGCCATTTTGGGCCAGTGGCCACCTTTTGAATGCTGAGAAAGTAGTGCAGGCTCCAGTCACAAAATGGCTGCTATGGGGTCATGGCACAAAGCAAAATGGCAGCCACATCTATATAAGAACAGTAAAAGAGACAGGAACACAAAATGGTATAATTGTTTAAGTCCGTGAGGTACAGCGGTATGTGGCAGAGAGATATTTCTAAGCACTCTTTGCCATTACTGAATTACTTTTGGCGCTCCAGGTAGGACTGAGAGAGACTCTTGATCTGAATCGCTGGAGAGATACTGCCAGTCAGTGAAAAGAATATTGATCTAGATAGACCAATAGTCTAATGGTCTGGATCAGTCTAAAGTGGCTTCCTATGATCCTATGAGTAGAAAAAGATTGGATAATAACACAAATATTTCAGGTTGTTTTTTTCCATAAGGGATAGTATATGATATTTACTCAGCAAGTCAAAGGTTTGGGAATGTGGTGTGGATGTGGAGCATGTTTTGAACCTGTCGGGAATCTGTGTAATTGAATTAAACAGTGTATTCTCTGAGCTGTGTGGTCCTATATAAATGTGTTTTGATGTGTTACAGTTCTGCTTCTAGTTACCGTTATAGCAAAGCATTTCTCCTTCTGCAATTTTTATTTGAATTGTTTTGTGATCCTTTCCGTTTGGTTCTTATGTACTTTGTGTAATTGCTTTTCTTATTTTGAAAGAAATGTGATTTGTTGTAGCTGCTACTGTTGTCATTTGCTCTTGACTGCAAGCATGTTTGTGGAAGAGCACAGTATACAAATATTTGTTTGGCTCAAAATTCCTCTTATCATTCCTTCATTCACTCTTCCACCTCCCCACACTATGCCACAAACAAACAAATAAAGGTTTGGATTTATTTGTCAACGGGGTCTAGGTGTAGTAGAGCATCTAAAAAGTAATTGCCTTACAAAGCACATTGTCAGTATTTGCTTATAGTTCCCTGGGTGTTTAAATTCCCATCTGGACAGTGTCTTGTGCCAAAGTCTGTAGGCACCCAAGCTCATCTTAGCGTGATTGTCGGAAGAAATGCACATTCCATGATAGAACGCTAGAAGATGATGGGTCCAAGTGTCTGTTCATATGACACATTTGTGATTCCTGTGAACGATTCTATCTGTCCTTAAACACATCCTGGTATGGCGAAAATGTAATGTGCCAATCAGAGGATCCAAAACATAGCCCAGTCTTGCCAACTGACTCACAATGCAATATGCGCCCCTCACAACCGGGTCATGAAACAAACAGCTAAGCTGCTTCGTTTGGAAGGATCAATTCTGACAGAAGAGCCTGGAATATGTTTGGCTATATCCATCTGTAAACCAGATTTGATTGTTGTCAACGGAGAGCAGACGACCGCCATGGATGTTGCCACCCCGGCCGAGCAATCAATGGAGATTGTGTGGCTGCAGAAAGGACAGAAATATGGGAGTCGATGACCAACAAGGCAATTGAAGACATCGTAAAAAACAAAACAAAACACGTCCAAATGGCCTGAAGATAGGCCATATACCTTTGTATCTGTTACAGCATTGCTTTACCTTACAAGACTGTCTTTATCAGACCTCTCATTATTGTGGCCAGGGGCAGTCCGCCCTGTTTGACTTCCTGAGGCAAAACAGGAAGGTGCTGCCCTCACAAACAAGATCTTGCTGCAACCCAGAAGCCACAGCTTCTCTGCACTTATCGGGGGGGGGGAGGTTCGGGGGGGGGGCAAACTTGCAGAGGCAACTCTTGGATTCTGCCGCCTGAGGTGGCTGCTTCAGTCTGCCTCATTGACAAGGTAACTAAAAAAAGAGTTACAGGTAGGTAGCCGTGTTGGTCTGACGTAGTCGAAACAAACAAACAAAAAAATCCTTCCAGTAGCACCTTAGAGACCAACTAAGTTTGTCATAGGTATGAGCTACACTTCTTCAGATAAAAAAAAGGGTGTTGTTGTGAAAAGTTGCTGCTGGGCAGAAGCATAGTGTCATAAAATTGGGCTGTTTAAATGTTAGGGAAACCAATGGGATTATGCATTCTACGCACAAGTGCGCAGGCCACCCCTGTAATTTGGTTTGCATGTTTGATTTGTCCACACAAGCGAGCGGTCAAGGATTGTCACAGAGGCTAACTATCATTAGGCACACAGTCCAAAGTTGGAGTTGACTCTAGCAAAAATGCGGTCTCCACAGACTTGGCTGAGTGTCAGGCCTAATGAGCATAGCATTAGTTCCCTGTGGGTCTTTCTCCATGAAATCAGCTTCTGACACCTCCTCTTCCCAGTCTTCTCCCTCTAACCACTCATTGTTGTCCCACCACAATCCCTGGGCTTTGAGCTTTCATCCCTTGGGGGTTCGCCAGTTGGTTCCTCCCATCATTCCTCTGTGTCCGACCAGTCCATGACAAGGATAGCAGGACTTCATCCCATACCTAAATTGGAATATTTATGTAACTGGGCACGTTCTTCTTGCTTTATTAAGCATTTATAGCTTTAAACCTAGTAGGGTGACGAAATTAACAAGCACACATTCCCATTAAACAGATTTATAAACATTTCATTGTTGTCTTTTAATCTGATTATTTATTTCATCCTGTGTCAGCCATTCTTCTCTGGTGTGGCCATTATACAGTTAAGTTTTTGTTTGCTTTTACCGACACAATTATACTTGTGCTTTTAGCAGAAAATGCCACAATTATTTAACAAAGGTATTTGGCTCAAGGACAAGCAATGTGTTTATTTAAATTGTACCCATTAATAAGGAAGGCCTTTAGAAAAAGCAAAGGAAGAAGATTACACAGCAAGATTAACTTCTAAATAGGTTAATTTTCCTATTTTTTTTTTCTTTACAAGCATACACATTTTTCACAATGCTGTTTGACTTGAAAGAGCTTTCACTTGCAAAGATAAACAAACTCGTATAAGAGCCGGCAGTCAGTGCATTAAACTGAAAAGAAAATTAATTGCGCAGGTGCTATTACAGCACACAAGGTGGGAAGGTGGATGTTTATCAGACAACTCAGTTTCCTCCCTCACACACATGCGAACAGAGCTGTGACAGAAGAGGAGGAGGAGGAGTTTGGATTTGATATCCCGCTTTATCACTACCCTAAGGAGTATCAAAGCGGTCCTATACATTTCTACGCAGAAATAAGTCCCACTGAGTTCCATTAGCCATACTGGAAACATAGGGTGGTTCCTAATACCAAGTCAGACCATTGGTCTATCATGCTCGGTATTGTCTACACCAGTGTTTCCCAAACGTGGGTCTCCAGCTGTTTTCGGACTACAATTCCCATCATCCTTGACCACTAGATTTGCTAGCAAGGGTTGGTGGGAGTTGTAGTCCAAAAACAGCTGGAGACCCAAGTTTTGGGAAACACTAGACCAGGGTGGTCCAACTTGTCATACCAAGTGGGCCATAAGAGTACTTTGGCACAGTACTGCAAGCCACGCATGGCCATGTTGCATGGGGGGGGGGGCGGGGAGTGAGGCCAAAATTTGACACCTGCCAGCCCTCATGCTGCCTTCCCAAAGCTGGATAAGCAAGGCCTTTGGGAAGGAGGTGTGAGGTTCTGGCAGGGTCCTAGGGCCCTCCTACCTCCTTCCTAACGTTGCAAAAGTGCTGACTAGGCTTTGGGAAGGATAGATGACTCCCTGACATTACCTGGCTTTCGTAGGGCTGCAAGGTGGGGTGTCAAATGTTGGACCACCCTGGTCTAGAGTGACTGGCAGTGTCTTTGCAGAGTTTCAGGGAGAGGGCACACCCAGCCCTGGCTGGAGATGCTGGGGATTGAACCTAGGACTTTCTTCATACAAAGCAGGTGCTTTCCCTGTGATCTACTGCCCTTCCCATACTCCCAGGTAAGTGTGTATTGGATTGTAGCCTTAAATGGCCACATGCCTTTTCAGTAGTGGGGGTGGGGTGGCTCAGTGAGTTCAAGCTTGCTCCATGGTTTTAAACATGAGCACTGCAGTTTATTACATGAAGGAACCGTTAACAGATTTCAAGCCATCTAGAAATATTACGGAAGACTTTGCACATTGTTATTTAAATGCTAGGCGCATTGATGTGACTAAGCAAATCAATATAGATATATATATAATACAATGAGATCACCAGAGGCTTGCTTTGTGGATGTGTCACGAGCTCTGTATCGAAGCACTGAGCGCAATATTACCATTCTGCCAAGTCTCATTTTTATAAAGGCTTTGCCTAGCTAACTAGCCTCTGCCACATCTAACCTGACCACATGAACTTTTGCCAGGTTTCAAGTGAGCATCACTACTCTTGGCAATGCATTTTCTGCTTTGTCGCTGCTTATAGGGTGGGTGGAAATGTTGAGCTATTTTCATGGCCAGTTCGGAAAGCAGCTTCCACTGCTCACTTTGAAATGAAACCTCTGTAAGAGAGGAGCCAGTTCACCTGATGGCTAAAGGTGTGAGCTGAACTTCACACGCGTTGAGTTTTAGCGTGGCTCTGCAGTGCAGATAGCCACATTGCCCCACACCAAAGTGGCCTTTAAAGTTCAGGGGCCTCGATTCATCACAGAAGTACGCATGATGAACCTCATAGATATAACTAGCTTTTCAATGCAACCGTGTGCATGCTAACTCAGAAGCAAGTCTCGTTGTGTTCAGAATTTGAAAGTGCAAGATTGCGCCTGAAAAAGGAACCCATTTGCCCAAACATGTTGAGCTGTAATGAATCTTATCAGTTGTCTTGGCCTTTTTTAAAAAAACAAAAGCAAAAAAAAATCATGCTTTTCTTTCTGGTTTCTGTGCCTGTCTCCCCTCCGATTTTGTTTGTTTGTTTAGTATGTGTTGGATCCTGTTGGATTTAACATTGCAGCCCAATATATGTTTAGTTATAAGTACACTCAACTGTATTCAATGAGGATAACTAACACGTAAGTGTATCAGATTGCTACTTTGGATTAGATGGAATACTGGAGGGTTATGGTGATCTAATATCTAATTATTTGTAGATATACAGAGTATAGCGGAAGCAAGCAGGTTTCTGCAGCAGGCAGCATGGCTGCAAATACTGCATCATATTCCCCCCAAAAAGCCCCTTTAAAGTCCTCGTCGTCGTCTGCTGCTGCTGCTACCACCACCTTCCTTCCCTCCCTCACCCTCCCCTTTCTAGCGGAAAGAACTACACTCCCCATGATGCTTTGTGGGTCTCTCCCTGGGGTTCCAGATGCTGCTCCTGCTGCTAACAAGCTTGTCTGCGTGTGGGCGGACCTCCCTGGAGACGGATAGAGGGGCGGTGTCTCAGTTCCTAAGACCATCGGAAATAGGCGACCCCTGTGAAAGGGTCGCTTGACCCCCCCCCCAGGGGTCGTGAACCACAGGTTGAGAACCGCTGTCCTAATGTAACACTAATGTCTCAACAAATGAAACTGATCTGTAGAAAATGTAACTTAAAAAAAGAGACATTGTAAAACAAGAAATAATATATATATATATATATATATATATATATATATATATATATATATATAGTGCATGCCTCATAGCTTTATGTTTCAGTCTGAGTCCAAATTCAGACTAACAACAGTCTCCTCCTCCTTTTTTCCCCTCTCTCTCCTACACACACAAAATGCAGAACACTGGTTAGTCTCAGATGAAGTTAAACCCTTTTGTTCAGTCCCTGAAAACACTTTAAACTGAACCTGACCTCTTCACAATAACTGAATTGTGTTGTGGGCCCAGCTACAGATTCGTCCTGGCCTTGTGATTCTTTAGGGTAGTAGGTATGTACCCCACCAATTCCAGACCTTCCAGGTGTCCCTATTTTCCGGTGACAGTCCTGGATTTACAGAAGCCGTCCCAGTTTCTGATTTGATCCCAGGATGTCTCGATTTTCCATGGGACATCCCTATTGTCATCGGCAAAATGTTGGAGGGTATGGAGTCATGCGACCCTCGAAACAAGGAGATACTTTAGAAGACATCTGAATGTAGCCTTGTATAGGGAAGTTTTTTAATGTTTAATGTTTTATTATGTTTTTATATGTTTTTATAAGCCACCCAGAGTGGCTGGTGCAACCTAGTCAGATAGGTGGGGTATAAATAATAAAATAATAATTAAAATAGTTGTTGTTATGATTATTATGGTTTTATTATTATCATTATTATTATTATTATTATCATCATCATCATTATCATCATCATCATCATCATTATTATCATTATTATTTCCATTAGAGAAATGTTGGAGGGTATGCAATCCACAAAACCCCACCAACACAACTGGACCACAAGCGATGTTCCACCAAAATCTTACAATGGAACAAATGACTATTCTTAGGCTGATCAATATGTTTCTGCTGGCAAGCTGTGTAAACAGCAAAACAAACACAATATTGCAGCCTCAACAATACATCAAAGTGGGAATGCCTTGTAAACACTGCTCTTCCTCTTGCCCTAATGATCCTCAAGAGGGCCACTAATTGGATAGGTTTTGGCATAAGGCTCCTTGCAGACTTTTTTGCATTCAATAGGAGCTAGGGAGAAAAATAAAGCGGCACTCACCTCTGTGTAACTGTGCATAGGATTGGCTGCCACTGTTTATCCTGCTGGAGGAAATGGTGGAAGGCCTTGGCTTCTGGTTATTGTATGGCGGGGCTGCCTTTGAAAAGTGCTTGGAAACCTAATTGGTTTAAAATGCAGCTACCAGGATGCCAACCAAGGCAAGACATAAGGAGTGTATAATGCAGGCTTTATAACATCATCACAGACTTCCATTCAGTCTCCAGGTCCAATGGAAAGCGGTGGTTTTGACCTTCCAAGGTCACACGGTCTGCACTTGGGAAAGGTTAAGGATCACCTTTCCCCCTCTGAAACAACCCACACATTAAAATGTTTCTTGGGCTCCCTGTGTTAGCTCTTAAATAATGCCAATGGAGTCTAGAGAGAAAGGAAATCCTGATAACACTTTTCTGAACAAACTGAACACAACAGAATACTTTATAGAACAGGAGAAGAAAGAAACGGAAGGATTTTTGTGTTTATGGGGCAAAGCTTGAACATAAGCAGGGTTAGATATACAACCAACATCCTAGAGAAAACTCCCTCCAAACTCCCTCCGACCTACACAGAGCATATCACATATATAATAAAAGGCAAGGTAAAAGGTAAATTACCCCTGGGAGGTTAAGACCGGTCAAAGGAGACTCTGGGGTGTGGTGCTCATCTCACTTTCAGGCCGAGGGAGCCGGTGGTTTGTTCACAGACAGCTTTCCGGGTCATGTGGCCAGCATGACTAAACTGCTTCTGGCGCAATGGAAGCCAGAGCTCATGGAAACACCATTTACCTTCCTGCTGCAGCAGTACCTATTTATCTACTTGCACTGGCGTGCTTTCGAACTGCTAGGTTGGCAGGACAGAGCAATGGGAGCTCACCCCGGCCGTCGTGGAGATTCGAACCACCAACCTTCCGGTCGGCAAGCCCAAAAGGCTCAGTGGTTTAGAGACCACAGAGCCACCTGTATCCCTATCACATATAACCACCCTGATGCCATTGTGAGTACGAATAATCATGTACCCACATTAAAAAGAACATCTAGAGGGGGTCAAGGTTGCTCATGAAGAAATGTTCCCTACCCTTGTGCTATTGCGCCCAGTGATATGATGCTGAACCATTCAGGTTATTTAGAATCATAGAATCATAGAGTTGGAAGGGACCCAAGGGTCATATAATCCAATAATAAGAATAAGAATAAGAATTTTACTACAGTATTTATATCCCACTCACCTGATTGCCTTTCCCCAGTCACTCCAGTGCAGGAATCTAACCTAAAGCATCCATGACTGATGGCCACCCAACCTCTGCTTAAAAACCTGCAAGGAATGAGTGTCCACAACATCCCAAGGAAGACTGTTCCACTGTTGAACAGCTCTTACGTTCAGAAGGCTCTTCCTGATGTTTCGTCTGAATCTCCTTCCTTGTGCATCAGTTGCTGGGTCCTAAAGTTTTGATGCATAAAACTGGTCTCTTGTCTCATGTCCGTTGGTCTACCTTAACTCTCATCTCAAAATAATTTTGATGCCTTTCACACATCCAGTCCTAAAGAAAATAATGGCAAGCCCTACTATTAACATGAAATTGATCGCCGAGTAGATATGCTTAGGAATTCAGCCTTTGATGGTTTTTATAGGACTTAGCTAACACATGCCCCTCAGGGCAATGATTAAAACAAAACAAAAAACTTGTGGAATTTGGGAAGTCTAAAGGTCTGATTAGATAACCTTATGTTCTCTCCCCCCCCCCATATATATTTTTTAAGCTCAGGAAGAGCAAACAGAGTGGCAGACACAGGTGTGCTTTCCATGGTGCCTGAAGCTCAAATCAAATAAACCCTGTTCCTGGTCTTCACAGCAGCCACAGAAGTGAGACAAACTCGAGGGACTAGGCCTATAATGCGAAATGGAACTGGAGAAAAGCGCATACATAATCAACCATGCTGTCTCTGAGGCACATCCCCTCTTCTTCTCCTGGGGTGGCAAAACTGCAAATAAAGCAGCAACCTGCGAACAAAGAAAAAGAAATGTGCATTTCTGATAAGCAAAAAATCTGCCTTGGGGAACTGCAAAGGCTTGCTGCTTGTTTTGGGGAGCAGACTGGTGCTCTTTCAAGGCAAATAATTGCCTCTTTGTAGGCGAATTTATTCAGCCTGCATTTCACAGTGGACTGACCTGATCGGACGCTGCCAAACTTCCTTGAAGATCGGAATGCAACTCCTGGACAGATTACGCGGGTCTCCAAATTTTTGCAAGAAGTACACACAAAAATACGTGTGGGTTTTTTTTACATATACGTATGTAAATACGTATACAAAATGCTTACTTTAAACATGACTGCACTGAAAATCATTGAAAGGTGCCATTTGACATTTGAGAAGCGCAGATTTCATAATAAAGCGTGGTGCCAAAATTTATGCACGCTTTCAAGAACTTTGAAACGGAATGACTCAGGCCTAT
This sequence comes from Zootoca vivipara, assembly GCF_963506605.1. NCBI lineage: Eukaryota > Metazoa > Chordata > Lepidosauria > Squamata > Lacertidae > Zootoca > Zootoca vivipara. The sequence goes on along the minus strand of NC_083285.1, from coordinate 18,864,305 downwards.
GTTTCAGTCAGGGCCGCCCAAGACATTTGGGCAACCAAGGCTAGGTCAGAAAGGGGAGAGAATATCTACATCAGGAACTAGGTAAGTGGAATCAAATCAACTTTACCCAATGGCTGAATTGGGAATCAAAGGTATCACAGAGTAAAGGGGCCTATAATGAATCATGCCCAGCAGACCCCACTGTTTCCTTCCTAGAGCTGAGAGAAGACCTATTTGCTGCGAGGCTGCTGCAGAGGTGACATTGTAGGGGGCTGCTGAGGAGGCGGCAGATCCAGCCTCTAAGGAGCTTGTGGTGACAATTGGCAATGTGTTCCTTGGAGGCTGGACCTGCTCATAGCTGTCAAGTTTTCCCTTTTCTCATGAAGAAGCCTATTCACCATTAACATTCCCTATTTTAAAGGGAATTTCCCTTTAAAAAAAGGGAGGACTTGACAGCTATGGACCTGCTGCCCCTATGAATCCTGCTGCCTGAGGTGATCACCTGACCTTGCCTCATGGTTGGGCCCGTTCTGGATTCTATACCAGTGAGACTTAAATGGACTGAGCAAAGCTGCGTAGCCCATCCTTACTCTCCTCTGAACCACTAATGTCACATTCCAATACTTGGAAGTGATGTATGTTTCCCCCCTCTAAATTATAAAACATTGCAGGTCTCCGTCCGTAGCTCCCGCCCAGAGCACTCTGCACAGAGCAACTGGGGCTACTCCCTCCTACGCCTTTTAAAAAGCCCAAATCCTGCTGATTGACTGTTTGGCAGGGGAAAGGTAAGCAGGAACAGGGAAGGAATCCAATGCTGCCGTCTCCTCCCAAACAGATGATAAGTGGGGAGTTTTAAAAGAGCAATTTATGCCCAGCCTCAGCTACTGAGTCAAGAGAAAAAATGTGCAGTTTCCACCAGCTAAGGATACACGCAGAGAAGTTTGCTGATAGTCTGTGACTAGATTAGGATGTGGGCGTTTGTAACCACTGGCAGAAAGTGGTCAGATTCATCTGGTCGTAGGCATTCCTTAAACAAGTTTCTCTTAGCTACAGATTCCTTCTTGGGCCTTCAGTGTGCACATGGAATTTTATTATGTACTTTTAAAATATTTATTCAGCAGCACAGTGCTGTACAAAAAAAAAATCCCCTCTCCACCTCTATTTTCACTTCCCCATTCATTTTAATGGAGAGGGTGAGCAGATTATTGCACAAACTTAGAAATGAATTAAAATTAAAATACATAGAAGCAGCATTTTATGTCTGTTTTTTGTGGTAGTAGAACTACATCTCACTGTTGTCAGGTTTTGTTCACCCATTGGTTTTAAATGTTTTTCCCCCTAAAGGTAAAGGGTAAAGGGCCCCCTGACCATCAGGTCCAGTCGTGTCCGACTCTGGGGTTGCGGCGCTCATCTCGCTCTATAGGCCGAGGGAGCCGGCGTTTGTCCGCAGAGAGCTTCCGGATCATGTGGCCAGCATGGCAAAGCTGCTTCTGGCGAACCAGAGCAGGCACGGAAACGCCGTTTACCTTCCCGCCAGAGCAGTCCCTATTTATCTACTTGCACTTTGATGTGCTTTTGAACTGCTAGGTGGGCAGGAGATGGGACCGAGCAACGGGAGCTCACCCCGTTGCAGGGATTTGAACCACCGACCTTCTGATCAGCAAGCCCTAGACTCTGTGGTTTAACCCACAGCGCCACCTGGGTACCTCTTTTCCCCCCTCTACTTCCTTGAAATATTGGCTATGTTTGCAAAGCAGCCTAAATTTATTTGAATGTATAAATGAAAATTGTAGGTCACAATTGTTAATGGTTGATATATGTACTTCTGTCCTATACATTCAGAAATGACAGTACTGTAAAGTATTTATATTTTAAAAAAGAGCAAATTAAAAGATAATTAATTAACTATATTCTGGTGAGGACAGAGACTTCTCATATTGCAAATCCAAGTATATCAGGACAAGTACAATTAAACAGACTGCAATTTGCTTTAACACTGTCTCTTTTGTATTTATCCTTTAAAAAACCCTCTCCTAAATAGTGCTTCTTCTTGGAAGCACTAACAGAATGTGAATATTTATTAACAGACATTCCAAACCAACAAATATGCAGAATATAAATGCTGACTTAAGTGATTCATATGATGATATTAGTTGCTTATCTTCCAAGTGGGTTAGATGTCTCTGGGATGGTAGGAAACTCAAAAAGATAAACATACTGCAAAAGCACTAATGATATCCAGCAGAGTTGGGTTTGCTTTATATTCCCTTTTTTAAAGTCTCCTAGTTCAAATATATGCATGTATAAAGTTTTTAGTTAAAACCTAACAAGATCAGAATGTTATAAGAGTTAACTCTTATAACAAGAATATATGTCATTTTCCATAGCAATATGGAATTTGAAGAATTTGAGGTAACTTGTAACCTCACTTCCCCTTTACCAACACAAATCATTCTAATAATGCTGTTACAGGATTAGTGGTTGAGTTGGATCGTGGGTCCCAACCAAACCTGCAATTTTATATATGTAAGATTGTAGCTTGTAGTAGAAGAGACTGTTGAAGAGATGAGACTAGTTTCTTTAAGTTAATGGCCTGTAAGCACCCTATTTATATGGTAAACGCATATGTGTTGTCAGTAGAGACACCTGATTGGAAGGGGTAAGCTACTTGGTTGGATGGAATGTCATCCTAGGGGTCAATATGCAAGGGAGCTAGCTTTTATTTTAGTCTGGGCTGAAGCTGGGAACTGGAAAAGGGTCACAGAGGTTTGTTTTATATCAGGCATGTCCAACAGGTAGATCGTGATCTACCGGTAGATCACTGGACGTCTGTAGTAGATCACTGGTAGATCAGTGGCTCCCCCCAAAGAAGCTAGAAAACTTGGGCTGCCCTAAAAGAAGAGTTCAACATCTTTGCCCTGCACCCCTAAAATGACCTGAACCACAAAAAACAGGGCTTTCCTTCCAAATAAAAAAGCTAAACATTGCTTTCTTCCCTAAAGAAGCTCAACAACAAAACAGGGCTTTCCTTCTTAAAAAAAAAAGCTCAACAACTTTGACCTGAACCCCAAAAAGGAGGGTAGATCACTTCCAGTTTTTAACTCTGTGAGTAGATCGCTGTCTCTTGGAAGTTGTCCACCCCTGTTTTATATGGTGGTAGTAGTAGTAGTAGTAGTAGTAGTAGTAGTAATGATAATAATAATAATAATAATAATAATAATAATAATAATAATAATAATTTATTTATACTCCACCCATCTGGCTGGGTTTCCCCAGCCACTCTGGGTGGCTTCCAACAGAACATTAAAATACAATAATCTATTAAACATTAAAAGCTTCCCTAAACAGGGCTGCCTTCAGATGTCTTCTAAAAGTCTGGTAGTTTCTCTTTGACATCTGGTGAGAGGGCGTTCCACAGGGCAGGTGCCACTACCGAGAAGGCCCTCTGCCTGGTTCCCTGTAATTTGGCTTCTCGCAGCGAGGGAAGTGGCAGAAGGCCCTCGACACTGGACCTCAGTGTCCGGGCAGAACGATGGGGGTGGAGACGCTCCTGCTGGACCAAGGCCATTTAGGGCTTGCTCCGTGCTGAATCCAAAGCTATGGCCTTGAGCAGCCTCCCTAGAGACCTATTGAGGATGCAACATCTGCTGAAGTGTTAATGCTGTGAATCATTCCAGCTTATACAGTCATACCTCATGTTGCGTTCCGCTCTTGTTATAGACTTTCAGCTTACAAACACGGCAAATCCGGAAATGTTTACTTCCGGGTTCGCCGCCCGCGTATGCGCAGAAGCGATCTGTGCGTTTTGTGCATGTGCAGAAGCGCTCAATTGCGCCGTGCACATGCGCAGAAGAGGCGATCTAGTTTCGGACTTTTCGTGGTGCAAATGGCACCCCGAAATGGATTAAGTTCGCAACTAGAGGTACAACTGTACTCAGGTTGTACGCATGAGTAAATAAAAACATATCCTAAGAACACCACAGTCTCCAGTGACCTTCATTCTAAGGAAACAGAACCCTAAGTAAGTGCTGGTACCCCTGGAGTCTCTTGCTACTCAGACCCTGGCATGCATGCAATGATATATATTGTTATGAAGTGGGGGGAGGGCAGTAGGCTGTTTGCTGAGACCCATCTAACCCCTGGATCCAGCATATGTTACAATATAAGCCAGGCTAGTAACCTGGTGAGGTGCTAGCCTAGGTAATGGACTGCTATGGGAACAAAGGAAGTGGATCAGTGTGAGACAGCAAACGGGTGGAACCCCTTCCTTCAACTGGCTGGTGGTTAGAAAGGCAAAAGAACAGGGTTGAAAGTTGGGTGATGTGAGCTAGAAGCTAGAACAAAAACCGCAGACTGGGCAGCCCAAGAGATACAGAGTGATACAGATTTCTGTGTGAATCCAAGGCTGCAGCTAAGGGGGAAGCAAAGGGGGTGTTGTGAACCTCTCCATCATAGGTTCAGGTTGCATATACGTGTAAATAAACCATATATCATAGAGATACCATAGTCTCTGCTGCCTCTCATTCCAAAGGAAACACAGATCCTGGGCAAAGTGACTGAACCCCTGAATCTTGCACCATTTTTGGAGATTGTGGTGGTGTGCAACGATATCCTCTTACTTGTGTGCACTGCAATCCTACGAATCCTTTTTGAGAAGCAAGTCCTGTTGAGTTCAGTAAGACTTACTCTCTAGCAAATGTGTATTGGATTGTCACCTATAGGAACCGCAGCGCCTCCTGACGCAGCAGGTGCTGGACGGCGCCAGTTCAGACTGCAGGTGGTGAGGGACACATATTTGAATGCTCCTCCTGCTATATAAAGGGTATAAGCCCAAACTTCCTTACTTGTTCCATTATGGCAAGAATCTAAGCAAACACTATGGATTGATGGGGGCATACACAGAAAGGTGACAGGAGGGTGATGAAGGGCTCTGTATAGAGACAGGGTAGAAAGGATCTCTCAAGGTGGGAGGCTGGGGGAAGAAACAGAAGTTCCCAGGTGAGAGCTGGAAAGGTCTACTTTTATGTATATGGGAGTTTTTATATCTATTTTTCTATTTCTTTTTCTCTCGCCTTTTTATTTCTTGCTTTTTATTCTCTTTTATTTTTGCTCCTCTTTATCTCTTTCTTTTTTAGATTAGATTGGTTTTTATTGTATCTTATGTTGATAACTTTCAATAAATATATTTGGGAGGGAAGCAAACACTCTCACATAATGTTGCTGAGGATTTTTCTATTCTCAAATAATAGTTTTATTGTTATTATTATTATTAAGAAACATAATAAGGTGCATCTTCTCCATCTGTTTCCTTCCCACCCAGACTTGCACTGAAGACATTGTCACACCAATCTTGAAATGACGATCAGAACAGAAGTGTATTTAAGTGAGCTGGACTAAGAACTGGAAGCCCATTTGAGGCTGTCAGGTGGCTTTTGACATACGTCAGTCAGGGAGTATGCTGTTGTAGCACTGAGTAGTATTTTGTTTTTGTTTTTTGTTTTTGTTTTTACAAAATAGATGTTATAGCTACCACAACCCTCAAAAGCTTGTACTGTATTTGTGTATTTGTTTTGGACACCAACCAATTTACAGTCAAATCCATCTCCTATTTTTTTTCTAGCTTAATTTCACTTGCCTCATTCTGTGGTCCAGATAAACAATATTTCATATGCCAATTTTGCAGTGCTTGTGTTTTGTTTGTTAGCCTGGATTTCAGGATTTGTTGGAACGTAGCTTGAGATGGCATTTCCAAGGAGCAGCTGAAAATCGCAATGTCATAATTGCAGGAGGAGCTGGGAATTTGAAAGAGGAGCTGAAAATTGCAGTGTCATCAGTGCAGACAAATAACATCCACCACCCCCTTTCTTAAATCATGAACCAACTCTTGCAAGGTACATGATCAAAAATAAAACAGAATAAAACCTGACCAACAAACCCTGATGACTGTCCAAAGTATGTTTACTTCACTCTGTCATTTCATTTCCATCTAGAGTTGTTTACAAATATTCCTTGGGCAGGATGAAAAGTTGGCGACATTAATAATGCTCCTATGCCAGCACTTTGGTCACATTTAATTGCAATTTTATCTCTCACTTTCCTGGTACTAATCCTCGCATAGTTCCCATATATGTTGACATTTTCTTCCTAGAACTAGGAATTTGAGATGGTTTGGGGGGGAGGGGAGGGGATCTTAATAAAATCTCAAGTGCTACAGCTACACTCATAAACACTTCAATAGCATTCATTCACTGATCCACAAATGGCATGGAATATCTGTTCTGTGCCTGCCTGCACAAGCCTTTCCACTTCTCCCTTACTTGTAGTAAACCACAAAGCAGGTACTTTCAAAGGTTGTTGTGCAACCCAGGGATTCCATAGAATTAAGGAACAAAGTTGTGTTGACTTGGAATGCTGGGAAGTGGAAACAGGTGGATTTGAGGTTTACACTGTGGGGTGAGTGTTTTCTCACGCGTGGTACACCCATAAAAGGAGTGTCTGTGCCACACTGTTTTTCACTCAGAGCTATTTTTCTCGAAAAGGAGGTGTCAGAACTGACCACGAATGCCTCCTTGTTCTCTTATAATGGCAATGGTGCTCATCTTAGAGCTGCTGAAACAGAGTTTTGGTGAATTCCAGCTGGGGAAAAAGCCCTGCATTACAATAAATCTGTTGGGGTGTTTTCAGACCAAAGGGAGAGTTAATTTGAGATATCACATAAATTTCAGTTTACTTGGGGGCTGTACAATAATTTCAGGTAGTTTTTTTTAAAAAATTATCTGGAGGAAATCTGAACCTTGCCTGCTGCTACCAATCAGAGAAGCCCATACGGGGAATTTTCTTGCGGCTAAGACATGCTTTTCTTGGGAGAAAAGCAATGACAAACCTAGACAGCATCACATATACATATACACACATATATATATAGCTTTATTTATTCACTTAAAAACAAATACAAAAACAAATTCAACATTCATTCAATATAAGCCACCCAAATAATAATAAACAAATAAAATATACTTCCAAACAATAACATATCGCTTTCCTTGAAGTTTTTTATATTACTTGTGTTACTTTTCTTTGTTATCCCCCCAACTGAGGGTACTGTAAATATTTCTTTCTTATCAATTTTTCTCTAAGATCTTTAAACTAAGATCATGGCCACTGGTCCCATTACCTCTTGGCAAATAGAAGGGGAAGAAATGGAGGCAGTGAGAGATTTTGCTTTTTTGGGTTCCATGATCACTGCAGATGGTGTCAGCAGTCACGAAATTAAAAGACACCTGCTTCTTGGGAGAAAAGCAATGACAAACCTAGACAGCATCTTAAAAAGCAGAGACATCACCTTGCCGACAAAGGTCCGTACAGTTAAAGCTATGGTTTTCCCAGTAGTGAAGTATGGAAGTGAGAGCTGGACCATAAAGAAGGCTGATCACCGAAGAATTGATGCTTTTGAATTATGGTGCTGGAGAAGACTCTTGAGAGTCCCATGGACTGCAAGAAGATCAAACCTATCCATAAGACTCCCTGGAAAAGACCCTGATTTTGGGAAAGTTTGAGGGCACTAGGAGAAGGGTACGACAGAGGATGAGATGGTTGGACAGTGTTCTCGAAGCTATGAACATGAGTTTGACCAAGCTGCGGGAGGCAGTGGAAGACAGAAGTGCCTGGCGTGCTCTGGTCCATGGGGTCATGAAGGGTCGGACATGACTAAACAACAACAACAACAAAGACATGCACTGACACCAGTAAGTCTTATTCTTCCACCATTACTGTAAACCCAGTATGTCTGGATAATAGAGCTTAGCAGCTGATTGCCTGCCCCCAACCTTTTTGGTTGGAAGAAGCCCAAGGTAAGTAGTAGGTAATAGGAAAAAGAACAAGTGGGATTACTAGTTCATAATAAACATAGTTTATGTATGTGTATTGATGCTTCTTTCCTGGAGTGACAATTAACACAAACCATTTTTTCAGACCAATTCCTAGCTGAAAGCAGGATCATGTAGATTAGTTGATTGTGGGAGTAATTTAAATCCAAGAAGCATGATTACACTTTTTCCACTGTTGACCTTTAATCACTTAATTAAGAGTAGTTCTTCTGTCTTCAGAGAGGGAAATGTTTGCCATAATCACATTTTCCTTAGATGGCTCCTGCTGTTGTTAATACACAAAGCAAACATAGGAGGAAAGACATGTTATGGTGATATTTGTATCCAATGTTCCTGATAAACACTGTGCAGGTTACCTGCACTCATAGTCTAATCCCCTTGCACCCATATAAAATAAGAAGAATCCTTTGTTGCAAAAAAATAAAAAAGTGAACTGTAGCATTAATGAGACCTTGTAGGTTTCTTTGTTGCCAATGTCCTTCTGCTTCATTGCTACTGCTACTTCCTCTTTTACCTGCACTTTACTCAGGGCAGGTTTTAAAATAGACACAGAGAACATTGTTACTAAAAATCACAGTGCTCAAGATAAGAGATCTCATACAACATAAAGCCCTAATCCTTCACTTAAACATGCATGGGTAACCTTTGGCTTCCTCCTCCATACCATCCTACTGAGATAATACAATAGATATCTGAGAAAATTCAATCTGTGTACTTTCTGCTGAGGCTGTCAAAGGTGAACATCTCTCCCAAGAGACCCAGACTTAAATCACCTCATAAACATCATCAAATAGCCATCTATTTGTGGGTATACGGCTCCCAAGAGAAACGGAGTACTTAGATATTAAAAGGCATGGGCTGCTCTGCTTGCGACACTCTGTTGAGCTACGTTTCGTCTCGAGATACTGGCTCAAGTGCACCAGTGGTTAAAAAAACGAAACCCTTGAGATTTGCAATGACAGTCATTTGATAATTACATCCTTGCCAAGAAATGAGAGGGGTTGGTACAATATTCTGTGGGGTGGCTTTTAAATTTAAGCTGATACGGAAGGCTTCACTTCCAGAGAGAGAAATGTGAAGATGGCCAGAATAAGGGGATGGTAGCATCGCTTCACAAGCGGTGCTGATATCAGTTCCCCCGCACCCATCCACACCCATTCTAACCTGTCCTGCCCCCCCCAGATCCCCCCACCATCCTTATCCATAGGAATCTGTAGGAATAGCAAATGACTAACTGCATTATGTGTCAGTGTAAGAATGAGTAAGAACAGCTTGCCTCATATTTAATACCTCTACAGCAGAAAAGATCAACCATATCTACTGTCTTGCTTCCACATTTCCCTGAGTGGTGAGACGTTTCAAGAACAGCACTACTTGAGTTTGACTTCATTGGGGATAACATTTTGCAATATTTTCAAACAAATATTATGCAAAGCAAGCATAGGCAGAGCTGGAGGAAAGCAGTGTGCGTACGCAACACCTACTAGGCAGCAAACCCACTGTTTCACAACAGACCCTACACTGGCGCTGCATACAAATGTGTTTGCAGTCTTTAGATCACTTTTGCTCATAGCTCTCTCTGTGTGTGTGTTTTTCTGTGTTTCTGTGCGTGTTTTTCTGTGCAATCCTGTATATTGGCTGCCATGTCATGAGCACTGTGTTAAAGACACTTGTAAACTGCTATGAAAGCTGCCAAGAGGATTCCCTGAGCATCACATTTGGGGGTTAAATTTTATGTACGAAAGCCAGTTCCCAGGCTATTTATTAACAACTGCATTTTGGGAGCAAATGTATCTGGGAAGGAAGAAAGTACGGGGCGGTGTGTGTGTGTGTGTGTCCCCTGTCCACACAAGACCTTGAGCCAGGCAGTTTACTTTTGGAAACAGTAAAGCATACCAAATTAATATAAACCTATGAATGTCAATACAGTCATACCTCTAGTTATGTATGCTTCAGGTTGCGTACTTTCAGGTTAAGTACGCGGCGGACCCGGAAGTGTTTACTTCCGGGTTCCGCTGCACACACATGCGCAGAAGCATCCTGTGCGCTTCACGCATGCACAGAACCATCCTGCACCCTTCACACGTGCACGGAAGCGCCGCTCTAGATACGTACTTTTGGGGGTGCGAATGGCACCCTGAAACAGATCAGGTGCGTATCCAGAGGTACCACTGTATAAAGACCTATGATGCTTGTATGGTTACAATGTGGTAACTGAAGCTCAGTGGGACTTCCTTGTTTGCAGTACATCTGCCAGTGCTTGCTTGAACAGGTTTTATGTGTGGAATGTGGGTTTCAGGGACAATGCATTCAGAAGCAGTGGGTCTATATTAAAAATTAATCTAGAACATTAATAACTTTTGAGATCATATCATTTTTTTTCCTTTGCAGGACAAATATTTTATGGGGCTTCAGGGCTGAGTATGCCATTACAGTCCTCTGCACATTTCTTCAGAAGAAAGTGTTAAGTGTGGCTTGTTCCTAGGTAATTGCAAATTCACACACAACTGGTAATGCAAGACTAGCTGCATGGGGCAGTCCTTTAATTCCAACCTTGTTGCCTAGTTTCTCATTCCTCACCAGAAGTAAAGAGGAAAATAGGACCCTCCCTCATTCTAGTCTAGATCATAGAATCATAGTCCAACCCCCAAGGCAAGAATATTTTTGCCCAATGTGGGACTCAAACCCACAGCCCTGAGAATAAGAGTCTCATGCTCTACTGACTGACCTATTGCATGATTTCCTTCACAATTTTCTGCTAGTGTAGTTATTCACTCTACGGTTCCCCTCCTGAGAATTGAGGCTGAAAGAATGGGAGTTGCTTAAAGTTGGGACTATGAGTCTATGGCACAAAACCCTTTATGAATCTGCAGTACTGTATGCTGTTAATTCCATTTGCAGATAGGGAATTTGTGACGACGGAATATAACTTTAGCAGGGACAGGCAGCAAATCCATGTCAGAAAATAGTTTAATGCATCAGGACTTCCCAAGGGGCAAGCAGTTCTAAAGTGGAAGAGTCAACCTCAGAAATTATTGGCATATACACACTGTGCTACCAAGGTACACATTGTTCCTTAACTGGCTGCTTCCCAACCTGTTGCTCTTGAGCTCAATAAATATTGGAAGAAAACGAGCTGTGACAATGGTTCTGTTTCTGGTGGGCAGGTTAGACCAGGTGGAGCAGAGGTAGATTTAGGAGAGGGCGGCCTGCACTGGGCGCCGAGCCACAAGGGTGCTTCAGGGGGCACTGCAACAATGACGAGCAACGGAGGGTGAGAGGCTGGGGGTGTCGGAAATTGTCATTGCACAGAGCACCACTGAAATTTTAAATCCCAAAGTCTGCCACTGGGTGGAGAAGGGAGGAGCTGGAGTGTTACATGCGAAGAGAGTAGAGGGAAGCAGATTGGCTTTGGTGCTGTGCAACTTCCCCCACCTTCTTCTTCTTTGGCGATCACTTGTAGCCGAGTAAGATTGTCTTCCATAAACATGGTTTTAACAGTGAGTCTGTGACTGTGGAGGTCAATTCTGGGTCCACACGTTCTTCCACACTCCTCCACGACTGCCCGTAGCATTTTTAAGTCATAGGAACTAATGGCAACCAGTGATCTCCAGGTAGCCGCCGCTTCTCCAGGTGTGCACACGCAGCCAAAGTTGTGAAAATAAAAAAGGCAAGGCCCCTTCACTTTGAGTAGAAAATAGTGTTTCAGTAGATGCAGATGCAGTCTGCCTTCTGCACAACTATTCCAAGAGAAGGAACTCTGACTTCTTCCTTTCATGTGGCCACTCTAAACCCCAAGGCCACATGCTATTTCCGAAATGAGAAACATAGGAGCCAACTCCTAGGGGTCGTGGTTCCTTTGCCTCCCCATTAAACATTTGAGGGGGCAGCCCCCAAAGTTAATGGGCATCGCCATTCAAATGGTGCGGGTGCTCCCTGTCATGTGATCAGTTATGCAGGGTGGGGCTTATTTGCCCCCCCCCCCATATGTTATTCAAGTTGGCACCCCTGTTGAGCAGCGAGGGTTTTGTCACGTGGAAGCAGCACTTTCTGATTTAATACGTGAAATCCACAAAGCAAGCTACCACCCCCCTCCCCGCCCCAGACAATGAAAGGCTTGTTAACAATTGAAGCGCTTCTCCGCGCGCTGACGGGAGCTCCTGGGAAACTGCTTTCGTCCTTCCCCTCGGCCGGCTCTTGAAGCCCCGCGTTTCCTCCCGAAGCACTCCTTCCTCTCCTGGCTTGAGAAGGAAGGCTCGGGGAGGAAACCACCTGAGGCCTGGCGGTGGGCGGGTGGCTGGTGTGCTGAGGTGAAGGATCGGGGCGGAATTGGCGGGAACGCGCCCTGAGGCGCGTCGAGCTGTTCTGCCGAGGCCTCTCCGCGCGCCAAGAGAAAGAACTCGCCGCACGTTGTACTGTAGTGTAGTCGATACTGAGCAAGCGAGGCGCGCGGCTTTGCCTTTCTGTGGCAGCGAGCGCCCGCCCCGCTCCGGCTCCACTGGTGAGTCAGCGGCAGGTCAGGAGTATCGCGCGGGAAGGGAGGGGCGCGAGAGGCAGTGGCGGCGCGGATTTGCCGCTGGGAGCCGCCACTAGAGCGAGAGAGAGAGAGGCTCGGGCGAGCCCCGTCGGCAAGCGCCAGAGGTTGACTTTGAGGCAGCGCCGGCAGCGTCTCCGCTCTCGTTCCCTCCAGGTGGCTCGCTCGGTGAAGAGAAAGGAAAAGGGACGCTTGGCGGCTCCTGGTGCGCTCGGTGGGACCGTCGGTGGCGGCATCCAGATGTGAGGCAACCCGCCGGCGGCGGAACAGCTGCGCCCTCCTCGCCTTCAGCGAGCAAGGTACGGTCAAAACTACAGGAGAGCTCCGCAGGTTGCAGCGGGGAAGGGAACGGGGGGGGGGGAACGGCGGCTACGTCGGAGCGGGGACACTTGCTTCGGAGTGTGGCACAGCCGGACCCCGGATGCGTTTTCTTCAGTAGCAGGTCCCGCTCAGCCGTGAGCGTTGTGTTTTGAGTGCGCTTTGGGAGGCTGGTCCGATCCTCTCTCGCTCCAATCGGGGATTGATTTCGGAACAGGGAGTTATTGGTTCAGTCTGGGCGCCTGGGAAAGTCTTGAGAGGTTGGCGCAGAGGTGGACTGCCTTTCCCCACCCCCGCCATGAATCTGGGATCCTAGGAGCCAAATCCTAAGGGTCGAGGTCCCTTTCCTCCCTTCCCCCCCCCCAAGTATTTGAGGGGGCCGCCTCCCCCCAAAGTTGATGGGCATCGCCATTCCAATGATGTGCGTGCACTTCATCATGTGATCGATTATGTGGAGCGGGGCTCACCTCCCCCCTGAGTATTTTATTCATCTTGGCACCCCTGATCTGGATTGAGGAGTCTTCCAGCCTCGCTCCTCCCCGCCGCAAAGGATGTGACATTTCAGGGGGGAGGCTTACTTGGCGCCTCGTTTTGCAGTTCAGCCCCACACATCTCTTACTCGGGAGTAAATCTCGTTTAACTTTATCACGAGGCTGGTTCTCAGGTAAGTAAAGAGGGTACTGTATACAGGATCAGCCGGGGAGGCATTCCAGCGGATTCGAGTTGTGACGGCGGTGCGATTTAAGGCGATTCCTCGTAGCGACCGCTGATCCGGAGTAAGCGGTGGCTGGCGAGTGGCTGCTTGATAGTAATCGTCGAGGAAATGAGTAGCTGGAATGTTTTTTTGGCTGCCGCTGCTCTTGGAGATCAGCCTGGACTTGGCAGGGCTCAGCCCTCCAGACCTGCGCACGGTGCCAGAGCTCATTCCGAGAGCATGTGCCGTGAAAGAGATGAGAAGGCTTTTAAGCATGTGCAAGGTGCTTTGCCTCTTCGCCGAGGAAGCGCAGCCAGCAGGAGTGCCAACTTGAATAAAATAATTTTGGGGGGTGAGGGGAAGCCCCGCCCCACATTATCGATCACATGGTGCGGAGCACACACACTATTTGGTGGTGCCTATTAGCTTTGAGGGGGGCCGCCCCCCTCGAATATTTTATGGGGCGGAGGCAAAGGTCCCTAGGCGGTGGCTCCTATGGCAGCCAGCTCGGGTGCATATGAGAGGGTCAGAATCGTCACGTGATATCCAGGTAGGGGTTCTCTTCCCCAGAATGACCCGGTATGCACCCGTGGGACTTGCATTTGCCTCCTCGCAAGGGATTCCCACGCGTATGGGATTTAGGGGGGAAGAGGCACCTATTTCTATAGCTGTCAAGTTTTCCCTTTTCTCGCGAGGAAGCCTATTTAGCATAAGGGAATTTCCCTTAAAAAAAAGGGAGAACTTGACAGCTACCGGTATGTATTTCTTAAAATCGAATTGATAAGTGCTATCCCTGTTGCTTGGATCTTGGGCTTAGCTCAAGATGGTCTGAGATCTATTCGGGTCTGGTGCGGTGATTTGATTCCTGGTTGGGCTGGAGCGCAAGGGAATCTGCGCTTTCTATAGAGAGAGTGTGTGTGTGTAGGTGGGTGGGAAGAGTTGCCGTGCTCACTGGAAGGAGCGGAGAGTAAGCCAAAACCTTTCCTCGCTGCGAAGATGATTGAAAGGAGATCCTGGATGATTCAGGGGTGACTCGTTCCCTAAAGAGGGGGAGGGGGACAGAAAGAAGCGAAGTGCATGGAGAAGGCAGCTTGCAACGCGGCTTGCTTACAAAGAAGTTTTTTAGCCACCCGCAATCTGACTCAGAGCAGAGGCGCTGGATAAGGAAGTGCAGGGAGAGTCCTCGAGGCAAGGTGAAGGAGAGGCTCGCTTCCTTGCACGCCTGTTCTCGCAGCCTTGCCCGGAGGGAGCGATTTCTTCAGCCTGCCTACAGGTGGATAGTGCATCTGTTCACAGCTTGCCTAACTACCGAAGTTCCTCACTTCACCCTGAAATTGTAACTGGCGGTGGGCAGGCAGTCCTGCTGTGAGCGTGGCCAGCAGTGGTGGGTGGCTGAGACTGGTAAGGCAAGCCCAGTAGCAAGTGGAGCCAGAGTCAGTTGGGATAGCTCAGTTGGTAGAGCATGAGGCTGTTAATCTCAGGGTTGTGGGTTCAAGCCCCAAGTTGAGCAAAAAGATTCCTGCATTGCAAGGGGTTCAACCTTGTAGTCCCTTCAAAATCTTTGGGTCTAATTTTGTTCCCACCCTCCCCGTTGCTGACTTCTACAAGGGCAATGCTGTGGCTAAGGAGGAGGAAGTTTGTTGGGTGGTGCCAACTCCTGGACTGGTTGCAAATAAGAAAGCAGGCAGGTGGGGGGCACTGCCCATCGCTGGTGGTAGGTATAATGCCAGCAGTGGTTTGCTGTGAAAACAAATAAATCACCCTTTACTAGCCCTTTGCTCCACCCCACCCACATTTTTTGTATTTGCACTGGGAAGCTTAATGGGAGCCAGTTTGACTGTTATAATTTTGAGGAAGCATGGATTTTGAGGATTCATGGGACTCTGAATCAAAAAATGCAGGTAACAAAAAATATCCTGTTGGTCTATTTTTGGAATAATATGCTGTCTGAGATGTGGCTTGCAGCCATCATCTTTGCATTTCCAAACTATCTTAATCAAAGTTACATTTTAAGTGATAATCCACAATTTGCAAAGAAACTTGGGATGTAGGCAATGGTGTGGCAAGAAATACTATATGAATCTACTCCATCCCATTCTCTTGTGGAACCTATTCCATTCTTTTGAGGGTGGGCTTCTTGTTATAATACCTGTTGCAATGTGAGCGTGCACACTTGTTTTTGTGGGCCAAAAGGAGAATATTAGCCCAGACTATGTGCAGGTGACGCTGTGGGTTAAACCAGTGTTTCTCAACCAGTGTGCCTCCAGATGTTTTGGGACTACAACTCCCATAATTCCTGACCACTGGTCTTGCTAGCTAGGGATGATGGGAGTTGTAGTCCCAAAACATCTGGAGGCACACTGGTTGAGAAACACTGGGTTAAACCACAGAGCCTAGGGCTTGCTGATCAGAAGGTCGGTGGCTCGATTCCCTGCGATGGGGTGAGCTCCTGTTGCTCAGTCCCAGCTCCTGCCAACCTAGCAGTTCGAAAGCACGTCAAAGTGCAAGTAGATAAATAGGTACCGCTTCAAGCGGGAAGGTAAACGGTGTTTCCGTGTGCTGCTCTGGTTCTCCAGAAGCAGCTTTGTCATGCTGGCCACATGACCTGGAAGCTGTACGCCGGCTCCGTCAGCCAATAACACGAGATGAGCGCGCAACCCCAGAATCGGTCACAACTGGACCTAATGGTCAGGGGTCCCTTTACCCTTTATGTCGTTTACACCACATATTAAAGCACGCTACTGGAATTCATCATTGGGTTCCAGGTGTTGTTGAAATCCAACTCCCAGCCAGCATGACCAATATTATTTATTTATTCATCCTTTACCCACCCTAAGGTCACAACAGTTGCGGTTTATAGCAGTTGTAGTCGAACAGCATCTAAGGCAGGCATCCCCAAACTGCGGCCCTCCAGATGTTTTGGCCTACAACTCCCATGATCCCTAGCTAAGAGGACCAGTAGTCAGGGATGGTGGGAATTGTAGTCCAAAACATCTGTAGGGCCAAAATTTGGGGATGCCTGATCTAAGGGATAGCTACCCTTGATGTAAACTTAAAGTGATCCATTAAGAACTTATAGTGCAAGCCTATACAGTTCCACTCAGAAGTAAGCCCCATTGAGTTCAATAGTATCAGCAAAGTGTCTTTAGTGCTGCAGCCTTAAATTAAGGTGCTGTACTATGTTGGCTAGAGTAGTGTTACAAATACATTTTTAAAGGGTAAGACTTGGGTTTATGATCTGTGCTAGTCAAAAGAGTTCAAGGAAATATCAGTAGTTGCATTATGAAAACAATTCATAGTCAAAGACTTTAGACCTTTAAATACTTTTGGTGGGGGAGTTAAGTTCTGTTGAAATCAGTGCTTCCAATCAGTGCTAATAAATGTGTTAAAACTGTACATCTGGGGATAGTGGAGGCAGATGGGAACACAATATACTGCTCAATTCAAAGTTTAGAAGTGAACAAATTGTTTGCGTACACAGCTGTTTGTAAAAAATCTGGATATTGCACACTGCTTGTGCATCATGTGACTTGAGTTGATGCTTTGTGATCCTAGTGTGTGAAGGTGGATTGGTATGCATAGTTTATGTATAGCATGCTTCAGCAGGTATGTGCAAGTGGTTGCCTGGCCTCCCCTTGTTCTAGTAAACTGATAGGGTGACATATTTTAAGTAATTTTGCAAGAGAAGCTAAGAAAGGGATGAGGAAACTATGACTCTCCAAATGTTGTTGGACTCAAGCTCCCATCATCTCATTCCTGACCATTGGAGTCCAGCAACATCAGGAGTGCCCCAGGGTTTCCATCCTTGATAGTACGGAGCTGTGCTTCTGGGGTAGAAATGTGTTTTCTACAAATTTAGTACAGTACTGGAGTTTGTTTTTGCGGTGTGCACTTTGCTGATGAGGATTACATTAATGGCTTCAGTAGAATGGGTCACAGATAGTGTCTTGAATTAACCCCTCCAGATAAGAATGAGATAGCTTGCCCTGGATCTTGTGACAGACTTGGGGATTTATAGTTAGCCACCCTGGACTAGAGGGATTCTCAAACTGAAGCCCTCCAAATGCAGCAGCATAGCTAGCTACTCAGGTGCCCCGGGGCGGCACTTGTGCCCATTTTGGGCAGCAACCCATTCTGGTGCTATCATAACTAGTCTTGGTGCAGAAAGATGGGGAATCTTTTGATATTGCTGCATGCACTGTAGATTCAGCAAAGTCATGTTGCACCATGAATGGGCATACATCAAAACAAAAATGGAGCAGCCTTAGTTAAACCACTCTTCATCTTCACCCTTCTTTCGAGCTATTCCATCCTACACAGCATACAACGTGGTGGCATTTATTTATTTATTTTAAAAAAGTTGTTGGCCTTTATTTCTTTAACACTATTGCAAATTTAATAATGTAAAAAAAATGCCGGCAATAATATAGCTCAAGGAAAACCTCTTTTGAACCTTTGAAAATACTATGTATTACTGTTACGACACACTGATGTTTGTTTTAAAATAGATGAGAGATCAGTGACTGAATTGTCACCATGCAGTGTAAATTGTATTCTAGTCACCACTTAGTGCGGATCTACATAGGACTTGGTGGCTTGAATGTTCAACAAGTAGTTGGGTCTCTGCTCACCAGGCATTCAGCAAGACAACAGAGCAAAGAATGCACTGTGCTAAATAATTTGCAATTCCTTACAATGGACTGCTAATACTGGATCATATGGGGGAATGAAAAGCACCTTGTTCATGTTTAATATCACCTGTATATATTCTGTAGAGCTTAAGGGATGTGGGATTCCTTTATATCTCACCATGCAATTTTTTTTAAAAAAAATCACATTTAAAATTGCTTCTGATTCCACTCTTGTAAAATTATCTACCATTTAATCTTTATCTATGAGGATAGCACAGCATTCATTTGTAGCTTGGTGGGCTTATTACTGCCATCGCTGGTGAGGATTTGGGGAAAGGACATGTTGGGGGTGACAGGGGTGGGATGGCTTTGTAGCTGTGTCTTTATATGAGAATACTAGCAGAAGAGCAGGTTGGAAAACTGTAAACCCCCTTAGATCAGGCTCATGAAGCCTGCAATTCTTGCTTACTAGGAACGATGCCCCATTTAGCATAGCAAAACTTATTTGCAAGTAGACTTGCCTAGGATTGTTCCCTTAATGTCCCATGATCGTTTATAATATGCCTTTGGCAAGAGGATGACACAACTCTTTATCAAAGAGAAAATTAGGAGAGGTGTTGTATCTAACATTGCATTAAATTCAATGACATACTGACAACTGCATTTCATCGCAGTTGTTTCCATAAATCTGACAGACTGCCAGAAGACTTGTTGAGTTGTATCTTTTGGGCTTAAAGAGCTGAGATATGCAGTTATGCTCCTATTGTTCTCTTTCCAACTTTGAGAAGGAACATTATGGAGGCCAGTAACAAGCTTTTGCCATTTATCTAACTGGCTTGGGTTCAAATGCTTGCTTCTCGGGAGGGTAACGGACCCAGTTCCCACTCATTCCCAAGCCATGGCAACCTCTCTATATAACTCTCTGGGTTGGCAACATGAGGGGCCAATGGTACTTGACAAGGAGGTTGGGTTTGCCTCAGCGTCTCCTGTTATTGATTCCCACTGTACATAATTCATATCTGCAACAATCTTGTGTATCATATTGTTTCTACTGTAAATAGAGACAAGAGTTTACCTTCCTCATGAGTCAGAACACAGTTCATGCCTTTTGTAATTGATTTCATTCTGGCACTAGGGGATGCGAATGACAAACTGAATCAAGGCACTCACCAACCTTTCAGAGGTGAATGGCCCAGGCATAATGAAATTTGCTGATCTGAGGATTTGGTTCCATAAGCACAACCTGCCCTTTGATGCTATCTTTAGGTGGGCATTTTGACCAGGTTCACCTGGCTCTAACTAGTGTCTCTACCTCAAGATTTGGCAACTATAATCCATGCTCTACTTCATAACTTTAATGTTAATGTAAGGCAGGCATCCCCAAACTTGTCCCTCCATATGTTTTGGGACTACAATTCCTATCATCCCTGACCACTGGTCCTGTTAGCTAGGGATGATGGGAGTTGTAGTCCCAAAACATCTGGAGGGCCAAGTTTGGGAATGCCTGATGTAAGGCTTCCCTTGGAAAGTATTCAGAAGCTGCAGCTAGTACTGCATATGGATCCCCATGTTTTTGACTTGGGAGAACCACAGTTATCTTACAAGTGCTGCACAGGCTTCCTATTGGCTTCTTCTGGGCACATTTCAAAGTGATAATGCTTCACTCTTTAAATCCAGATGTTTCTGAACTACAGCTGACCACTGACCATACTTGCTTGGGATGATGGGAGTTGCAGTTCAGCAACATTTGGAGGGCCAAAGATTCCCTACTTCTGCCTTAAAACCTTCTATCTGGCTCCAGCGTACCTTGGGGAATAGCTCTTGCTTTATAATTGGCACTGAGGCTAGTCTTTTTCTGTATCCATTGTAATGCAAGATGCATCATCTTTAAGGTTAAGAGCAGGACCTTTCTGACAGTATCATCAGGACAGTATCTATTCCTAGGAATATCTGGGCAAGCAGAACTTTAGACATATTTCATAAATGGCTGGGGAAAAGGACATTTAGGAGGGTATTTGGTCACCCTTCAGTTCTGTGAAATAGGTTATGCATATATTAATTTGCACATTGTGGGACCACTTTGGTTTTAACAAGAAAATGAAATTGTAGTATTGTGTCACCTATATGTAGTGTGTCTTCATATTCTGCAAATAAGAATAATCTCTCATTCAAAGTGAGGCTTTCTATTGTGTTTGGATCTTTCTCCTAAACAGCACTAGTTCCCACCCCCCTTTCCATTGGCAATTATTTTAAAAGTATTTATAATTCATACATAACAGCTGACACAAGCATGTTAGCAGAAACGCTTTTAAAATCAATTTCTTCACCCAGGGGAAATGTTGTGTAGATGACACTTTAAAGACAAGAATAATTAAGTGACCTTTCTCTTACACCCCCCTCCCCACCACCAATTTCCCTCTAGAAGCACAAATCTGGTCTCCTCTGAGCTCTTTGTAATTCCAAGAACATTCATTACCATGAGAATCTTTAACCTTCTTGTGTGTTGTTTCATATACCTTTTAGGAAATCAAATCAGCATTACAATCTAATTTCCACAGTCATCCCAACACAGAGCATTGTGCTAACTTGTTCCTTTCAGTGTTAACAAATCTTTGGAATCGTCAAGCTATTTGCCTCCAAGAAGGCAGTGTGTTATGTAGGGTAATAATTATTGTAGGTCCAAATTTCTATGGTCCACGTGAAATTAATTGGGTGTGGGATATAGTCACAGAAGGACTGGATTTCTTTCATTGGGTTGTCCATTTGATTATGCTGGTGGTCACAAAAAAGTGAGCTAAAGTATGGAATGGAGCTAGCTACTGGTATTAAGATAGCTCTGTTGTTTAGAGCATGGTGCTACTAACGCCAAGGTTGCAAGTTTGATGGCCAAATGGGACAGCTTCATATTCAGGTTGGACAAGATGATGCTCAGGGTCCCTTCTACCGTAACTCTCTGATATTATGATGTTTGTATGTCACAAGTGTCAAAGCTTAGCTTTTTCTTTTCATATTTCAAAGAAATGAGAAGTATTCTGGAGAGGTAATGTTAAGATATTGATACATTTCAAAGTATAACTTGCCACAGGGTTACAAATTACTTATGTGTAAATATATGTTCTACTACCACAAGTCCTCTTCAACAAAGAGCTCATTGTGGAATGGCCTGCTGGTGTCCTGTATTTTTAATAACCGTTTGTGCTATTCAGAAGTCAGTCTTGTATCCTCTGCACTAATGAATGGGATCTAAGGATACAATCTATAGGAATGTGTCCAAGCAGTTTCTTATTGATAGTGGTGGTACTCTCCCTATTTGGGGGCAAGTAGCAGGGAAAGTTGCCACCACCCACATGGATTTCCCAGGAGACTTACTCAGCATATTCTTGCTATAGAAAAGGGGTTATATCAATGCCTGAAGAACTACCAGTGTTCTCTAATAAGATGGCTAGAAGAAACTCAAAGCAAGGAAATGTCATAGAATGGTGGGTCATGCAAGAGTTAGAGAAGTCTTCCCCAAACTACTGTTTTCCAGTTGTCTGATCCAAAACATTTGGAGGGCACTCAATAGGCTGAGTTACAGGGATAATGGAGAATGAGACATAAGACAGGGAGTAAAGAGCTTTAAAAAAACAAAACCATTTCTTCTAGTTCAGGATATTAAAGCTATTTTTTTACTTAACAAATGGCTTCTTGTTCCAGCTCTGCTATAAATAATGATATTTACTGATGTTTTAATTATGGTGTTCAAGACTCTGGATTAGGAGATCTCTCTACCTCTGCTGACTTTGAATTATGCACTCGAGTAAAGATCCTCCTGCTTTCTGTGGATCAGTATGTGTTGGTAGCAGGCTGTTTTAAGGAATGCTAAGGAAAGACTGAACTTGGTGGGCCTATTGAACATTTTAGCCAGTGACCTCTAAGGAGACAGGGTCTTATAGAGGACCCCAGAACTTCACATCCTAGAATTTGGCTTTTTCCCAGCTTTCCAGCTTTAGCTTGTACCCTTGGCTGTGAAAGTCTTAGAAAATTGTTCTTCCCATGCAAATCTGTAATATAAATATGTTTTGTGTGTTTATGCTTATTGAATTTTAGCTCTCATGAAGCACAAAAATGTGAAGAAGTGTTCTTTTTAATTGTCACAATTTTCATATTTTATATTGGTTCCACCAACATTTTAATGGTTGCTTTATACTTCTTTGCATCATCTTTTCTTTCTCCTCCATGACGTTTTGCCTTATTATGCACCAAACTTTTGTGTCCGTCCTGTATCTCCTTTACATGAATATTTACCGTATTTAAGCAGCATAAAGTGCCCCAGAAACATTTTTCCTTCAGATAAGTTGATCCAGACCTATAAATTTTAAGAATTAAGCCTAGCAACTAGATACGTGACATTTATTGAAATTCATTCTTTGCCATTGAGCTCATTGCTTTTAGAAATATTGAGAATAGTACGGAATTGCAAATGCAATTTGATTAAATCTGCAGTTGTTACTCTTTGCCTTCTGAAAATTGATTTCCCTCCCCTGAACTCCAGTTTTGCCTGCTGATTAAGAGCTCTGCACTGAGTTGAATAGGTTACATTTGTTTGTTTCCCCCCCTTTGTGCAAGTTTTAACTGGCCATGAAATGCAACGAAAACCTAATATAATCCTGCCTCTGCTTTAATGTGTGAGTTTACTTAGAAATAGCTGTTTTGTGTCTGAAAACTGGATGACACATCTTTATGTTCCATTGTAGGAAGACAAATACCTTCTTACTGTAGATGTTTCCTGTTTTTGTGTGTGTGCTGTGGCTGAACAAACCTTCCTTCCCATGTGGACTTTTGTTAAAATTCCTTAATCTCAAATTGGTTAAATTGAATATTTAGCTGCCACATGCAAAATGGCACGTTATGGCAAAAGGGAGCCTGGCTGAAATTACGTTTAGATCCATGTCTTGGAGTACTGGATTCTCATGGCTTCTCTTTAACTCTGGATCTGTGGCTTGCTGAGTCTCACAGTGAAGTTTCCCTTGTGTGTCCTTGTGCATTCCTAGTCCCTACATCTCTTCCTGCCACACCCCCTTTATTTTGGACAATCTACCTACCCACTCTTCTCTGTACTGCTTAGTGAACCTAAAAACCTCAAATCCTAGCATGGCAATAGTCACTCCACCGTAAGTGAAATCCAGCCAGGAGTTTACTTTCTTCTTTCCATTCTCCTCCATGACATCAGGGGCTTCAGGCAAGCAGAGTGGCCACAGGAAGGGAGATGAAAGTCATTTGGTCCAGGACTCCCTCGAACCTGGCAGCACCTCTGGCCATAGTGCTATGATGTCATGATTCCTCAGCTTGGAGCATATCTGAAAATAAATCCCATTGATTATAATAGAACTTAAGTTAGGTATACTTAGAATTGTACCTCAAGAGCTGACCTACCTGGAGCAAGACCTGTGATAGCTGGGGTTTTTAGGGGGTGGGAGATATGTACACAGTTATGTTTGAAAGGTGAGGGTAAAGGGGACCCCTGATAGTTAAGTCCAGTTGCGAATGACTCTGGGGTTGCAGCGCTCATCTCGCTTTACAGGCTGAGGGAGCCGGCATTTGTCCACAGACAGTTTTTCCAGGTCGTGGCCAGCATGACTAAGCCGCTTCTGGCGCAACGGAACACCGAAACCAGAGCAGCACACAGAAATGCCGTTTATCTTCCTGCCGGAGTGGTACCTATTAATCTATTTGTACTTTTTGGGATGCTTTCAAACTGCTAGGTTGGCAGGAGCTGGGACTGAGCAACGGGAGCTCACCCCATCACAGGGATTCGAACTGCCAACCTTTTGATCGGCAAGCCCAGGCTCAGTAGCTAATGAATTTAGTGTGCTACAAGTGTAAAGACTGGACAACCAATACTGCTGTTTGACCTTTGACAATTGCTTGTGGCACAATTCAGGGACAACATAAATGCTTTTTCTTTCACAGAAACAAATGTCACACATAAAACCAGCCCTGAATTTTTTTATTTGGAATTTGCATACTGGTAACAAAAAAAAGAGAGAAGAATTTGCCCAAACAAGCCTTTGTCTTTGAATCATTTTCAAAACATTTTTTTTGTAGAAGTCTTCAGGTATGTTGTAATTCAGAATTTCCCCCAGCAAGGTATATTCTGTCCTACGAAAGGAGTTAAAATAAAATATTTAAGTGAGTAATTCTTAATCAGATGGGTATTCAAATCTACGAAAGAGACTCGAAAGCACTGGCAATTAACTGAATCTGTTTCCTGATCCCATTCATGTAACCTAGGCAAGAAACAGAAGCTGATTTTTTCAAGAAACATTTTACATTCCGATTAAACAGTATTAAACAATGTTGAATAAATAAATAGTTGCCAAATTCACAATTGATTTTACGATTATTCACAACTGACCATTTCACATAACTATCAACTAACAACAAATAAAGAGTTCACTTCTTGCTATCTTCTGGAATGTGTTTTTGCCTTGTAGTGCTAGCTGCAGAAAATCTGGTGAGAAATTCTTGAGTAGGTCACTTGTTGAGCCTGATAAAATGCTGATAAAGATCTTCCATCTGGTCTAGAATTTATTGGACCCTTGGCAAACCTGCAAAGCCCTGCTTATTCACTGGAGGAATGTGTTCCCTTTGTTTAGGACTTTTAAAATTAAAAAATATTAAATTATATAGACGCATGGTAACATTTAGTAATGCTTTGAGATGATTTGCGGTTATTAGACATGTTAATATATTGTACCCAAGATACTGGGTGTTTAAAGTTGAGAAACCAATGGCTTGTGTTCAGATATTATGCAAGCAGGTAGCTTTAGTCACTCTGGTAGCAAGGAGATTGTAACTTGATTTGATGAACTTTTCCTTTATTTATGAATTCCTTCCTGACTTCTTGGAATGGTTCATGGAGCAAGTAAAGGCATGTCCTAATAAAAGCATGTGTGACCCTAATGAAAGAGGCTGTGGACATTATTTTGAAAATTAAAAGCTTTTATGCATGTGCTTTTTTAATTTGTTTTTAAATTTTACTGTTTTTAGGGGTAGACCCAGTTATATTTCATGACTGGGGCATAGCTTTAGTGGAAGTCTGGACATAGAGCCAGCCTTGCCATTCTGTACTTCAATGGTCCCATGGAGGCAGGGGAGAAGAATGAGTAAAAGCAGGAACTGGCGTTTGAATGGTCATAGAATTGTAAAGCTGGAAGGGACCCTGAGGATCATCTAGTCCAACCACCTGCAATGCAGGAATATGAAGCTATCCCGTACAGTGATCAAACCTGTAAACATGGCGTTATCAGCACCACGCTCTAACCAACTGAGCTATTTATGCAGCAATACTTTTTAAAGTGTTGGCCCTATTGGGCGCCATGCGGGCTTCACTTCATCCAGCAAAAAGTATTTGGCTACCCTGAAGACACAATGGGAAGTCACACTGTGTGCAAAGCTCTGAGCTGCTTGAAGGAAGGTCAGATAACAAGTGATACATGTAATTAACCTTATGTAAATGGGTAGAGAACTGGATCCAACCATTGAGTCAGAGACTTGCCTTCCCCACCTCCACTGGACAACTTGGATAGTTGGATGGGTGCATCCACTGTCAAATCACCTGGCATGATAATGACATCAGGTGACTGACACCCTCAAAGGACTCAAGAGGTTGCTGTAACAGCTCTTCTGCAGTTCCAGCAACCTCCTTTGAAGAGAGAATGTGCCAAAAGGGGCTCCCTATAACTACAGCGGTCAGCTGATTGTCAGTTACAGGGAGCCGCTTTGACCTCTCTGCAGAGGGGACAATGCTCCTAAAAACACCTTGAGTATTTCACCCTCCCCAGAGAAAGCAATTTAAAAACAGAACACTTTTTAATGTATTTCGCCCTCGCCAGCGAAGGCAATTTAAAAACAGAACACTTTTTTTATGTCAAGAGGAAGCAGCTTATATGCAAAGTGCTGGAGGAAGTGTTTTGAAATTTGAATCAAGTCATTTCCTCTAGCCCATTTGGATGCACTGGGGAGTTCCTAGTGCAGCTGATCCCAGCTGATTTCTGGGGCTTTGCTTGTGCAGGGCGCTCACACCCTGACAACCAGCTGACAGTGGATGCTTCAAAGCACATTGCAAAGAACTTTGCAACCCTGTCTGTGACAATACCACGGATAAGGAGCGTCTCCACCCCCATCGATCTGCCCTGACGTTGAGGTCCAGTGCCAAGGGCCTTCTGGCAATTCCCTCACTGCGAGAAGCAAAGCTACAGGGAACCAGGCAGAGGGCCTTCTCAGTAGTGGCACCTGCCCTGTGGAATGCCCTCCCATCAGATGTCAAGGAAATAAACTACTACGACTTTTAGAAGGCATCAGAAGGCAGCCCTGTTTAGGGAAGCTTTTAAGATTTGATGAATCATTGTATTTTAATATTCTGCTGGAAGCTGCCCAGAGTGGCTGGTCAAATGGTGAAGAATGGGGGTCCTAATTTGACCCATAATGTTGGAGTGCTGAGAGATGACAGTGGTACTGGAATATTTCTCCTTTGCAAAAGTTTCCAGGAACAGCAGTTGTACGATGGGCCTCTATAAAGAAATGCAATCTTTTTAAAAGGGCAAACTTGTATGATGGGTGTTTCTGTGTGTGGATGGGAGGCATGCCATCATTAGGGTGGCCAAGACATTGCCCAGTAGGTAGCTATGACATTTGCAAAATGCAGGAGAAATAGCTGCATTAGCAGTGGAAGCAACTGCATTTTCCAAACGAGACCATGTTTCCTAGGTGGTAGCTGTTCCAAATAATGTCCATTTGGCTGGGGGTTTTTAAGTATAAGAAACTGATCCCACCCAACATAAATCCTATCTGAATGGAATGAAAACAACCCCACCTTTCAAAA
Organism: Zootoca vivipara; assembly: GCF_963506605.1. Taxonomy (NCBI): domain Eukaryota; kingdom Metazoa; phylum Chordata; class Lepidosauria; order Squamata; family Lacertidae; genus Zootoca; species Zootoca vivipara. The sequence continues at coordinate 18,837,397 of NC_083285.1, read as the reverse complement.
GCAATCCTACACCCTAAACATGTGGCTTTTCCAAGCAATATGTTCCAAAACGCAAGTGGGCTTTAATGGATTTATGATGATACATATGACGATAGGGATTCATTACAAATGTGATGGTCCTTGGATAAACTCTGGCCAAGAGGAAACATGGTAGTCTCCATTAATTGTACTAGAGATAGCATCATGCCAAGAATGAGGTGAGCTGTGAGACAGGATGAATGGCCGTAGTAATTGATAATGTCAACACCTGGAAGGCAAAACAGTGGTGCCTTGTGCTCAACAAGGTTGTTCAGAAAGTAGTAGTATTTTTTAAAAAAAGCTTATTCAGAACTTTACTTCTGTTTCATTAGAAATGGCTATAATCTTAAATAGAATTTTAATCATTTTTGTAGGAGGTTGTATCATCAACTATACACATCAGTCAGATTTTTGCACCAAATATTCCCCAAGAAAACCCCTAAAAATGGAGGTGGTGACTTGCAAGTTAAAACATTGTACATTTTAATATAGTTCATTATTTAAAGTGTAGTTTGCACACAAGGGTCAGATTCTATCACACAATTCTTGTGATTTATTTATTTGTTTATTATTATTATTATTATTATTATTATTATTATTATTATTATTATCTGACATTGAGAGTTTGGTACCTCAAGGATTAGCACAGACAAGAGATAAAGCAAAAGTACTGTAATGATATTATATCAAAAGAGAATTAGCTCCCCCTTTCTTTTCTACTAAAGATAAATAGCACACTAACAACAGGCTCAGTTTAAAAGAATTTAAATCCAGTACAAGTGTTAGAACTTATTCTAAAACAGGCATCCCCAACCTGCAGCCCTCCAGATCTTTTGGCCTACAACTCCCATGATCCCTAGCTAACAGGACAAGTGGTCAGGGATTATGGGAATTGTAGTCCAAAACATCTGGAGGGCCGAAGGTTGGGGATGCTTGTTCTAAAGAATGCCTCTGCAGACATGGGAGAACTAATAACAACAACAACAACAACAACAACAACAACAATAATAATAATAATAATAATAATAATAATAATAATATATTTATACCCCGCCCATCTGGCTGGTTTTCCCCAGCCACTCTGGGCGGCTTCCAACAGAAATATTAGAATACACTAATTTCTTAAAGATTAAAAGCTTCCCTAAACAAGGCTGCCTTCAGATGTCCTCTAAAAGTCTGGTAGTTATTTTTCTTTTTGACATCTGGTGGGAGGGCGGGTGCCACTACCGAGAATGCCCTCTGCCTGGTTCCCTGTAACTTGGCTTCTCACAGTGAGGGAACTGCCAGAATGCCCTCAACACTGGACCTCAGTGTCCGGGCAGAACGATGGGGGTGGAGATGCTCCTTCAGGTACAGTATACTGGACCGAGGCCGTGTAGGGCTTTAAAGGTCAGCACCAACACTTTGAATTGTGCTCGGAAACTAGGATGTGGTCAGGAGAAAAGAAGGGAGGGAAGGATGTTAGCTAAAGGGGTAAAGGTGACATTGGAAAGGGAAAATTGGTGCTCCTTCGAGCTGCTTGTTTTCAGAAAGAGAAGGGGAGGTTGTCAGAGGAATTGAGGTTTTTTGGATAGTGGGCCTTTGGGGAAAATCAGAAGAATGCTAGTGGGAGAGCTTGGGGTCAATGACTGAGAGTAAAACAAGTCTGTTTTTGCAGTAGGTGGGTATGCATAGTGAGGAAATGGGGCTTGGGTGAAACAGCCAAGGAGGAAGAACTGGGCATAGCAAAGGCAAGAAAGAGAGCAGGTCTACATTCAAAAGAAGGACCTGATTGGCTAGAAAATGAGGGATAGGGGAAGGAGGGCTTTGCCAGCTAATCTGTTTGCTGTGGGGCAGGGAGATTTGATGCTTGTTCTTGTTCTGTAAGGTGGTGTGTGTGTTAATGTGTTGGAGGTAAGGGTTCCTGTTCAGCAGCAAAAAAGGGATAGAAAGAAGGGAGGAAAAGGAGAAAGGGGGGAGAGCCTGCAGGAAAGTTCCTGCACATAAGGTTTGAGGCAACTTGGGTATTCAAAGATTCCTAACTGCTGAATTGGAAACCACTACCTCTTGATGCTCAAGTTGAGGTTAAAAATTAACATACAAACAAATATTGCAAAGCCTGTCTTCCTGTTGGTGAATGGTGTTACAAATCTTCAAATGGTGCCAACCAGGAAAAGCTTGTCCAAAACATTTGCAAAATGGCTTCTAGATAGGCATCTTCTGCTGTCCAGGTGAGATGGAGTAAAAAGATTAACATATATGTGGGCTGTGGAAGGAGCTTCAGGCTATTGAAATTTATTTGGATAGTGATAGTGGGGGGCGGGGTAATCTGGAAGGAGTGGTGATTAGCTGATACTATCTTTGGCTAAATGCATCTAGAAGGAGTCTGACATTCTTTCGCTTGATTTAGATTTGCAAATAATAAGGGAGGGACAGTCATCAATGGGTGTTGCAATTCAGCTTGCTTTGAAGCATGTATTGAGGCCTCCCCAGGCCAAAGTGGAACCTCCCTTTTCATGTACAGGCTACCATAGCAAAAGCTGGATTGTTTTCAGGAGTGCTTCATAAGAGGTAGCATGGAGTTCCTTGGTGCCAATACCTGCAATGTTAAAGCGCATATTTCTACAAGAGCAGTGGGGCTAACTGATTCGGTCAGCCATTTGGAAGTGTGTGTGGAGACCATCTTATCACAGGTACACCACCTTTAGTCTTATTATAAAAACTAAAAATGCTGCTTTTCACACCTCCAGATTTGTAGACAAGCAAGTCAAGGGAATTTTCTTGCAAGTCAGGGGAAGTTTCTTCCTTCTCCCTCTGCCTTTCGTTCAGTGTGCCACCCATTATCAGGTTTTTCTTAGCATTTTCAACAGTGTGGAGGAGAGGAGCTGGAGTTCTGTGGGAGCAGACATCTCTTCTGCTCATTCATGGGCACAGTTGAAAGCAATCAGTGTGGCTCCAGATGCAATGGAGATTGCACAGCTCTGTTGAGCCCCACTGCTGTAGACCATGGGGTATGGATTGTAGCCTCATTTTTAAAAAATTTTGCTTCAGTAATCCTTTGAGGCAGCCACTGTTCTGTTCTTAATCATGGGAAACTGAAATCATCATCATCATCATCATCGAGCTGTTAATTGCCTTCTAAACCACTGTCACAAAGGAATGAGACATAAAGAAAGCCTGTCAGAACTAAAACTGTCTTCAATTGTTTCTGGAAAGTACAGACAGGGGGTGCCTGTCTTATTTAGAAAGCTATTTCAGAAGAACAAGGGCAGACAGCCACACTAAAAGCCCTGCTCTGAGTTATTGCAGAGCAAGCTTCTGAGATCTTTGGAACTCTAATAATTTAGAGCTGCAGAGCAATCTTAAGTTTCTCTGAAGTATGTGTGAAACTGATCATGAGATGCTGTTTGTTCAAGCTGTCCATTCTCCTCTCTCCTCCCAAGCACCAAACTTTTTTTTAAAAAAAGGTGCATTATCGTTTAGATTTCCTAAAGCAGAGCTTGTCAGCTCAGATCCATATATTGATGTTAGCCCCTATTGTCTGCTTTTTACTTCCATCTGTGTTCTTTAGTAAGTTTTGGTTCCTATGCTTTCTTTTGGACACTGAGCATTTTCAGCTTCCTTATTATGGACTTGACCCTTCAACCTTTAGCTCATATAGCAGCACGCTTCAACAAATGTTGACTGATATTCCACATTCTTAGTTTTTTGGGTTTTTTAAAAGCCAAGCTATTGATCTGCTTTATTCTTTTGGAATACTAGTGAATATTTTTGAAGGTTTGTTTTATATAATCTTTTAAAAAGCCTGTAGTGCCATTCTAGCCCATCACTGCTACTTCCAGAAGCAGCAAAATAAATCTAGTTGTCTGACACAAGCCCAAGAGCTTCCCTTATTCTTATGGGTTTAAAGCACTACAGCAGGTAACAAAAGAGAGGCTATGATTTGTACTGCACTCCAGTCTGCTTGCTGTAAATTATTGTTAAATGAGTAAAAGGAATAATATATTTTCTTCAGAATGGATGCCTGTGTTTAAGAGCCTGTTAATATAAGCCTGGCAAAACCGTTGTTCCATGAAAAGCTGTTGCAAAATACACTTAATATATTAGACCTATGAATAGGATGTGCATATAAATGAATTACTTAATCTGCTAAAATTTTGAATGCATACAGTACTTGGTTCCCCCCCCCCCACTGCTCAGCTTAAAAAGAATACACTAAAGATCTTTCAAATGAGCCAAGAAGGCTGTAACTTATTGTCAGTGCTGTTGGTGACTTATTTCTTGCTCTTTCTATCTCCAGTTATCATTCTTTCTTCCTTTCCTATAATAACTGGTTATTGGAAAATGGTCATCATGTAGCTGTTAGGTAACAAGGAATACAGATTTGGTTGTGGATCTTAAGACACTTCAAAGAACCATGTTTCTTATTGCTAGCAACTGATTTCCATGCGAAACTTGCTGGTTGTCCTCAGCCAACTTCTTCAGTTGCACAGTGTATTCTAGATTCGTAATGTTGATGCAAATGCATTAATTTTACTTCATTATGGACTTGATAAGTTTAAAGCTGCATAAACAGTGTTTCTTGGACTTGATGCACTGCACAATGGAACTGGTAGCCTTAAAGGAGGGCAGCCTTGAATCATTCCCCCATTTGCATGTGAAAGTTTTTTTGCGGAACCATCTTCACATCGAATTAAGGCTGGTGCCTTTGCTGATAACATTTTGGCATCTTCTTAAAATTGATCAGTGTACCCAAGCTTTTGGTGGTGCTAAGCTCCAGCATATGGTTGATTTTTTATTCCTGCCCATTTTCAACTGCATAGTTTTTTTGTGTTTGTTTGTTTGTTTTTTGTATTGTATTTGTAATTGATGTATTATATTTTAACTTTGGTACACCATCTCAAGAGTGTCGGGAGAGGCAGTACTGTAGAAAAACTGGTTAATAATAAAGCTGATAATGTAGCATTTATGCAATTAATAGATAGCTCTTATTGATACCTCTTTCAAAATACCCAGGTTGGGCATCTAAGCCTCTTATCTTGCCTTCGGGAGTCTCCCCAGGCCAGGACCTTCAATGGTCCTGCTCTGTATTGCCCTCTTATGTTTTTTGCCTTTCTGGAATGTGTGTGTGAACTATGGAGGTGTAGAGGCAGAAGTGGGGAGGTGGAATGTAGCCTGCTATACAAAAATGAAGAATCACATCTGTTAACTCTGTCCACTTTTGCCTCTGGACACCCTGCCTACCAGCCGCATGTGCCCCCAAGACTAAATGGTTCCCTATCTAGTGTATGTAGATTAATGCTTTCTGGTTCTGAGTCAGTATGACTGCTGAATTTTCAAAGTCAGATAACACTTTGCAACAGAATCAACATATTCAACCTGAAATTCCTTCCTGAGCTGCTATGGTCACACAAGAGTTGGGTCAACCCAAAGCACTTCAAACAATTTACAGGGTGATAACCAATGTTGTCCAGCTAAGTCAGAGTAGACTCACTAAAAGCGACGAACTTCCATTGATTTCACTGGGTCAGCTCTACAACACTGTTGATTATCACCCACTATTGTTGGATAAGGGAACAATTTCTGACACACATGGATACATGATCCATTGTTTTCATTTTTACTGGTATGAAATAGCTTTTATTTCAGTATTTGTTTCCTTATGTAAATTTTCCTTCCTGCTGAACCTGAATGTCTGAACCACTTGGATTTGCAGAGAAAGGAGAATGGTACAGGAGCTGCTATGCCAATTCCTCCTTACTAACTTATTGAGTGGCCTTATTGTGAATATATTGTTGACCCTACTCCCTTACAATAGCACAAGAAGCAACGAAGAACCAATTCTAATACTCAGAAAAAGTGTATAGTACAACTTTCCTGTATCTTTCCTAGTGCCACTGCTAAGTGGGAGAAAGGAACATTTCAATACACAGCCCAATGTAAAACAGAAAAACCCCTTATTGTATGATGTAGAACTTGAGGCTCGTGCATTAGTATGAAGTCTACATTCTCAAGTGATAGTTTCTCAAGGTCTGTTCTGTGTATTTTCTGAATGCTTCCACCCCCTTTTTAAATGATTGCCAGCATAATACAAGTACCTGGAAAGATTTGTATAATACTTTTCTTTGGAGTTTCCTAAATGAAGGTTTGGAGCGTTCCATGGGAGATGCCATTTAACATACATCCTTTTCTTGGAACAATGCATTTGGGGACAAGATTATTCATTCAGAACCTTCCAATTCTGTTGTTGGGACCATAGGAAACTGCCTTATGCTAGCTCTGACAATGGATCTGCCTAGCTTAGCATTGGTGACACTGATTGGCAGTGGGTTCCCGGTAATCTTTCCCAGCCTGACCTGGAGACACCAGAGTTTGAAGCTGTGATTTTTATTTTTATTCTTGCATGCTGAACATGTTCTTTACCAGTGAACCACAGCCTTTCCCCTAATTCTAAAGGGGGCTGGATACTGAGCAGATAGCTCAGTCGGTAGATCACGGGACTCTTTCAGGGTCATGGGTTCAAACCCCACATTGGGTGAAAGATTCCTGCATTGTAGTGGGTTGGACTAGATGATCCTCCGGGACCCAACTATACAATTCTATGATTAAAGAATCATTGAACAGGACAGGATGCGATGGATGGAGTCAAAGTTTTCTGCAACCTAAATTAGGACATTGAATAAAATAAACAGGCGTAAGATAGTCAGCAGGAATTCTGCTTACTTGCAAAAAGAAAATAAACCACACATTTGCAGCAATGAATATTAGTCAGGCCACGTAAGTTTCCATCATCGGGATATCAACCACAACACTTATATTTGCACCTCTTGTAATATGACATGTCATTTCTTACCACACTTGTGGTGCCTGGTCAGTACTCATTTCTAAAGACTCACACTACACGATGCATCTTCCATGAAATAAAACTGACATCATGCTGGCCAAAAACAGATTTACTGTTGACTTGTTCACTTTTGAGGCTTCTGTTGTCCTTAACACAGATTTCTTTCAAGTTCCTTTTAGTGACTTTTATGTTTAATTCAAACTGGAGAAACTTCTACATTGGGCAACACTGGTATTGTAGATCTGATTCAATAGATCTCAGTTTCTCAGCTGAATCAAAATGATTTGTTTAGGTAGGCCAATTTGATACAGTATTTCACATGACCTTATAAAGAGTTCGGCATTTTCTTTTTTCTTATCTCCTTTCTCCCTATACAGTTTAATTCTGCTTTTTGAGAAATTGAAGTGTTTAGGGCCCAGCACATATTACTTCTGCAAAAACTCCTGTCTGCACAGATTAATAGCACAAGCCACAGGGAAATGAAATGCAATATTTATTGATCTAAAGCACTGGAAGGAACACAGCAGTTTCTTAGAAATCAATTACTTTTGAATTCTGTCACAAGTTATCCAAAACAAAAATATGTATTAATCCTAAAAGTATGGGTTGCATTCACAAAACTGCTTCTGGAATGGGGGCTTTCCCACCCTCAATCCTTTATCCAGAAAAGCCGGTCCCATGTAGGAAGGGTTCAGGTGATGGAAGGGGTTTCAGGCTACGCTCCTACGCACACCCCACAGTGGATGATGCCCAACAAAGCCACACTTAAGTCCATGGATTCCAGTGAGTCTATTCTGAGTAGAACTAAGGCTTCAGCCCTAGCCTCACTCATATGAGAGCAAGCCCCATTGAATTCAAGAGGACTTGCTTCTGCGTGGACATACCCAGAATTGGTTTATCAAAGGAAATCACATATACACACATACCCTTCTGAGTGAACGGAAGTGCCTTCCATTTCTGCAAGCCGCTCCTTAGATCTAAGCCAATGTATCTTTTAAGCAAAAGCTGTGATGTTGTTTCTAATGTAGTAAGACTCTTTGTTAACTTTCTTAAAGCCTTGTTGTGAACATTTCTAGAAATAAAAATAAATAAATGCTTTGAGCTTGCTAGGAGCATTTGTATATTGGTAACAATACTATTCATCTGCAGCTAAATAACATTTCCCCGCAAAATCCTGTAAACAACATATGGTCATGATTCCTTTTGGATTGTTTAATTGTTTTCCTCCAGGGAAACTAAATTTAGCTTAGCAACTGTGCCTACGTATCAATAGAACAATGTTTGGTGTGACTTACAGTAGTATAATGTTGAAAACTGGTGCAAAAACCCACTTCAACCACAATTCATTTAGTGCCCATATAGTCATGAGTCCTTTTTTTTTACTCTGCAAACCACATCAAAATGAATACAAAGGAAGAAATTTGCAAGGTTAGGCTCTTCACTAGCCTAATTAGCTTGTCAGTTCTTTGTCTGAGGGTGCTTTTTGCCTGCCTGTGCATTCTAAAGGCTCCCCGAAGTGACTTATTGCTGTGGGAATTAAAAAAAGCGAATCTAATTAATCCCAACAAAAAAAGTCAATAAGCAGAATATGTAGAAAACACATTACTCAAGCAGTGGTGTAATGATCTCCCCCAAATGCTCTTGGCATGTCAAGAACTATAAAAGATTTTAAAATTTCTCACTTGGTATGAAAACAAAATATTCTCCTGAAACTCACTCTCTCTCTCTCTCTCTCTCTCTCTCTCTCTCTCTCTCTCCCTCCCTCCCTCCCTCCCTCCCTCCCCTATAATAGTATTTGTTACATATTGTTACTATGTGATGGAGAAAATATAGTGAAGACTGTGTTTCTGTTCTGAGCTACACTATATAGACTCATAGAATTGTAGAGCTGGAAGGGACCATGAGGATCATCTAGTTCAACCCCATGCAAAGCAGGAATCTCTTGCCCAATGTGGGGTTCAAACTCACAACCCAGAGATTAAGAGTCTCATGCTCAACCGGCTGAACTATGCAGGTGTGATGCTAGTGGAAATTCATAAATTTGCCACACTTTAACAATAGTAGTCACATATTTCAAAAATTGGTGCTTTACCTATTTTGTGCATGGTAGGTTCATTCTAAAATTAACTGAAATGAACATACTTCTATTACAGCAGTTTAAAATGAACTATCTGTTAAATCAAATGGCTGCCTAATATCTACATTAAAAATATATAAATTTTATTCATAATTGATTTTCTTGAAAAATTGTATCAAACAGTTGAATTAAGTTCCTTGTATTGGTAAGCAACTCTGACATAATTAACTTTAACTATCTTTCTATCTGCTATCTGTCTACCATCTATCTATCTGTGTAAAGTACAGTGGTGCCTCGACTTACCAATTTAATCCGTTCCGAAGGCACCTTCGTAGGTCAAAAAATTCATAAGTCGAAAAGCGCCATTGGAAACGTGATTTCCCATAGGAATGCATTGGAAACGGAAAAATTCGTAAGTCGAAGCATCCCCATCTAAAAATTCGTAAATCGAAAAAACCCTATCTAAAGCTGCCGTGGTTTCCGTTTGGATAGCGAGAAATTTGTAAGCGTGCGGCCATTTGCCCCATTCGTAAGTTGAAAAATTCAGTTGTCGAGTCGTTTGTAAGTTGAGGTACCACTGTAGCATGTTTCAAGGATAAAGGAAAATGAACACACTTTCATTATCAGAAGGGCTTCCTCTTGCTGCTACTTTTCATCATTTATATTCAATTTTTGGCTACCACCTTGCTATTGTTTGTATCCCATGGTGTTGCCCTCTGATAGAACAGCTAAAGTCTTATACAACTTAGATGCACATTTCCTTTTCCTGATTGATAATTCGTTCTGTGATTTATTAACATACTGACTTTGTAAAATGTTTTGTTTGGTTTTTTTGCCAGGACAAATCTGCAGTAATGAAGAATCCTGCTACTTCTGCCTCCAGGATTATCTTATTTCTGTTGATATTGGTACAGAGGAGCAAAGGTAAATGTAAAGAGGCAGCGTCAAGGCCGGAGATCAATCTGAATGTCAAATACCAACTTCCTAATTTCACTGCAGAAACCCCGATACAAAATATAGTTCTGTACAAGAACAACATCTACGGAGGAGCGGTCAATAAAATCTACGTCTTGAATGAAAGCCTTCACAACATATTTGAGTACAAGACTGGGCCCGTTCTGGAGAACCCAGATTGTGCTCCCTGTAAAGAATGTAAGCCTAAAGTAAACCAATCTGATAACATTTGGAAGGATAACATCAACATGGCTCTATTCCTAGAAACATACTACGAAAACCAGCTCATCACTTGTGGCAGCGTTGCAAAAGGAACTTGTCAGCGCCATGTCATTCATCCTGATAATCCTGCTGACATTGGAAATGAAGTCTACTGCATGTATTCTAAAAGGATGGATGAGGAATCAGACCAGTGCCCTGACTGTGTTGTAAGCCCTTTAGGAACCAAAGTTCTGGTAACAGAAAAGGAAAGATTTGTGTACTTCTATGTTGGAAATACTATCAATAATTCATCTCGGCAAGACCATTCACTGCATTCGCTATCCGTTCGGAGATTAAAAGAAACCCTGGATGGTTTTGAGTTTCTTACCGCTTACTCTTACATTGATGTACTTCCAGAATTCAGAAATTCCTACCCCATTAAGTACATCCATGCATTTGAAAAAGACCACTTTGTGTACTTCCTCACTGTCCAGAGAGAATCTATAGATTCTCAGGCTTTTCACACAAGGATCATACGGTTCTGCTCTTTCGAGTCTGTGTTCCATTCATACATGGAAATGCCTCTTGAGTGCATTTACACTGAGAAACGGAGGAAGAGGTCAACCAAGCAGTCGAATGAGGTATTAAATCTCTTGCAGGCTGCATATGTTGGTAAACCAGGTGCAGACTTAGCCTCGGAAATGAGAATTGATGTCAGCCAAGATATTCTTTATGGTGTATTTGCTCAAAGTAGACCAGACTCTTCGGAACCAACTCATAAATCTGCTGTCTGTGCAATCTCCATCAAAACCATTGACGAGTTCTTTGGCAAGATTGTAGACCAACAAGACATGAAATGTCTTCAGCATCTGTACAGAAAGGACAGCAAGTACTGCTTGAGCAGGGTAAGTGAGCATGGTACTAATTAGTTACTTAAATCAGATAATTATCCCACCCATCCCTAGTCTCATTTATATTGTGCATTTCATTATTCAGTGCATAGCGCCATTGATTTCTGTTGTTAGTAGTGTGTGGTTTTTTTAGGGCTACCATTTTTTTGGCTAAAGTCCAGGGCCAATTATTTCAAATTGTTTAAGTTGTCTGTCTAAATAAATAACAATTAGTGCTGGTCACTACCAGAGATGATTCATCTTCGTAAGAAGCGGTTCCTGTAAATTGAATATAGAGGTCACTGGAGAGGCTTAAGAGGATACAGCATCTATTAGAAATAAAGATCCCTTTAAAAAAAGCCTAGATTTATTGAAGACAAGCACATACTTTGCACTGGACCACTATGTATTTGTTAGATTTTTATTCAACCTTTCTATTGAAATAGGCTTCAGGGTCGCTTTAAAATACAAAAATTAAAACACTATTAAATAGCAACAACAAACCTGAATCCATTAAGGCAGTGATGGCCAAACTTGGCCCTCCTGCTGTTTTGGGACTACAATTCCCATCATCCCTGACCACCGGTCCTGTTAGCTAGGGATGATGGGAGTTGTAGTCCCAAAACAGCAGGAGGGCCAAGTTTGGCCATCACTGCAATAAGGCAAATAAGCGAAACTATAGCTACCAGTAGGAAAACAGTTCTGGCCATTTGATGTTAACTGCTGTTAGAAAAGTACAGACTTGGTCAGTGGTCTAAAACATGGCAATCATAGCTCCAAGCAAGTTTGCCTGAGAGCATACCACTGCTGCGGCACCAGTGCAGAAAAGCTTTTCTCTCCAGAGCCACCAGCCTAACCACTGAAAGGAAACACATCTGGAGCAGGGCCTTGGGTTGAGTGTGTCTGTATATGGGCAATTGGGAGAAGGCAATTCTTCAGAAACCCTAGCTCAGGGGTCGGCAAGGTTTACCTCGCCTGGGCCGGTTCACTCCAGCGGAGATCCCTCTGTGGGCCAGATTGTGCGTGATTTCCAGCGTCTGCGCAGACACGATTTCCAGCACCTTCGCATGTGCAGTCACAATTTCTGGTGTCTGTGCATGTGAAGACGCGATTTCCGGCGCCGCAGAAGCGATTCCCTGCGCCGCGCTGCGCTGTGTTGGTTTAGTGCAGTGTGTGGGGACTTGCCGAGCGGGCGGCTCAGTTCGGGGGAGGCTCATGGGCCAGTCAAACGACCCCAATGGGTCGCTTGTGGCCCATGGGCTTAGGTTGCCTACCCCTGCCCTAGCACCAAACTCTCTATGATTTTACAGTTCAAAAATAATAAATGTAAATGGTTTATTATTCCCTTACTGTTTTATATATGTGCCATAAAGGTAAAGGTAAAGGGGCCCCTGACCATCAGGTCCAGTCGTGACTGACTCTGGGGTTGCGGCGCTCATCTCGCTCTATAGGCCGAGGGAGCCAGCGTTTGTCCGCAGACAGCTTCCGGGTCATGTGGCCAGCATGACAAAGCTGCTTCTGGCGAACCAGAGCAGCGCACGGAAACGCCGTTTACCTTCCCGCCGGAGCGGTCCCTATTTATCTACTTGCACTTTGATGTGCTTTCGAACTGCTAGGTGGGCAGGAGCTGGGACCGAGCAACAGGACCTCACCCCGCTGCAGGGATTCGAACCGCCGACCTTCTGATCAGCAAGCCCTAGACTCTGTGGATTAACCCACAGCGCCACCTGGGTCCATATGTGCCATATATTTTCCTTTATGTTTGTATGATTTTTGTGCTTTGTTTTAATGGGTCTGTGGCTGTATAATAAAATGTAAATGATTTTGATGGCTTTAGCAGTCAAAAAATAAGTCTTCTTTAAAGAGGCGTGTTCATCACATCCACTTTTATGTGGCCCAGCAAACATTTAAGCTCTGAAACAATGCACCCAGTTACAAACTTGCAGTGCAGTCCTGTGTGTGCTTCCTTCAGAAGTTGCACTGTGTTCAATGAGGCTTACACCCTAGTAAGTGTGCCTAGGAGTGTAGCCTTAAATTTTCACTGGCATAAGCCTTGGCAACATTATCTCATTCCTCTGCAGCTGCCAGCACTGCCGATGAAGTGATGTAGTATTTTTCATGTTGACGTCATCCCACACCTTAAAGGCTCAACTTGTCTTTGTGTGTGCATTTTATAAGTGCAATACAAACCTCTCTCTCTCTTTTTCATTTTTTGAACAAAAACTCAAATTTTCCCGAATATTTCATGGAGAATTTATGTGTTGCATGTCTGTCTGCAACAGTTCAATATCCAGAGAAATATATTGCAGACCACTTTACAATTACTGTACCTGAGCATTCAGAAATTCTAGCTGTTGCAACATCAGTTTTCTAGATAGGAGGGAGAACTGTGTGTTTAGGAATCTGGTTGTTTAGTTAACATCAGGTGGTATGTGAGAATTAGATCAGTGAAAGTTCAAGTTGACAAAAGGCTTAACCACCTTTTTTCACAACATAACTTCCTGGTGTTGGGCTGCTAATTTAGTTTAAAACAAAACTTGCAGGAGTTTTTAAGCATGTCTGGGTTTAACAAGATTTCACATGGTTTTCAGGAAGATTCAGCAACTTCTATCAAAATAATACCAATACTTCCTGTACCCCACCTCTCAGCCCTCATTATTGCAGCTCCAAGAAATTAATATTGTAGCCTCTCTCCATCATAGAAGTACCTGAAACAAGGGACTTTAGCACTGTATAAAATCTTTCTGCACATTATTTTTGCAACTTTTCAAGTACATGCTTGTTTAATTGAATAGTTAGTTGCAGGCACTGGAGTGTGTGTTTGTGTGTGTCTGTGTCCAATAGGCAGGGAAGTCTCCCCAGTTCCCTTCCCTTCTGCTGTGTTTCACAGAGCTGTCCCCATAGAATGTAAATTGGATTATGGAAGAATGAACTCTGTTCATTATTTGTGTGTTCTGAGATATAGGGCTCAGAAAAAGAGAAAAGCAAGCAACAAGCTTTGCATTAGAAAACAATATATGGATGCTTTTGTTTATTTTTGCTGGAAAAAAACAATTAGCTATTAGCTTGTCTAAGAATGTGCTTGCTTAGTATGCCATAATATAGATTTGGGGGCTTGTGTATATCACTTAATTGCAACTTGACAAGGAAATTAAGAGTTGGTATTGCAGGATTAATGCTCACCAAAAACCTATTATCTTGTTCATGTTTTTATTCTGAGCAGTATTGAAAGTGGGTAGTGTTGGGACACGAAACTAGGCTTTTTAGAAAGTCCTCTCTAGAGCTTACCAAACTAGGACATTTTAAAATAAAGTGTTTTCATTCATTTCTCAAACTTACCAGTTTAATCAAAAACCTGGTATGCCCAATGTACTTTAATTTAAGGTCAGTCTCATTGAGAATGAATGGATTAAACTGAAGCTCTTCAGTTATTTGCGGCTTTCACCTGGTGACCTTTAAAATGTGCTATAAAAATATCTATTCTTCACACTTCCCAGTATTATTTGTAATGTCGTGATTGTAAATTGCCTAGCGGGGTTATTGCAATCAAGCGGTATATAAATTTTGTTAAATAACATAAGTAAATAAAATATTGCATACCCACCTCTTACCCTTTCCCTCTGGTATTTGGCTCAAAATTCTTCTTCAGCTTGAAGTTTAATTTCCTTTACTCATTTTTCATTCTCGAAAGAAGTGTTTAGAACAGTTTTCTTCCATAGCAACATATTAGTGTTTGGCCTCTCCTTTTTCTTTTAATTTGGGTGTTGTTTTTAAATCTTTTAACTCATTCAGCTCAATTTAATAGTATTCCCCACCAAAGCATTTCATTAAAATAGTAATGAAATCATTGGTCAGTTTCAACTTATCAGGAAAATGTTGCTTGCTTGAATATACTTTTCAGATTCTGCCAATGTTTTGCATATGAATATATTAAGGAAGCTGATGGTTTGATTATCTGAACAAAATGCACAATTTCAATAAATGCCATAAGATATGAAATCAGTGAGCAGGCTTTTGATGAATAACACTGATAAAATGAACTATGGAGGAAATAAAATGAATATATGCTCCTAGTAGTAATTGAAAAAAAAGTGTGTATTTATTTTTCCTGATTTTTACCTCTAAGAGAAACAAGTGTTGTACTGTAAATACTTTTTATTAGAATTTTTTAGAAAAAAAGGCATTGCAGGTTTTCTGAAATCTAACTCATTAAACACCTTCATGCTAAATTGTTGCTAACATACAGGTGGACTTAAATTGGTCTTGGGATACTTAATTACTGCTTTGTATAGAGTGGGTCTATAGTCCCTTTTAATAAGAGATAGTGTTGCATGAGACCACAGAGCCTAGGGCTTGCTGATCAGAAGGTCGGCGGTTTGAATCCCCACGACAGGGTGAGCTCCCGTTGCTCAGTCCCAGCTCCTGCCCACCTAGCAGTTCGAAAGCACGTCAAGTGCAAGTAGATAAATAGGTACCGCTCCGACGGAAAGGTAAACGGCGTTTCCATGTGCTGCTCTGGTTCGCCAGAAGTGGCTTTGTCATACTGGCCACATGACCTGGAAGCTGTACGCCGGCTCCCTCGGCCAATAACGCGAGATGAGCACCGCAACCCTAGAGTCAGTCACGACTGGACCTAATGGTCAGGGGTCCCTTTACCTTTACCTTTTAGTGTTGCATTGTGCATAGTAATTGTTGGAACAAATCCCTGGAACTGATTGCTATGAAGTGGGCTTTGCAAAACAACAACAACAACAACCCCGCCTACTGCCTTCCATTGTTGTCATTGTTGCAGTTCCCACTGCAGCACCCCCTCAGCTCAGGGGAAAGGTTTTAAAAAAACCCAACCACCTTTAGTTTCATTGAAACTAGAACATGGTTAGCAAACAACCCTGGAAGCTTCTGAATAATTTCTCTGGCATTTTATTTGCCACACTCCTGGTGGGGAAATTAATACAGTGGACTGGGCACAGATTCAATTTTAGTCATTTTCAGCATGAAGTAGTCCAGGCATTCCCCCAAACTGCGGCCCTCCAGATGTTTTGGTCTACAGCTCCCATGATCCCTAGCTAACAGGACCAGTGGTCAGGGAAGATGGGAATTGTATTCCAAAACATCTGGAGGGCCGAAGTTTGGGGATGCCTGAAGTAGTCAAATTGAGGGTACTAGTTCTTGCGGTTTTATCCAGTACAAAACAGTTGAAATATTTCAAGACATGTGGCATAAACTATAATTCAGAATACAACAAAACCCACTATCCAAAGCACCTAGAAGAACTTTTATCTTACTTTTTGCCACACTCTATCATTCTGCCATTGCATGATAAACTGGTCACTATCAATGTCAAATGAAGATGCAAATAGAGAAAGAAAAGATTTAGGAGTGTGAAATGAAGGCAAGAGGCCCCCTGAAATGAAATCAAGAGAGACAGTGAAATAAACACACAGTGATATTTCTTTACAAAAGATGATAGATGAGGGGAATTGAGTTATGCTTATTTAGTAATGGGAGAAAATAATTGCAGCCTTCCATCAGGAAACCACGACGACATTTATTGATCTATTTCCCCCTGGATATGTCTAGTAATATTTAATAAAATAGAGACAAACAACTGCTTAAAAGCTCTGTAACTATAATCTCTTTTTTAGCACAGTTTTTTGGCAGGATTAAAAATATCACATCCCTTGATTGTGAGTAGCTATGTGACTTGTTTTAAACAGACACTCACCTTAAGTAAATGGATTGAACATTACAAATAGATACAAAGTATACTACATTTGATTAAGTGCCTATTATTTTCCCCCATTTTTTCATGCTTTTGCAGCATTACACAAAATAGCACAACACAAAGTTTCAAAATAGATGTGTTTTTTATCTCAAAACGAACGGAACAAAAGAATATAACTGAATTGGATAGGTCAAACTTACTTATTGTGTACAAGGAACAGCAATAGTAATAGGGATGGCATCATCATTAGTTTTTGTTCTTCATTTGTGGAAAAACTCCCTCAGGAGTTTCAGACTCTTCTTCATTGGAGGTTTTTAAACAGAGGTAGGATGGTCATCTGTCATGGATGCTTTAGCTGAGATTCCTGCATAGCAGGGAGTTTGACCAGATGACCCTTGGGGATCCCTTCTGACTATGATTCTGACA
This sequence comes from Zootoca vivipara, assembly GCF_963506605.1. Classification (NCBI taxonomy): domain Eukaryota; kingdom Metazoa; phylum Chordata; class Lepidosauria; order Squamata; family Lacertidae; genus Zootoca; species Zootoca vivipara. Next base: position 18,820,283 of record NC_083285.1, on the reverse strand, counting down.
CAGTTGTAGTCTGGTTTGTTAGGTTGACTGTGGTAGGCGTAAGACGTGTGGTTGGTACTACTTGGCTGCGAGCAACTTGCAAGCATTTTACAATTGCTGTATGCCTTATCAGGGGTCAGCAAACTTTTTCAGCAGGGAGCCGGTCCACTGTCCCTCAGACCTTGTTGGGGGGACAGACTATATTTTGAAAGAAAAAAAAATGAACGAATTCCTATGCCCCACAAATAACCCAGAGATGCATGTAAAAACACCAGGCAGGCCCTACAAATAACCCAGGGATGCATTTTAAATAAAAAGACACATTCTACTCATGTAAAAACACACTGATTCCCGGACTGCCCGCAAGCCGGATTTAGAAGGCGATTGTGCCGGATCTGGCCCCCGGGCCTTAGTTTGCCTAACCATGCCTTAGATTAACTGTGTTTTCTGTGCCTTCTGCTTCGCTTAGCCGGAATCTGCCAAAATACCAGAAATGGGCATGCAGCAACATATTCTAACATGCTGTGATCTCCCCCTATCCCCAATGTTACAGTGGCCTCGCATGTTAGTGAAACACATGAAAGGAGCCAACTTATAGATCTCCCTCAACCAATGACAGCCAGAGCCAGTTGCAGGATCTGTAGGCCAATAGCTCTTTCATGCATACTATCAAATACTGTAGTTGTCTAAGCTACAATTTAAATATTTCCAGAAACTTGTATTGATAAAAGCACATGTTTGATCCTAAGTACTACCTCACATACATGCTTTTACATTTTATAACAGCTAGCACCTTTTATGCTTGTGCTGTCTTGAAACTTAATGCAAAGGAAATGGACAAAATACAAAGATTGCATGGATGCATTATGTGTGTATCTGAATCAATACTATTTACTTAGTGCTAATGTACTAACCAGATTACAAGAACTGATGCAGTGGTAATCAATACCAAAAGTGAATAATACCATGAATGATCTCCGAAAAGGAAATGTGCGATGTTTTTAATTTGTATTAGCTAATTACATCAACATTTGTCTCTTTTTACGTTACGTAATGCACCACTAGCATAATCGTTCCCCACCCTCGCTTTATCCGTAAATTAGTATTGGAGTTTCTGGAAATGTAGAATGCTAAAATCATAGCTAATGTTTCATATTACTGCAATTTATTTTGCCTTTTGAACAATCTGAATGACTTTGGATGTCTGATATTTAGATATCTACTGAAATTGGGGCCAGCATTTTCTAGGCACTCCTATTGATTTGATATAAGCATAAATGTTCATAATTCCATCCTATGTAGTATAGTGGTTAGAATGTTGGATTGGGACATGGAGTTCTGGATTCAAATCTCTGCTTAGCCACAAAGCTCTCTGAGTAACCTTAGGCTGAGAGTTGCTGACTAGCCCAAGGTACCTCAAATCTGGGGGGTGAAGAGAGGAAGTCCATTTCACAGGTGGAAGCCCTTGCACTACTAAGACAACATTGTTGGATACAACCTGTCAGCTTGCCAAAATCTCTCTCTCTCTCTCTCTCTCTCTCTCTCTCTCTCTCTCTCTCTCTCTCTGTTTTTCCTACAACTTTTCTTTATCACAATATAAAATGTATGCTATTAAGCCAACAGGTCGAATTTGTGAAGGCCACGCTACTTAGGATAAAATTTGTAGCTGATTTCATTAGGTTCAAATATATCCAAATACCACCTATAGTATACAAATCCAAATGTATCCAAAATTCCAAACCGCACTGAATATCATAAACCCCCAACAACTATGGATTGATTACCAGTAGAAAGTCCATTTCAGCAAAGTGTCAAACTCAAGTTTCTGAAACTAACTGAAATGTCAGATTCCAAATTGACTCTATGAGAATTAGTCCTCCCTTTATAGCTATATGATAGGTACAGTTCTTCTGCACTGCCTGTTCCATGTGATCAGTTTTGATTACTGCAGTCTGAGACAAGCTGCCTGAAGAGGGCAGCCAGTTCTTGCCCCTTGCCCATCTCGACTTCTTTAAAGCCAGCTATAAAGGATGGACTGGTTGTGTCCACAGAGTGATCAGTGATTCATTGGAAGAGCACAAGGTAACATCTCTACCTTGAAAGATGAGGTGGTGGTCATGCATCCCCTCCTTAAGGGGGTCTCCCTAGACCTGGATGTGTGTGAATCAGCTATTGCCCAGTTGCAAACATCCCTTTATGGGGCAATGTGCTCAATATGGTGTTGTTGGTCCAGCTTCAGGCATGCTTGGTGGAGGTTAAATATCTGGATCCATATCACTCCAACTTTAGGTCTGGTCAGAACACCAAAGCTGCCTTTGATGACATGTGATGGGAGAGGGAAGGAGGGAGTGTGACTCTGCTCATGTTCATTAACCTCTCAGTGGCTTTTGATACTTTTTCATATATTTATTATTAAATTTATATGCCATCCTTCCTTCGAGGATACAACTTTATCCTTCTGCGATGACTCAAGGATGGAGGCATAATACTGCAGTGGTTCTGTTCCTACCTCCAGATCTGTTTCCGGAAAGTAATGATACTGCTTTGATATGTTTTGCAATTTAGTGGTATATAAATACTTATATTAGGGACCCAGGTGGCGCTGTGGTTAAACCACTGAGCCTAGGGCTTGCTGATCAGAAGGTTGGCGGTTTGAATCCCTGTGACGGGGTGAGCTCCCGTTGCTTGGTCCCAGCTCCTGCCAACCTAGCAGTTCGAAAGCACGTCAAAATGCAAGTAGATAAATAGGAACCGCTACAGCAGGAAGGTAAACGGCGTTTCCATGTGCTGCTCTGGTTTGCCAGAAGCGGCTTTGTCATGCTGGCCACATGACCTGGAAGCTATACGCCGGCTCCCTCGGCCAATAATGCGAGATGACCGCGCAACCCCAGAGTCGGTCACGACTGGACCTAATGGTCAGGGGTCCCTTTAAATACTTGTTAAATAAAGTTAACAAATGACTTGGGCCCCAAATATCTGAGAGATCGTCACCCCTTTCCCTACATGCTCTCTCAGAGGTTAGAATCAGCAGAGAGAGCACACTTGGTTGTTCCACCACAGCTCCACAAGTGTTTGGTTTAAAAGAAAAGAAAAGAAAGGAAGACCCACATCATGGTACAGAGTTACTCCAACTAGCCACAAATTGCTGTATGAGCAAGCAAGATACAATTTGACTTCACACTGAGTTCGGACACGGATTAAATAATTGCCTAAACCTCAACTCATTCCAATTCTGATGTACATCAGATACACCCCCCCCCCCGGAATGAGTCACAAATATACTTTGTACTTTCACTCATGTACATGGAAGAAAGTAGAAATGCCCAGTCACATACCAATAGGGCTCTGGCTGAGCTACAATATTTGTGAGATTTGTCACTGGAATCTGGCGTCAGATTTATGAGCGTTTAATCCAGAGATAATGAAATTTTTCCATATTGTCAGCCAAGTAAATAGTAATTCAGTGAGTTAGAGGTGTGGTGAGGCAAGCTAAACTATTTCCTTAAGAGTTGAAGTCAGAGGTGCCTCTTAAAAATTTAGTAACACAATTATCCAGATTGGGTACCTGATAAGATTATATATACTGTAAATAGATTTTTGGCCTTTAGGAGTTAGAGGTAGCCACATTTAATTTTTCCCCCTTTTTTAAAAAAATGATGTTTTTCTCTATTGAGATTTTAAACAAATGCCAAGAAAGAAAACAGCAATAATAATTTGTAGAATCATGGAACTGTGGGGTTGAAAGTGACCCCAAGGATCATCTAGTTCTAGTACAAACTCCTGCAATTCAGGAATCACAGCTAAATAATTCCTGGCAGATGGCCATCCTCCCTCTGCTTAAAAACCTCCAGCGAAGAATAGTCCATTACTTTCCCAGGTAGTCCGTTCCATTGTTGAACAGCTCTATACCAATGTTAAATATTATTAAATCTCAGTGGTTCTGTGCCTTAGTTTCCTTTTTGGATGTTGTGGTTAGAAATCTTACTATAGCATGTAAGCATAATGCTTGAACTTTTTTTTGTGCAACTTGCCTTTGCATTTCAGTAAAGAGAAATGTAGCAGGACGAAGTTACATGTGGTTGAACCCAAAATAATAGGTAACAATATGTCTTAGTCTAATACATAATGTTGCTGAATGCAAAAACTATTGCAAAAATATAGCAAATAGTTTGACAGATTTATCTCTAGCCTCCTGGTGATCTGATGTCACCTTGCACTCTTGACAAGGTGAAGTAAGGTTGATGGAAATTAACATTTAAAAAATTTGATTTAAAAATGACAACATTTTTTATTATCCTTATTTTGGCTTGTTATTTAAAGGCCTTTTGCAGAAATCAAAGGACACATCTCCGTTACTATTTCAATAAGCAGTCAATCATGACATAATCTACCTTTAATTTTTTTAAAAAAACAACCCTTAAAGTGAATGTTAAACAATGAAGAAAAAAACAGCAAAGTATTGATTCTAGAAGACAGCCATATTTTATTGTGTCTATTCTCACTGCGTATTGCCCCATTTAATATTATGCAATATTAAATTGCTTATTGACATCTAAGTGGCCCATGTTTATTATCTGATATAGAAGACGAAGCTTCAATAGTAACTGAATTTTCAGTTGACAGATTATCATTGAACTGTCAATACAACATAGATGTGCTGTTTCTCTTAAGTACATTGTACTGGGAGCAATTCCCTAGAAAAGGAATACATGCATTTTCTCTCAATGAATTAGAAGATTTAGAATGAACAATCTATTTTTGGTAATAGTTATGACGATACAAAACTGCATTGGCAAGTATAAATTTTAAACAATGGGACACCAAAATGTGCATGCACACGAAAGCTCATACCAAAATAAAAACTTAGTTGGTCTTTAAGGTGCTACTGAAGGAATTTTTTTTATTTTGTTTTGACTCAGACCAACACGGCTACCTACCTGTAACTAAATTTACCTAGTTTCTCTATTTATTTTTGCCATTGGGACCCCAAAACCCTCTGAGTTTCATGTAATTTAAAGTATAATAAAAGGTAAAGGTAAAGGGACCCCTGACCATTTGGTCCAGTCGTGACCGACTCTGGGGTTGCGCGCTCATCTCGCATTATTGGCTGAGGGAGTCGGCGTATAGCTTCCAGGTCATGTGGCCAGCATGACAAAGCCGCTTCTAGCAAACCAGAGCAGCACACGGAAACGCCGTTTACCTTCCCGCTGTAGCGGTACCTATTTATCTACTTGTACTTTGACGTGCTTTCGAACTGCTAGGTTGGCAGGAGCTGGGGCCAAGCAATGGGAGCTCACCCCGTCACAGGGATTCGAACCGCCGACCTTCTGATCGGCAAGCCCTAGGCTCAGTGATTTAACCACAGCGCCACCTGGGTCCCTAAAGTATAATAGACATGTACAAATAATACATTTGAATATGTTACTGCTGCAGAAGGGAATTGGACTCGCCAGGCAATATTATAGTAGTTCACATAGTCCAATATGTATTTGTTCCATATTCAACATGTTACGTTATGTGTTTCTTGAGTCAACTATGTGTTTCTGCAACTCAACATGGCAAAGAACAAGTCCAGAGGTGTTTGAGGGAAATCTGGCCTAAACAGAATTTTTAAAATTTACCTAGGAGCAGTCGATCAATGGGTAATTGTCATCAAGGCGTGAATCCCCTACTGCCATATCTACAGAGGAAAATTAAAGGAGTTCAAAATGCAGAGACAAGTTCGGTTGGGGCCCAATGGTAATAATTATTGGAAACTGTGTGAACAACACACAGTTCTTACAGCATAATTGCCTGGGCTGAAGGATTTTAGGTGACAAAAGCAGCACCTTTTCTCTTTTAAAAGCAAGTGTCTAGGTCTAATGACATCATTTGCCATCTGCAGACATTTTCTAATAAGAAGCCATAGAAACCACACCTTCATTTTTTAAAAAAAATACAGCAAGGCAGTATAGAGCATATAAAATTAAAATAAGGTAAATAAAACCATCAGTGTTTGTTTGTTTTTAATCTGCTAGTTAAGGTGTGCATACCTTTACTTTAAACTTCTCCATGAGGTGTGCGAATGCAAAATACTTCAGTTTAAGCAGAAAATGGTATCTTGGAAATGACAGGATGGAAATAAAATGAGAATGAGAATAAATGTAATTGGTGTAAGAGATGCTTCTGTAAGAAAAAGATCCTTTTCTTGTTTTGCATACTTTTATATAGTATGATGATGCAAAGATGTAAGAAAACAGTTGCCAACTTTTAAAGTGACTATTCCTTTCTGGCAATGGGGTTGTGTGTACATCTCCCGTGTCACTTGCTGAACACATTTCTACTTTCCTTACAGACATTTTCAAGAAACACCACCTATTGTGGAGCGCAGAATGACGAGTATCGGGTGGAGGTTACAATACCTTTGCAGCGGGTTGACTTATTTGACGAGCAGTTCAGCACCGTCTTGTTGACCTCTATATCTGTCTTCACCCAAGGGGTGCTTACCATAGCAAATCTAGGCACATCTGAAGGCCGCTTCATTCAGGTAAGGAATATTGATTGTGATTTTTCCTTCTCACTTGAACTTCACCCTGTGCGGTAAAGGTCGAGGGATGGCAGGGAAGGGAGGGAAGCTTCGCTTTACTGGGAATGAAAGACAATGTAAATGAATATCAGAAGAATATATAGATATAGATTAAATGGGAATTAGAAGAAAACGAAGTGGAATAAAATCTTGATGCTAGGGTTTCTGGGTTGCTTTCTCTGACACCTTGGTCTCCCTCCACGTTAGATTTGTTCTTTAGGGTTATCATCTTGAGTGGAATCATTGATGCATCTAGGTTCGTAGTGGCTTTACAGTCTGAAGCAGTCTCCCCCGATGCTTTAACTCAGTATTTCCCAAAATTGGGTCTCCAGCTGTTTTTGGACTACAAGTCCCATCATCCCTGACCACTGGTCCTGCTGGCTAGGGATGATGGGAGTTGTAGTCCAAATACAGCTGGAGACCCAAGTTTGGGAAACACTGCTTTAACTGGAGATGTTGGGAATGCTGCTCAGCTGTTTTAATCTGCTACTGCTATTATGTATGCTTTTCTTTTTCCTTCTCTTAAGTCTTTCTCACTCAATTTATAACCAGTAATTCATTTGGTATAGGGCAGGCATTGGCAACGTTTTCCAGCTGTGGGCCGGAGCATTCTCACGGACTATCGTCCTTGGGCCAGACATGGGCCTGACATGCGCAGAAGCAATTTCCTGCGCCGTGCTGCCCATGTCCTGGGCTCCAGAAATCGCTTCTGCGCATGTTCGCAGTGCCGGAAATCGCTTCTGCGGCTGCACAGATGCTGAAACTCATGCCTGCGCAGAAGCGATTTTCGGAGTCTGCGCAGGTGCAGACGCAATTTCCAGCATCTGCAGGCACCATTTCCAGCGCTGGTTTAGCGCAGCGGGCAGGGGACTTGCCAAGCGGGCAGCTCGGTGACCAGGGGCTCGTGGGCCAGATAAATGGCCTCCGTGGGCCGGATCCGGCCCATGGGCCGGAGGTTGCCGATGCCTGGTATAGGGTGATGTCTTTATTTTGTCTGTATAGTTATTATCATCATCTCTTCCAGTGCTTCTCAAGCTATCTGATGTTGAACCAGCAGTCTTCTCAGCCCACGCTCGCCCATGTGTCAGGAACCAGTACCATATTTGGTCCCTAAATAAACCCACTCAACCTGTGCTGTGGTGGAGCTGCCATGGAGAAACAGCCAATAGAGACCACCACCTTGCGTAGCACTGATCTATTCATTTCAGCAGCCAGTGCTCCTATCTTTGGTGCTGGGTTATAAAGCAGCCTCTTTATAAATAGATCAGTATCTCCTTTGTGCTGGAAGGGCCCCCTCTGCTGATCTCAGCACACACACACCCAAAAAAGCACATTATATGATGGTACTCGCTTCTTTCATGCAAATGTCTAGGCCAGTAGCAAAAGAGAGCTTGAATTTCATTTTCAGAGTTTCTGAAACCTTGAGGTGAGGAACATAGCAAAAGGGTTGGCTATAAGGAAAATGTTAGCAATAGCAAAATCATTTCTTCTTGCAAGTTCCTCTTAGTCTTCTGCAATTTTTTTGTGCTTCAACATAGAACGTTTTTGATAGGAGTACAAATAGTTAGATGTTTCTGCTTTATAACGTTCTTATTCATTTCTTATGCCAGATCATTTCACTCAGCATTTTGCTCCCCATCAAAATGAAACATTAAAAAAAAATCTAGGACAATACTTCCAGAGCACGTTTCCTTTTGTAAGGCCAGCCAAGGGAGCAAAAGGAATGTGATTGTATAAAATACATTGCGCCATTAGTAGAAATAGTCACATCCCCTGAATTAGGCTGGGTTGAGCTACAAGCAAGTTATCTTTAATATCATATTGCAGTAACCCACAGAGCCTTCCCCCTTTCTTCTCGTTGCGCAGCCCAAGAGCTGACACGTTCAACACATGGCCTGCCTTTAATGCCTAGTAACAACATATACAGTACATGAAAATGCTGATAATATATATATTTCCTTGAAATATCTTCTTTTTAAAAGGAGTTGGAGAGTTGCAGAAATGTTGTGTTTCCAGGATATACAGCAAATTTAGAATATAAGGTCTATTTAAATTAGTTTCCTCTTTTAATTATGCAAATTGTTGCCTGGGAAATCGTGTCAAGAATGTTTGTTATCAAAATCCCTAAGTTTTAGCAGATGAGAAGGGAAAAGGGAGGTTTCCACAATGATTAGAATGTCTTTAATTTTCCTGGGATGGAGCACTGCCTAACATCAGATCATTAGAACAGTTACATCATTGAACAAATCTAATGTCCCAACACTCGGTTTAGAAACTCAGAAATGCTTGGCATCATCTCACCAAAGCTAAGTGTTTTGAAACTTCGTTTTATGTAGCTAGCAGGTACAAAGGAGTGCTTCTTTGCTTCTGAACAGCAGGGAATCAGGCAACCGAACCTATATAGTTATTGGAAACAATAGTTGTGTACAAAGTTCAGCCAAAATTCACAGAACTCTGTGTTTAAGTTTCCTATGGGTAGAGTAATCCCAAGCCCTTGCTGGTAGCATAATGGAGTGGTATAGCCACTGACAAGATACACATTTGGTCTACCATTTGGTCTGGCCAGGTCAGAAGCTGAGGGACCAGGGGTGAGATGCACTTTTGCGATGCTAGCTCCCTGGTTGGCTAAATGTAAAGGTCCAGAACAGTCTCCTTGCATCATGTAAATATACCTCAACAATCATCCCTAGTGAACAACCTGGCTGCTGACTTCTGCGCCAACTGAAGTTTCCAAACTGTCTTCAGAGGCAGCCCTGTGTATATCACATTGCAGTAATCTAACCTGTAGGTTAAGAGAACATAGACAATAGTAGTTAGGTGATCCCTGTCCAGATAGGGGGTGATATGTAGTTCAAATAGCACATAGTTTAATGATTAATCAAATACGTGACAATCCATTGGGGTACAGTGAGACTGCCCTCCCCCCCCCCAAATCTAATCCACCCTCTGTAATAACAGTATTTAGTTGCTGTATTTTTGCATTGTTTTAAAACATGCTTTTAGTTGTTTTGTTGTTGTAGAGTTGTAAATTGCCTTGAGATTTATATGAATGGCAATTCATGAATTAATAAAATAATAAATACATAATATTTGCATAGAAAAATAGAGAGAGCATGGTCATGGAAATTCCAACAGACCATGATAGAATATGTAAGTGGCTTTGACCATGGCCCCAAAGAATATTACATATTTACTGCCTCCACCGCTCCCTGCAAATCAGACAGATTGAACAAAAATTAATGCATCTGTTTGGAGCAAAACAAAAAGAACTTTAGTTCAGTCTCTTACTGTTTTTCTATATTGGTCCTGAGGGCTTGTATACAGCAATGTAACACACACTGAGCTACTGAACAGGTATCCTCTTCAATTACTGTCTTCTAGTTTATTTTGAAGATCAAACCACTTTATCAACTGAGAAGAAAGTGTAGAGTTTATCATCCTAACTACTTCAGGCAATTAAGTATTAGACTTGGAAATGGATTTTGTCTTTAGAGTGCAGATAAAAATCTTAGTCTTTCTCCCTCTTTTAAAGAGAGTAATGCTATGGGGAGAAGGGAATAATCTTGCTGTACTGGAGAACTTGCAACCCAGTCAAACACATTGTTTTGGCTACACCAAAGTGTTAAACTTTGTGTTGGTCCCTGAATATCCTTTATTTCAGAGTTCATTAAATATTGTTGAGTTTCTGTTACAAAACAGACTGCTAATAATTTTTTTTTTTGCTAAGACAGCTGTCACGCATGAGAAAAGAAAGAAAAATGGCTTTACTTCCTCTGAAATCTGGATGACAAGCTCTCTGCAAGTTTTTCTCCTCCCCCAACCAAGAATTTGCAGCTGTTTCTGCCTCTTACTGTTGTGACTGTTTTTGATGTGTGGCTGGGAATGCAGCCTTTAACTACAGCTGTTGGGTGCAAAGTGAATTGGATATTTCTCAGCAGTGGTTTGGTTAGAAAGAATGATGCTGTCACAACTAGCAATATTATGGACATAAAGCTTTATTATTAGTGGGTGAAAGTTGGGCATGGTTTATGGAAGTTATAGAAATAGGATGACTTGCACCAGGAATAGGCACCTTGAACCCCTTTTCCAGTTGGTTAGTCTGATACAAAAATTCCTACAATAAGCCAGGCTACATTAGGCCACTAACCCACACTTTATAAACCATGGTGCATTGAACAGTGTTAAACATAGCCATGTACTTCTCTTTATTTCCACCATGTTCAGGTTTTATCATGGAGATCTTGAGTTGCATGAAACCAAGAGTTCCCTGTTATGTCTGAACTGGGGGACTCCAGTTAATGTCAGTCAGATTCTGTACTACAACCTTGTTCTGTTAACCAACATTAAGCCATGGTTCCCCAGTTTGGATATAACAGGAAACTCTGAATTAATGCTAACTATTTCAAACCTGGCACACCATGGAAGAAAAGGAGGAGAAAGGGGAGAGCATGTGTCCATGGAACTCACTATGGTTTCATAAACCAGAATCTATTTTTTTACAAGTTTATACACAATTCAGCGCTGTCGATATTGGAGAGCCAGTGTAGTGTAATGGTTAGTGTGTTGGACTAGGACTTAGTAGACCAGGGTTCAAGTCCCTACTCGGGCAGGGAGCTCACTGGGTGACCTTGGACCAGTCACAGCCTCTTATCCTAACGTACCCCACAGGGATGTTGTGAGGATTAAATGAGGAAGGGGAAAACCATGTGTACCACCTCAAACTCCTTGGAGAAAAAAGTGGATTATAAATGCAGTAGCAGCAGCAGCAGCAGCAGCAACAACAACAACAACAACAATAATACAGTGGTACCTCGGTTTACAAACACAATTGGTTCTGGAAGTCTGTACTTAACCTGAAGCGAATTTCCCATTGAAAGTAATGGAAAGTGGATTAATCCGTTCCAGACGGTCCGTGGAGTACTTAAACTAAAGCGTACTTAACCTGAAGCAAACATTCCCATTGAAAGTAATGGAAAGTGGATTAATCTGTTCCAGACGGCCCGTAGAGTACTTAAACTGAAGCGTACTTAACCTGAAGCGAACATTCCCATTGAAAGTAATGGAAAGTGGATTAATCTGTTCCAGACGGGTCCGCGAAGTACTTAAACTAAAAATACTCAAACCGAGGCGTACTTAAACCGAGGTATGACTGTAATAATACAAGCTAATATCACTGGCCTTTACTGATACAGGGGCATTAATGTCATCAGAAGTTCCCACTGATGGAAGCTTCTTCTGGATCAAAGAGCCTTGCTTCTATTGAGTGGGCAGTACTGAATTCAACCCAGTGGTGGCAAAGTTGGTTCAAGTAAGTGGGGTATCGAGAAATCCGACAGGTTTATGGGTATGTGGTAGGGAAACCAAGTGATTCGTTTGAAATACAGTCATACCTCTGATTAAGTACGCTTCAGGTTGTGTACTTTCAGGTTAAGTACGTGGCAGACCTGGAAGTGTTTACTTCCAGGTTCCGCCACGCGCGCATGGGCAGAAGCGTTCTGCGCGCTTCGCGCATGCGTAGAAGTGCACTATCGGTGCTTCACGCACGCACGCTACCGCCACTCAGGTTAAGTACTTTTCAGGGTGTGAATGGCACCCTGGAACCAATTAAGTACTTAACCCGAGGTACCACTGTAATTCCTTGTTAAAATAGAAAATGTGCAAGTCTCCGAAGTGCATCTATTATACTCAATGAATTAAAAGGTTATACAGTATTTTAAAGATACCTACGTGCTCTTCTTACAAGGGTACGTTGAAAATGATGTGAAAAGACAGCAAAGTTGGCTTTGGGCATATCTGTTCTGGATGATGGCTTACACCTGCCAGATAACCGTGGAAAAATAATAAGGCCAGAACTTGGTTTTGTTTCAAGCAAGTCTCCTGGTTTTGTAGAAATCATCTTTGAGATGCATACTGAATAACACAGCTTTAATAGGCACCAACGCTGATCCCCACTGTGATAAAAAAAAAAGTTACCGAGTTCATTTTCATGGAAATAATTACAGTCTTAATATGCAGACTTGTGTGTCATTTAACTGGTAGTTGAGACTGTATTGGGATCAATTGGTAGTGTGGAAAAGAAATGCTTGACTGAATTTATCTGGTAGCCATGCACTTCAAACTGATTCATCACTTCCAGTATAAATGAGACATTAATCTCTTGATCTTGTATATTCAGTACCTGCCATTGCCATAGACAGCAATTACTGAAATATCCCGAGTTGCTGTGGAAAGGCACTACACATTCATCTGTGATTATATTTTAATGTTAAAATCCATCTATCAGCAGAGCCAGCATTATAAATCTAACTCAGCCATTTAATCAGGAAAGTTTGGTCTGTATTTCTTGGCTCAAAGCGCACTATAGTATTTACTCAGGGGGGGGGGGTGAAACTAAACTTTTTGAGATAGATGCATGTCAAGGTCTTGTTTATACAATGCAAGAAAGGTTAATAGAGAGTCAGTGTGGTGTGGAGAGATCAGGGACGCAGGTGGAGCTGTGGTCTAAACCACTGAGCCTCTTGGGCTTGCCGATCGGAAGGTCTGCGATTCAAATCCCCGCGACAGGGTGGGCTTCCATTGCTCTGTCCCAGCTCATGCCAACCTAGCAGTTCGAAAGCACGCCAGTGCAGGTAGATAAACAGCTACCACTGTGGCGGGAAGGTAAACAGCGTTTCCGTGTGCTCTGGTTTCTGTCATGGTGTTCCATTGCGCCGAAAGCCCTTTAGTCATGCTGGCCACATGACCTGGAAAGCTGTCTGTGAACAAATGCCAACTCCCTCGGCCTGAAAGCGAAATGAGCACCACAACCCCATAGACACCTTTGACAGGACTTAACCGTCCAAAAGTCCTTTACCTTTACCTTTTTTAAAAGAGAGATCTAGGTTTAAATCCCTGTCATGAATCTCACTAGGTGATACTGGGCAAGCACATTGTCTCAGCCAGCCCAACCTACCTCATTATGAGAATAAAATGGGGAGGGGAGAGAACTCTGTATGCCATTCTGAGCTCCTTGGAGGAAAAGTGGCATATAAATATAATAATAGTGTTAATAAAGAAAATATGCTACATGTATAACCAACAAAACTAAACTCATTGGTGAGAATAAAAAAAGTCAAAGGCTTCTAATTACAGTGGTACCTCGGTTTATGAACACAATTGGTTCCGGAAGTCTGTTCATAAACTGAAGCGTTCACAAACTGAAGCGAACTTTCCCATTGAAAGTAATGGAAAGTGGATTAATCTGGTCCAGACGGTCCATGGAGTACTTAAACTGAAGTGTTCACAAACTGAAGCGAACTTTCCCATTGAAAGTAATGGAAAGTGGATTAATCCGTTCCAGACGGGTCTGCAGAGTACTCAACCTGAAGCGTACTTAACCCGAAGCATGGGTGTAATTGATTCCAGAAGTCTGTTCATAAACTGAAGCGTTCATAAACTGAAGCAAACTTTCCCATTGAAAGTAATGGAAAGTGAATTAATCTGTTCCAGATGGGTCCGCGGCATTTGTAAACCGAAAATTCGTAAACCGAGGTGTTCATAAACCGAGGTTCCACTGTATTATGAGAAAATGAAGCAGAACTTTAATCCAACATGAAAATGTGAAAATGTAGCCAAAATAGATGATTGCAGAAATGGTACAGTAACAAATTGACCTCAGGTCAGGTCAAAGCCCAATATGACATGTTGTTGTTGTTGTTTAGTCGTTTAGTCGTGTCCGACTCTTCGTGACCCCATGGACCATTGCACACCAGGCACTCCTGTCTTGCACTGCCTCCCGCAGTTTGGTCAAACTCATGTTCGTAGCTTCGAGAACACTGTCCAACCATCTCTTCCTCTGTCGTCCCCTTCTCCTAGTGCCCTCAATCTTTCCCAACATCAGGGTCTTTTCCAAGGATTCTTCTCATGAGGTAGCCAAAGTATTGGAGCCTCAGCTTCACAATATGTCCTTCCAGTGAGCACTCAGGGCTGATTTCCTTCAGAATGGATAGGTTTGGTCTTCTTGCAGTCCATGGGACTCTCAAGAGTCTCCTCCAGCACCATAATTCAAAAGCATCAATTCTTCGGCGATCAGCCTTCTTTATGGTCCAGCTCTCTCTTCCATACATCACTACTGGGAAAACCATAGCTTTAACTATACAGTACGGACCTTTGTCGGCAAGGTGATGTCTCTGCTTTTTAAGATGCACATGCACTTTTTAATATGACATGTTTTGACCCAATTGGTCTTCAGAAGAACATTATTAAATACGACTTGGTGACAGAATTGCTCCACTAGTCTGGTCTGTCTGCCTAATTAATATGATGAGTTGATCAGTTATTATGACATGCCTATGAACAAGTGGAATTAGTATTAGGAAGTTGTGCCCAATCTTTTGAGAGAGCTGACCTTGGGATAGCTAAGGGTTAGAGTATGTGACTAAGTAGTACATAATAATTCTCTTCTGACCACTGACACAGACAAATTGGGTTGAAACACACCTGGTCTTTGACAAATTTTGTTGTCATCTATAGGTCATATCAATATACTTATTACCTTTATAAAAATGCACATAATTTTTTTTCTATTTTTACTACATTTTTCTATTTTACATTTATTAAAAGTTGCACTTCATTTTCTTATAATGTTTAGAAGCATTCTACCTTTTTTAAAATTATTATTCTTACCCAACTTATTCTTTGGGTTAAGGTCTTATTTGTAACATCAGTAACTCGAACACATTTTCTCCTTTCTGTTTATCTGAATCTAAACATATCGGAGTCTAGCCAACAGTGGACAGGACACTACCTGAGTGTTGACGTGTAGTGCCCTGAAGTCTTTGGAAGAAAATGATGGATATGTATGTAATAATCAAATGGAGCCAAGATTTAAAATGCCCTGGTTGGATAAAGGACATTAGTCAGATGTCTGAACACTTACATATGTATTTTTAGCAACATTTTTCCATATGTATTGTTAACAAGCAGGTTGCCCCCCCCACCCCCCGAACCAGCGTTTTCCATGGAAAACCTGATTGCCGTTTTCTCCGATCCAGCAGTAAAATTCAGGTTTTCCCAGGGAGAATGCTAGGACAAAAAAACCCCAAACCCCACCATTCAGACATGGATCTGGAAATCCCAGACCTGTGCCTAGAAATGTGGCATAAGCCCTTATGGATGGGCCCTTAAACAGCTTCCATAAAATGCATTTCAGAGGTTGTGGCAACATAGCGAAGGTAATAATGAGTTTACAGTACTTGCACCTTTTACTAGTAGTAAGGAATGTATTCAGCCTGGATTGCAAGAACAAAGCTTGTTTACTTGCTGTGTTCAGTTTCTGTGATAATGGATCCTTGCTGAAGCACTGGGCAGCTCTCTAGAACCATGGAAACAGGACCAAATGGTTCTGGCATTGTTTTAAAGATGCATCTTAGAAGTTATTTGAGGGTTAACGCACGCACAATCAAAAAATAACATTTGGCAATAAGAGGAAGCATTCTTGGCATTTTGTAGCAGTGGGCATTCAAGAGAAAACACAGCTAATGATCCATTATAAAGGTATTTGCAGCTGTGGATTTACCTCTCCCTAATACCAACGTTAATCTGTTTTTTCACACAGCTTTGCAGTGTGTGTGTGTGTTTCACACTTTCTCCTGGTTGTAAAACCAAACCATGTCTGAAACCTATTGGGTCAAAGTTGCATGCCGCTTAAACTATACATCTCCACTGAGTTTTTGCTTCTTCCGCACAGCCAGACAATGACCACAAAATTGTACTTGGATTTGCCCATAAATGTGGCAGTGAAGCTTTTTTTTTAAAAAAAGGCATTGGATTCCACCCCTCTGAGAAGAGATACGGCACTGGTCTTTTAAAAGTTTATTTCAAAGTAATTCAAATATGTTAACTGGGATTTCATAGAATTTTTTTACTTGAGGAATTCAGCTTTGCCACAGTTGACTTTTAACAGAACACTATTGCACCCTGTAATAGCTATTAACCTTTATCTAAAAAATAAGACTTCTACATACCAGTTTTGGTTAGCCTAATACACACTAAGCTGCACAAAGCTAAAACAGTATTTTTAAAGGGGTGGCAAACTGTTCCATCTTGTCCCCAATGCTATTTAACATCTATAGGAAACTGCTGGGAGCTCTCATCAGAAGTTTTGGAGTGAAGTGTCACCCATATGTGGATGACACCCAGATCTATTTCTCTTATCCATTTGAATCAGGAGAGGTGGCTTGAGGTGCTAGGCAAGTGTTTGGATGTGGGCCAACAACCTGAAATTGCATGCTGGAAGGACAGGTATTATGTGTTTCAAGTTCCTTGGTAAAGAAGGTGGGAACACAGACTGTTCTGGATGGGGTTGTATTCCCCTAGAAGGAGTAGGTTCGTAGGTTGGGGGTACTCCAACATTGTCAATTGAAGGACAGGTGGCCTCTGTGTCTGGGAGTGGTTATTTCCAGTTCCAGCTGGTTCACCAACTGCCGCCCCTTTCAGACAGAGATGATTTGGGCATGGTACTCCATGCTCTAGTAACTTCCAGATTGGATTGTTGCAATGAATTTTATATGGAGCTGCCCTTGAAGACAACTCAGAAACCTCCAACTGGTCCAAAATTCAATGTCTAGGGTTACTTTGCTGTCAGTCTAAAGTCGTTTGTTTCCCCAAAGTGATGCAACTTTTTTAAAAAAAATTTTTTGCATAATTGTTGCTCTCTATTATCTTTCCAAAATATTGTTGATTTTAAATTGTTTTCTCTTTGGTTCTTAGTGCATTTATAATGGCTTGGCATTTATACTCCCCCCCCCCAAAAAAATGGAACTATAATTGTAGATCAAGATTACTGCATAATATGAATATAAATTGTTTGCTTTCTAAATTTTTCTTTTTCAGATAGTGATGTCTCGTTCAGAACACTATGAACCGTATGTAAATTTTCAACTGGATCACCATCCTGTTTCTCTAATTAAGAATTTGCCAGGCGATGATGGTTATATTCTGGTGGTCACCGGGAATAGGGTAAATATTTCATAATCTTTTGGTTATAGGGATACCTTTATATAAGGATTCCTCCTATTATCATTTTACAGTCCATCAGTTGTGTAAGCTGGTACCCCAAATAATGCACCCCAAAGGCACAGCAGAACCCACAAAGTCACAACAAGGAGCTTGCCAGGTTCTTGAAGCATCTCCCCACTACCTGAGCATCCAAGCCGCCACCGCCACCCCCTGTGTAGGCTAATGGAGCAATGCCCATTTGCTTTGAAACAGCAGGATCCTTGGTAGGATAATCCCTTTCCCCACCCCTACCAACAATTTGGAGGAGGTTGCAACTTTGCCCCCTTGTTTTCCATGGTAAAGGTAAAGGTAAAGGACCCCTAGACGGTTAAGTCCAGTCGAATCCGACCATGTAATTGCATGGGCAGGGCGAGAAAGCTGTACCCTCCAAATCAGCTTCTGGGAGGAAATGCCCACTCACTGACAAAGAGCCTGTTGCCCCAAGGGTTCTTGGCTGGGAGTGGTTTATCCCCCTCACCAACCATTTTTCAGAAATGGAAGCTTCTTCCACCCCATGCAAGTCAATGGAGACATCACTCCATAGATGTGCACGGGGAGGAAAGCTCTCTCTCTGTGTTCTTGTTTTTTCGGATGTGGGCAAACATGCTGCACAAAGCAGGGGGTGCTACCTTACCATTGTGCGACTAGCTACAGCCTCAACCGCAGCCATTTTATCCAGCACATTTTATGCGGCTCAGCTGGGATCTGAACCCCAACTAATTATGTCCAAGTTTAAGGGCATTTCTACAGGTTACACTGCAATTGTATTCTGGAATATAAAGAACAGAAGAGGCCCAGTATAAACATATTCTTACATTTGAATACAAATGTGGAAAGGCAAAAACCAATTTAAGAGTCACTCTGTGCAAAAGTCCATATTGGTTAAACTTCTTTAATGCACTCTTTGAGGTTCTAATGAGTTCGCCTTGCAGCCTTTCCATAATCTTGTGTGCATTATTTGCTTTTTCGATTTTTGATTTTTAATTTTGCACTAAGAAATCAAGTAAATGAATATAGAGAATTGTTTGAGCAGGAGACCTGTGATGAAAACCAGTAAAAGAAAAGTAATGTAAATTCTTCTTTAGTGCAAGCTGTTGAGAAGAAAAATACACAATGACTTAAGTAAAAGAATGGTGTTTCGAATGACCTTTGTTGATAATGTAGCTTAAATGGTATTAAACATATTCTATTATTGGAAAGAGAGTTTAAAGCGAATAAATGTTAGTGTAATTCATCATTCTTGATAGTTGTTCGCCCCATCCTTTTGGGAATTCTACAGGCACCAATTAATTGACACTGACTTCATGCTGGCCACATGACCTGGAAGCTGTACGCCGGCTCCCTCGGCCAGTAAAGGGAGATGAGTGCCGCAACCCCAGAGCTGGACCTAACGGTCAGGGGTCCCTTTACCTTTAGGAAGGTAGCATTATTCCTGCCTTACAGGAGGCAAATTAGCCATCATTAGCCATTTAAAACAAGACTAGGAGTTGGCCTTTACAATCAAGCTAACAGTACCCAAAGCTGTGTTTGAAGGTATGGATTCAGGTTCTTGAAAAATAACAGCCTCAACAACCCCTCTATTCCCTATTTTAAGACATTAGCAACTCAGTGTTGCTTTCAAGTATGCCTTCTGCTTCTTGCGTGATCAATTACTCTAGAGGTGAAAAAGAAGTGAGTAAAAAGACTTAACAAGGGATTTTTTTGAGGGGTGCTTGAACACACAGGGATACTTCTCCTGTGTTGTGGTTTAGATTTACTGATATAGCATGGATCAGCAGCCCTACATATAGTGTGCAGCAAGAGAACCCCTTCCCTTTCTGCCATCCATCAGTCTTCTGATGGATTCAGTGCTTTCAGTGTTTATTGAAGAATATGAGCCTGCCTATATTGTAAAAGTTAACAGCCGTATCATTGGCAGGGTAACTTAAAAGAGTTTCTGGCTTCTCAGTTGTGTATACATTGTCTACTAACCTATACAATTTTGGGGTGATTTTCATGTAACTTTCCTGTCACTAGATAACAAAGATCCCACTAATTGGACCAGGGTGCTCTCACGTCAATACCTGCAGTCAGTGTCTTCGATTGCCTTCCTTCATGAATTGTGGCTGGTGTGGCGACCAGTGTGTGCGGTCATCTGAGTGCACTGTAGGAAGCTGGACACAGGAAACATGTGCACCCAAAATTTCTCAGGTAAAGCTATCTTTTTCTTTCATTAATCCCTGTGTAATGTAGACTGGTGTCATGACAAGTGTATACAATTCTGGGAAAACTCTTGTTACCTTTTTGGAGAAAAGCTTTCCAGATAAGAAGCAGCGATTTGCCAGTTCAACCCCAAGCAGGGAGTGGGTTGGAAGGATCCAGGAAAAAAAAACAAACTACTGCAGTTTCATGGACTATCAGTTGGTTGTCCTTCTGTGATTTCCTTTTCGCAAGTTAAAACATGCCCACCAATTATTTGAATAAGATGTTCTTACACTGTGGCACACCAACACAAAATCTCTTCAATGGGGCTTTTCTCTGCCTGAAGGAAAAAGCAATTTCAGTCTCTCTCAAATTACATTTAGGGCTACAGCATTGAGAGGGTTAATCCTCTCTTTCTGCCCTCCCGCCATGTTTCTAAATGGAATCTTTACCCTCCAAACCTTTATTTGCCCGTTAGGGTAAAATACAGAAATTGAGAGAAGGTCTTTGTCAAGTTTTTCCTGGACAAAAATCCCAGTAAACTGGGTAAAGCCTGACAGGTGGCTTTTCCATACTTTGCCCTCGGACAACTTACCATGTTGGTGTTTTCATTAATTTATGTGAACTAATTATGGCTTTCAGCATCAATATGGGAATATGTCAGGTGTGAATATGCTGAATGACTCCCAGAGTTGTTGTTTTTTGCATACCAATTTAGGAATTGAAAGTTTGTTTCTCACTTTAGATTTCTCATAATGAAGTGACTTCCTCATTCTTGGTAACAAGAGTCATTAGTATAGAGTGGCCTTCTTTTCTGTTTATATATATATATCTAACACCATGGAAACTGGCACTGATATGCCCAGGAACCTCATCAAAATGAAGGCTGCACCTCCACAGGCACTTACCTCCACTTGTGGTGGGAATGCCCCCAAAATCCAGCTTCTGGATAGCAGTCCTACAGCAAACAAGCAAAATATCTAAACAGCTATTAGAAATCACCCCAGAACTTGCCCTACTAAACATCTTCCAAGATAATAATGCCCATGCACACTATAAAGAGCTCGTAACCCACCTACTCTCAGCAGCCAGAAACATAATAGCCAGATACTGGAGAGACTTGTCAGGAGTAAGCATGGACCAATATGGCTGACCTGACCGAAAACAGTCCCCGCACCCCACAAACAAACTTCACTGCAGCCAACTAAAGATAACCAACCACGCCCTGCCTCCCCAACCTCTCTCACAGTCATGAGACAAA
The DNA here is from genome assembly GCF_963506605.1 of Zootoca vivipara. Taxonomy (NCBI): domain Eukaryota; kingdom Metazoa; phylum Chordata; class Lepidosauria; order Squamata; family Lacertidae; genus Zootoca; species Zootoca vivipara. Next base: position 18,799,260 of record NC_083285.1, on the reverse strand, counting down.
GGTTCTTGAGAGCAGAAGCAGGCAAGGCCTATACAATCATTCAAGCCTGCTAGCTGTAACTGCTAACAGTAAATTGCTAATTCATCATGACACGTAACTCATCTTGAGTGATGACTCATTCTCCCTATATAAAGTAGCCATTTTCTCTCTGGGCGTCAGTCTGTAATGCAGTCTCTATCAGAGTCTGTCTCAGATCAGTATGCGAATGTATAGTTGTTGCAGACAGAGCAGCTCCCAGGACTCCAGTTAATCAATAACTAAGATCTGTGCCTCTGTGAAGACTAAGAAAGCTGTTATGAGCACTCTGTGTATGCTCTTTAACTATGCTGTTTCTGAACAAGTTTATTTTCTTAAGTAAACTTTTATTCTGTTTTTGAAGAAGACTCTGCGTCTTCTTTACTAATTCTTCTTTACTAATTTACTGCTGCATGACACTCACTACCAAGAAATATATATAATGTGTGTATGTGTATGTGTGTTACACACACACAAACTCTCTCTCTCTAAATGAATAGAGAACCTACTCAAGTGACACTGGCATAAAACCCCACAAACATACTAAATATTACCACCACAATCCTCTTTCCCCTCATTCTTCTTACCCCACCTTACTCTGTATAATGTTTCACATCAAATGTAAAAAAGACTTTACGATTTGGGGGTGGGGTAGGGAGACAATGCACATTTTTGGGGAACCAAGAAGATCTTCGATAATGTTTTAAAAAAACTTTTTTGAACCTCAGTACTGAGGCTGGCTCAATGTTGCCCTGTTCCCAATGGAAGCCCTATAACTGAGCTGTCAATTCTTTTGACACATTTGGGTTGTGTATTGTTGCCCATTAAGTAAATAGACAGCCTGCAGATTGGCCCTTAGGAAAGGGAACCTCTTTAGAAGCTGCTTTCTGTTAAAAAATATTCATGAATGCAAAAAGTGTGAGCAAGAGTTAAATTACACAAATGAGAAAAGAGCTTAGTAGCCCATTGCTGTTTTCAGTTAGCTATGGTCATTGCAAGATTTGTCCAGGCTGCCTCTGCATTTAACCAAATCATTCTGCATTAAGTGTGACATAATTATGAAGGTCTAGTTTTACAGCGCGGCCATGCCACTTGTAATCCCACACGTAAACACACCAACCATTCACTCGATATATTTGTCTCTGCTGCTCACTGCTTTTGGTGTTTTTAGATGGATAAATGCATAAATAGTGGAGCCTTTGAACTACCGAGCATACTTCTCTTTTGCTTTTAAAAGTGCTTAAAATAGCATCCAAGTCAAGCCCAACGCAGAAAACGAATCTGTGTCAAATTTGTACCTTATCAAACTACTGTAATCTGTATTGAAGCAAAAAAGGAAAAGCCTATGGTGACAAGACATAACAGGATAATGGTAAATGCATCCTTTGTAATGGATGAGAACTCAGTTGTGAATGCAGTAAGGATCAGTGAACAATCCTGGCACCCTACAGTTATGTATAGATGCACAACATGAAGGGAAATCTGTCTTTTCTGAAAGGGGGAAGCTTTTACAATCACTTTAAGCAAGTGCACATGGCTTAAATGGGGTGGAAAGCAGGCCCTAAATAATTTTTAAATTATGAAGTCTGATTCATAGTTACATTAGGCCTTTTATGCACTTCACGTAGTGTAAAACGGCCTTAGAGTGAATGTAAATCACATTTAAAACTACATTAAGGCCCCTTACCTCTGCCAGGGCAAGGGTAAGAGGACTTGGTGTGACTGAGATGTCATGCTATCATTAGTCTCTGAGGTTAGTATGAAATTGTTCAAAGCCGTCATGTGTAGTTTGGGTTTTTATGACAAAATGCAGGCATGCTTAGTATAGTATAGTCATGTTATTTTTACATGCAGGAAATGTTTTTAAAGGTATCTGTTGAGTAAGGAAGCCATTAAAAGGGGGGGGGTAGTTTCATGAATACTGTATGGCAATTCTTTAAATCAAGTCCACTGTGCTTACTCAGGAGAAATTTTGCATAAAGTTAATCTCAGAGTGCAATTGGATTGATATAAAGCTCAAGTTCATGTGCTGAATATATTATTATTATTATTATTATTATTATTATTAAAAATACAATAAATATTATTCTCTGGCAGTGATAAATGATGAAATATCCTAATAGCTTGTGCCGCAGGAAGTGTGAGTTTGTGGAACTTATTTCTAAAAGGAAGAAAAATAATGCAGCTGAGAACCTAAATCTTTATGGTCGCTAGCTGCTAAGGGAGATTTCACGGTTGGTGGACCATGACGGTTGGCATTACTACTAAAAATAAAAAAAATAGATTATTCATCTTTGGCCTATTGCTTTACACCCAGGCACATTAAATCTAGGGAAGAACCATGTGAGGCTTTTTGCTGGTACTATCAAATCGAAGATAACCTGCTTTGTGTGGCATTTGCAATAGAATCCGTAAATCCATCCATATATATATATATATATATATATATATGGGTTTTGAATGAACAGTAGTGTGGTTAAAACATGCTAAGTGATACTCTGGTCCTTAAGTTAAACACAGAGTGGTAATTACAATGGCCTGAGTTGATGGTAATGCCCTCGTTTTGCCTTTAATGTGAGAAGAAAAATTTCCGTCATTTTGTGGTGTTTTGCCTAGTCACGTGGAACCGGCCCCAACAACAGCTATGCGTTGTTTTGGTCCTAGTGCAGTGGTCTAAGGCAATTGTGATCAAAATACAATATGCAGAAACATCCCTGCATGGCGTGTCCCTCAGACCTTGTGGGGGGCTGGACTATATTTTGAAAAAAATATATGAATGAATTTGTATGCTCCACAAATAACCCAGAGATGCATTTTAAACAAAATAACACATTCTAGTCATGTAAAAACGGTCTGATTCCCAGACCGTCCGTGCGCCGGATTTAGAAGGCGATTGGGCGGCATCCAGCCCCTGCGACTTAGTTTGGAGATCCTGCTCTAGAGTCTTGTTTACACAAGGGAGAGTAATGTAAGACATTGAGGAAATACGGCACATACATAAAGACGACTCAGGTAGATTCCAAATGGACTTTAGTAGGGTCTGGATTTAATTCATTGTCTCATTTTCCCTAGGATCAATTGTTTCACTATTTATATGGGTTAATTTGTGCAGCATATTCACAATACCTACTTCGCCCTTGGCATTTCATTTCCTAAATCCTTCTAGTATTAAGCCAAGTCAGTAAAGTATAAATGAAATGTGCCAGCTCCTTTTTGGATGTTCAAAGGGGACAGTAACCTGAGTATTTTACTAGAAATGTCCTTTTCAGATGCAACATGAAGAAGCGGGATTCATGATGAAAGACACAATTGTGCTGCTTCTTAGGAGTAAAATAACTATCACTATAAAATATTAAGCCAAAGTCACTTTAGTAGTTCCATCACAAGCATAAGTTAATTCTTTTGTTCTCTAGCCCGGGGGCTTGAATGTTTGCAAACTCAGATGCTATTGTTAAAAGTCTATATATGCCTTAAAAGCATTGTCAGATTTTATTGACAGTGCCTTGCTGAATACCCTCCACTGAAATTTGAACAACTTCTATAGTATTCATATATTTTTCCCACCATTGTTATATTTACAACACAATTTACAATATATAGAAGGTTGTGGGAGGGGGAAGAGCACTTCCTTTTTGGATTGTCACTACATTGCTGCAAGGTACTGTAGTTTATTTTTAACTTGAAAATGTAGAAGTAACCAAATGGTATCAATTTGTAGAAGCCCTGCTAATTCTGTGGCTCCCAAGGCAATGTTTGATTTAGATGTCTTTGAAGCTATCATCTCCATGAATTCTTGCCTTTTCATCACGTTGGTGAAATAAGTTACTGATATTCTTTTATTCACTATCTTACTTCTAATAAAATAAGTGCATTGTATTCTTCTACATACCACAAGAAAGACATAAAAGACAAGCTAAAGGGGTATTAAAAAGACTATTACAATGCAGAGCTTGTTCAGTGCCCCTAAACATAATAATTCAGAGCTTTCGAGCAGTGGCTGGGTTATTTATTGCTACTGTCGGAGAATGCTCATACTGTGATGAATGAAAGGTGAGGAACAATTAAGATAAAGGGTAGGGTACTCTCCAGCAGAAGAAATTATTTTCTCCCATTATTTTCCCTTTTGAAAAACACCTTCAAAGCCCATCAGAAATCCTAAGTGTGTTACTGGTTTTTTTTTCCCCTTTTCAGATTCTTCCAAGCAGCGCAGCTTTTGATGGTGCAACAAGACTCACCCTGTGTGGGTGGGACTTTGGGTTCAGCAAAAACAACAAGTTGAATCTTAAAAAAATGTCGGTTCTCATTGGGGGACAGCAGTGCATTCTGGATGTCAAAGCTAGTGACAAAAACAAGTAAGAAATCAATTCTGTCTTTATAAGCCAGTATCACTAGGCACATGGGCAATGGAAGACACCACCAAATAACTTGTGCCATGCATTCTTTGGTCATCTGTCACTGAAGTGTGATATTCAGTAGTAAATGTTGCTGGGTGCCAAACTGTGTTGCTGGAAGATGGCCCAACCACCAGCAGCTCATAGCTCTTACTCTGTTAATAGTTCTCAGTAGCACTTTATTTTATTTATTATTATTTACATGTGTTTGTTGTCTGTTAACCTAGTTCTGTATAGCATGAAGTGCCTATTTCATATGAGTGCCTTTTTTTTATCTCAGTGGGGATGCAAAAAAGATTTAAAGGTCTGTTACTAACACACCCTGCCAAGTGTAGATGCCCAGCCAATCAGCTAGCCATGTGGACTGGCTCTGCACCAGCCTCAGTCATTAATCTTGTGTACCAATGTGGGCGGAAGCACCAATATATCTAGAATGTGGAGGTAAGAAATGTTGATCGTGTCTACAGCATGGCAGTCCAACCTCTCAGACCAAAGGCTGTCTCAGCGGAGGGTGGGCACTGGTTGCCACAAACCTTGATCTGCAGCTCACATCTCTCACTTCCGCTTACACAAGCCACCTTTTGTTTGAGAATGAAAACCACCAAGAAACTCTGGTTGCAGTACAGTGCTATGCCATAAAGGAGGAAGAGGGGAAATAACATGCTCCATAAAGGTAAAGGTACCCCTGACCGTTAGATCCGGTTGCGGACGACTCGGGGTTGCGGTGCTCATCTTGCTTTATAGGCTGAGGGAGCTGGAGCTGGGACCGAACAATGGGAGCTCACCCCGTTGCGGGGATTCGAACTGCTGACCTTCTGATTGGCAAGCCCTAGGCTCTGTGGTTTAGACCACAGCGCCACCCACCCCATCATGCTCCATAGACCTTAGCACTTTGGTCTCTAGTAGCCCTGCATAGCAGTGAGAGCCATACTCCATACTCTGGCTCTCCAAGGGGGCAGTGGCGGCGGTAGCATTTGGTTGTTTGGAAAGACTCACAGCTGCTTTTCTTCTGGGTGACATCTGAGAGCTTCCAAAAAAAAGGTCCACAGAGTCCTCAACAGCAGATCCCATGCATCTCCTCTTGGGAAGAGATGCTGCTGCTACAGCATAGACAGTTAAAGCTGGCAGTTAAAAACATTACTGTGGCACCATTGGAAGAAACCCAGCACACATATATAGTTCAGGTCCCAAACTAGTTCTGTTTGGTTCCTGTCAATTCTTACAATTGGTTCCGATTAGTATTTTAGGATCACAGAAGGTGACTACAGTGGTACCTCGGGTTAAGAACTTGATTCGTTCTGGAGGTCCGTTCTTAACCTGAAACGGTTCTTAACCTGAGGTACCACTTTAGCTAATGGGGCCTCCTGCTGCCGCCGGTGCACGATTTCTGTTCTCATCCTGAAGCAAAGTTCTTAACCCGAGGTACTGCTTCCGAGATAGTGGAGTCTGTAACCCGAAGTGTTTGTATCCCAAGGTACCACTGTATAATCAGTTGCTGAAATCTGATCATGAAATCATGGCCGGTACTATTTCTGGGTTAGCGGAGTCTTCAACTTGAAGCGTCTGTAGTATCTGTAACCCGAGGTACCACTGTATTAACAGCTGCTTCTGAATTTCCATCTTTAACATTTTACCTTTTGGGGTTGTGTGCTGGCATAGCTGTAAGGATGATGTCATTAAAGGAGTTGTTTTCTTTGAGTGGCTCATACAAGCCTCATCATATCATTCCTTTAGATAAATCTCTGATAAAGCTGTCCTAACACGTACTTTTTGTGATACTCTTGGGAACAACCAAGGAAGTTTTTCTTACCACTGTAATATCTGTTGGGGCAGAGCTCTTGAAACAAACAAGTTTTGTTGATCTTTCACCCATTGTTTGGAACAAAATATATACCGGTATTAAAAAGTGTGTTTACATAGAAACTGGAATGTGTTCTCATCTCTCTCCCCCTCCATGCACTAAGTCAAAGGTGCATCACAAATTATTGGCAAAATATCTACAGTTTCAGTATTAAATTACTGATTTAATAAAATACAGTATTAAATTACTGATTTAATAAAATAATAAATTAAAATTCTGCATCAGGAAAAGCTATAACCACTTTTAAAAAATGAAGATTATTATTATAAGTTTGGGTGATTCTTTTATATTTATAACATAATTAGAAATAATGTCTTTGCTTTGTTGTTGTTGAAGGTTGGAGTGCACACTTGGCGATGTAACGAATGCACGTTTTAATGTATCGAGCGTCGTTTCAAATGGACAAACCAATACCACTTTCAATACCTTCTCTTACGTGGTGAGTGTTAAAAGCAAGGGCGAGGAACATTTTTCAGCTTGAGGACTGTGAGGAACCTTCCAGGGGGCATGGATGTGATTCGTACCTTTGCTTAGCAAGGCCATGCAGAAGACAAGAGATTTCTATGCATACACTCCTCTAACACTCTTGTTGCTAACCTACCTCCTGGTACATTCCAGCTAAACAAAAGCACTAGAGTACGGTGCAGAGCAGGATTGGTGAGGGGGATGCTGAGGGAGGGTATGGCCGAGGGAGGGTCTCAAGGTTCAGTCCTGGAGGGACATTTGGCCCCTGGACCTCTGGTTCCCCACCCCTGTGTCAATCGTTTAAAAAGTTACTTCTTATTATTAAGTACGATGACCTCGTTATACATGTTTTCTTTTAATATGATTATTAATTTTGCTTTTTTATTTAATTAACAAGCTGCATTCTTTTTACTTGACAGGATCCCATAATAAGAAGAATCTCGCCCACCTTTGGTCCAAGATTTGGCGGAACGCTGTTGACTTTAACTGGGGAATACCTAAGCAGTGGGAATTCCCGAGAGATTTATGTTGGCAGTAAACAATGCAGGTTGACAAGGTATAACGTGAAACAATGTTTTCAGTGTTGTTAACGTACAGGCTGTTGTTATTTTATTAGTACTGTTCCATTAGATTTATGTTCCGCCCTTCAACCCAAGGTGACCAGGGTGGTACATGAAAAAACATAAAACGTATAAATCAAAAGCAGCAATATAAACCGATATCAGAATGCGGAAGCATTAAGATAGCAAGGATCAGAAACCTCAAACTTTATTTACTGAATTACTTAATCACATATTGTCTGCATATTCAAGAAAAAACAACATTGCATTATTATTTTCTCAACAGGAAGTTAACCAGTGCAGTATAGACAATCTGTGGGCCTGCAGTGTGTAAGAGAGAGACCTCTGTGTATTGCAGAGACCCCCAAACAGTGCATTTCTGTTTATCTCTCCCTGTTTTTCTTACTTTTTTGGCCGATGGATGTCTAGCCTCACACACTATCTATGGTGGTGGAAACATCTTTCCCTCACTCTAGTGTTGTCTCCCAAGTGCATTTTTTTATTAAGAACACAATACGAGTCTTGCTGCGTCAAGCCTACCTAGTTTAGCATTCTGTTCTCACAGTGGCCGGCCAGATGCCTATGGCACCTGACATTATTGTCCAGCAGGAGTGGAAAAACAGCCATGCATTTGGGTGGAAGGTGCACATAGGAATATGTGGGAAGGGGCTACCTGTGCTTGGTGAACCTAGTGTCAGCGGTGAGGGACGAGCTTTGCCTCCTTGTAGTTGTGTCCCAAATTGAAGCCTGCTTACTTTGTTTCCTGAAGATGCTCTGGGTACCACCTCCCCCCAGTTCCATTTTTAAGTCAGGCTAGACTGCAGGGGTCAGCAAACTTTTTCAGCAGGGAGCCGGTCCACTGTCCCTCAGACCTTGTGGGGGGGCGGACTATATTTTGAAGGGGAAAAAAATGAACGAATTCCTATGCCCCACAAATAACACAGAGGTGCATTTTAAATAAAAGCACACATTCTACTCATTCAGAAACACCAGGCAGACCCCACAAATAACCCAGAGATGCAGTTTAAATAAAAGGGCACATTCTTCTCATGTAAAAACACACTGATTCCAGGACCGTCCACAGGCCGGATTTAGAAGGTGGTTGGGCCAGAAATGGCCCCCGGGCCTTAATTTGCCTACCCATGGGCTGGAGTATCATTCTAGAGAATGTTGGTAGAGTCTGATGGAATTTTGGAACTATATTTACACACGGAGAGATGCAGTTCATACTACGTGTACTAATGAGTTTTAGCCTTCCTGTTCCACTTTCTTCCCCTTTGCTTCTGTTTGCTTCTTCATTTTGATTTCTGTTTGGGAACTGGCGTTGTGTAATGGATAGAGTGTTGAACTCAGGAGCACTATTGTTCAGACTCCCTCTTCACCTTAAATCTTGCTGCATAGGCTTGAACAAGTCACTGCCTTGGTTCAGACAGAATATTGGCCTATTAAACAATGCTTGTGCCTGGGTATTTCCCCCACTCCTTTTTCATGTGCCAAACTGCAAAAAGTTTCAGAGTTCAAGCCACAGTGTTGGGCTTAATTTCAGAACTAGGATATCAAGTTAGGGGGTTGTAGCCAATGTTATGTAATTTAATGTCTAACTTAGGCCCATTAATTTCAATGAACTTACTCTTAAGTGAGACTTGGCTAGTTTTAGAAAATATGCAGCATGTATTTTCTGATAGCGATTATAGCAAACATTTTCCCCTGCGGATTCTTCTTGTGCAGAGTGTCTGATAATACCATAGAGTGCTACACTGCTCCGGAAAGAGAAGCTTCAGAGTGTCATGTCAGAATGAAAATCGATTCAGCGGTTCGTTCAGCAGGTCATTTTACATACAGAGAAAACCCTACTGTTTCTAAAATTTATCCTGCCAAATCCTTTCTTAGGTGAGTAAAATTTCCAATAAATATATTCCTAGGAATGAATGAGCAAAGTGTGGCATAGCTTTCCAAATCGCCCAAATGGATTTGCATTTTTATTCATAAGTAATATTCCAAGCATTTTTATATAATTTGGATTCCACTACCTCCCCCAAAAATAAAAGGGGACAATTTAGGAACCCTAATCCCATCATGGTATTACAGTCTCCGTTCACACATATTGGCTGCATATGGCTATTATGCTAACTAGTGCTTTAGTGCTATGTGAATTAGACTTTGTGAACTTGCACGCCCCCTCACATGCCCCTTCTCCTTTGGTGTAGTTATGAAGAGGAAATACAGAGCTTCTATTTCTGTTTTAGATTAACCTTAGCTATGGTTAGTAGAAACAGGTCAGCTTCATAAACTATGGGTTGAAGTTGGCTTGCTTCATCTAACCCAGGCATCCCCAAACTTCGGCCCTCCAGATGTTTTGGACTACAATTCCCATCTTCCCCGATCACTGGTCCTGTTAGCTAGGGATCATGGGAGTTGTAGGCCAAAACATCTGGAGGGCTGCAGTTTGGGGATGCCTGATCTAACCCTAGCTGAGATAACCACAGCTTGTCCAGGTTTGCACAACACAGTAAGATGTAGTTAATCGAAAAGAAAAGTGAAAGTTTTCAAACTTCTCATGACCAAGCTGAAGAGTAGGAGGAAGTGCGTGAGCCTAAGCCCTGCATAAGATCAGTCTCATAACACTAACTCTAGTTTAGCATTATGTCTGAATGAGGCACCTCTCTCGCACTCACACACTTACACACATATATGGGAGCCAAGACATTTTGTCACCTGAAGTGAACCACAGAATAGTGCCTTACCTGGCCAGGAAAGAAGGGGTCAGTGAAGATCTACATCAGGAACAAGGTGGGGGAAATCAAATCAACCTTATGCAGTGGTTGAAGTGGGAATAAAGGGCCACTGCAGCGAGTTAAGGGGACTGCTTTATATAGGTAGGGTTGCAGTTTCTGATTTTGTGTTCATCTCTTTCACAAGGCCATTTTTAATCTGTTGAGTCTAAATAACATATTGATATTTAAGAAAATGAAAATGCTGATCTGCATCTTGGATTGGTATTTGTTTTTATGAAATTGTTTCAATTTCTTTTTCTCAGTGGTGGAAGCACAATTACAGCTCAGGGGATCAATCTGAATTCAGCACACTCTCCAAAGATGCTGGTAACCGTCCCTAAGCTGGGCAAGAACTTTACTGTGGTAAGTGTGTAGCATAAGTGCTAACTTTAGATTGATATGCACATACCTTCAAACAGAAAATGCAGCACAATCCTGTGCAAATTTACGCAGAAGTAAGTTATACTGCGTTCATTGGGACTTATCTTCAGGTAGGTAAAGATGCATTTAAAATTTTGAATTGTTTGAGATGTTGATTTTTATTCTGCATATCTCTATATATCTTCTAGTTTCTGATTAACTGACAGAACGATGCAGCCTTTTGAATTAAAGATGACAGCAGCTAGTTGCATTCGGAGGCTTAGCTTTCTTTAAAGTCTCTAAAAGGGGTTTGATGGTATACATGGGGAAACAGGCATCACAGTGCAGGCCTATATGCCAGCTGAGCTTTCAAATACCACAAAGTATATTAAGACCAGCCAAGCATGTTGAAAAATTCTTTGTCATGTAGGCTGCATTTTATTCTTGTTGAAGAAGTGCCATTGTCGTGGAGAAGTGTGTATACAGTATAAAGGAATTGAAGCCAGCATGGGTGGAAAAACATGTGTGAAGTTGGTGTGCATGTTGGCCTAGCACCTGTTCCTAGTTCCCCAAACTATGTTTTAACAAGGCAGGATCATTAACATCCGAAATAGCCCTTTCAATGTGTGCAACCACCACCACCTTGTCAGTCGGGTGGATGCATCTGTCTAGGCCAAACACTATTCCTTTTTATTTCCGTCTACTTTTTTCCAAGTCTGTTATTGATCGCCTAAATCTTCCAATTCACATTGTTAGGCATCCATGTTTTAGATTCTCTGTGAAAGGCCATTTATCCTCTGGGCTGCCACGATGGTCGAGATGCTATAACGTGCCACTTTTTTACCCCTTGCTTTTACCTGGGTCAGCTACCAGGTGATGCCCTGAAGCACACAGATCTTCTGCCACATTTATCCTGTTGTTGCAAAGGTTTCTTAAAAATCAACTTAGATACTGGAGTTCAGGTTTTATGGGTCATGGCTTGCTTTCATTGCCTCATAGGTCACAATTAGTGTTGAGGCAAGAATACATATGCCTTCCTATTGTAAGCCATGTGTATTTTTGAAGAAGGTTTCCTTCTTTCCTGCAGCTCACTTAAATGCTATACATATTTCAGCAGCACTCAATTTTTTGCAAATACTTACATTTTACTTTATTCTTACAACAAAGAATAAACACTGCCTGAAATACAGTGGAAACATTCAAGGCAAATGTCTTTTAAAAGCCAGATAAAATAGGTGGTATGTTAATTTAGTCTTGATCATATGGATTTGGATTTTTTTTCCCTTATAGATTATCAATGCAGTATTTCATGAAAAGCACCACATTTTTCAATTCCTAAAATCAATTTCAGAGTAAGAATGCCATGTCAAATTACCTAGCAATAAGGGCACAACAAATGCAATTTCTCTTGACCTTCCCAATCAGTCACATTGCATCACCACTAAAGAGTATTATTAGATTTATTTATTTTTTATCGTTCTCTGAAAGCATCCTTTTTTTCGAGACTGGCCTGATAAAGTAAAGAGCTATAGACCCTATTCTAATAGATGCCCACAAACTAGGTTATAAGTGTCACTGTTATTAATTTAAAAGACATTGGTACTCTGAAGTAAATCAGATGTACAATGAATTTACGTTAATGAAATCAGTATGATTACCAGTATCTGTTCTGATGTATACAAGTGCTTCTGTGTACGATCACCTACATATAAAAAATAGGAATATAGGTATCTTTTAAAGTAGTTATTAATGAAAAGGGATATAATTGCCTGAGGCCATTGCAGCAAACATGAATGTAGTTACATGCTTAGTCTATGACTTGCTAGTATTATTTCATTCTATTTAATGTAAACGGAACGCAACATATTTACATGCACACTCCTATGCATGCTTACTCAGAAGTCAGTCCCACTGTCTTCAATAGGGTTTACACCCTATGTTTATGATTGCCAGCACAAGCATTTAATTTAAGCACCTTTAACTTCAGTTGGTACCCAGATAGCGCTTAGTGCCGGCAATCTGCATGTGCTCCCTTGAGGCATACATAAAAGAAATGTGCAAGATTATGGAACAATATCTGTTTTCTTATTAATAAGGCTTGGTCCACAGATGACACAGAATTGAGTGGTGGAATTACCTGCATCACTTCACTCTGTAGCTTGGGGAAAATAACTTAATTCTAAACAAACAAACAAACAAACAAACAAACAAACAAATGCATGCTCTATTATGGTTGTTTTTTAATGGCTTTCAGATAGAAAACCAGCACACCAAACAGATGACCTTATATTTCGGCACTAGCCTGGTAGCCCATAAGCAAGAAGGAATTGCTTGCAAGTGCATGGAATTCAATGCATCTGAGAGAACTGGCTGGCAAAGGAAGACCAGAGTACTTGTTCTTCCTCTGTGCCCAGCATAGAAATGCAGCCGGCTGCTGCTGGAAGGACAGAGGTGTTTGTTCCTCTTCTGCCAGCCAGCAGTGGGAGTAAGAAGAATTGCAGGCTAATAACTTGTATGGACTTGCGCTTATATTTACAAAGCTGGTTAACTAAGCTAGGATTTTTCTCCTTGATGTGCTAGTTTTCTGGATAATTTTAAAAAGTGATGACTCCCACCTGCAGGCTAAGCAGTACTGTCCTTTATATTGCCTTGTTCTGCTGCACATGTAGACCTGACCTAAGGACAACATTGGACCTCTTGGAGATGTTGGGTTTTGAGAAGAATGCGTGAGGGTTCCTGCAGCATCTCAGAGCCCTCACACCTCCTTCCCAGAGCCTGGTGCCTCAAATGTATGATTTGCAATAATTTAGGTAGGACAGTGGGGAAGAAAACATTCCCAGCTGCTGCCAGTTTTGAGTTTGAGATGCCCATGGCATTTTTGGCAATAGTCTGGAATGTTTCTTCCATTGTCTTAACTAAATTCCATTGCTGGGTTATTTTTCTTTCCGCTCCAGCCTTCAACTGAATGAAAGACCACAGTCCTCAGCCATGTACTATTTGTTCTGTTCTTTCACGTGAAAAAGCAATGCAACTGGGACAGAATCTTCCATGGGCATACAAACCAACAGCCTCAGATTAATTCTAGAATGAGTTTAGGTAAAATGGCAGAGGTTTAGAGTTCTGTGAGATAAACTGTGTGTTATTCTGGAAGATCTTGGCCTGATCTCTTGACTTTTTTATTTTTAATTAAATACAACATTAGGGAGTGGCTGCTAATCTGATTGGACCAAGGGGCACAGAAGCTGCAGGCATTTAACCCCTTTTCCCCTGTACTGTTTTCCGGGTGCAAATCTCTGTCAGTCGCCAACTGACATATGTGCTAACTGCTAACTTTCTCCATGGGGTGGGGTGGGGGGTGGTGGAATGCAGATCTTGAAATGGAGACTTATATTTTCCCCCCCGTTGAAACAAATGTGGAAGTCAACAGGTTTAGAAGCTCAGTGTGTACTGAAAGTGGGCACATGGTTTTGTGTTAATATGTAGGATCTCATTTAAGCATCCATCCCTTGGTGGATAAGGAAACCTGTATCAGTGGAAATAAGACCAGAATTTACAACTTCCCAGAGTTTTCAACATAAGAACCATTTCCCAAGATGGTAGGAGTATTGGACACTGTAGCTGGACATAAAAGTAGAAGACAACTCTGAGTGTCCAAGACACACATCCATAGACTTATTTACACACACACACAGAGAGGGAGGGAGGGAAGGAGAGAGAGAGATGCCCCTAATATACAGGTGAAACTCGGAAAATCGTTGAAAAGTGCATTTATTTCAGTAATGCAACTTATTATTTTTAATTTTAATTTTAATTTTTACAAATGCTTTCTTTTGGAAATTCCATAGTAATAAAACAAATAGTTACAATAATACAAAAATAAACATCGCTATGACATTTCATTAATTACATTCCATTTATAATTGACCCGCCTAACGACAAATAATTACAATTACAACAAATAAAGGCTTGACATATCTTGCTTTGCATGTCATGCATCTATTAATCCAGAATGTGGCATCTAGACTGGTGACTGGGAGCAGCCGCTGAGACCACATAACACCGGTGTTGAAAGACCTACATTGGCTCCCAGTACGTTTCCGAGCACAATATGGTAATTCAAAGTGTTGGTGCTGACCTTTAAAGCCCTAAACGGCCTCGGTCCTATATACCTGAAGGTGCGTCTTCATCTCCATTTTTCTGCCCGGACACTGAGGTCCAGTGCCGAGGGCCTTCTGGTGGTACGCTCGCTGCGAGAAGCCAAGTTACAGGGAACCAGGCAGAGGGTTTTCTTGGTAGTGGCACCCGCCCTGTGGAACACCCTCCCACCAGATGTCAAAGAGAATAACAACTACCAGACTTTTAGAGGACATCTGAAGGCAGCCCTGTTTAGGGAAGCGTTTAATGTTTAATAAATTATTGTATTTTAATACTTCTGTTGGAAGCCGCCCAGAGTGACTGGGGAAACCCAGCCAGATGGGCGAGGTATAAATAATAAATTATTATTATTATTTTTTATTATATTACTATCTCATATATTGGTTTCACCTTTTAAGTTGCATTACAGAAATAAATGCACTTTTCGACGATATTCTAATTTTCCGAGTTTCACCTGTAATATTACTAGGTGAGTGTTGCAAAGTATGTCCATGATTAGAATTAACTTTGCAATTTTTATAAGTGAGTGAAGTTTTATAATGGAAAGCTCATATTGCTGCTATGTTAAAAGAATATGCAAGCTATAATTGGGACAATTCTCTGAAAGCAGAAATCAACAAAAAGTTGAAGTCAGCAAGCAGCCTTTCATATAAAATGTTGTGATACTCAATTGTCTACTTATTCAGTTTCCTTTTCTTATTTTAGGCATGTAAACATCTAATACCTCTTTTCCCTCCTTATTATTTTAGGAATGTAATCATCGTTCTAATGCTGAAATGATCTGCTGCACAACTCCGATGCTAGGATCATATAACCTGACACCACCTTTTGTGACAAAAGCATTATTCATTTTTGATGGAGTCATCTCACCTGCGTTTAATTTTGTTTATGTGAATGACCCGGTCTTTACCATTCCCTTAAAACCAGTGGTGATTTCCAAGGGAAACCAAAATATAGTGATTAAGGTAAGGGCTATTTGGTTTTAAATGTCGTAAATGAGCTTGCCCACGTCACCCCAAGGAATTCTGAGAAACTTGTCTGGAACCAATTGGGATCTGAAGCAAGCAACACTGTGGACATAATTTTGACTGGCATACAGATGGGACAAGATGTGAGAAGCTTGGGTTAAATTTAGGTTTTCATGTATATTTAGTTTCTGTCAGTGCTTTTTTTGGGGGGGTACTCAAGGATACGCAGTTTCTGCACCTTCCCCCCCCCAAAAGAAAAGCACCTAGTTTAAAGTGTGGCACTTATTGTGACAACCTCATAGTGAGTACTGGCACCTTTCTTCTAGAAGAAAAGCACTGGTTTCTGTTAACAGGCATGCATATGCCTGTAAAACAGTAAGGAATTTGGTTATATTTTTACAAGTGCTTGCACAAGAGCTTGTGTTGTTGAGTAGCAATACATCTTTAAACCAAGATTGGGTCAGCTCTAGAACTCTGCTGTCAGTTATAAGGACCCACTGGCTTTTATTTTTATTTTTATTTTTAAATTCTTTAAAAATGTTGCTAAACAGTTTTACACCCCAAGAAGCAGACTTTAGCACTGAGGAGGACCACTAGCAATTGTGAGCGGGACACAGAGGCAGAAATGAACAAATCCCGACCGTGTTGGGCAATTGGATAAATGAAACCTGGCAGATTTCACTGAAAATTTGACATGTGATAACTAAAACTGATCCTTGTTTGTGTTTGCTTTCCTCCAACTCACTGATTCAGTTAGCAACAAAAGTAAACCTGGTTAAGGAGTAATGTCAAGCCTTACCTTTGTTTGTGCCTTCGTCAGCAATTTTGTAGTTGCAAGCGATTTCAGCACTTAATCCCGAATAACTCCCTACAGACTTCCGAATATAGTTCACTTTGGCCGAATATAGTTCACTTCCAAATATAGTTCACATGTGAACAGTATGTATCCTGTACTAAGCTCTTGCACTAGTGTTAGTATGTGTTTTAAATGTCAGTGGTGAGTCCCTACTTAAAATGAGAAGTGCATCATAGGCTAAACTATTATAGTTATTCAGTATCCTCCCCCACAAATCAAACTCTTAAGTGAGAGGCGCTCATAAACTATAGGCCAGCTTTTGAGAACTTGTGTTCCTTCTGTCAAAAGGTCACTGTAGGCCGAATTGGCAGCATTCTGAGCTTTATACACACACACACACACACACCAGAGACAAGTTTACATGCCTCATAATCACGTTTTGTCATCCAGTAATTAAGCAAGCACAGCATGAAATTAAATGAGTGCTTGGTTCAGTGAACAAACAGTTCTTAGCAAACCAAAATTCTTTTATCTGTCTTCTTAATTAGTGTCAGAAGAATAGAGGAGCCTTTATCACTTGGTTTTTCAGTAAAACTAATCTAATGCGGCACATTTTCCTTTCAGCAAGTGAACATATTCGGGCCAAAAGGTTCTTTTTACCTCACTTAAAGAGAACAGGGTACTTTATGCCACTGCCACCACTTGAAGGAAAAAAATTTCCACAGCTCTTGGGCAACATATCTGGACAGTTGTTTTGGTTTTCAGCAAAGAACTGCAAAAAGTCCATGACAGATACCCCCATCTTAAAAGTCTGTCTTTGTGACTTCAGATAAAGTCAGGCTGATGCTCCTGGCATATTTAAAATGGTGGCCAGGTACAGGGTACTCTATTTACCACAGCAGATGAAGCATGTCATATTGCAGGTCTGGGGCTTTTGTAGGGGAAGTAAGAGGGATTTTTCTCTCCTTCAAAATCCACAAATATATTTTTAGGCCAACTGAAACTCCAGAGTCCATATTAGTTTTACATTTTGAGGCAATGAATGACATCAAAGAAAGCATATCTAGCTAGTTAGACAAGCATCCTTTGTCTAGGCTAGGGTTGGAGAACCATCAGCCCATGGGTCTACTTAGACCTCTGACCTACCCATTTAGGCCACAAAACCATTTCAGCCAGACCATGCCACCAGGTATGGGGAAGGTAAAAGCCTGGCTCAGCCAAAAGCGGGTTATCCAGTCAGGCTTTCAGAAGCTCCCTTGCACAGTGTCTTGAAAGGACAGAAGTAGTCACTGGAGACGTAATTGTAGCATCAGTTGACTGACAAGTCGATAACTGTGATTGGGGAATGCATGTCAACTCAAAAGCACTAAAACCTGCAGACAATATTTCAGGATCCAGCGCATTCCCTTTGCCAGTAAGAAGCCCAAGTATTTGTCTGGATTTATTCTGCAGTTGTAATAAATGGAAAATTACTGAACTCCTTTACAGGATTGTGCCAAAGTGTTGCTATGTATTACCAAATTGAAAGAAATTAAACAGGGACAGGGCTCTCCCTGTGTGTATCTGTGATTTACAATGGAGCTCCTAGCATTTCATTGAAGTTCAGTCTATCTAAGCCATCTTGATGAATTTCTAGGATTGTTTTACAACACCTGAAGCCCATTTGGCTGGATCCAAACTGCAGCAGCAGCAGCAGCAGCAACAACAACAACAACAATTTATTATTTATATTCCACCCGCCTGGCTGGGTTTTCTATGGCCATTCAGCAACTTGATGCATTTGTATGCAGTTGAGGGTAGAAGTGGCAGATACTTTTCTGTTTAGCCATTTGAAGATGGTCTTTGGACTTTTGAAGACAGTCACTAAAACCAGTCTGTCAGCAAGCAATGATACTTGATTTAATGCATTCTAATTGCCATTCAGAAACTCAGTGTGTTTCTAAGTCTGTGGAAGGAATCAATGCATTTCAATGACCACTCACTGTCATTTGTTTTATTATATCTCCTTAATGAAAATGTTTAGCAAGGGGAAATGAGCTTGGCTTGGTAAAGCTTTCCTATTATCTTCTTTTTTCTTTTGTAATTCATTTTCTAATTCTTTTTATCTGTTTTTTCCTAGGGTAATAACATTGACTCAGAAGCTGTTAAAGGTGAAGTGTTAAAAGTTGGAAGCAAGAACTGTGAGAATATTACTTTGAAGTTTCAGTCTGTTTCCTGTACTGTTCCTAAAGAGCTGCTAAAATCCAACCATGAACTAAACATTTGGGTAAGATACCTACCCTAGCATTGCATACGTGGTGTAGTTTGAAATGTCACTTCTGTACTAATAATATTTGCACAATTGAAGTTCTAATTTGTTCCTTGTGTTTATACATCATGCTTCATCTGAACTGTTTAAACATTTCATTGGAAGCAGCGCTTGCAATTACTTGGTGGAAGAGCAGCCAAAGCTGTCCTTTAACCACACTGACTTTGGTATGAATTGGGTGCTTCCATGACTCTCCCCTACGTTTTTGTTGTCATTCTTGTTGAGAGAATGGGTGTTCTCATCGTCTGCTTCACTGTGACGACTTATCATTATGAAGGCAGGAAAGATCTCCCATTACACTACCCTGTTGCATTATCATCCCCAGCTGAATGTGTGAATTCTCTGCTTTCATGGCCCAATTTTTTTTAAAGAGCAAATTACCTTGATAGTCTAAAACATGGGGTTTATCTTCCAATAATTCTTGATATTTGTATTGCTGAATCTGTTCAAACGTGGGCAGTATCCCAGGCTGACTTTTCAATGTTTTGATTTCCAAGTTGAACTTGTTCAGCTGGCCAGTTTCAGCCAACAAGAGATAACTTTAACTCTGGCCTTAAACTGGCAGTTCCTTTGATTAAGGAATATACTGAGGTTTGGAGGGGTTGCAACACTCCTGCAGAATCCTGATGTTTCCCTCTGAATTGTGTTCAGTCCTCCATTTTCACAAATCCACCCTGGATAGATTTGTTATTAGAAAGCGGAAAGCCCATTCTGACTCTTTATATCTGGAAAAAGTCATGATGGAGGGAATAAAGAATAAGCTCCCATCTCCTTCCAGTTCTGCTACTCTAAACGACATTGGAACCAACACACAGCTGCTCTAAATTTTAAAAAGTTAGGTGATCCAACCATAGACTTGCACATATTTCGACCCTAAGATTACACATTGGGAGCTAGGGGTTAATGTGTGGCTTTGTCTTCTGGTACTATCACCTCTTCTGCACTAAGGAGGAGTTGGTGTGATATTTTCAGGAACAGAAAGCGTAACATGTATGCAGGTATGATGACATTGCTCAGCCTCAAGAAAGCCAACTATTAATTGAAGTGTCCTTTGCAAAAGTCAGTATTTAGATATGTTTTCTGTTGTCTTATATTTTGCTATATAACCCTGGCAAATCTTTTTTGAAAATTTCAGAATCCATGCCTTTGTTATATAAATGCTGTGAATTATTTAGTTATCATTTTGGAAGGCATTAGATGTTGGCACATTCACAGTGCACATCCAGCTGCATTTCTCAATTTGGGAAATGAATGGGGCCAACATGCATGAAATAATGCGTGCAAGGTGGCAGGAGTTTTTGTTTGTTTACTTTATTATTTTTCTGCTTATTTGCAAACTGATTATGCGCCCAGCATAAAAGGGAGACTTGCAAATCTATCATTCCAAATTGGACTGGATTCCAAAAAAGACAGAAGGATTGCCAAGTGCATTCCAACTCACTGAGATACTGTCATGTGACACTAAATACTTTGGATTTCCTGGTTGATTAGTGTTGCTTGTTGCAATCTTCTCACTGACAACAACAGAACTGGTAAGGCAGACTCATTAGTGCGATAGAAACTTAAAGGACATTCCTGAAAAGATGCTAGATTTCATGATGAAGCACACTTGGCATTAGCTATTCTTTAACAAAGGGATGCAGCTTTGGTAATTGCTTACTGACACAGCCAGAGTAAAATATTAGTACATATAGGGAGGCCAGTATTATAAAAAGTATACCTGACAACAACTAGGATTCCTGCTAGCATAATAGATCAAATTCCCACCACCACTCCAGTTGCCTTTCAAATGCCCCCTCCTACTTAACCTCAAGCATAGTCCATTATGAACTGATTTGAGGAGTCCTGTCGAGGAAGGCAGAATGAAGCTCTAGCCGGTGGCATTTTGAGTATAACCAAAGTTGTCAAAGAGGTATCTAAGCTACTCTCTAGTTTTCCAGTGTTCCAGCTGCCTCACTGCAACTGAGTCTCTTGCTGGAAATGGCTGCTAAAGTAAACATTTTTGCATCCTTCACTCGAATGCTGTTCGCGTCCCTCACAGCTTGCGGCTCAAGTGGCAGATGCAAAGGTGATACAAGCATCTGCCAATGCTCAGATTTTCTCTGTTGCTGAATCTCCTGAGCTGGAAAAGGCTACCCAAGAAGCCAGATGTTAGTCCCTCACGGGTCAGGGCTTTTCCACTATGTTGCCAAGTCTGTCTTTTTTATCTTGGTTTCTGGCTGGTGCTGTAGTTAGAAGGAGCTTTATTCTATTATTTCTAATAAGGCATCTAATGTGACAACAGGCATTATATAAATTAATAAAATCAATCAACCTCTGGCCTTGAGAATAAAAAAAAATGTTAGGAAACGATGAGAGAGAGGACTAGCATGTGTGAATTGCATGGGTATGTTGGCAGTGGCGTTCTCTTATCAGTCCCCCAAATGAAATTGAGCTGTTATTGATGGGAGTTTTAAAAGCTAGCTATGGGTTCTTTGCCTTTTTTATCTTTCAGTGGAAGAAAGAAGTTTCGTCAGAGGTTATTGGGAAAGTATTGATTGTGCCGGAGCAGAGCTTCACAGGAATCATTGTGGGAATCGTGTGCATACCAGTTTTTCTCTTATTGTTACTGTTTGGCCTCTTCCTGTGGAGAAAAAAGCGAAAGCAAATCAAAGGTGGTGGTGGTGTTCTTCATATTTGCTATTTCAGTTAACAGATAGACAGTTTCCTGCCCCAAGGAAGTTACAGGGGGACGAGAAGCAGGGAAGAGGCAAGGGTGGGTAGCAAGAGGTGAAAGAGTGGATCTGGTTATGTCTACTTGGAGTCTAAGTCTTTGCCACAGTTGGGGAGGTTATAGCAATGGCATTCTGCAGGTGGGTTTTGAAGAAGGATAGGAAGGAAGAGAACACACTACATAGGTGTTCTGAGAAGAGAATCCAGTCATAAGGGTAGCAAAAGTGTGTTATAACTAATTAGATTTTTTAAAAAGCTGGCATTCTTCAACATTTCCATCAAATATTGATGAGCTTGGAAGTCACAACTCTCTTCTAAGCCAAGGGATGTTATAGATACATGTGGTTTGTTCTGAGTGCTTGATGATGGCTTATGTGGCTGCATGCATAGTTGTCAGGTGCCAGTCATCAAAACTGTGTTTAGCCAGTATGGATGTCCTCCTGCCCAGCAGTAGGAAACAGATATCCTGTTGTCCCCTGATATAATATGCAGATTGGGCAGTTGTCTGTATATGTCTGTATATGTATTTCTCTTTTGCTATATGGAGGAATAGAGATACCCTACAGAACATCAGCTGCTCCACCCAATCTAGCAGTGAAATGTAACTGAAACCTCTAGGATAATGCAAGTTTGTTCAGAACTTGGTACTGACATTCTCTTGTGTTCCCACATGTTAAGAATTAGGTGGAGAGATTGTTCGCTATGACGGAAGAGTACACACTCCTCATTTGGACAGGCTTGTGAGTGCAAGGAGTGTAAGCCCTACAGCAGAAATGGTCTCAAGTGAATCTGTAGACTACAGATCGACTTTTCTGGAAGGTACTGTTTTTCTAATTAGTAAATATAGAAAAGATGCCATATTTTAAACAGCCCACTTTGTAACCCATCAAATGGCACCTACAATAGGTTGCATTTCTTCTGAACGTTTGGTTTAATCCAGTTGTAATATTCAGAACCACTTACCTAGCAGTTTCCCATCACCACGTGGACTGACCCCATTCCCAGTTTGTTTTTGGTGGCCGCTGGCACGAGTATCAAAACTCTATATGTCTAATTCAGCTGTTTAATTAAAAAAAAATCTGTGCCTAAATTAAAATGGCAGCAGTCTCTGCTGTAAGTCATTCTGAGCATTACAGTAGTGGTGCGAGGGAAGGATGGAAAAGATTTGCCTTGAAGATGATCAGAGGCATCCCTATAATGAACGTAACATATGGTCTTGCTCTCTTTTTCCTTCCTTGTCTTTCCTTACATATCTTCCAATTTCCTCTGCTCTTCTTTCTGATCTGCTGCTGCCATCCTGGTATAACTTCCATTTTTTTGCTGTCTTTGTGCTTTTAGCCATCCTGTTAAGAGTCTCCCCTTCTCATCCATTAAGCTGCCTTGTCTCCCTCTCCATTTCAGGTCTATCCTTCACGTCTTCCTTCAATTAAGCCTTTCCTGACCTATCCTAGCCTAATTTTTCCTTCCTTTTTCTTTGGTATATTTCATTGTGTATCTAGTGCATGCCTTTCCACTCTTGTAGGCCAGTAGAACCTTCACCTCCTAAGGAAGTTTGTAAGGGCCACTTCCAAACTTCATACAGCCATTGTCCCTCCCACACAGTGGTCTTTAGGAGTACATGGGGCTGCTGGTAGGCTTCTGACACTTCCACTGGTGCTTGCAGAAGGGTTCTATATACTGTATATACAGTGGTGGCAATTTGTGGAATCATGACGGCCTTCTTTTTAAGCTGCTGTAATCACACAAATTGCAGCAGCTACATGTCAGCCTTCTGGTTCATACAGGTGGCGGTGCTATGAAGTATCTGCAATTACCAGTAGGTAATTCATGAGGCTGCTGGCTGCATGAACTGGTCCTGAAGGCAGCACAAGGGAGCTCCTAGGTTTATATATCCTTAGGGCTGCTTCATAAACATAAACAAAAGAAATAATTCCTGTGTGTAGCAATAAATATGCACATAGTAGCGTGTATATAAAAACATGGGTTTATATTGCAATTCACATCTTGAAACCACTGGGTTCTGTTGCACTATGAATCTGTAAAGTTTGTTGTGTTTAATTTAGCAACATACAATAAAACAGACAAAATAAAAACATACCATGTGAATCAATAAAATCATAAACCGTTAAGTCCAATTCAGAAATCAATAAGATCTAGCCATAAAATCCAACACAGGCAGACACAAATTAAAAACAAACAAACAAGGGTAATGTGAGGGGCAAGGGATATCGCGAAGCCCCTCCCCTCCTGAGTTCCAGCCCAGCCCCGAGCGAGGCTGAAAAGAGGGAAAGCTCCAGCTCAAGTGGGGAAACAGGAAGTGGTGTCCAAGGCTCTGGCAGGGTAGAAGAGCCTTCGTCCCAGGTGGGACAGGAAGGGGGAAGGAAGGGGGGCAGACCAGTCCCCCCAACTCCGGAACTGCGCAGAAAGCGTCGGGGGAAGAGGATGGGTCTCCCCAAGTTGTTATGCTGGCGCAAGACGCGCCAAAAGCCACTTGGAGGTTCTGATTCAAGCTGAACAGATGTGTCTTTGTAAATAGCACTGCCATCAGCACTGTAAATACTCAGCACCAATAAAAGATAAAATGCAGAGCTGTGTAGAGTCGTTACTCTGAAGTAGCCTACTCCGCCCACCGTGACAGGTAACATCAAAGATCACTAGAGCAACAGCAAACTACAGGCACTTCCAACCTGTTTTTTTAGCATCCATCCTGGTTTGCATTGAAACAGCTACTCAGAGTTCACTAGCCTCAGCTATAGCTATTCTTCAGGCTGGTTGGGATCACCAGCAGAGCAAAAGATTCCCGCAGCTTTGGCCAATACCTGGCTGAGGGACCTCCTTGCTGGAACACCTGATGCTCTGATCGCAGGTGGGGTCTGGTGCAAGGCAGGGGTCAGGCTGTGCTATTGCATTGTTTGCAGGGACACGGGTGGCGCCGTGGTCTAAACCACTGAGCCTCCTGGGCTTGCTGATTAGAAGGTCGGCGGTTCGAATCCCCATGACAGGGTGAGCTCCCCTTGCTCTGTCCCAGCTCATGCCAACCTAGCGGTTCGAAAGCACACTAGTGCAAGTAGATAAATAGGTACCGCTGTGGTGGGAAGGTAAGCGATGTTTCTGTGCACTCTAGCTTCTGTCACGGTGTTCCATTGCACCACAAGCAGTTTAGTTATGCTCAGTGGGTTTTTTCCGGGGGGGGGGGAGCACAGGGGTACTCAGGTGAATCTTTGTACTTTTGTCCATTTACTGTATTTTTCCCCCTCCTGATTTGAACTATAAAATGGTGATTTTCTTTAGTCAAAATAAGAGTACCCCTAAACCAGGCATCCCCAAACTGCGGCCCTCCAGATGTTTTGGCCTACAACTCCCATGATCCCTAGCTAACAGGACCAGTGGTCAGGGAAGATGGGAATTGAAGTCCAAAACATCTGGAGGGCCGAAGTTTGGGGATGCCTGCCCTAAACAAAGCACTGCTTATGCTGGTCACTTGACCCAGAAAGCTGTCTGTGGACAAACGCCAGCTCCCTTGGCCTGAAAGCGAGATGAGCGTCACAACCCCATAGTCACCTTTGCCTGGACTCAACTGTCCAGGGGTCCTTTACCTTATGTTTATTGCATTGTTTGGGCCATCAGAAAATAAATGGCCGGATTGTGCTGAAGTGAGGAGAATCTACCTGAGGGCATTAGGACAGTAAACTAGCTGTAATGTTTAAATAAAATTATTTGTCTAGGTTTCTTAATTGGCAGAGCTGTTACTTTCCATGTCCTCAAGGTACCACTCTTGTTCAGGTACTATAATTTTTTAAAATCTTAACTGAAGTCCAGTCACAATTAAAATTAAAGCAGTTAATGTATTTTTTAAAAAAAATAGGCAGAGAACTCTAGATCAAATAGTATCTAGTCTGTGGCCAAGCTGTCTGAGTTTAATTAGATCTCAAGAATCCTGGCTTCAGATATAGTAATCAGCTTAAGTTAGCCTTTCTGTGTTGTAAGAAACATTGCTGGTGAGGCGATGTGATTAAATATTGGCCCGGGTTCCAGGTTGAATATTTGGCATGGCTCAGAATGTATCTAAACATCACATTTGTGCTCCATTTGCGGAGCACCAAGCATGTAGGTCAGTTCAGAGCATAAATACAAAACCCTCCATTTATGCCGGTTACCCATTCTCTGATGTAATCATCTGACAGCCCATGAATTGCTAGCAAAGGTGGAAGGGTGCCATTTCCGTGCACTCTTCTAACAATCACTTTTTCTTCTATATGCTCCACAATGTGGTAAAACTATGTTGCAGCACATGTTCTCTCCGTGTGTATCTTGACTTTACCATCAGGACCACAGTTATAAAAAATAATAAATGCTTCTGTCTCCTAGTGATCTTTCCCAACGAAAAAATAATTTCATACATTGTCCCTAAATGGGACACATTTATAACATTGCTCCTTAACTCCCCTCCCCACCCCCCAAATTCATCAATCACAACTAATACAAATATTTACAACAGTTGAAGAGTGAAATTAGAAATATGGTAGCAAGATTAGAATCAGATTGGTACTGAAAGGCTTCTAATTTTATTTACCATATTACTTTAGACTATTTGTAGCTGAAAAGAGCCTTGTAAATTTGGCATTCATGTTTCTAGACATCTGCAATATAAATATAATGGATATTTCATCTGAATATGACCATAGCAATTATTATATTATAGCTGCTTCCAGACAGGTGGCTCCTAGTGCTAATAAATCATTGCTCTTCTGCTGCGAGTTAAGCAGAATTGCAGTTTTCTGTGTGTTCATCCTGCTATGTCCCATCCATACTTAGTAGATGTGACATAGCATGCCCTCCAACACCAGAGCTTACTTTTCTGTGGAGGATATGAATTGAAGGGTATCCCTTAGAAACCAGTCTCGATGGGGAGTTGCCACCAGTTTTTTTGTATGCTATACTGTGCTCACTTGTGGGTTTAAGACAGATTGACTGCAGCTAGAAAACAATATAAAAATCAGAACAGTCTGTAAAGATCAATATCATATCAGTCACTGCTTTGAAGTGAGATATTTCATTTTAATATATTTAAAAAGTTACGGTCAAAGGTTAACATCTGCAATAATTTTGTTGCAGTTTAAAACTTCCGGAAATGAATCACTCAAGCTATTTTCCTAGTTGAATATTTACCATTAGATAAATATAGTCACAGGCACTTAGGAAGTATTCATCAGATTTTCAATTGCCCAGCAAATTATAATCTGACAATAGCCTATGGACTTTGCTATATCCTCCTTTTTCACAAATGTGTCATTTCCCAATCCTATGCTCCCCCAAGGATAGATAATACAAGTACAGATAACTGTGGCTGTAATTTCTAGAATTCTGCAGAATTCAAGTGGGGCCTTGCCTTTTGCATTCTTCACTCTCAAAAAGTAGATTGCACTATGACAACATGGGTGAGCCATGGCAAAATGACATAGTTTTATATAAAACCTCTGAATTAATTATAAAACCACTGAATTAAAGAAGCCAGACAAATGATATAATGGTCCATTTTGGTAGAGAGAGATACAGTGGTACCTCGGTTTGTGACCACAATCCGTTCCGCGGAGGCGGTCGCTCCCCGAGGCATTCACTCGCCGAAGGCATGCTTCTGCGCATGCGCGAGCTGCGCATATCGCGTCTGTGCATCCGACACCGCGGAACCCAGAGGGTCCGTGGCGTTCGATCAACGAAGCGTTTGTAAACGGAGGTAGTCGTAAACCGAGGTTCCACTGTATTGCTTTACTGCAAGTCACATCCTTTCACCCAAAAGCCTCCAGATAATCTTTTCTTTATTATTGGCTTCAGCATTGAAGGCCTGAGGCTTAGAATTCAGAACAGATTCTGGAGCTCAGACCTGACATTTTAGTCCCCTTCCTTTTAAGCTATAGGAATGCTGATAAGATCTTGTTATTTTCTGATGTTTGGGCGTGATGTAATGTTTTTATCTTCTAGCTTTCGAACTGAATTCTTTTTAGCATGATCTTATTATAGCGTACTGCTTTTTAATAACTTTAGAACCGTTGTTTTGATGTGCATTGGTGATTTTGTAAACTGTGTTTCAATCTACTAATAGAGAAAAAAGTGGGGAGGAAACGTTCAAATAAATGAAATTAAGCCCTTTATGATAGCACTCATTGCTGATATATCTACTTCTTTTTTTTCTTATAGATCAGTTTCCAACTTTATCTCAGAATGGATCATGCAGACCATCCCATTATCCTCACACGGACTTATCTCCCATCCTGTCTACTGGAGACTCTGATTTAGCCAGCCCATTGTTGCAGACTAATGTCCACATTGACATAAGCGCCTTAAATCCAGACTTGGTCAAAGAAGTTGAGCATGTGGTTATTGGTGCTGACAGCCTGATAGTACATTTCAGTGAAGTAATAGGAAGAGGTAGGTGTTGAGTCTTTCATCTCAAGCCACACATCTCCACATCTAATTGGTGCTCGGAATTACTCTTGCAAACAGTTATGTTTTAACCAGCTGGCAGAACGCCATTACGGTAGATTCCCACTGTACCACTAAGGGAAAGTAGTTCCACAGAAAGAGGGTCATTGCAGAGAAGACCCTACCAAGTCCCTACCAAATGTTTAGGGCCTTGAAAGCTACCAAAGAAACCTATGGCTCATAAGCAGGCAATTGAATTCCATTTGCGTATGTGTGCAGAATGATGAGGATTCCAATCAAAAAGCGCATGTAAGATTGCAGCTTAATTCTAACAAAAGCATGATTATTATTTTTTACACTTGAGGTTAGCCGAAGAATCTAGAGAATATGTAGTGTTTGTTATAGTTCAACATCATCAAGTGTTGAAGGCAGCCCTGTTTAGGGAGGCATTTAATGTTTAATCGATTATTTTATTTTTCTGTTGGAAAAGTAACAGAAGTCTAATCTTATTCCAAATGCAGGGCATTTTGGATGCGTCTACCATGGGACTTTGTTGGATACCGATGGCAGGAAAATCCACTGTGCTGTGAAATCCTTGAATAGTGAGTCATAGTTTTTCATAGCAAACCGCAATGAATTTCAGAGACAACAGAATCAGCTGCCTTATCAAACTGCACTTTCACACCCTAGCAATATTAGTTGCATGTGGGCTATTTTCGGATGGCATCTTGCATATAAAGTTCCCCTAACAATTGATTTGTCTCACCATGTCCTTGTGGAGGAAAATTCACATCCTCCCCACCCCACCCCCAGATAAATAGAAGATTAAAGGAAAGAAAGAAAACGTGCTGGTATCATTTTACACACTGCTGGGCTGCTTTGTATTCATTTTTTATGAGTGAGACAGTTGGAAACTGCAGGAGCAAATTGGCACATACTAGTAAATGGCCTTCTTCTGGCTCTGCACTTGGGACATTTCTATTTATTATTTCTAGTCTATGAAAAAGGAAGGGAGGTGCAATAAAAACAAGGAAAGAATTCTGGAACTACAAATGTATGCTGTGAATGTGTTAATGTATATTCTGGCCATGATAAACATTCATCCAGCTATGCAGATGACAATTCAAATTCAGTTGGCTATAGATATAGAGTTCTGCCTAGTTCTGCAAACACTTAGTAATGTTTCTTATCTGATTAGACATGCTGGATATAATATTTAGAGGAGGGACTATTGACCTTTAATATTGAGAGAGAAATCAGATATTATTTAATAAATGTGTATTTAAAAGAGTTTTGTTTCGTTCTGAATGCGGGGAGGAGGGATGAGTTAAAGGGTAATATCTGGCACTTGTTCCTGTAAATTTCAGTTGTGTTAAAATGTGCTAGAAATGATCTGTATTATGCTACTGCATTTCTCAGGGATTACAGATTTGGACGAAGTATCCCAGTTCCTAAAAGAAGGAATCATAATGAAGGATTTCACTCATCCCAATGTCCTATCACTGCTTGGAATTTGCTTGCCCAGCGAAGGGTCTCCTTTGGTTGTGCTTCCTTACATGAAACATGGGGATCTTCGGAACTTCATTAGGAATGAGTCTCATGTAAGTAGAATCCAGGATGTGCTTCAGTGATATTCTAAAGTTGGCCATTATACATGACTGCAGCTCTGCTCAGCTTAAACACATTAACTGATTTGTTCAACCATCACTTTTAATTGTGGTTAATACAGTCTGGGTTTTTAGCACATCTTTCTGCCATGGAATAATAAGCCAAAAGAATGGTTTAAAGCCATGACGTTTTCCAAACAATAAATAATTTCCTCCCTAAAATACGCCACAAAACTGCCATCCCCATTGAATTGCATTGAATTTTCCTATGAGTAGATTAAAGGTAAAGGGACCATTAGGTTCAGTCGCAGATGACTCTGGGGTTGCAGCGCTCATCTCGCTTTATTGGCTGAGGGAGCCGGCGTACAGCTTCCGGGTCATGTGGCCAGCATGACTAAGCCACTTCTGGCGAAACCAGAGCAGCGCACGGAAATGCTGTTTACCTTCCTGCCGGAGCGGTAACTATTTATCTACTTGCACTTTGATGTGCTTTTGAAGTGCTAGGTTGGCAGGAGCAGGGACTGAGCAATGGGAGCTCACCCCGTCGCGGGGATTCGAACCACCGATCTTCTGATCGGCAAGCCCTAGGCTCTCTGAACCCACAGCGCCACCCACGTCCCTATGAGTAGATTAGGATTGCAATTTTTTTTTAATGCGTTGCCATTAAAACCAGATGCTATGTTTCCTCCACTATGCAAAGTTTAGTTTTCAAAAAGCTGGCGGTAAGACATAGGACAGTAGTCACCAACCTTTCAGGGTCCCTCCTTGCGGAAAAACCCAAACCCATCCACATAGATCCACATAGGCAACATTCCCTACCTCTCAAAAAACCAAATTCAGCCATACATCTTTCTCCCAACACACAAACTCAGCCAGGCAAGCAACAATTCTCCACACCCAAAAAACAAATGCCGACAGGCAACATCTCTTTCCTCAGTCCTCAAACAATAAAACTCACCTAGGTAACATCTCTTGAAAACCAGCCCCACCCATGTAATTTAAAAACAAACACACAACACCCCCCCCCCCAAATCAGGAGGGGACAGAGGTCTTGGTAGCGTGTCAAAGGGGGTGTTTGTGACTGGCCCGATCATAAGCATCATGTTAATGACCCCAGACATAAACCTAATGACATGCTTCATCAGTTGTATTTTGAAACTGACTTCTTTACTATGGTTTTCGTTATCATCAATTACTAAATGTTCTGGTGTATTATGTTATCTAATGAAAATTGCTGCACATGTTTTGTAGAACCCAACAGTAAAGGATTTGATTGGATTTGGTCTGCAAGTGGCGAAGGGAATGAAATACCTCGCAAGCAAAAAGTTTGTCCATAGAGATTTAGCAGCAAGAAATTGTATGTAAGTACAGCAGTATGATTCCACTGTCTGGTGGTGTTTGGCTAAAGTAATGCTTGAAGAATGAACGTTTCACACTGCGCAACTTTATTTGTTGCTCTCGTGTCATGCCATTCCACTTTTGTATACCCATATAACATACAATGCATCGAAGGGCATGAGAAAATGTGAGGGCTCGCAACCTATGGTCAACAAGCTATAAAATCAATTGTCGTGTGTAACCTGTTGTAGACAATTTTAATTGCCAGGCACATTTTAACTAAACAGTCATCTTCAGTGACATAGATTCAAAAAGGCTGCTTCCAACATAAATCCAGAAGGTGCAGTGTAAATAAATACTCCTGTTACCAAATGAAATAATGTACTAGGATCTTCCACTCAAACATTTGAGTTGTCCCTCCTTCAACAACAAAAATATATTCATGCTTTTCTTCTGTGAACACATTTTTTTTTAAAGAAAGAAAGCCTCCTTTGTCAGATTTTATTGCTGCTGGTCCATTTGACTTAGAGATGTTTGCACACAAGCTCTCCAGTGAGCCTAGTACAAAGGAGCTTAGGTACACAGTTCCTTCACTGTGTACCAATGAAGGAACTTTTTTGCCATAACACAGCACCATTTTTGACATGTTTGCTTGTCCACAACATTGTGAACTATTGCCTTTAGAGAGCTTGCAGGTGAATTAACCGTTTCAAAAGCAATTGAGGCTTCATGTCATCATGATAGGTGACAAATTACCTGCCAAATTTGTTTTAGAGAACTACAATTTTCCTCTTTTAGTTTCATTATGCGGTTGCTAAATGCACATCATCAAATGCACATCTTCACTATGTTACTGCACAGAAATAAACACGGCTGAATTACAGAAAGAAAATAAACCAAAGTTCTGTACAGAGGGGCTTTCTGTACATGGCTTTGCTTTGACCTCTGCTATGCGAGAATTTTTATACCTAAGAAAAATTATGCAAAGAATCTTATTAGTGTCCGAGTGACCAGACAGTTGAGTTCATACAATGAAAGATTGGTACAATAGCTGTCAGCATTGTTAATACTGATACATTGCCAACATTATGAATTAATGAGCTTAACCACATTAATTAGAAGTTCACTCTCAAGACATGTGGTGTTTGAGTTCAGTTAGCATAAAAATGTGACTGTCCCTTTGTAGATGAATGTGCAAACTTTTAAAAAGTGTTATTTAAGTATTAAGCATGTCAGTAAAGCAGCTCCATATTCACTATTCAGCTTGCAGGTTTGTTAGCCCACTGGCTTATTTTCACTTCATTTTGATGAGGGTCTTCTAAGATACAAAAGGGGAGAAAACATTCAAGTCACCCAAGGCCATTCAAGTCTGCTTTGCAGCTTCAGTTGCCAAATATAAAAGGGAAAAAATTACCTAGCGAAGAACTAGTGAGAGTGCCTGTGGTCAGATATTGGCTGTAACTTTCCTGCCAACCAGAAATACGTTATACTAGGCCATGACTGGCATGTGGTGATACAGTTGTTTGATTTGGATCACCATGCATGCTCAACTCTTTTTCCATCAGTCTCAAGAGACAAAGGAAGTGCTCCTCCAGGGGTCAAATTCAAACTGCTGGAGAATCACAGCGCCTCCTGTGGTTGCAGAGACTGGTAACTCAAAGCTGCCGTCTCCTGTATTGTTTTTGCTGTGTTAGCAGCACTGACCTCTCGGGGGTGCAAGCATGGGCAGTGTATATGGAGGTCCTGGGCTACCCAGATGGCAAGAACCGCCTCTTGGCCTCACTGATGTGGCCCAAAGGAAATAAGATCAAGATGCTTGGCAGGAGACGTGCAAGGCGCCACCCAACCACTTTAGGGACTCCACTCTGGATTTGTATAGGGTTTAATCCTTAGCTTTCTCCTTCAACTCAGCCCACATGTAACAGGCTACAGAGCAGGTTGGACAGTCTTTTTGATAGGAGCTTTCTCTCGCACCTAAACAATTATAAATTTGTTCTGCCTATATCAATATTTTAGATAGAATGTAAAATACTGAGAATGAAAAATAGCCCAATAGTGCAGCAACTACTAGGAATTTCCATGGTGCAAGCCATGCTGAAATGAGCAAATGTTGCCCTAAGCATACAGGTGTGCTTATCCACAATGACAGTGTCCAGTCAGTTTAATGGTGGAAGCTATGTTTATCGAAAGACACATTACCTAATAGATGTTGTGGGCATTGGTGTTCATTATCTCCAAATACCAGATCACTGCAGCTTAGTTGTTAAGGAAGTGCCATTTATTTTAATGGTAATATAAGCATGTTTGTTAAACAGATATTGCTGTCGTTTGCCTGTTTATTATTTGTTGAAATATGTAACATAGCCTTCCAAAGCTATGTCCTCAAAGGCATTGTGTCGTTTCATTTCCAGATAATGGTATTTATCATTTTTCTAGGTTGGATGAAAAATTCACTGTCAAGGTTGCTGATTTTGGCCTTGCTAGAGATGTCTATGATAAAGAGTACTACAGCGTACACAATAAAACAGGAGCCAAACTGCCAGTAAAATGGATGGCTTTAGAAAGTTTGCAGACTCAGAAGTTCACTACAAAGTCAGATGTGGTAATATGTCTATAATTATTTATGTAGCTCTTGCTGACTTTCCACATTTCAAAGCATTCCTGGAAATATTAAAGGAAAAGAACGACATGGTAGATTAATGCAAAAAGCTTGTAATCCTAAATCAGAACTAAGATTCAGCACTTTTAGCTTGAGGAATAAATCTGACTGGTTTTCTCTTTTTTTGCTTTTGTGCAAACCTCAAACCACAGAATTTTAGAAATGACAGCCATGGTTGGCAAAATTTTAGGACACACCCTCAGTCATAAGCAAACCAATTTGGAAGAAACCTGTAAAAAAAACTTGATCACATTAGCCAGTCTCTGAGGGCTGGTCAGCTTAACCTAACCAGCTCCATTCCCCACCTTCCACATCTTAAAATTCTGTTTTTTTCTGTTTGTGAGCTCCATAAACAGTAGAGGGACTTGTCCCAGCCTTTTTCATCATCGGTCCTTGTTGAGAAGTGTTGTGGATTCCAAACTCTGTGTGTTGCTTTCCTGGAGTCCCTCTCTTCACTTGAAATGTTACTCTGTTCTGGGTAGAAGTTCCCTTATGGTAGACATGACATCATTCAGTGTTGCCCAGCCCTGATCACCTCTTTCCTCTGCCAGCATGCAAGATTGTAATTGGTTCTAGTTCCAAGTAGATACCCTTTACAAATAGCGAAGGGTTGTCCTGTCAAGATTCAGGTTTCCATTTGACCTGGTGTACTTTGCCATATATTCTCGACTAGTTTTGTTGGTGTAAATGCTCTCAAGATATTTTTCTATTTTAAAACTTCTAAGAATTTTCTCCTAGCATATGCTGCAGCACATAGAACTGAATAGCCATTGTGAAGACCAGCCTTCCCCGACAATATATCCTCCAGATATTTTGGAGGCCAATGGCTGGAAATGATTGAAGCTGTAGCCCTGGACATCTGAAGGGCCCCAGGTTAGGGGAAGGCTGGTGTACAACATTAATTTTCTTAACTCTTAGTTCTCTCTATTGTTTACCGCACAAAATTTAATTCAGCCATTGTCAACGTGGTTCCCTCCAGTCCAAAACTTCTGGAGAGTACCAGGTTGGTAATGGCTGGTTTAATTTTTTAAAAAGGTTAAGCCCATAGTAAAATGTGTGTGTGTTTGTGTGTGCTATAGAAAGACCCAAGCTCTTCTTTGTTTTTTTGTTAGTGGTCCTTTGGAGTATTACTGTGGGAGCTGATGACAAGAGGAGCACCGCCGTACCCTGACGTCAACTCTTTTGACATCACTATCTACTTACTACAAGGAAGAAGGCTCTTGCAGCCTGAATATTGCCCAGATCCACTGTAAGGAAATGGTTTATAAAAACCTTATACAAATATTGCCAAGTTTTAGGGATAATGCTGTATAGAGGATAATTCACTTTCCTTGTCTTTCAACTGCAGGTATGAAGTCATGCTAAAATGTTGGCACCCAAAGCCTGAACTACGGCCAGCGTTCTCTGAGTTAGTCTCAGATATAGCCATGATCTTCTCCACTTTCATTGGAGAGCATTACGTTCACGTGAATGCCACCTACGTCAATGTGAAATGTGTTGCACCTTATCCATCTCTTTTGTCATCGCAAGACAACATAGACAGGGAAGCAAATACATGACCAAGCACATTTTTACCATCATGGGGTGGGAAACCATAAATCGTGGCCAATGACTTTTTTTGTCTGTTGGTTTCTGTGAAGGCACTGTGTTTGTTTGTGTTGTACAAATTGCACTACTTTGAGGAGACAATTTCACGTTGCTGAAAGCTATGGATTTCTCTGTTTTCCAGATAAGAATTTTCAAGTGTGGTGGGCAACCGTAGCACCAACACTGCGATTGCAACACCTAATCTAATGCCAGCTATCATTCATTTGTGAGCAATCTAGCTGCTGCTATAAATTACATCATGTACAGCAGATGAATTCATAGATTCATCAGTAACTCAGACTGCCTGGCACTTAAAAAATGAGCTAACACTTGATCAGCAGTCTTTTTCTGCCTAAGGTTGCAAACATTTATCTCATCTTTATTGAAGATTTGTTCTGCCTTCTGTAGCAATTTGGCTGTTTTGAAGGCATAGAATGACCAAATTATCACATTGACCAAGGACCACAATTCTTGTTTTTGCAAAAGAACACAGTATACTAATTGAAATTATCATATGATAAAATTATTGCAGCAACTGGCATAATAGGTCTCTTTTTTTTAGCATTCCCATTCTGTAACGAGGTTTAAAACTTAGAAGTCTCTGCAACCAGTAGGTTAAACAAATTTGTGGCCAACAATGCAGAGGCCTAAGAAATCAGCTGAGTAGTAACTCTAAATTTTAGCAACAATGGCTGTGTGTTACTCAAAGGATTTGCAGCAGGAGAAAGAAGAAGAGCTCGAACAAAGGAAAGGGGGGAGAGAGCAGCCAAACTTGAACCAAAAGGAGTGCAACTGCTCCTAAGCTGGGCATGCCGTTGAGAAAGAACTGAAGAGAGATTTTGACATCGCCCATAACTGCTTGATATATTTGACTGATTCCATAGATTGTGACATGCCATATATGTCTTTATAATAATGACCAAAACACAGGTTTTTATAAACAGTAATTTAAATAATTTTGTAATCTGCTCTTAACTCTTGAGCATCATGTTTCGTTTCTGTTCCTGTGGAGTTCAGTGCAGTCTACTGTATAGACAGTTTGACGTAGGATTGATAGCTAGTTTTGTTGGTGTAAAACCTTTCAAAGCATTCTATTTTTATATTGAGAAGTTTTATTTTTAATTAATCTATATATAAAGGTTTGCACTGTGAACACTTAAAAATATGTTACCAGCTTTTCATTCATAAGTTGTACAGAGGTTAAAAACTTTATTCTGTAAAAAAAACAAAAAACTGGAAAGGCCAGGAGTTACCTGCATGCCACATCCACCCCAAGTGTTAAAAAGCCCATTGCTGGAATTAAAACAACAACCCTCTTCTAAGACCTTTGAGGAGGCGATGCTTATAAAGAATCCAATTATAAGGGAGATTTATTGTTCTTGAAAAGAGAATGCTACACTGAAAGATTTATGATGAAGTTGGAGTGGGTAAGCAAACTACTTGCTGATAATACTGGATTGTATTAAATTGCCACTTCCATTCCAGCAACAAATATTTCGTGCACGCTGAGAGCAATGTTAATTGTGAACTGCCTTAACACTGAAACTTCTGCTGCAGGCAAAAAGAAGAAAAGGAAGATCTTTAGGGGGTCAGGAAAATCATGAAGCCAAGGCTTACCACAGTCATTCTAAACCTGTGTACACTTGCTTTGAGGAATGCAGGGAGATGGGGAATGTAACAGACTATTTATGAGGAGAAATAAATGTTGTGTCTGGGACACTTGTAAATAATATGTGATTCCTGTAGGGATTTGATGTTTGTACATTCATACAGTATACTTGCCAAAAGATGGATGGTACTTGCCTTTATAATTGTGATGGACCTAGTAAACTTAAAATAAACCTAGAAGTTTGTATGCTGGCTGTTTGCTTTAAGTATGCATATAGCTGTTAAAATGAGAGTGGCTTTCCTCCCGCCAAGACTTGGTATCAGTAGGACCATGGAGGGGATATGGAATGATTCCCACCCCATAACCTGGACAGAGGAAGCAGATGCCTTGCAAATTGAGGCTATAAAGAAACAGACTACTTAAGAACCCGATACAATGGATTGGATTCGAAAATGCTAAGACTTGCGCTAGAGGAATGGTTAACCTGCAGCCCTCCAGACATTGTCAGACAACAAACTCCCATCTTCCCTGAATATTGGCCATGCTGGCTGGAGTCCAACATCTGGAGGGCAAACACTCTCCATTCTTGCACCAGAGCACTGCGTGGGAAAATGAAAGTAAGGGTGTTTCTAAAAAGGGGCCTCCTATTGCAAGTGAGTCATAAGGATCTGATATTTATGTGTTCTGGTTTGCCATGTTAGCTCCCACACTCTCATTTTCCCCCCCAGTTGTGGATATCCATTGCTATTCCATGGTTTGCTGTCCACTCTAATGGGCAGAGCTTGACAGACTGTATCTTAGCTGTGTTTTTCTGCCTCTCAATCCTTCTACCAGCAGCTTTTTCCATTCTGGGTATGCGCACAGGTGATTCTGCACGAACTCTTACACAAGTGTATGCAGAATCCTACTAGTGACTATTTTCCTTTCATCAGGGTTAGAAACTGAGATATGAAAGCTAGGAGCGAAATGGCACCTTAAACCTAGGTTATGGGCGCAACAAGAATACAAAGCTGAAAATGAATGAACTGCAGCTAAAATCTTATGCTTATTTTTCACATGGTCAAGTCATCATCTGAAGACTTCACAAAGCAAGCCTTGCTTCCCCTGCCTCCCCTTACCCCTAATATTCTTAAGAGGGTCTCTTCTGCAGTCTTCAGAGAGTGGCTGGAAGTTGGGAGGCAGAAATAGGTCCTCCTTTCCTTCCACTCTGCAGACAAGCCCTGGATTCTCCCTACACCCCCTTTCCTTCATATAAATATATGGCACCACAATTAACACATATTAAAGGCCTATACAGCTAATAGCAGAGACACCCACCTTGAGTGTCCAGTTCGCAAACCTAAGACTTAAGAGTCCTTCAGTGATCCCACTCTAAAATTTGTTTTGATTTTAAGCATCACTCTTTGAGAGTCTGAGGTAGATAACTTTATTTATTTGCACTATTTAAACCATCATAACTAAATGGCTAGTATATTTCAAATCAAAAAGCACACCATACATTAAAAGTACATTAAACAAGGCAACTAAAACAAACAAAACATGTTGGGTTTAAAAGAAAATAAAGTTTTCAGGTCCCCAATCCATGCATGTTTTACTTGGGAGGAAACCCCTTTGACCTTGGTTAGGATTTACTTCCGAGTAACAATGGCAATTTTAATCTGAAATCTTAGACGCAGTACTGTGCCCAGAGCTCAGAAACTGCTCGCGTTTATGAAATTCCCTGTCGCAAAATGCGCCTAGGACAATGGGAGTTTTGAACACTGCCTTTCATCCACAGTCCTTTGGGTCCAATGCATTATGAAGAATTTTCACATATAAGATGGGTGTTCCACATTGCCTATACATGCTTGTTCTGTGAGATAAATACTAGAGAATCCTGTGTGACAGATCAGCCCTCAGTTAACGGTTAGTCCATATGATGTCACTAGCCACAATATTAGTTTATTTTTAATAATAATTTTTATTAGTTTTCAATTACAGGCCAATAATAGCCTCATTTTAACAATACCAATTTAGAATACTATTATTCATACGAATCATTCAAATTCCGAATTATATAATTTAGATAAAGAGCCCCCCCCCGGCGTGTTAGATTTGATGAATTGATTATTTTCTTTATTTCTGCGTTCCAAAACCTTATTAATTTCCATTATTATTATTATTATTATTATTATTATTATTATTATTATTATTTATACCCCGCCCATTTGGCTGGGTTTTCCCCGCCACTCTAGGCGGCTTCCAGCAAATACCAAAATACATTAAAATATCACAGATTAAAAACTTCCCTAAACAGGGCTGCCTTTAGGTGTTTTCTAAATGTCAGGTGGTAGTTTATCTCCTTGACCTCTGATGCAAGGGCGTTCCACAGGGCGGGCGCCACTACCGAGAAGGCCCTCTGCCTGGTTCCCTGTAGCTTTACTTCTCGCAGTGAGGGAACTGCCAGAAGGCCCTCGCCGCTGGATCTCGGTGTCCGGGCTGAACAATGGGGGTGGAGACGCTCCTTCAGGTATATAGGACTGAGGCCATTTAGGGCTTTAAAGGTCAGCACCAACACTTTGAATTGTGCTCAGAAACGTACTGGGAGCCAATGTAGGTCTCTTAGGATCGGTGTTATGTGGTCTCGGCGGCTGCTCTCATTCCGGTCATAGTAATAACCCCTTATACAAGAACTGCAATATTAATAACTTCTATTCGTGCTGACACGTTAAATGATTTTATAAATCTACAAGTGAGGAACTCAAACTATATTCTTGTTCTTCCTTTGTGTGGCAGTTATTCTGTCCGTGGTGTTTCTTCCTGTCCATGTAAGATGTTATGTCTTTCTTTCCCCCAGTTGTTGCTGCTATCCGTCATTCCTTGGGCGGAGCTGATATCCCATTGTTGAGCATATTAGCTTATTAGTATAAGATTATACATTAATCTCTCACAACTGAACACCTTTTCTTTTCACCGATCAGAAAACAGCACATGAAGTGGAATCCTGTTGTTGACCATGAAAAGCAATGGCTGTCAAGCCTTTCAACAGCGCACAGAACTCACGTCACCGAAGTGCAACCATTGATTACTGCCTAAGGAATCAACCTTCTTGGCAGCTTTAACAATTGATCTTAGAGTGTGTTAATTTAATCCAATTAAAAAATACCGTCTTAATATTGACAGGATTGAGTGACGGTTTACATTGAAAGGGCGTGTGTGCTGTATATTTGATAGTGAGAAGAGATTAATTCAGTGCTGGTATTTCAAAGCATTGCTGATTTACACGGCAATGGTAAGCATGTCTGTTTAGAAGTAGGTGCCATTGAGGTCAGTGGAGCATACTCCTGGGTAAATTGCTATAGGTTTGTGGTCTTGTTGGTGCGGTTACATGAGAAGGTTTACAGTTAGATATTTAGACTGCCTTATTCCAAAGTTTCAAGTGTGGCTACTTGTACTGTACACCCACACCCACACACACCCGAACATAGTTTTCCAGTTGTTCAGCATCTGAGATGCAAGTGGAAATCCCCCTCCATTGTTGGCAATTGATTACACTGATAGTTTCGGTCTGGTACAGCAGTGAGGAACCTGTCTTCCTCAGTACTCAGTGTCAACTAGCATGGCCAACGGCCAAGGGTGATGGGAGCAACATCTTCAGCAACATCTCAAGGGTTTCCCCACCCCTTGGTATTTTACCACGAACCTGTAAGCAGCAACGGAGCATATTCTGTTATGCAAGTAACAGAATTTCCCGCATTGTAGAAACAGATACAGGTGGTTATTCCTCAGCACCTAATCACAAAATGACATCTGATTTGGCACATGTACATATGTGTTGTTATTCCAACAAAAAAGAAAGAAAAAGGATGTAGCAAGGTGTGTTCAGACATTTTATATCCACGAGGCAATGCAATTTGAACAAAACTAACTTTGGGCATGAAGTTTCTGAATTTTTCTGTAGTTCTAAAAGTACCTCTACTAATAACACGCTCCCTCCTTTAACTAATTTTTGAAATGCTTTTCCATTTAAAATGTAGCTGGAAACAGGTGGTTTCAGTGCGCTGATAAGCACATGCAAATCCAAATGTACGTGTGCTTCAGCCAGTGAACGCATTCCTTTTTTTTTTTTTTACACATGTTCG
Organism: Zootoca vivipara; assembly: GCF_963506605.1. Taxonomy (NCBI): domain Eukaryota; kingdom Metazoa; phylum Chordata; class Lepidosauria; order Squamata; family Lacertidae; genus Zootoca; species Zootoca vivipara. The sequence continues at coordinate 18,758,554 of NC_083285.1, read as the reverse complement.
GACTACTTCCTGATAGTATAGGGTATAATGTGCTTTTAAAATTATCTTCCTGTGATCAAAGGGTTGGGCTGCGAAGTGGCGACTTGCCACGTACCCTGTGTTTCATGTTCAAACAGGCATTTGAAACTGGATGTTCCACATGCAAGCCGAACACTCCTTGCAGTGTGAAAGGTGATGACGCCTATATACTGCTTAGGCAGCCCATGCCTATAGGTCAGCTTGCTCCCCATATAAGTAGCAAGCTAGCGTAGCGGCGAAAGAAGCCAGGGGAGAGAAGAGCTACATATAAATAAAAATTAGAAGGCTGTTGCATTCTCTCTTTCATGGTCCTCGATCACTATCTTGGGAACTGGGATCCCCAGAGGGCACTTGCTTTTACAAGGTTATCTGCTCTGTCTTCACCAACAGGGAATTATCCATTTACCAAAATGGTTGATACCTCTGGTGCCACTGTTGGTATTAAGAAGAGGAATGTGGAATTAAAGAATATTTCAGGACCATACGTCACTCACCAGTTTGATCTACAGGTACAGATAATGTGAGGTTTTAATTTTCTTTAAAAAGAATCAAATCGGGTGTGAATATTGCTTAAACTGCAGCTTTTCTTAGTGAAGTGTCAGAAGCAACTAATGTGAAAGGAGCACGGATTCCTCTAAAATTTACACCTTATAGGCATGCAGTATTCTGAAGATGCATGCTAAGCAAGGCATAGATACCCACGTACAAATTAAATGTTACTTGTGTAAGCTGTGAAAGGGATAAAGGTAAAGGGATCCCTGACCATTAGGTCCAGTCGTGACTGACTGGGGTTGCGGTGCTCATCTCGCGTTATTGGCTGAGGGAATCGGCGTACAGCTTCCAGGTCATGTGGCCAGCATGGTGAACCAGAGCAGCACACGGAAACGCCGTTTACCTTCCCACTGTAGCGGTTCCTATTTATCTACTTGCACTTTGATGTGCTTTCGAACTGCTAGGTTGGCAGGAGCTGGGACTGAGCAACGGGAGCTCACCCTGTCGTGGGGATTCAAACCACTAACCTTCTGATCGGCAAGCCTTAGGCTCTGAAAGGGATAGACATGTTTAAAAGGCCACTTTTCTGGATAGAACAAACAGAAAACAGGGGCGCCATCATATCCCAACTGAACTTGTGTCTATTTTACCCAGAAAAAAGGCAATAAATACATCTTTGTGTCAACGTACAACATGTCAGGTGGCTTTAGAATAAAGGGAAAGGGTGGGAGAGGTGAGAAAATGAGGAACTCAAAAGCTTTTATAAACATAATTCTAGGAAACGGATGCTATAACAGATCTGAAAAGTAGGATTAGAATAGCAAAGCTATAGCACTTTTGCCAAAGGAAAGAAACCTCACTATTGTACAATTCAACCACCAATATGTCTATTTTAAATGACTACTGTATCCTTTAATTACAGACACACCATTAGTTTATCAACACTGGTGTTTCACAGCACAAGGTCACCTATAATAACCCTGACAACCACCAGTAAGCTATTTTCCCCTTCCCTCAGTGAATAAGTATTGCGGTGGTGCTATCATTGCTTCAAAAGAAATCGTGTCTCCACCCAGTAACTCCAGTGGCATTTGATCTGCAATTGGAATGAAGTTAAAAATTAATTACTCTTCCAACATATTGATTACATGGCTATAAACATAAAAGACAGAGCCCAGAACAATGTACACTGACCCTCTGTTGAAACAGCATGTTTGTTTTCAAAAGGAAACTAATTAAAAGCTTCAAAAACTGGTTCCCTTCACGGATGAGGCAGAGGTGAAAATAAAACCAACAGTGCCATCTAGAGTATCTGATACCCTCTACTGAATGTACAGCATCTATCACAAATCGGCTCCCAACTCCAGCTTCCAAATATATATTTTATATTTAATTCGCAACCACATAAAATAGGCATAGAGGTTGGGATATGGTGACTAAAACCAATTTGTGTTAGATTTTTAAAATCCCTTCCATTAACAGCACATCAGCAGGTATTTCTGTGAAGTCTACATAGCATGTGTATAGGATTATAAAAAGATCAGACAATGGGTTTGCACAGCTGGTGTGCCCCCAAAGGAAATGTGCAGTTTTATTTCTTTTTTGCCACACTAGCCCCCATCCTGGTGTTCCTACATGCTGGACTCACAGCAGTTTCCCCCCCCCCCTAAACTGAGACAAGCTATAGATGAACCGTGCTAGGAAGGGAATGGCAAACGGCCGCTCTGCTGAGAAAGGAGGGGAAATGAAGCAAAATTCATTGTATTGCCCCAAGTATCTGGTTTCCAGATAGGTACATGAAGCTGAAAAAGGCACAGCTAAACCCTCATACTCTAATGTGTCTCTGCAGCTGCCGTTTTCCTGTGCCAGCTGCAATCTGATCCTATGCTTTCCTTGAGACAGTTCAGTGGGGCAGCCAAGAAAACTGCATAGGTTTGCAACCTTAGTGGCAGGCAAGGAGTGCTATTCCCTTTGAGATTAGAAATCTGCTTCCATCCACCTCATTTGTATAGTCTCTCCTCCTAGGGACAATTGGCTGGTTGGTGTTTCATCTAGGGATATCCTCTGGTATTTTGAGTTCTGCAGTGATTTAAAGTGTTGCAGAGAAATCTGTGGAGGATGCAGCCTTATATATTGTGGGTGAGGTCCCAACTAACATTAGAAATTAGCTTGTACGGTACAAGTTCTGATGCAAGTCCCATAGATTTCAACAGGAACTAAGCTAAACTAAGAGGCTGCAATCCTCTACATACTTAGCTGGGTATAAGCACCATTGCATTCAACAGATCTTAGTTCTGAGTACAACAGCCAGGGATTGTGGGAGTTGTCACCCAAAACATCTGAAGAGCCCCAAGTTGAAAGTTACTGCCCATGAAAAGCTAGCATGTAAGAAAAACAGGTTCTAGCCTAGCCTCTCCATTGTGTGGCAGCATTCAGAAGATATGTTTACCGGGTGAAGCTCACAGCCCAAAGTCCCAGAGATGGCGACAACCAAATGTGGAAATCGTCAGGAATCTATTTGTAGCAGCTAAATGAGTTTATATGTACTGTATTATAAAATCTTTGTTAATGAAAACAAAACCTGTTGGTCCTTCAATTGGTCGTTGGTCATGTTACTGTTTCCATCTAATTATACTTAAAAGATTGGCTGCTTTTGCTCGCAACTAGATCAGACGCAGAACCTTAACACAGCTAAAACATGGAGTATGGCCGTGGTGATTTCTTTTAGTATTCATTTGATTCCTTTGTCTGGCTGCTAAAGCTGGCAGAAGCAAAATAAGCATCATTTGACCTTTCCACTTGGCACTGGCTTTTGTCCTAAGCTGCTCTTGTGAGCAAATGTCTCCATTCTTACCATTGCTATAATTGGTTTATGGCAGTCCTCTTTCAATTCACTCACATTCCATTGAGGACTCTTGACTTAGGGAAGACCACAATCCCACAACAAAAGTTGGTTCGTTTTTTTAAAACCAGCTATTTTGCCAATAAAACAAGACAGAAACATCATTGTGTTCTCCTCTTTCTTTATTATTGGGCATAATCCACCCAAAATGAAGCATCTCATGGCTCACAGATTGCACTGCAAGAACTAAGCACTTGGAATTTAATGTGATTTAAAGTGATTTATTTTTGTTTTGTTTTTATTTTAAAACTTTCTGTGTCACCCTTCACCTGAGGATCACAGGGAGGTTTACAATATATACTGTATATAAAAATACATAACACAGTAACAAACAAAACCAATATGGTAAAAATCCCTCAATTTAAAAAGCCATAAAAAAGGTAAAGAGACCCCTGACCATTAGGTCCAGTTGCGGACGACTCTGGGGTTGTTCCAATTAGCCATAGATTGTTCCAATTAGCCAAAGGCCTGGGAGAAATGTCTTTGCCTGGTGCCTAAATATACATAATGAAGGAGCCAGGCAAGACTCCCTGGGGACAGCATTCTGCAGATGGGGAACCACCACAGAAAAGGCCTATTCTTGTCCAGCCACCCTCCAAACCATTAGTGGAGAAGGCACATGAAGAAGGGCCTCCAATCATAATCGTAGGCTTTGGGTCAGTTCATATGGGCAGAGGTCCTTTAGGTACTGTGGCCCTGAGCCATTTAAGGCTTTTTAGGACAAAACCAGCACTTTGAATTGGGCCTAGAAAGGTAACTGGCAGCCAATGCAGTCAGGACAGAATTTGCATTATATGCTCAAAATACACATATTTATTGTCAGTGGTTTTATAGATACTCCCTCAGCAATGTAAAGTCACTTAGGTGAGCAGCTGTCTTGCCATTGGGAGAAAATATATGGCACAATCACATGGATTGGGAAATGGTTCTTTCCAAAAGAGGTTTCACCAAAAATGTCTGGATCAACACCTATAAATGATAATAAATATATCTGGAAACACCATTTCCAAGGTATCTGCAGCAGGTTGATGAGCTATGGCAGGCATGTCCAACAGGTAGATTGTGATCTACCGGTAGATCACTGGATGTCTGCAGTAGATCACTGGTAATCATTGGCTCCCCCCAAAGAAGCTGAACAACTGTGGCTCCCCTAAAAAGAAAGCTCAACATTTTACCTCCTCCCTGAAAAAACTCAACAACTTTGACTCGAACCCCCCCCCCAATAGGCCTTCCTCCCTCCTAAAAAAAGCTCAAGAACTTTGACCTGAACCCAAAAAAGGGGGTAGATCACTGCCAATTTTTAACTCTGAGTAGATTGCAGTCTCTTGGGAGTTGACCACCCCTGAGCTATGGTGAGAATACGCATCTTTTCTTCATAATCTCCACACTAAAATGTTGTAACTGCATGAGTAGGTTTCAAAAAGGGTTTCAGTGGGCAGCTGGGCTATAGTCTATGGAATGTCATTTTCCTTTTTATATTTTTTAGCAAAATTGTATTTTCTGTAGGATGCAAAGTGCCACTTTGATAAAGTGTATGATCTGAGATATAATGGCAATACTTGCATTAGTACTGAACTAATCCACTAATGAAAACAAAAAGGAGTTCTCATCATCAGAAATTTGCAGCAGTTTCACTATCACCCTCCTCCATTGCCCCCTTTAAGAAGGATAATCAATAGTGCTCACCAGTAAATGATCAGGGCACCCAACAACATGAAATAGCTGTCAGTAGAGCATGAGGCGCTTAATCTATAATTCACAGCCTGAATCTCTAGAACTACCTCATAGTTCTCCAACAGTTTCTGATACTGTACTGATTTACAAGCCACTGATCTGCTGAGATGAAGATACCAATGCTGTGTGACTCCTTGTTGAGCTACCTGGTAGACAGACCTCATTCTGTTTGCACAATCTGAACACAGTGGAACACAGAAAGCCACCGGTCCATGTGGCTGTCTCCAGTTTTTCAGACAGCGTCTCTTCCAAAGGTCGTGGGTGTTGAACTTCAGATCTTCTGCATGCAAGGCAGAAGCTATGACGCCCAAATTCAAACCTAATTCGTATCAGCTGCAGCATCCAAATGTTAACGAGGTCTAACCGTGGTTACCTGCAGTTTTAACCTCAACATTAGGAATTGCTATGTAGTATTTTGTGGAGTGTGTCATGATGTATTCAGAAGAACAGACCATCTGGATCAGATCAGAGGCCTATCCATTTCTACAGATGCCTATAGGAAGCATCTTCCCCAAAATGCCAGAAATTTATTACCCGAGACAAGTTGTAGTCTTTCTCTACTCGGGACTGATTTCTATCAAATACACACCCCATGCTGCAGTGAAACAGTCTTGCAGGCTGAACTGTGCTTCTTTGCATCTGTGTCATAAGAAAAGCTGTATCAGCAGTGGACAGCCAACCCCTTTGTGAAGTCTTGCAACCAAGGAAAGAAGGCAAGAGTCCACTCCCTTTATCTGTCCTGCCAGGAACTGGCATTACACAGGGAATAACTCTGGACCTAGGTTTTATTTAGCCAACAGCCAATAGCTGTTGATAGACCTTTCCTCTTTCGAATTTCTCTGATCATTTAGCAGGCTTCTGCAACCTTTAGAGTTGTCTGCCCCTTTTGAGATGGGATAAACAAAACTCTACTATATTCAGATTTATTGATTTAGGACATGAGCCAAAGTAGCTGATCAAACAAAAATGACACACAGAAAAAAAGCTTAAGTGTGTGTTTCCTTAAGTACATTGAGAATCAAGCCAAAGACCCATCTACTTCTGCATCCTGTTCTCACAGTGGGCAGATGCCTGTGAGAAGTTCGCAACCAGGACAGGAGCACAACAACACTCCCCCCCCCCCCGGACTCCCCAGCTTCTTCTTCTTCTTCTTCTTCTTCTTCTTCTTCTTCTTCTTCTTCTTCTTCTTCTTCTTCTTCTTCTTCTTCTTCTTCTTCTTCTTCTTCTTCTTCTTCTCTTCCACTCGTAGCCAAGTAAGTTGCCTTCCATGAACACAATTTTAACAGTAAATCCGTAAATGAATGTAGAGGCCAATTCTGGATGCACACATCCTTCCACAGTTGGGGCACAGTTTTCCAGGTGGGAGTTGATCACGGTGAAGGTTTGCCAAGCATGCCTTCCTCTTAGCATGTTTCTCCCTTTCATCCTGAGTTCGAGTGTCTTCAAAGCCCATTACATCTTTGGTAAAGGCTGTTCTCCAATTGGCCAGTGTTTCCCAGTTGTCGGCATAATGCTGGTGGACACACAAGAGAGGTTTAAAGACTCTCTCAAGGCAAATCTAACAAAATGTAGTATAAATACTGACAACTGGGAAACACTGGCCTGCGAGTGCTCCAGTTGGCTCCCCAGCAACTGGTATTCAGAGACATAATGACTAATATATAGTCATCACACAGTTAATATAAAAATTGTAAAATAAGTTACATATCAGAAGTGTTCTTGTTTTGCTGCCCACTGTAGCTTTCTTGTGGTGCACATAATGTTCCTATATAGAAATTTAAGAAACAAATTAATGTGTGAAGCAACCTTCAACTTATTGCAAGTTTTCCAACTGACCCAAAGTTAAACGATATAGCAACTCAGTCTAGAGAGTAAGATGCACTTTGTAGTCAAGTAGGGTTAGAAACCTTTTATTTTTTAAAAAAGAGTGAGATCCTACCTGGTTGGTGGGCTGCCAAATCTAGCAGGTCAACACAAAGTTTATGTCTGGAATTCAATGGCTTTTCATACCCAGGTGCTGATTATTTGGCAAACATAATCTTACTGACCAGACAAGTGAAATACTGGCTGCTTTACAACCCTATATTTAACTCCACACGAGTGAACACATCTCTTAGGTTTCCCTCTTTAGTGGCCATAAATTATGCTGCTAATATAGAGAAACTAGTATTGTAACAAAACTACGTCTACTCAGAAGTAAGCCCTATTCAATTCAATGGGACTTGCTCCCTGATTAATGGGGTTAGGATTGTGGGTTAAGAGATTTAAATGTATGGAAAATTGAAAATGCCCATGGATTGGCACCGAAGGTTTAAGGGAAGGTGTTGGTTAACTTTTTAAAAACAGAAACGAAAAGAATTGCCAGTTTAAAATCTGTCACGTGCCCATCTTACCAGCTAAACCCAGATGTCACAGAAAATGTAGCATGTGTGTACGAAGATTTCTTTTTCTTGCCAAAAAGGTGTGGTGTAAGAACAAATGACTCCTCGGGGAGACTCTGCTCATCCCTTGAGGACAGTGTTCAAAATTAGCCATGCACCAGGTGCATTTTATGTTAGGAGTCGTCCTACACACAAATAGGACCTTGGCAAAGACACATGCCCGACTGGCATGTTCTCTCCCTTCTGGTCGATCGTTTGGGAGCTTCAAAAGCTTTATCCAGCCCGAACATCACAGCGACTGATGCCAATTGACATCAGCACACTCAGGGATCCGCAGAGTATTCGCAATTTGCGTAACAGACCTCAGCAACTCAGCATTTGGCTAATCTATTTACATATCATACACTCATGGAGCACTGCATCAGACAGCAAAGAGAAAGAACAAAGGACAATAGTCCCACTTCACAGAACACAGTAACACAAACATCCTGTCTCTGTCACTTCTCACACTGTCATGTGATAGACAACAATCCCATGACTGCAGACACAGGGAATGAATCTCCAACATTTTACAACTGGCTACCAGCCACTTGCAACAAAACAAAGATGCCTGGGTGCCAGGATGGTGCCTGACATCACCATCTGAAGGTTCATGCCTGCGGATCATTGGATCTGGACTGTTTTCACACACTAATACCACGTCCTGTAGAATTCTACCAGTTATATTTTATCTACACAATCAGAATGAAGTTCAGGCACCAAAATGCTTTTTTTGCGCAGCCTGAGCAGGAGTGGTGAACAACATTATAGTTAATTGTTGTAGCTTGTCTTCACTTAACCCATCCCACTGCCCTGCTCACAGTTGTGAAGAATATTCTTATGTTATGAATGGTCCATGTCACTATTAAGAAAGAGGTAGGAATAGGCCAATATATATGTAGACTGTCCCTGGATAAAGTGGCTTTTCTTTTTTATGTTCTCAAAGCTAGTTCAAGGTTGCCATCTGAACTAGCCAGATGTTTAACTGATAATCAATCACAGTCAGTCCATAATTTGAAAAATAAGACTTTAGATCCGTCTTGCCCCAAAATGGCAACTAGACATTCTGTTTTGGCAGCTGCAACCTTGGCTTAAGGTGCCAGTTGGGGCCCTAGCCTATATATCTGAGTTTCTAACATTGCTGGAGGAGAGGAAAAAGCACCCTGCTGGAACAGACTACAAAGGCCCCTATAGCTCCAGCATCCTCATAAGTGAGCCAGGGCCAGCCTACACATGAGGCAAGGTGCAGCGACTGCCTTAGACTGCCAATTCAGCAGGGCAGCAGATCCCAATGTCGATATTTCTTGCTGCCCTGCTCCCAATGACAAACTTTCTTCTTCCCTGGTGGGGAGGAACAATTTTGAGGTCCCAACAGCAACAGACCCGGCAAATGTCCCTATTTTCCAAGGGCAGTCTCAGATTACAGAAGCTCCCCAGTCTCTGATTTGTCCCACTTTTCCTTAGGATGTCCCTATTTTCATTGGAGAAATGTTGGAGGATATGGAGTTATGCAATCCCCGAGTCAAGGAGATAAGTAACTATATACAGTGGTACCTCGGGTTAAGAACTTAATTCGTTCTGGAGGCCTGTTCTTAACCTGAAACTGTTCTTAACCTGAGGTACCACATTAGCTAATGGGGCCTCCCGCTGTTGCCACGCCGCCGCCGTGCAATTTCTGTTCTCATCCTGAAGCAAAGTTCTTAACCTGAGGTACTATTTCTGGGTTAGCGGAATCTGTAACCTGAAGCATCTGTAAACTGAAGCGTCTGTAACCCGAGGTACCACTGTACAACCTTTATAAGAAATCTGAAAGCATTTTTTTATATAAGAAATCTGAAAGCAAGGTTTTTTTTAATGTTTAATGTTTAATTATAATTTATTTATTATGTTTTTATCCTATGTTGGAAGCCGCTCAGAGTGGCTGCGGCAATTCAGTCAGATGGGCGGGGTATAAATAAAATACTACTACTACTACTACTAATTGCACACCCTCCAACATTTCTCCAATGAAAATAGGGACATCCTAAGGAAAAGTGGGACATTCTGGGATCAAATTGGAAACGGTCCTTGAATGTGTAATGTTTTACAGTGGTACCATGGTTCCTGAATGGCTTAGTTGTTGAACAAATCAGCTCCCAAATGCCACATACCCGGAAGTGTTCCGCTTTATGAACGTTTTACAGAAGACGAACGTCCGACACAGCTTCCGCTTGAGTGCAGGAAGCTGCTAGAACCAATCAGAAGCCATGCCTTGGGTTTTGAATGGTTTCATGAGTCAAGCGGACTCTTGGAACGGATTAAGTTCGAGAACCAAAGTACCGCTGTATTATGTTTTTATATATGTTGGGAGCTGTCCAGAGAATAATAATAATAATAATAATAATAGCAGGGTGCATCTCTATTTTCATCTGAGAAATGTTGGAGGGTATGCAGCAACTCCTCCCTGTTTGGGGTTCCCAACCACCGAGAAAGAAGCGCCGAAAGAGGGGGGAAAATCAAAGGAATAAGAGATGAAAAACCCTGAAACTGCAAAAGGCTGACAACTTGGGGAGTTGTGTAGGAGGGGGAGTGAGGAATAGAAGCTACAGAGTCAGGAGGCTGGAGCGTCAACGAAGCCCTTTTATACCGTCCAACATTTCTCCAACGAAAATAAAGATGTCCAATTCATTCATCATCATCATCATCATCACTACTACCCGCCCACCTAACTGGGCTTCCGCCAGCCACTGTGGGCAGCTTCCAACATAGATAAGAACATAATTAAACATTAAACGTGTTGTACATTATACTGTAGTAGACTAGTAGTTAACTTATCCCGTTGGCGGGGCGGGGGTCCCGTTCTTTCTCCAGAGCAGAAGCGGCCGTCCCCCTCCCGGCGATACCGCTCTGCGCATGCCTCCCTCTCCGCCCGCGCCTCCCTCCCCCGCCTCTCTCGGGGACGCGCCCGGAGCCCCGCCCTTCCTGCTCGAGCGAAGGCGGGTAGAGCTGGGCCTTTACTGCTGCTGCTGCCGCTGCCGCCGCCGCTCTTCCTCCTCCTCTTGCCGTTGCTGCTGCTGCTGCGGATTCGGGTGCCGCCGCCTCCGCCTCCCCCTCTCCTCCTTCTCGTGGCCGGACAGGGGAGAAAACGAAGATGGCGGACCTGGAAGACCAGCTCTCCGAGGAGGAGAAGGTGAGGCGGGTGTCGTCGCCCTGGGGGGGGGAGCGGGGCTGCGTCGCGAGGGGCGGCGGTTGCTGCGCCTCAAACTGAGGGGGGGGGGGCTTTCTTCCTTTCCCTCGGCCCCGTGAAGAGGAAGGAAATGGGGCCCTTGTCAGCCGATGGCCGGGCGACGAGAGGAGGAAGGCGCCTCTCCTGCTGCTGCTGCTGCTGTCCGAGGGCCCTTCCCGCCGCTCCTTGTACGGTGCGAGCGCTGAAAATAGGCTCCGGGCGCCGGGCTGGGGCTGCGGCAGCAGAAGCGAGGCAGGCGGGGCAGATCCGGTGTCTGCTGGGCGAGACTTCTCTCCCCTCGGCTCCTTTCTTCCTCCTCCTCCTCCTCTCGGCTCCCCCCCCCTTCTCTGAAGGCCCGAGCTGATGGGTGGAGGGGGCGGGAGAGGCTTAGGGGTTTCGCCGCCTCTCCTCCGCGACCGGCCTTTCCCCCGGCTCTTCCGGGTGTGAGTTGGGCAGGGCAAATCCCGCCACCACACCAGGGCTTTGGGGTGGGGAGGAAGAGAAATAACCATAGGGTGTTTCTTCTTCTTCATGGAATTGTAGATTTGGAAGGGATCCTGAGGATCATCTAGTCGCAGCTCTTGGGGTGGGAGGAAGGGCAGCATCAGAGCAGATTGCACATGCAGGTTGCATGCTGTATTTAGTTGGAGCATATTTTTTAAAAATTATAAAGGGTGGGTCTTCTGCCCCTTCTCTTTCATGTTTAGTTCATCGGTAAATTCTGATGCATTTTATCTATAGTCCCAGAGAAGGATGGGTTATATATTATATATTATAATATATTATATATTAATGTGTGATCAATTATTTCATTTCGAGTGTGTGGTGTAGGAGCTCTGCTGAAGAAAGGGTGCTGTCTGTCTCCCCTGTCACACATTCCAGGGCCCCTAGTCCTGTTAAATTGGGTTTTGAGGAAGGGTTGGTTGGAGGGGTTTGTGCTTCTTTGTCCCAGGCACTGAGTACCTGAAGGATTTGAAGCATCTGATTCTTTCTTCATTCATGGGTTTCATTCTTTCAGCCTTGCCCTCCTTAAAGATGCTCTGTAGACTTTTGGATATGATGGCTCAGTGTGACTTTGGGGAGATGGGGCTCACATGTTACATGATAGCAAACTGATGTTTGCCACCAAGCATACTTGTGGATCCATCTTTCTGGCAAGTGTACTTGTAGCATGTGCACGTTTACAACAGGTGTCTGTCACTTGCTTCTACTGTACAGTGGTACCTCGGGTTACAGACACTTCGGGTTACATGTTTTCAGGTTGCGTACCACGGGAAACCCGGAAGTACTGGAAAGGGTTACTTCCGGATTTCGCCGCTTGTGCATGTGCAGAAGTGCTAAATTGCATCATGTGCAGAAGCAGCGCTGCGGGGTGTGGATGTGCCTCCATCACGGATTATGTCCTCAACCCGATTTTCCACTGTACTTTTAGATTTCCGTTTGAAGTTGCACCTTAAAATGAAAGTTCCTCCACAGTATCTGGAAAGGGTAATTGTGAGTGTATTTTGCAATTGTCATCCGTAAGAGGGGACTCCTTCATGATAAATACTATAAATGTCAATTCCTTATTATTGAATTCCACTGCCCTATAGGAGGGATGTCCAACCGGTCGATCGTGGGGTGTCCCTTGTCGATCCTGTTCAATCACGTGATCCTGATTGATCTTCAGAAACACACACACACACACACACACACACAACTTTGGCTCATCCTCCCTCCCAAAAGCTCAACAACTTTGGTCAATTCAATGGGTAGATCACTGCCAGTTTTTTTATAGCGGGAGTAGATCGCAGTCTCTTGGAAGTTGGATGTCCCTACCCTATAGTTAAAAATGCATACCATTATTTTCAAGAGAAAGTGCCAGGCTGAGGAACACCAACACATAAAATAAGTGGCTTGCTCACTTTTGTCTCTCCATTTGAGCTCGTATTAACTGCAGTTGAAAATGCAAGAGATTTTAGAGCTATTGGATAGTGGTCTAAATAACAAGACAATGATGCAGTGTTTACATTGTCTTTAGGTATTACACTATCACTTTCCTATCATCAAGTTTTCAAGACTGAGCTAGCTACAGAAAAATATGTATGTGTTTATGAAAAGCTTTTTACAGCTTTGCCTCTTAATACAAGAAAATTCTGATGTGCAAGGAGAAATTTTTTAAAAAGAAACTAAAATAGCTTAAGTGACTCATTCTAGTTCCTGTGGGTAATTGTGTGCATACAGTTCAAATGAAATTTGTTGAGTCTTAAGTTCTGTTTTCAGGTCTTGTCAAGACATGCAAGGAGGTCGTCTCCCTTCTCTAACATGGTCTTCAGTGGCAATCCTAAGCGACCATATACTTCAGAGTTAGCCTTATTGAACTCAGATGGACTCAGTATAAGATTTGGCTGTGAAAGGTATTCTTTCATGTTGCCTTAAATTTCTAATGGTACAGTTGTGCTGTGTAGTTCTGTTTACATGCACCTCTGCCCTGAGTAAGGAGGCAATGCAATGCCTGCTTATAGAAATCACTTTCTTTTGGTAATAGAAATTATTAGCTAGACACAACCTTCTTATTAGGTTGAATAGAATAAAATAAAAGGAAGTTGCCTCATAATTTTTTGCTTAATGTAGTAGATTTATGTCATGTTAAATCTGTTACATTTTTAAGTGCCACAAGGTTGTTCTCGTTACAATGATATTGCTTCTTATTCTCTTCTCTAGTGTTCATTATCATGTTGGTAGCCAGTGTAGCACCTTTAAGACTTATTTAATACGATCCCTCCTTAGTGACTCAGTCAGGATTTTAGTGGCCATATTTTGTACTAGTTGTCATGTCTGGACCACCTTAAAGGGTAGACCCTTGTAGAGTGCATTACAATAATATAGCCAAGAGGGTGGATCACTGCAGCCAGGTTATTGCAGTCCATGAAGGGCTATAGCTGGTGAACTAATTTATTGAAGGAAGGCACTGAAGTGACCTGAGCCTGCAGTGGAAATGCTGGATCCATGGCCCACAGCACCTCTATCCTGATTCAGCTTAATTTATTTAGCCCTCCAGCCCATCACTGACCCTAGACAGCAGTCCAGCACTTGGACAGCCTTCACCTGATTATGATAGCATGGATGTAGAGCTAGGTGTCATTGTCATACCAATGGCAAATTCCCTCCTACAGCAGATTCATATATATGTTCAAAAGCATGAGGGACCCCACATCAGAATTACCAAAGAGCAGAAGTCTCCCAGCTATCTCAAAATGGCCTGGAAGGTAGGAGTTGGTTCAGATTGGACATTTGCTCTGGCATCACATGGTCCCTTGTGCCAACTAGTTTGCTTTGTTTGTGTTCAGGGAAGTAGCACAAAAAAACAGTTAGCGATTGCTTATTAACCTAAGATTCCAGTATATAACCTAAGATTGCAGTTTATAAATAAAGCATGATGAGGGAAGTATGTATAAATAGAAACAATGAAAACCCACAATAAACCCTGTACAGTACAAGTATTTTCTGCAGCCTTTTCAGAATTCCGGTAGATAAATGCATATGAGGCATATGAGACAGAAGCTCAGAAGCATTTATCTACTGGAATTCTGAAATATATGAGAGCCTTGGCAATTCTTTCAGCAATATATCAGGAATACTTATATTTTCATTTGGAAACTGAATTATAAATTTCTCTACTTGTTGGCTGAAATGGAAATAAGATGCTGATTAAGAGAAGCAGTATCTGACTTCTCACCAAATTAGTAGAGATTTATATTGTACAAGATATTCTCTGAAAACTGGGCTATGATAGCACTCAAAAGCTATATTGCTTGCTCTGGAGAACCCAGCTCCCTGGTACAAGGCAGTTTTCATTTGAGATACTGCTTTATTATGAATTTTCCTTTTCCTGGTTCTAGGCTAGTTCGCTTGTTCTTTTGCCTGCTACAACAAAATATTAGTTCAGAATTTAAAGTTCTGTGGCTGAGACAGAAGAACACCATTGAGGTGGATTTGTCTATCAGTGTAAAAATGTTGACTTAGTTTCTAGGATAAGTGAACAAAAGAAAATAGAATGTTTCCTATACCTTTCTTTGGCCTACTTGCATCCTACTGAAAAGTTTCTTGGGTGGGGGCGGTCTTGAACAATGCAGAATGAATGGGGTTCGGGGACTGCTGAGGAAGTGGGGAATTGACTAAAGCTGAACTGCCTTTCACTCTGCTCCCCCAGTAGAGTCACTTCTTTGGGAAGGGCAGTAGATCAGCAGTAGAGCATCTGCTTTGCATTCAGAAAATCCCAGGTTCAGCTTCCAGTATCTCAAGTGATGGGTGAGAGAGACCCCCAGTCTGAAACTGAGAGCCACTGCCAGTCACTCTAGAGTCTAGACAATATTGAGCTAGGTGAACCAGTGCTCTAACTTGGTATAAGGCAGCTTCCTCTGTTTGTATGCCACATGGTTCCGGAAAGCCACTCCCATCACTCTCTGGGAGAGGCTATTCGGGAGGATAAAGGCAGCCGCAGAGGCAAGGACACTGGAGACTTTTCTTCTGTGAACTTTCTTCCATTCATTTACCTTAGAATACCATAAGCTGTCTTCGCTGTACACTTCTTTAAAAGGGGAAATTCAGATGCATTGAGTAATAGTTAAGGGTGTGCTTGATGGAAAGAATTTGAGGAACTTCCTGTTTTTCCGAATTCGGGGCACCACTTCGATTGTATACTAAATTTTCCTGCCTCATCAGATTTCATTGGCTTGGTTCAGGCATAACCAAGATTTGTTTGGCAGGATCAGGAGCAAATCCTGCACACCTTCTCTCCACTTTCACGTTTGGCTTAATGAATAACTTCCTGGTTTTCAGAAATGATAGCTGTGATTACATCTGAACTGGAAGACCACAGCTTGCTTACGCCCTGTAAACAAGGAGTAAATTATGGAGGGCTTGTTTGTTTATTTGAGGGAACCAAAATAGTGCCCCTATAAATACTTTTCACAAAAGGGTTATTCACGCAGGCACTTTAATTACAGTCTCGGAGTTCCATGCATTGGGACTACCATGTAGAGGCTGTGCAAAATCCTTCTTGGAAGTCCAGTGGTACCTTGGGTTACAAACGCTTCGGGTTACAAACACCTCAGGTTACAAACTCCGCTAACCCGGAAGTGGTACCTCAGGTTGAGAACTTTGCCCCAGGATGAGAACAGAAATCGTGCACCGGCGGCAGCGGGAGGCCCCATTAGCAAAAGTGCGCCTCAGGTTAAGAACGGTTTTGGGATAAGAACGGACCCCTGGAATGAATTAAGTTCTTAACCCGAGGTACCACTCTATTTCTGTTCTTGAACACTTTTATACCTTAAATTTTAGAGTGCTCCTGAGTGAATCCAGTGCCAGCCACTTCAGAGCTTCTGAATGGATAACTACCAAAAGCAGCACATTTGGTGCCAAATCTAAATATCGCTAAAAGGAAACCATGCTTATAAATCAGCAGGACCGCACTCTAAGGCTTCTGATTGTTTATTTGTGTCGTAGCTTTACGTGTCCCCCACTTGACGTCGTATGTCCTGCACCTGATGTCAGGCAATCAACAAGTGGGCATTGTGGAAGGAAAAGGATTTTCTGCAGACCAGATTGGGAGGCCTGGTGAGCATAATTAGGTCTGTGGGCTGGATGTTCTCCACTTGGGACTTCTCACCTTCATGAGTTGTGCACCCTGTTGTAGGAAACTTGACAGTGGCCAAAATCAAGGTGAAACATGCATACCATGTTTTTACATGTCATGTTGCCAGTGCTATAGACTTAAAGGGTTTGCAGATACCATAGTGAGGAGCCTTTGCATATCTTCCATCAGCATATCCACTCAAAGGATATGAAGGGAAGGATTGGTCAATGATGGAAAAATTGCCTTCCAGGAAATCTCATTTCCTATAAATGATCTTGCTGAGGAATCCCAGGGTTTCTTGGAAATGGATATAGTTTGAAAAACACTGCTTATTCAAAGACTGCAACAATTACATTTTCACAAGGTCTGTTCCAGGATTCCCAGGAATTTGTAAGTGTCTGTCATAGAGCATTCTTCCTTTCGAAACACCATTACACATTTTCTTGCAAGCACTGCTATTTGATCCCTTTAGGAATCCATTTCCAGATTGTCGACTGTAGCAAACTATTTGGTTACTAGGACAGGTAAAATTTCAAGCCTTCTGTGTTTCAGTTTAAAGTATTATCTGAATAAATGGAACATGGCAAGCATGGCAGGGGGAGGAGAAGTGCTATAAAAAGGAGGCTGATAGAGATAAATGGTAAACTATATTGCTGGTTCTAGATTCAGGTAGGTAGCCGTGGTGATCTGACACAGTCGAAATATATAAAGAAATTGTCCAGTAGCACCTTAGAGACCAACTAAGTTTGTTCTTGGTATAAGCTTCAGATATGAAGAAGATTTATATTGCTGGTGTATTTGCTATGTAAGGTTGTCATATTTAATGTGAGAAGGTCTGTGTGCTTTTAGAAGGGAGAATTTCTACCACTGTAGCACCCCAGAGCTATACTTGCTGAAATTCTGTGGAACTACAGCAAATGTAACCCACATGTCCCATGTTGAATCTGACAATTGTATGAGCTTGGAAGATATATAGGGTACCTTAACATAACTGAACACACTGCAAATGTAAAATTTGAGTATAGTTTATTGTATCGTTGACCCTCCAGTTCTTGACCATTGCTTTTTATTTTGTTGCCATTTTTAATAATTTCTTCCATCACAGATCTCAGGTAAAATTAAATTTAAAACAACAATACAATAAGGAAACCAAGCAGCTAAAACAATGGCTATATTACACTGCAAATTGGATTTTTATTTAAATCTGAGCTGACAATTAATGACCCACAAATACTCAAAAAAATAACCATGTTTTAACTTGACACCAAAACATAGAAATAGTTGGCACCACCAGTGATATCTCAGAGGGGAGGACAGTGAGGGTACCACCATGGGGAAAGCCCTTTCCTGCATCCCCACAAAATTTGTGACTTCTAGAAGTGGGACACAAAGAAGAGCCTCCCCAGATGATCTTCAAATGGGTGGGGAACTTCCAGTCCACAGGCCAATCTTGACCTGTCAAACCATTTCCCCTCACATCGCACCCACCTGTCAATCTGTTGGTGTAATTTATAATGGTGGGAGGCTGTCGTTTAATTCTGTGTTGGGTGTGCACACCTTTTTCCCAGCAGAGGAACAGGAGAATTTAATCCCAAGCGAGGTTAAATCCTGCTCACTTTGGTTGTGTGCGCCCGTTCCCATTTTTGAAGGCATCTACTGTTCGCGCAGTCAGTGCTTGCAACATGCAGCCCCCCCCCCCCCCGCCAGCTGATGAGAAGGAGAGAAAGAAGCACTTCCTGGCCCTATATTTAGTCCTTCTTAAAGCGCCATGGTTAGGGCTGGCAGTGCCACTTGCACTGTGGTTCCCAGGCTGGCTGGCATTAGGGAACACAGCACAAAGGATTTTGCCAGGTATGTGGGACAACCCACATGCCAAACGTGATGTCATAACAGGGTGGTTGACCTCCAGAGCCATAAAGTCTTAAAATCTGGAAAGGACAATATAGTAAGACGTGCATCTTCATATATCTTGGTCTCAAGTGTTTAAGAGCTTTACAAGTTATTACTAACAGCTTGATCTCAGACCGGAATTGTTGTGGCAGCGG
Source organism: Zootoca vivipara (assembly GCF_963506605.1). Classification (NCBI taxonomy): domain Eukaryota; kingdom Metazoa; phylum Chordata; class Lepidosauria; order Squamata; family Lacertidae; genus Zootoca; species Zootoca vivipara. The sequence goes on along the minus strand of NC_083285.1, from coordinate 18,740,121 downwards.
TACAAAACAGGTGTCTCATAGCTCTGACAAAAATGATTTATTTATTTTTCAAACAGTGCCTTTTTGCGATTATGAAAGGAAGCTTTAAGATCTGTTTTATTGGGAAATAACTTTAGTTCTGAAAGGCTACATTTTGAAAAGATTTCCAAACAAGGTGGCACAAACTATGAGGATTACATTTTTGTGTGACTTTTTGGGTTTTATTGTTACATGCAGTTCACGACCAAATCCAGGATTTCTTGGATACTGAAGGCTACAGTTCTTAGTATAGCCATATATAATGTAAGATATGGGCAAAAGATGCAGCATTTCACACGTTTTGTAGCCAATCAGCTCAAGATTGAACTTCTTTCTTTCTTTGATGTAATCTGGCTGTTCTCTGAGTCGTTCGAGGAGGCAGCATATGACCAACCCGCTTTTCTTTCTGATATGGCATGAGTTGCTCAAGACAACTTAGTGAGCTTCATGGCTGACTGGAAATTGTAAACCACCCACAAGTCAAATATTGTGTTTACCGCACTGCGTTGACTCTGGTGGCCTACCTAGGTGTCATGAACTATATGTTAGCATGCATTTCATGTTGTTCAGTTGTAAAGCGGGATGGTTAGAATGCAGAGTGCAATGCAAAGAATCAGAAGACAAGAAGAGGATGCAACTTTTCTCCTATCAGAGCCTGCTTCTGGCTATGATCCTGGCCAGAAGAATAGCAGGCCAGGGACAGTGGGTTAGGGTATGTGGAAGTTCTTCAGTTTGCATTACCCCCCCCCATGTCCCAGTTTATATCTGGCCAGCTCCTGTGCTTGAAATTGTTCTATTTTGTTTATATCTTCCTGAGATCTTTTCTTGCTGTCATTTAATAGTCATGTATTTTGTTGATTCATATCTAAACTACTGTAACTTGACTTCAAGAACTCACAATGGCACTGATGTGCACATTGTCATTGCCTTATATAGGCATGTACATGCCAGGTTTTTTCTTTTTTGCCTGAAACCAAATCAGTTTCCGTTGTGGTCATAGTCAGGAAGGCTAGTGGTAAGAAGAGCATTTCAGTTTATGTCATCTCAGATATGCCTTGAAAAAACACACACACACACACACACACACACACTACATGCCTGCTTTTAATATTCAAGAGGAGGTGGAATAGTATGTTTCCGACAAAGTCCAGATACCATTCTTGAAGAAACAACACAGGACTGACTTTTGGGTTTTTAGAAATGCCACCCCATTATCTTAACTATTTCTTTTTAAATGCAAAGTAATTACTATATATGAAAGAGCTGTTTGAACATACAGTGATACCTCAGGTTAAGAACTTAATTCGTTCTGGAGGTCCGTTCTTAACCTGAAACTGTTCTTAACCTGAGGTACCACTTTAGCTAATGGGGCCTCCCGCTGCCGCCACGCCGCCAGAGCACGATTTCTGTTCTCATCCTGAAGTAAAGTTCTTAACCCGAGGTACTGTTTCCTGAAGCGTCTGTAACCCGAGGTACCACTGTACTTGTTCTTAACGGTTTCTTAATTAAAGTCATTTTATCATGCATGCTAACATGTCTTCTCAAAAGTGTATTTCATTTAAATGAGTGGGACTTGTTCCCAAGTAATGCTGAGGATTGCAGCCTTGATTGTATAACGCTGAAATCAGTTGGGATTTTGACCTGTATAAATCCAAATCCAAATGAGTAACACCTTGTAATATCAATATACTATTATGCACTTGATGAGGAGCTTTGAGCGTTTTATAAAGTGCAGTAGTTCAGACATTCAGTATGGAAGAGATGACTTGGGAGTGGTAGCAGTGCAGGAAATCATCGGTTGAAGCAGCAAAAAGTCAGTCAACTATAGACCTGCCCATGCTAGCTCATCCCTTAAGCCAGAATTGGCCAAGATTGAGACAGGAGACAGAGCTTCTCTATGTCTCAGCAGAAAGCCAGTCTGCCTTGGAAGATGCTGTAGAGGGATTTTTTGAAATATTGAACTGTGTACAAATACTTTTAAATAAATATGTTGATGATGCTTCTGGCAATTATTTAGGACATGCTTTTTAAACACACATGTAACCTTGTTTTGGTGAGACGTCACAGAACTACGTTGTGTTTCCTATTCCAGAAGATAGTCCTCCAGCTATGCCTCAGGGATTTTCATGCCCAGTGAAGTTCAGATTGTTACATTTTCTATTACAATTCTGTCTTTAATAGTACCTTTGAGAATGTTTTGTGCTGGTTATTTTGTGTTGGAAATGCATTTGGTCTGATTTGACCGTAACAGGCAGTAGAAGTATTTCTTCATCTCGCAGAGCATCTTGCTATTTTATGCTTCCTCTTCTAAATTAACTTAGCCAAACATCTCTCTTTAACACAAGACTTTGCATTCTCAGGTGGTATTAGGATGTAATTTGGAGCTCAGTTATTTTCCAGTTAACCTTTTAAAGTTATTATAGAATGAAATAGATTTCTCCCATTTAAAACTTTCTTATGATTACTGTATGATATACTTCTTGTTTCCATTTTAGGTGCGCATAGCAGCGAAATTTATCATCCATGCTCCCCCGGGGGAATTCAATGAAGTCTTTAACGGTGAGTGTTCATGCTACTTTCTAGCTCTCATGTTGATGGTTTCAGTTGCCCTTTATGCAGGCTTTACAAAACAAACTTTTGAAAAAAAACAAATCAGGATGACACTTAGGAACTTCACATTGCTTGCTCTCATGTTTCCTTTTCTTTGTCTATTAATATAATTTCAAGACTGTTAGAGGACAAGAGTGTTCCACTTCCTATTTTAAAACTTATCAGCACTTTTTGCTTAACTTTTGCCAAGTGATACCCCTGTAACATTACATAAAGTAGCTCTAACACCACTTGCTACTGCTAGAAATCTTTGCCAATTCATTTCTTCTGTGGTTGGCAATGCAGAGTTATAGCCAGTTTGGGGAAAATTCCAGGAGCATTATATGCCTACCAATTTAATGCTAGGACCCAGGAAGTTGCTATTTTCCATCTCTGAACATGGCCAGTACCCTAAAACTGACACTGTTTTTTCCACGCTTGTCCTGTAATAGATTACTTCCTCTCATGGAAAACATGTATTTTCCAGTTAGCATTTTCACCGTGTACTAATGCTCAGTATTTTTCAGATGTTCGATTGCTGCTTAATAATGATAATCTTCTCAGGGAAGGAGCAGCTCAGTAAGTATCACCACCATTTATTGCTTCTTTCAATGTGTTAATGCTGAACGGATGCATTTGTGGGCAGCTTTTAATAGGTTGTGTGAGGATGGGATAGACCAGCCCCCCCCCACCGCTTTTTCATTGGGTTCCTTGCTGCCTTCTCCCAGAAGTAAGACATATCTACTCAATATGACTTTTTTGGGGGAGGGGCAGTGATCCCAGCCCCTAGGCCAGCAGCGCTGCTGCATCCATAACCCTGCGGCTCACACTGGCGGGTAGATAAGGGTGGAGAGGCAGGAAAAGTATGTGATTAGATTTTATTCTGCATATAATGTATGAATGGTGTTAAAGATCACTGGGAATCCAAAGGTTTGCTACACATTATGAGATTTCTGCACCAGTAATCAACCTATATCTATTTACCAAATAAAATTAACTTTGTCAAATCTTAGCACAAACTGGATTTATTTTAATAAAATTCATAGTTTTATTATACAGGAACACAGGATCTGATGCCCTTAACACAATTTGAAAATTTATTAAGCACAGTGGGTAGAGGAGGCGGAAAGGATTAGTTTCTATGCTTGATGTTTCTTAATGTTGCAAAAAAAATATTTTTACTTGAAGCCTCCTATCTTTGTCTCTTTCAGTGCATTTGCACAGTATAACTTGGACCAGTTTACTCCAGTGAAACTAGAAGGCTATGATGAGCAGGTAAGACTATGGTTGAATTTAAGTTTGGCGTAAGGGTGGGTGGGCGGGCATGCTCAGTACTCATTGGGCTGTGTTAGGGTGGGACTCATTAGGGGTTATTTTGTAATATATACATGTGTGCATATACACACCGGGGGGGGGGGGGGAGATAATACGTATAGTTCACTTTATAGCCTCAAGAGGCTCTCAGAGTAGCTTATGAACGATTCTCAGAATAAAATCACACTCAAACCTAATGCTAGAACAGAAGTTACATGGTGTCTATATGAAATCAGTTCTTCGCTTGTGTCATTCACTGCAATAGCTCCCACCCAAATCCTTTGAGGCAAGGGAGTGAGGTTGAGCAGCTCAATCTTGCTTTTTACTACTACTACTACAAATACTGAGTTTCCCTCTAGCCAACTAATGCCTCCCTTAAAAAAATTATTAAATATTTCTTAGTTCACAAAAATACGTGCATTGTCTCTTTTTTCAAGTTGTGTTTTCTACAGATCAGTTTCATTTGTTGTGAGACATCAGTGTTACTAATACCTCCCTTTTGTGTGTGTGGTGCTGTATTGGCTCAGGAGGAGACACACTTGCCTCTGAACTTCAGAGAGAGAGACAGAGAGAGAGAAGAGAGATTAAATATATTAGTTTACTCTTTCTCAGTGCACTTTTGTAATGACAATCCCACAACTTTATCTTGGTTTTTAAAAGAACAATGTGTCTTTCTTTTCTAAAAGTACCACTTTATAAAATGAAATGCATAATTTTTGAATAACAGTATTGAACTATTCTGGTTTCTCATAGAAAGTAGAATTCCCAAACTAGAATTTGAAAACCAATGTAATGTATAGAGCTGCTGTGCCATGTATTTAATTAAAAGGTGCCATGGTACAATATTTTGCTACAGTTCCATTCTTTTATTTGATGGTGTTTCCTGTGTTCTTTATAGTCTTTTTACAATTGCCTTTAAACTCTCTGTGCAGGTTTTAATAACAGAACACGGTGACTTGGGCAACGGAAAGTTTTTGGACCCGAAAAACAAGATCTCTTTTAAATTTGATCATTTAAGGAAGGAGGCTACTGATCCAAAGCCTCATGAAGTTGAAAATGCAATTGAGTCATGGAGAAACTCCATAGAAACAGCAATGAGAGCCTATGTGAAAGAACACTATCCAAGTGGTGTTTGCACAGTAAGTGTTGCAGGATCTTGAAATTGCTTGGGTGGGTTAAACCCATTATTTGGTCTGTTGGCTTGAATTCAGATATACGGGTGGTATACAAACATATTAAATGAATGAATTTAGACTGTGGCATAACTGTCTTACATTTGTGTTACAAGGTGTATGGAAAAACAATTGATGGGCATCAAACAATTATTGCATGCATAGAAAGCCATCAGTTTCAAGCAAAAAACTTTTGGTAAGTATCATATCAGTCATCTGTAAATTGGTTTCTTTTCTATTTTATTTTGCTCACCCCATTAAAAGTTACATTGGACTTCCATTTTCAGCATATTCAGTGTTTAGAACCTATATTCATGGCATTAAAACTATAGCAAGAGCTTGCAAACTCTGGTCTGCGGACAACCAGTAGTCTACAAGCTTCATTCAGGTGGTCCACAGTACACCTGCAAATATACCAGCAAAAGTCATACAGCACTGAGCAAAAGTCATATAGCATTGCAATTGCTATAACAGATAGAGAAACTATTAAGTGGTTCACCTCAGCAATTTTCAAGTGATCTACGAGGGGGGAAATATTTTGGGAATTACAGAGCTATAGTATTCAGATTTCAACTTTTGAGCACAATTACGCTCTGTAAAAATGAAGATGGGAATGTATTTGGAAAAATATTTTAGACTGGGTTTGTGAAAAATGTCGTAAGATACGTTTCCAAAATACACAGGTATGGGAAAATATAAGTATTGCAAATTTGCAGTACAGTACTTACCCTGTTTCTCATATTATAAGACATACCCATAAAATAAGCCATAGCAGGATTTTTAAGCATTCAAGGAATATAAGCCATACCCCGAAAATAAGACATAGTGATAGGTGCAGCAGCAATGCCGGCCGCGGCAGGAGGAGGAGGGAAAAAATAAGACATCCCTTGAAAATAAGCCATAGTGTGTTTTTTTGAGGAAAAAATAAATATAAGACATGTCTTATAATATGAGAAACACGGTATTTAGTTAGATAGAAATCTATTTCCAAAATGTATTTTCAACATGTTGGTTTGTTTTATGGATTTCATCTCATGTGCATGGAAATCATGTTGCAACTTTCTGCATATTGTTTACAAACAATTTAAGTTTTTCAGTTTACACAATTTGCTTTCAGTATCCCATCAAAGCATTCTTTTTCATAATAGTTTTTAAATCTAAAGGACGTGAAACTCAATGTTTTGATTCTCCACCACATGTTTGCTTACCTAAAGTTTTATTTCATTTAAGGAATGGTCGTTGGCGGTCAGAATGGAAGTTTACAATCACTCCTTCAACCACTCAGGTGGCTGGTATCTTGAAAATTCAGGTAGGCTGTCTCTAATTTACGGTGTCTGATAGATAAATCCCACGTAACTCTCAGAACACTTTCTTTTTTAAGGTTTATATTCTTCATTTCTACCATAATCAAAGAAATGATTACACAATAGATTAATAAATAGCAAATCAAAATTATTAGTGGCTTCCTGGGACGGATTATCTAAGAGAAATTATCAAATCCCAAAACATATTGCGTCAGAGCTATAGAGTAAAACACAGCAAAAGCAGCAATAGATGCATTAGGAAACCACTAAGTGCTGTTCAGAACTAAAAATAAACAAACCCAGATTATGCTCAGTCAACCAAATTTCCTTGGTGTCAGCGAAACTTTCTAGGGATGGATTTCTATAAATAGGGTACAACCATGGAAAATGTCCCCTTTGGTAGTCGTCCAATCACTGCCAAAGGCAAGTACCCATAGAGAACATATAATAGTAGTGACTAAGCTGTGATGCTCCAGGTATTTGTGGGCTCTTGGTCATTGGCCATACTGGCTGGGGCTGATGTTTTTTCAAATATGAACAGCACCAGGAAGACCTGAAGTCAGATACATCTGGCCAACCGTGCTAATTTCAGTAACCAGGCAGATTTATTTGAAAGAAGTTGTATTCTAATCCCAGTCTATTTAGGATTTTATGGTTGAGAACCAGTACTTTGAGTTCTGCTGAAACAAATTGTTACATAACCATTATAGTGATTTATCACTAAAACAGTAATTAAGTCTACACCTTCTAAGCATTTATTCCGCTATACAGTTGGCTAATCTACTTCTAAATCAATTGTTGTTACTATTTTTTCTTTTTAAAAAGTAGCTAAAGAAATAAAGGCAAAATAAGTAATTGTGGATATCAGGTTTTTCAACGAAATCTTCCCTTTACATTCCCTTGCCGTACACTCTGACAATATGTATTCTGGAGTTTCAAAACCCTCTCCTTACTTCCCTCATCCCCCCTCCTCCCCAAAAGAAGCTAGAAGTGAAACAGAAGGAGCAAACTTCTAAATCTGCAGTCCATATTATTCAAATAAAACATGCACTCTAGTCTGTAAAGAAACTAATGGAAAAAGAGACAAATGCCTCAGTCTACTAAAGGTTGTTTTGCTTTGTTGAGAGGAGGTTTTGTCAGTGGAATGGGAAAGGGAACCCGTTTTGGGCTTAGGGGACCTTAGAGAGCAGACTTAGGAGATGCATGAGGGACTGCAGGGGAGAGGGGGAATTACTGAAAGGGCTTCCATCAGCAAAATGGCAATGTTGGATAGAACCGTAAGTGCTAATTCTTACGCAACTGCATTTTGAATGGGGTGTAATATTGCTCACTCTTCCTAATACGCAGTGCCATTTTCCCTGTGCGGTAATCTTTATCCCATTTCACTTTGTACGTAGGTTCATTATTATGAAGATGGAAATGTTCAGCTAGTGAGTCATAAAGACATACAGGATTCTCTAACAGTGACTGTGAGTATCTTTCTTTTGTAGGAAACATTTTAAATTAGTCACATAAGGTTGAATCCAGAGTTAAATGTGTGTGTGACAAGCCTAGTTTTCCCTGAAAATTTGCTCCTGGGGGCAGGGGCTCTGCTTGATAGGATAGACAGTGGTGCAGGTTGAAGGGAGGGGTCCTCAGAGGAGCAGGTGATGACACTTTCTATGTGTGCGTTATTCTCGTGGAAGGTTCCTCCACCTGATTTTCAAGGATTCTCCTCAGCCCCCTGCACCAAATTGTAATGAGCTGTCACACATTTGTTCAAAACATTGCACTTTTTAAAAAATAGCATCAGACCCCCAATGCAACTGATTTTGAAAGCCCCATTTTTTAAAATAGAAAACAACAACAGTTTGCCCTGAAGAATGGGGTGCTCTGTTCAAGAAACGAAATATAATGCCCACTTCAGTATGTGGAACTAGATACATTAGTGTTTTTTGGTTTGTACCTGCACGATCTATGATGGAGCATCTATTTTCTGTACAGGAATTCATGCTCGGGAAATTAAATGGCTTTTTGGATGGCTTCATTTTGATGCAAAACTAGGCCAAGTAACAAGACTTTGGCCTGTTAAGAATGCTGTGAATTGAAGACACAAATCAAATCCATTTGATTTGGAAACATGGCGATTAGAGGAGCAACGTTAGTGGAATTTACAGCTTCTAGAGCAGGCTTCCTCAACCATGGCCCTCCAGATGTTTTGAGACTGCAATTCCCACCATCCCTGACGACTGGTCCTGCTAGCTAGGGATCATGGGAGTTGTAGGCCAAAAACATCTGGATGGCCGAGGTTGAGGAAACCTGTTCTAGAGCAGGCATCCCCAAACTTTGGCCCTCCAGATGTTTTGGGCTACAATTCCCATCATCCCTGACCAGTGGTCCTGTTAGCTAGGGATCATGGGAGTTGTAGTCCAAAACATCTGGAGGGCCAAAGTTTGGGGGTGCCTGTTCTAGAGCCTTAGTATTGAGTTTAAGTCATAGCTGCTTCAGGAGCCTTGCTGGAAAACTGAGAAAATCTCTCAAACAGAATGAGAGCTGTGCTAAAGTACCATGGTCAGCTGTGACACTTGTCTCAATACTCTTTCTGTGTCTTTACTATTTTCCAGATAGTGCATGGTCCTATGTTGCTGCAAAGTACATAATCGGGCTCTTGCTTGGCAGATCAAAGAGTAGAATCTCAATACACAATCTGCCTAAACCCAGCTCTAGCCTTCTATGTTAAACGTATGCATTCTAATGCGTAATGCAGAAGGGGCAGTTGGCTCTTTGTTTATGAGCTCAAAAAATGGAGCTTTAATGAGTGTTGGATCCCTGAAACCTCAGTAAGAGAGTTGACAATCTGCAGAGAGCTGTCCTCTGAGTGACAATAAGCTGGGGAACAGAAACCGTAGTTGACTTGAGTTTCCCTTCTCTTCTCTGACTTGTCTGAAAAATATTCTTGACTCGCTTCCAGAAGGGAAGTTTAAAAACTGCAGAAAGTCCTGCAAGGTCCACTTCTGACAAGATGAGAAAGCGTGGGAGCTTGTAAGTCACCAGTAAAAAAAAAACTAATGACAAGCATCCCCACAGATGACACCTGTGTTTTGCAGATAATGGTGACAGGTTACAGGCTTGTTGCAAAGCTCACAGAGAATGTGTAATAGTGGGGGGAAACCTGTAATTGTTTATATTCATTATAATGTTTGAAATTACTGTCTTCTGGAGATGATTGTTTAGTGCAATATTAAAAATTTTCCTCTTTACCCTAGAATGAAGCCCAAACAGCAAAGGAATTTGTAAAGATTGTAGAGGCTGCAGAAAATGAATACCAGGTATGTAATAAGTCTGCAATATACAATGTAGTTACTTTCCTGAGTCTTTTTGACAATGTTTTTACTACAATATGTGTTCAGGAGCAGCCAGAAAATGGGTGGAAATATTCAGAATCTGAAATCCTTAGTAGCAGAGAAAGGGCAAAGCTTTGCTTGGTGTGTACCTTTCTATACCCATTTAATAAACGCATATACACCCTCTTTCCGAGGATTTCAGAATGTGAATTCAAATACATAACACTCAAAAGGCCACTTACTTCAAGTAATGGGCGTTACTATGGGGCCTTACTACTTTTTAAAGCCTAAAGTTGTTTCTATTTTTAAATAAATATCTGTGGTTGTAGAAACTGCTTGTCTTAAATCAGACCTCTGAACGGAAAACATTGTATAGTCTGCAACAAATTTCAAAATTTACTTTTTGGCCATAGCCATTTAGAATACAGCTAGTTTTGTTGATGGGAAATGAACCTGTTTACCCCAGACGTTGTGTTTCCTTTTCCTGGAATGGATTAAGGAGTTAAGAGTAAGGAATTGCTTGGTTCTGTTCTCTTCCCCCTCCCTCTTTTGTATGTGATGAAACCAATTCAGTTTAACACAGCAAGGGCATGTGTGATTAATTCATAAAAGCCAGTAAACAGGTATGCATTTTTTAGGGGAATATGCTCCCCTCTCTGTATTTTCTTTTGTGCCTTCCATAGTTGAAGGATGTCCAAAGTAAGATTTCTATCTAACTATGTTATCCATATTTAATTACACCATCTGAAGCACACTTGTTTCTGATATCAATGTCAAAATAAGTTCCGTCAGATGCGGACTAGTTTAGTTTTTGCAGGTTAGTTCTTACATCTGTTTTCACATCAAACTGTGTATTTCTATAATCTACATGTTCTACCTTTTCCATGAACAGACTGCTATCAGCGAAAATTATCAAACTATGTCGGACACTACTTTCAAGGCCTTACGGCGACAACTGCCAGTTACTCGCACAAAGATTGACTGGAACAAGATCCTTAGCTACAAGATCGGGAAAGAAATGCAGAATGCCTAAAATGAAGGTTGCAAAGCTGGATCTTTTCGGTGTCCTTGTATACAAAATTAAAGTGATTGCAAAGGTATTCGGAATTGTTAAAGTCACCCAGTCAGCATGGGCATTTGCCATTGAAAATCACTGTACGTAGTTTGGTTAGAACACAGGCTTAGCTAATTGACCATTTTACTTTGTCCTTTTGTTTCTCCTTTAAAAGGTTACAAAAAATCAGTGTAGCTGAAAATGTTGAGAGCTTCTGATATATTTAGACTTTTTTTTATAATGATGACATGCCTATAGTTTTCAGTTCAATCAAAAACAATTTGAGAAATATTTTTTGCATCCGGTGATCACTTGTCGCTTCGCTTTCGTGCAAAAGGGCAGCTTCTAGAACACAGTTCCCTAGAACAAGTTGTTATTGGACATCGCCAGTTTCACATTCAACATGGATTTTAGCCATGTGTATTGTTGTAGGAATAATTATCCCTCCACTGTATGAAGGCCTGCAGAAAGCATTCTATATCCAAACCTTTTCAGTTACTTAGCTAGCTAGGTGTTAACTTCTTCTTTTTTTTAAAGAAAAAAGAAAAAGGCCAAGGTCTAATGCTGTTTTTAAGGTGTTGAAATTAAATATTAGTGCTTATTTTGGAAATGCATTTAGTGCTCTGTTCCTGACAGCTGTTCAAATGAGATCGGATTCCATCAGTCCTCAAGTTAATTTTTACCATGCAGCCACAATTGTATTATAACAACGCATATTGTAATATATATATAATCCTGTACTCATTACTGTGTCTGCTAGTTTTTTTTTTCTTGGATTGAACTGTACTAATTCAATGTGACATTAAAAATAGCAAATTTTCTATTTACTTATGATTATTATTTCAAAACAAAAATGAAGGGGCAGAAGATGAAAATAAATAAATCCTCAGATTTGGGGGAGGAGGGGGCGTTGAAACAACAGTCTTCCGGCAATGATGAAAAATAATCAAGGTAGGATCCAGATAGATCTCCTGGGAGTCCACCGCCAGATCTGGTGCCTTCCAGATGTTTTGTGATGTATCTGTTATCAGCCCTGGCTGGGATTGATGAGATTTGTAGCCCAGCAACATTTACGATTTTCTCAGCTTGCTATTTATCTGTACACTTTTTATCATCTGCTTCCTTAAAAGCACCTCTATGTGAGAAATGCATAGGACCATTTTTTATTTTACTTTCTTTGACATATACATTTGGTCAGATACAGGGCATAATTTGGAAATGTCCTGGGAATTCCCAAAAGTGGGAGGGAGTGGAAAGGAGGGGTGAAGGAAAGTTGCAATGAGGTGCAAAGGTATTCTGGAGCAAGTATGGCTGATTATCACTCTTGGTCATCCACCTTTGGCATTATACTGGCCATGTCAGTTAGTATTCACGTTTCACCAAAACCGCTTGACCGATTGCATTCAAATTTTGACACAATGCCGCATGAAAATGTGAGAGCAAGCCCATACCATTTTCAAAGACAGATGTCACACCTGTGTGTGGTAAAAAACCCCAAAACGTGTTTCAAAACACCACTCACACGAAAATGCATTCTGGGAAAAGAACCAGGTTGCAAACCAGTGCCCTCTACCGGCAGCTAAACTGGTACTACACCTATAGAACCTTCCCTCTCAGCAGCACCTCAGCTCTTGTTTACATACTAGGCCAAAGCCTTTACAGACTAGGTCACTAGGCTGAATGGAAGTACTGACTTGCCTGGGTGGGGGTTGGGGGGAGGAGGGGACATGGTGGGACCAGTCACAGGGATGAGCCGGGGGTGGGGGGAACAGGGAGCGTGATACGTCATGGGTTGGGACAGGGTGGGGGGAATCACAGGGATTAGCCACAGCAACACGTGGCAGGGCCAGCTAGTTTTCATATATAAATAATGCCCAGGACAAAAAGTGCAGCAAGTTTTATGCACCAATGGGAGATTCAGCCTTCTCTTAAATAATGATGTGCTACATAGAAGCCTTTTTTGAAACACAATTTCTAAAACCTGTTTAGAATGTGTAGCATAGGATATGGTGTGGAAAAATTCCACCGGGTGTGTGTTTGAGCCCTTGGTTGAGCTCATGTAACGTAGCTCCAAGTTACCAGTATCTAGGAGTATGAACTTTTCAACCCCCCCCCTTTTATTGCTGCAGGATAAGTTAATATTGAACGCATATGTTCCCAGGACAAGAGAATATAAGAGGCATGAGAATCTGTGTCTACATTTCCTCTCATCCTAGGTGACGTAAAACAAAGAAAACATTCCAATTTACAGATACTCTTAATACTGCATGGATGAATAAACTGCTGTTAGGTACGGTAATTAAAATTTTAGCAGAAGTGTTTCACACAATAGCAACACAGCCCTGTATAGCATTATTGATTATGAGTTGTTAAGTGTTAGCACTCTACTGGCAAACAGTGATCAGGAGTGAGTATGCCAGGTAGATTTTCTGCAGATTTTGAGGAGGGGGTGAACACTTGTTTCTTTCTCATGCTTATTGTAGGGAGTAGGTTACCTAAACAGAAAGAGAATAGAAGAGGAAATACCTATCACAGTTGAGGTGAAGCAACTAATAACCACTATGCTAATGTATGCTACAGCCTTAGTTAATTCTGCTTTAGAACCTGTTTCTGCATTGACTCAGAATCTTTAGAATTCTTGGTGAAGTTCATTCAGTTGTCCAGAAGCTTTGTTCAAACAGGAGGCAGTTATATCCTTCAGGGGTTTTTGCATGAATCCCTTTTGTCCAGGTCATGTTCGCATTGCATTGAAGGTCCATCTGGCTAAGTTAGGAAACAGAAGGCAGGATATTGCATTAGTGATATTTTCTTGGGCTCTTCCTCGTCCCCTGACCTTTTTCTCCCATGCAAATTCCTTCATAGGAAGCCTATACACTATGGTTTTTATTTCCAGTCCATGTAGTTATATACAAGAGGAAGAAAAAAAAAGATGAGCTCTGATTCAGTTTCAGAATGTGTTACTGCTGGGCACTACCTATTGAGAGTGTGTCTCTCACACTCTTAAGTGTAACAGTTCACATGCTGCTGCTGCTCCTAAAACGTTATCATCAGGCTTCCTTAAATACATAGTGTTGCTTTGTAGATAATGTGGCAAAATAAAACCTCAGGACTCCCTGGTTCTGAATGGGGCAACTGTGCCCCTGAAGGACCAGGTGCGCAGCCTGGGAGTCATTTTGGACTCACAGCTGTCGATGGAGGCACAGATCAATTTTGTGTCCAGGGCAGCTGTCCATCAGCTCCATCTGGTACGCAGGCGGAGATCTTACCTGCCCGTGGACTTGTCTCACCAGTGGTGCATGCTCTGGTAATCTCCCGCTTGGACTACCGCAATGCACTACGTGGGGCTACCTTTGAAGGTGACTCGGAAACTACAACTAATCCAGAATGTGGCATCTAGATTGTGACGGAGTGGCCACTGAGACCATATAACACCGGTCTGAAAGACCTACATTGGAAATAATTTTTTCCCCAAAGGAAATTATATGAACCATCTTTGGGATGGTAAAGCTGCAAAGTTTACCTTCGCTGAGGCCCTAAAACAGCTTTCTTGAAGAGCAGTGACCATCTTTGCTGTGGGAGAAACAAAGGCACTGTGCACGAGTTGCAATATTTGCCCTTCCTATTTAAAGCAATAGGGAATGGGGAAAGCAAATAACAGAACAGAAATGGAAAGGACAAGCAATCTGTGATTTCCTTGAATTTTTGTATGCATTAAAATGAGCAGAACCAGAGGGATGTGTTTTACACTTTACATGGCAGCAAGTTGTGTTCGTCGGTGGGTGAACTCGAGACCACCAAGTAGCGTTAAGCCAGTGATCAATCTCCACACCTGAGTTTTAAATTTTAAGGTTTTTTAATGCATCCTTTCAATTCTTTTACAATTGGATGCCGGCCTTGGAGTGTGCTAAGAAGAGGTAACATGTAATGAACGTTAAGGCTATTTCTTGTGCAAGACTACTCTTGCTAGCACTTCCTCTCTGTCTTCACCAGCCTCTTCATAAGTTTATGCAACGGGTGGCTTCTGGTTCTGCGTGTGCAGAGAAAAATATATAGTCAAGGGGAGCTACTACATCTAAAGAACAGCTGGATTTTGTTTTTTCAAAAATGAGGTGCCAGTCGTGTGAATCTATCCCAGTATTCCTGGGTATAACCTGAAACCGGCTTATTGCCTATGTGAGCCTAGTCAAGGCAGGGCCAAACTATCCCTATCCCTTACTGACCCTGTTTTGCACACCAGATTTTTTTTTTGTATGGTTGGAATATCTGCCTGAACTCTGCTCATGCCTATTGCTTGTCTGGATGAAGGATCCAGAAGGATGTATGATGTGTTACGTAGAAACGATTCCTTGCTCTGCCCACTGGCAAGTGGCTCTCAGAAGCCTCCCCAGAACAGAATATGGCCTGAAAATAGTTCCCTACCCCAGGCTAATCTGGTATATACTGCTCTCATAACGGATGACAATGCAGACTTTTGGGCTTTAACACTGAACCAGGATCTCCACCCCACCCCGTTTTGCTTAACCCTCAGCTATAGAGAAGTGGGAAATCTGCAAACCCTCCTATTTTCCAGGGACAGTCCTGGATTTACCGAAGCTGTCCCAGTTTCTGATTTGATCCCAAAATATCTTGCTTTTCCTTAGGATGTCCCCATTTTCATCAGTGAAATGTGAAATGGTTATGCGACCCCCAAGCCAAGGAGAGAAGTACCTATACAACCTTTAGACCGGGCATCCCCAAACTTCGGCCCTCCAGATGTTTTGGACTACAATTCCCATCATCCCTGACCACTGGTCCTCTTAGCTAGGGATCATGGGAGTTGTAGGCCAAAACATCTGGAGGGCCCCAGTTTGGGGATGCCTGCTTTAGACGTTTTAGGGAAGGTTTATTAAATGTTTAATGCTTTATTATGTTTTTATCCTATGTTGGAAGCTGCTGAGAGTGGCTGGGGCAACCCAGTCAGATGTTTGGGGTATAAATAAAATACTCTACTAATACTACTGTACTACTAATTGCATACCCTCCAACACTTCTTCAATGAAATACAGGGACGTCCTAATGAAAAGTGGGAACAAATCAGAAATCGGGATGGCTTCTGTAAATCCAGATTTGAATAGGACACCCCTATTTTCATTGGAGAAATGTTGGAGGGTATGGAGTTATTTCAGCCTTCTGAAGGCAATCCTGTATAGGGAAGGTTGTTTTTTTAATGTTTAATTATGTTTTTACATATGTTGGAAGCTGCCCAGCGTGGCTGGGGCAACCCAGTTAAGTTGTGTGGGGTATAAATAGCAAAATGTACATTATGGAAAGGGACGTCCCTATTTTCATCGGAGAAATGTTAGGAGGAGGATGAATCTTGCTAACTATATTTGCTTGGTGCACTAAAGGAGAGTTAAAAATAAAACAAAACACCACCACGGCTTCCCCCTATTCCCCCCACCCCACCCCGAGACTTAGGGGTCAACCCACAGCCCACCTTTTCTTAGTCGCATGTTGTGATGCCTGCTGCGTGTTTGTTTACAACTTAATTGGCGGCTTCCCCGGCCAGGAGACGCCTGCATGGTAACGGTGCGCGAGGGGGCGGAGGAGGTGGAAGCAGGGCGGCGGCGGGGGACGGAGAGAGAGAGAGACACACACGTTACTTCTTCGGGAGACATGAATCATCCCAGAAATAACACCGCGCGGGGTCGTGGCAGCAGAGAGCAAGGCCGGCGCTGGAGCGGCTGGGCGCGTTTGCTCCGTCTCTCTCTCTCTCTCTTTCTCTCTCCCTCGCGCGCCCTGCCTGCGAAAAGATGGCTGAAGCTGGCGGCGGCGCCGGCTTTCTGGAGCAGCTCAAGTCGTGCGTCGTCTGGTCGTGGACGTATCTGTGGTCGCTGTGGTTCTTCCTCATGCTCTTCCTCGTCTACGTCCTGAGGGTGCCTCTGAAGATCAACGACAACTTGAGCACAGGTAGCCAGCGGCGACGCGCATTTTGCAAAAACAAAAAAGACACCCCCCCCCACCAAAAATAAACTTGCAACTTTGCGCAGGAGGGGGGAGGGGGGAAGCGCGACGGCTGCGGAGGGAGGAGAAGCAGCAGCTGCAGCTCCGGCTGGGCGGGAAAAGGCGAAGGGGGCAACGGGGAAAGAAGGCGTCGTGCTGCAAACTTTTCCTGCCACTCCCGTTGCTCTCTCCCCAGGCTGGAAAACAGTAACAGCTGCGACAACCTTTCCTCATATTTCTTCACATAGGCATGCTTGGGGTTTTTTGGGAGGAGGGGTATGGTTAAGGGTATGCCTGCTGCAGCCCCCCCTCCCCAAGTTTCCAAATCCACCCCCTTTTTTCCAGTCCCCCCCTTCTCGCAACCAGGCGCATTGAGGGCGGGTCGAAGACAAGGGACGTTTTTAGGGGAGTGTTAATTTGCATGCTCGCCATACCCGTCTTTCCTCCTCGCCGCAAATTGTTCAGCCCCGCTAATAAATGGTGGGTTGCTACAAATAAGGGGAAAGGAAGAAAGCCTTCCTGCTCCTCGTCAGGACTTGAGGTTGGGGGAACCTCACACGCAGAAGGCGGGAAGTAGTTTGGGCAAGGCATCTATCTCCGCCCTCTTTCTCAATGAAAGATGGATGCACGTTCTATAGAGGCACGTTCTATAGAGATCCTGAACTCTCCTCTTCAGAAGTACCTGCAAGCTGTAGTGCCTTGCAGTTGTCGATAGGGCCACAGATTCCCCCACCTCTGATAGCTCTATGTTGCTGGACCACAACTCTTGGCTGTGGGTTAAGCTGACAAATGAAAAGTGAAATGAAAATGAAATGTCTGGAGCTAATGGGAGCTGGAGTCCTGCAACATCTGAAGCACTTCAGGTTCCCCATCCCTGCTCTGTAGATTTTCTAGCCTAAAGGTCATAATTGTGAATTTAATCACTTTCCACCTCGCCTGCTGTTTCGCAGAGCTTTTGACAACTTGTTTGGGATTTGTTCTGAGTGATCTGGTCTCATTCACAAACTTCGAGTCTCTCCCTAACTCATCCCAACTTCAAATGTAATGTATGACTGTTAAATTGCCCCAGTGCATACTCACTGTTTGTGTTTTCCTTCTTCGGGAAATCTTTTCATATTTTTTTTTCTGCTTTCCTCTTTTTAGCCCATATTTGTTATTTTATTACTTATTTTCTAGGTTAATTTATATGCCGCTGTCAGAACAGTTACAAATCCATTATTGCAATTGGGCTTCTTCCCACATAGCCACTAAGTTTTCAGAAGAGCATTTGAAGAGAGATTTAGATTATTATTTTTTGAAATTCTAAATATATTGTATTTTTTCCATCTGCGTGTTTATTTTTAAAAGATGGATTTGGCAAAAACTCCTTTTGCAGAAGCAAAGTTTGTTCTTCTGTATGCTTGATAGTTCTAGTCTTAATAATGCTTTCCATCAATTTAACTAGGAAAGGCTATTAGAAATCAGTGTTAAGTTTCCCCCTTCATCTGCTAGCAAGTCGGGTACTACTTTGTGTCGCAGGGAGAAGCTAGAGAATCTACTTTGCCATTTCAGGTTGTTAACACAAGTGGCAATAAGAAATTAGCATGTTTGCATTTCCCAAATTCCAAAATATTTGCTTGATAATATGGGGGTGAAGGTAATTTGTAGGGGCGAATCAGTGGGTGAGAAGTAGGTTGCTAAACTGTAGCTTCGGGCAGAATTATGGCTCCCCACAAACCAAGAACCGAAGCTTCTAAGCTCCATTCTAATGTCCAGTGGAAAGAGAGGACAGAATGCACAAGTTTTGAGGCTGCTCATATTTGTTGTAATGGCAAAGAATGTTTGCTGTTGGTATAGCTACTGTTTATATACGTGGCTTCTTGCATACTCTACTGGCCTTGCTGCTTCCCCTTTTGGAGTGTTCACATTTCAAACTGATGTTGTTGGCCAACCATCAAAAGCCATGCAAGGTAGGAGAGAATTGTAAATGTTTTGGGGGGCACATTCAAACGGAATGGGCCTAGAGATTTGCAGAAAGGTTCAGCTTCTTTTGCCTGTTATAAATGAGTATTTTAATTGGAGGAGGGCACATTTGTGTTTGAAAAAACGACATGGGTGTATGCATTATGTAAAACTGCTGTGGGTGCTGATTTTGTATTATGCTTTATGATGTCTTGAGTATTTTTCATGAAATATAGGCAAAGAAATATGGATTTGTACTTGTAAGCTTTTGTATACAGAGATGGGAATGCTGAATGTAATGCTTTGTAGCTCAAGGAAAAATGCAACTAATCAATCCATAGTTCCTACAGAGATTCCCCTGTACTCAGCTATACAGCTGCAAATAAAGCGTTCTAACTGTGTTTTAATGCAATATACAATGTGACACTAGATGGGGATAGTGAGCCTTATGGAAAATTCGATGTATTTTTTAAAATGCTTTTTTTTTTAAAAAAAAAAAAGCATTTTCAGAATGTTTATATATGTGTGTAGATTCCACCGGGGGGGGGATTTGAGGAACTGGCTTAAAATGGGTGTATCTACTAGCTGGTCCGCCCACGCGTAGCTGTGGCTCATCCCGGTGATTGGCCCCACCCTGTCCCTACCCATGACCTTTTCCGCCCCCTCCTCCCCCACCCAGGAGAGCCCCCACCTCTACTCAGCCTAGTCTGCAAAGTCAAGCCGAGATGTTGTGGAGAGGGAAGCTTTCCTACCTGCAGTACCAGTGTAGCCGCCGCTAGAGGCTGCTGTTGTGCAACCTCTCCTGTACTCCCAGCAACCCCGGCTGTCTGAGTTTTGTGTTCGAAAACAGTGGGGTTTACCTGCTTTACCTGCCGTAGGTGTGACATCTGTCTACGCAAAGAGTATGCAAACCCTCGGATATTCTCATGTGACGTTGTGTCCAAATTTCAACGCAATTGGTCAACCGGTTGCCGAGAGAGGTCATAAAACACAAACATGGACCTTTTACATTTATATATATATATAGATTCTGAAATTTGTGAAGGGCTCACCAGGTAGGTCCTCCATTGTGTGTAGTGCAACAGTATTGGACGGTCTAGCCCGATTTATAATATTGGATGACTGTTTGGGCCTCCCCTCTTATCTATGCAAGCACTATAACACTAACCACTAGTGTTGGGCTTTGGTTTTCAACAACAGCTGTGATCAGGTTTTTTTAGCTACTTG
This sequence comes from Zootoca vivipara, assembly GCF_963506605.1. Taxonomy (NCBI): domain Eukaryota; kingdom Metazoa; phylum Chordata; class Lepidosauria; order Squamata; family Lacertidae; genus Zootoca; species Zootoca vivipara. Next base: position 18,720,197 of record NC_083285.1, on the reverse strand, counting down.
ATTGCAGGCCAATCAGGCCCAGTTCTCACCGAGATGATTTATGAAACAACGTTTCCGTCACGTAAATCCCTGATTGCACTATGAAGCTTTCATTCAGACACAGATGTGTCATGTAGTGAATATTATACTGTACCTTGGTTGCATCCATTTTATAAAGAGGATAGCTATATCCTTTTCAGCAATTAGTCATCATCAAATGGGATCATGGTGGGCCTGTCAGGAAGTTCTATTGCCAGTTTCCTCCACATACTTCCCTTAATTTCAGTTTTTATAATCAGAGGCCAATTTTTACCAGTCTGGAATCTGTATTGACCAGTTAAGCAATATCTATAGTAAAGGTAAAGGGACCCCTGACCATTAGGTCCAGTCGTGACTGACTCTGGGGTTGCGCGTTCATCTCACATTATTGGCCAAGGGAGCCGGCGTATAGCTTCCAGGTCATGTGGCCAGCATGACAAAGTCGCTTCTGGCAAACCAGAGCAGCACATGGAAACGCAGTTTACCCATAGCTGCCAAGTTATCCCTTTTTAAAAGGGATTTTCCATTATGCTGAATAGGCTTCCTCGCGAGAAAAGGGAAAACTTGGCAGCTATGAGTTTACCTTCCCGCTGTAGCGGTTCCTATTTATCTACTTGCATTTTTTTTTACGTGCTTTCGAACTGCTAGGTTGGCAGGAGCTGGGACCAAGCAACGGGAGCTCACCCCGTCACAGGGATTCGAACCGCCGACCTTCTGATCAGCAAGCCCTAGGCTCAGTGGTTTAACCCACAGCGCCACCTGGGTCCCTTATATCTATAGTATCCTGTAGAAATAGGCTTCAGATAGTGATGGTAAACGGAGGAGCCTTAAATTTATAACTTATCGTAAATTTCCGTAATGCAAATATGATAATAAAATAGAAATTACAAAATGTATGATGCAGAATAAGCTTTGGAATATTATAACTATTGCCAGCAGGGAAAGGAAAAACAGCATAGTCATTGTGTCAGGCAAGAAACTAAAATAAGCAGCTGATACGAATGTGTTCTTTCCCATGTATGTTCTTAGCCTTGGTAATGTGCTATGATGTACATATTTTTTTTATTTTAAAAAAATCTGCTTAAATTCATCTTGGCCTTTTAAAACCCTGCTATTTTTATCATGGCCTTCTATTCAGTCTCATGTCTTCTTTTGTTTACATGTAGTTAGAAATTAACAGAGGAATCCTAACTCTTAATCCGCACAGCTGGCGGGTTTTAAGATTCTGCAATGGTATCCCTCTGCTGAGTTGTGTGTGAATGTAGCTGTTCCACTGGCTATCATTGCGGTCAACAAAACTGCAGTGGAATACATGATGTTGCTGCTGCTGCTGGCATAAGAACCTGAAATGTGTTTGAGGGTTCAGGCGGAACAAACCTATTTATGGATCCAGTTGATCCAACGCCAGTCAATTTCCTTTAGCCCCCTGTGCTGTGCCAGCCTGGAGCTGTTCCACACAACCTCCCACACTTACCTGGGAATAAACCCCACTGAATTCTTTGAATTTAATAGGACATACTTAAGAGTAGACAGGTCTGGGTTTGTACTGTAAGAGAATGTGAAGTTACTGGCCACAGTTCAGTGCAGGACCCCCTAGAAATCAACAAACTGAAGCCCAATTGCGGCATTCCCTTCTTAAAGTCTATTAAAAATTTAAGGATGCAATTAGTCTTGCAACAGAAAGGTTGTGGGAAAAACCCCTGCCCCCCCTAAAGACAATAGCACTTCATTTCTCTCTTTTATGACTGAAAGTGAGATTGCATTCTGTGTTGTATAATAACAAAGCTGCTTTTATTCAACATTTGTTTAGTGCAGGGGTAGACAACCTAAGACAACCTAAGGCCCAGGGGCCGAATGCGGCCCAATCTCCTTCTCAATCCAGCTCACGGACGGTCTGGGAATCACTGTGTTTTTACATGATTAGAATGTGTCCTTTAATTTAAAATGCATCTCTGGGTTATTTGTGGGGCCTGCCTGGTGTTTTTACATGAGTAGAATGTGTGCTTTTATTTAAAAAGCATCTCTGGGTTATTTGTGAGGCATAGGAATTCGTTCATCCCCCCGCCCCCCCCAATAGTCTGGCCCACCACAAAGTCTGAGGGACAGTGGACTGGCCCACGGCTGAAAAAGGTTGCGGACCCCTGGTCTAGTGCTAATGCAGTAGGTGCTGACCAGGAAAAAAATGAAACAGACTGGGCACCTACATTAAGCAAGAAGGACCAGGGTGAATAGGAAATGGTTAGCCGGTAGGGGGGAAAATGGAGAAAATGTCAGATTGTGGTGGAAAACTTTGCTGTGGGAGTTTCTTCATGCATCTTTAGATTCATGTATGCAGCAGAATTGAGATTCCGACACCTGAGCTAGTGCAGAATAAAATGACGGTGAATAGCAGGTGCCTTGTAATAAAGTACCCATGAAAACAAACAAAACAAAACAAAAACAAGGAACTGGGGATATAAAAGTAGAGATACACGAATTAAAAAAAGAGGAGAGGACCAAGAATTCTGACTGCATATGTACATTTAAAGCACCTCCCAAATAAAAATAAAAATAATAAAATGCTGGGAATTGTAGTGTACCCCTTACAGAGCTTCAGTTTCCTGCACCCTTAGCAAACAACATCTCCCAGGATTATTGGGGTGCGTGTGATGTGCTTGAAATGTGTTGTCATACCTCTTTAATCCCTAGATCCAGCAAATGTTAAAAAATATAATCTAGGCTTAGTTTCCTGATGAGGTAGTTGTCTGGGGCGATGAAGGAAAGGTGATGGGCTATTAAAAAAACAAATGGGTGGGACCCCTCCTCTAGCTTTTAGATAGTTAGAAGGGCAAAAGCCAGAGTTTTAGAGTTGGCAGTAATGTGACCTAGAAGACAAGCAGCAAGCTGGAATGCCAGAAAGGCAGAGCATGATGTCTGGTGTCTGTTTGAATCCAAGGCCGTTGTTGTTTTTGGAGAAACAACACCCTTTTGGGGTGGTAATGCGGTGTACCCCTCTGTCATAGGCTCAGGTTGTATATATGTGAAAATAAACCATATATCGTATAGACACCACGGTATCTGCTGTGCCCCATTCCCCAAAGGAAACATGAACCCTGGGTGGAACCTATGGAATCTCACACTGCACAGAGATTGGAGCGGTGTACAACATTGCTTTTAGTGTGTGCTGTGTATTGCAGAGCAACATGGAGTGAATGCAGGCAGTGAAGGAGTGTGGGGGGGGGTGTTTGGAATTGAAGATGGGTGCCAGTGTTTTCAGCGAGGGTCAAAACGGGGGGGGGGGGGACAGGAAGAAATACTGACATTTGCTGCCTAGAGTATTTCTCAGATACCGTTGCCAAGCTGGAAAGTTTGGAAGCAGCAGAAGCCTTATTATCTTGGCCTATTTTTCTAACCAGTTAAGCAGAAGTGGCAAGCTACACATATTATGTATATGAGTTGTTTGGCCTTTCCCTCTCACGCTCGGTTCCTAAATTACAAACACAAGGACCTATTTTGGGCTGCAATCCATCCCCGCCTCCAGTCAGCCATACACTGGTCAGTAACAAGCAATAGGGCTATGGATTCAGCGGTAGCCACTTGCTTCCATTGACCCCCACTGCTGCTTGCCAAGAGTTTAGATGGCTCTGTTGGTAAGTCACTTTAAAATTAAGTGTAAAAAAAAGTGTTATTTCTTAATTCAGAAATATCCTATTCACATTTGCAGAATTCTGTGGGGATTTTTTGCTAGGTTTGGAAGCCTAGCTTTTATCCCATGATGTTCCTGTGCCCCTGTGAAGTGGTCATGAAGTGGCAAATACAGGAGAAGTGTTGTTTTTTTCTGAGCAGGGGCACCGATACAGAGGAGGAGGAGGAGGAGGAGGAGGAGGAGGAGGAAGAAGAAGAAGAAGAAGAAGAAGAAGAAGAAGAAGAAGAAGAAGAAGAAGAAGAGTTTGGATTTGATATCCCGCTTTATCACTACCTGAAGGAGTCTCAAAGCCGCTAACAATCTCCTTTCTCCTCCTTCCCCACAACAGATACCCTGTGAGGTGGGTGGGGCTGAGAGACTTCAGAGAAGTGTGACTAGCCCAAGGTCACCCAGCAGCTGCATGTGGAGGAGCGGAGACGCGAACCCGGTTCCCCAGATTACGAGTCTACCGCTCTTAACCACTACACCACACTGGCTCTCACACTGGTGCAAGGGACCTTGGGTACGCCTCTGCCAAGCCGTCCCCCTACAACAATTAGTATAGAGACAGTTGCAGCTCCTGAAAAACGGAATTTTGGTTTTGTTGTCCCAGATAATAGCTGGTTCTTGCCCTCCATGAATTTGTGTTTTTTCTCCCTTTAGAGCAATCTAAACCAATGGCTGTCATTACCTTTTGTGGCAATGTGTTCCATAAGCTAATCATGAACTGTGAACAGCTGGCAGTAAGAATGAATAGTTGAACTGGGGCGAATGGAGCTGACATCAGTCTTAGCCTGAAATACAGAAGGTAGTTAGATAGCTCCTAGATATCCCCGCCCCCCCAATAAATACTTCCATGTATCACCCCCACCCCTTTGTCTGGTCCAGAAATAGGAAACCTGATGAAGTGTTTGGATCTTGAGGACAGGGAGAATTTATATTATTTTAATTTATAGGCTGTCTCTTCGAGCAAATCTATCTTACAAGGCTGCTTACTTAAAACAACCATGAAGTACAGTGTCACATAAAAACAACTGGCAGCCTAAAACAATTCACAGGCCAGTAACACATCATTATAATTAACTGAAACAACTTGAGCAGTTTCAGACTAACACCACATAATTCCTTTACAGTGACATAACCTGAACTAAGTGGAGTTTTAAGGACTGTTTAAAAGTCTGTACCTGTGGGGTCCATATGCATCCTATATAATAATGTCCATGTTGTCCCTGCGTCCAGATGTCCCGTGTGTCCCTGGGTCACTGCGCATGTGCCCCAGGAATACAGGGATTGGACAGCAGAGACTGCGCGCGCGCACTCTCCCCCCACTCTGCCTCCTCCAACCGCCGCTCCCGCCGGGGTGGAGGCCGGCGAAGGCCTCCTCACAACCCTCCCTGGCCGTGAGGAGCGGCGGTTGGAGGAGGCGGGGGGGGGGGGAGAGTGCGCGCGTCCTTCCTGTCGGCGGCTGGGGGAGAGGAAGGAAGGAGGAGAAAGCGCCGCTTTCTCCTCCTCCGTTCCTGTCCCCCTGCCGACGACAGCAAGGACGGGTCCCAGGGTTCGGAGAAGCGCTGCGCAAGCGCTTCTCCGAACCCTGGGATGTCTGCTTCCTGTCGGCGGCTGCGGGAGAGGAACGGAGAAGGAGAAAGCAGCGCTTTCTCCTCCTCCGTTCCTGTCCCCCTGCCGCCGACAGCAAGGACGGGTCCCAGGGTTCGGAGAAGCGCTGCGCAAGCGCTTCTCTGAACCCTGGGATGTCTGCTTCCTGTCGGCGGCTGCGGGAGAGGAACGGAGAAGGAGAAAGCAGCGCTTTCTCCTCCTCCGTTCCTGTCCCCCTGCCGCCGACAGCAAGGACGGGTCCCAGGGTTCGGAGAAGCGCTGCGCAAGCGCTTCTCCGAACCCTGGGATGTCTGCTTCCTGTCGGCGGCTGCGGGAGAGGAACGGAGAAGGAGAAAGCAGCGCTTTCTCCTCCTCCGTTCCTGTCCCCCTGCCGCCGACAGCAAGGACGGGTCCCAGGGTTCGGAGAAGCGCTGCGCAAGCGCTTCTCCGAACCCTGGGATGTCTGCTTCCTGTCGGCGGCTGCGGGAGAGGAACGGAGAAGGAGAAAGCAGCGCTTTCTCCTCCTCCGTTCCTGTCCCCCTGCCGCCGACAGCAAGGACGGGTCCCAGGGTTCGGAGAAGCGCTGCGCAAGCGCTTCTCTGAACCCTGGGATGTCTGCTTCCTGTCGGCGGCTGCGGGAGAGGAACGGAGAAGGAGAAAGCAGCGCTTTCTCCTCCTCCGTTCCTGTCCCCCTGCCGCCGACAGCAAGGACGGGTCCCAGGGTTCGGAGAAGCGCTGCGCAAGCGCTTCTCCGAACCCTGGGATGTCTGCTTCCTGTCGGCGGCTGCGGGAGAGGAACGGAGAAGGAGAAAGCAGCGCTTTCTCCTCCTCCGTTCCTGTCCCCCTGCCGCCGACAGCAAGGACGGGTCCCAGGGTTCGGAGAAGCGCTGCGCAAGCGCTTCTCCGAACCCTGGGATGTCTGCTTCCTGTCGGCGGCTGCGGGAGAGGAACGGAGAAGGAGAAAGCAGCGCTTTCTCCTCCTCCGTTCCTGCCCCCCTGCCGCCGACAGCAAGGACGGGTCCCAGGGTTCGGAGAAGCGCTGCGCAAGCGCTTCTCCGAACCCTGGGATGTCTGCTTCCTGTCGGCGGCTGCGGGAGAGGAACGGAGAAGGAGAAAGCAGCGCTTTCTCCTCCTCCGTTCCTGTCCCCCTGCCGCCGACAGCAAGGACGGGTCCCAGGGTTCGGAGAAGCGCTGCGCAAGCGCTTCTCCGAACCCTGGGATGTCTGCTTCCTGTCGGCGGCTGCGGGAGAGGAACGGAGAAGGAGAAAGCAGCGCTTTCTCCTCCTCCGTTCCTGTCCCCCTGCCGCCGACAGCAAGGACGGGTCCCAGGGTTCGGAGAAGCGCTGCGCAAGCGCTTCTCCGAACCCTGGGATATCTGCTTCCTGTCGGCGGCTGCGGGAGAGGAACGGAGAAGGAGAAAGCAGCGCTTTCTCCTCCTCCGTTCCTGTCCCCCTGCCGCCGACAGCAAGGACAGGTCCCAGGGTTCGGAGAAGCGCTGCGCAAGCGCTTCTCCGAACCCCAGGATTCTAGCGCCCGTTATTGAACGGGCTGAAAACCACTAGTATCACAATAATACTCTCTGGCGATTGTGCATGGGATTGTTGACTTAGTGTATTTAAGTATACACTATACACTAGCAGTTCGAAAGCACGTCAAAATGCAAGTAGATAAATAGGAACCGCTACAGCGGGAAGGTAAACGGCGTTTCCATGTGCTGCTCTGGTTTGCCAGAAGCGGCTTTGTCATGCTGGCCACATGACCTGGAAGCTATACGCCGGCTCCCTCGGCCAATAATGCGAGATGAGCGCGCAACCCCAGAGTCGGTCACGACTGGACCTAATGGTCAGGGGTCCCTTTACCTTTATACAACAGGACAATAAGGAAAAATCTGATGGTTTACAAGTCATCGTAATCAATACATTCATGTTCACAAGCTTTCCAGAAATGAGCTTAGCTGCAAACCAGCCTCTAATGTTCTCTTGCTGTCTTTTGTAGCGCAGTTTATTTATTTGGCAAACATTTAAGGCGGTATAAAACAGCCAGTTTCAATCTCCAGCATCTTCATTTAGGGCTAGCAAAATCTGAAATCCTGGATAGCGATTGCAAGTCAGTGTATATGAATGACCCTGTGCTAGATGGACAGTTGGTAGAGCTTGATGCAAGGCAGCTTCCTATGTTACTACCTTTTTCAATTATGTGATTATTTTCTTCACATATTTTTTTTGGGCAATAAAAGGTTCTGAATGCATTCTGCTTCCCATAAATAAAGCACAATCTCTGTTATGTTTCATGCTGAAGGCCAAAAAGATGTTTATAAATAACACATCGGTCAAAGCTAAGGCCTTTCAGGTTGGCTTGATTGCAGAAGCTTTCAAGGTGAAATCAAGCTCTGCTGCATTTGTATCATAATATTACTGTGATAATCCTAAAAATGAGAGATTTACAGCATATCTGTAAATCTTGTGTGCAGGGCCTGAGATTGCCTCTCTTAGTTGCTCTTTGGATGTGAATGTGTAACAATAAAAGCAGCAGCAGACTTGATTTAAATCTTCTTTTTTTAACAGAAAAACTCATTCTTGCTGGTAGAATCTTAATATTTACAACCAGATGAAGGTTTCATTTTTGGAATAATAAATTTTCAGAGTAGTTTTTACAGTTATATCAAAAATTACTGATTTGGTTATACTATTAGAAATACATTGACAGATAATTATGAAATTATTGTGAAGTTTAATAAGTTAACTGTTTATATTTGGACAACTTTTCTGCTGTACTTTATTGGAAGGAGAAAAACAGTCATTTCCTTAATAACAATTTAAACAATTTATTTAACTGAAACAATAACATTATAGCATATGTATCCATGTTTGTTAACTGATGTGGTTAAACAGTTTTTAAAAACAACAACTTTAGACTGAGTTTTAGCACACATGAAAAACTTAAAACAAATCCTTATTTCCTGATGAATAGCCTTAGGACTATAATGTAACTTAAAGAGAAAACTATCTTTAGAAAGATTTTCCCTCCAAAAGCATTTTATTTTAAAAATCCAATTTAAAAAAATCTGATTTAAATAAAAAAATCTGATTTTAAAAATAAATAAATAGGATTTTATCCACCCTGGTCAGGTTATTATTTTGTAACTGAAATACTGTTTTCTGCTTCTGTGTTGGTGTATGTGCAAACCTGGCCTTTTAAAACTAATAAGCAAAATACTGAAAGTGTTTGAAGGTAGGGGATTCACAACCTGTTAAATGCATTCCATATAATTTAGAAATTTTAAAATCTTGCAAATGCTTTTGCCATCTTTAAAGTTAGTCTGTGCTAAGTTTTGCACTCCTTGTGTTGCTCTCAATATACAGTCACCGTTTACTGACTGAAAATTTAAACTCATCAGTGGTGCTTGAATTTAGAGGAGTAGCATGGGAATTTGATTTATGAACAGCTATAAGCCCATTGTTCTTAAACACATGCACATATGTTTGGATTACATTTTAGGAGGTCCAATTTTATTATTAAATTATAAGAGGGTATGGATAAGAAATGTCATAGTAATGAGAGAGGAACGGCTAAGCCTTATACCAAACACTAGAGGTCAGCCTTCAAACACTATAAATGCTATTAAATTCAACTTCACTGACCTCTGGAGCTGAGAAAAGGTAATTGACAGTGAAGGATTATGGGAGATGTAGTACAAAAATTGGTAGGGCATTTGTGTTTGAAGTAGAAAGTGGGGGGAAATCAATGGAAGCAGACATTTTTCTTTTAATTATCATAGTAGCTTAAATGGGGATCCCAGACAACTGCTTATCAGGCATTGACCAGCCTATTGCCTGCTTCATTTTAAGACTGCAATAGTCTCATGTACCCTTGGGCTGTGCCATTCCATCTTGTCATAATCCTACAGAATACAGATATTGATGGTATAACTAAGCACTATAGTGACATTTCTCAATAAGGGAATGTCCAGACAGAAAATGTGGCAGGGGCAGGGAGGAGGAAATCTGATATTCTAACTGTCCACCAGGCCTGGACAGAGCTTATCCAAGGGCCCGGGATGGGAGTCTGGTTAAAACAAAAAAGCAGCTGGTCCCTGGCAGGACCCCCTGGTCAGTTTAGCCCTCTGAGACCTGGGATAAGTGTAAGGCCTTGGTCCAGTATACCTGAAGGAGCATCTCCACCCCCATTGTCCTGCCCAGACACTGAGGTCCAGTGCCGAGGGCCTTCTGGAGGTTCCCTCCCTGCAAGAAGCCAAGTTACAGGGAACCAGGCAGAGGGCCTTCTCGGTAGTGGCACCCGCCCTGTGGAACACCCTCCCACTTGATGTCAAAGGGAAAAAACAACTACCAGACTTTCAGGAGACATCTGAAGGCAGCCCGTTACTCCATTAGCACAAACCACTTGGTATTTGTTTTGCTTTTCATTCTTTGGATGAGTAAGAGTTTCAGTTTTGCCGTGACAGCTTACACGACAAAGGTTTGTAATACTTGCTTGTGGATTTGTAGGGTATTGGTAGCAATGTAAATGGGACACTAAAGAACAGAGGTCCAGAGAACACATCCTAATAGGTGGATGGCTTAAAAATAATAATACAATTTATGGAGCAGTTCTAGTTTATTTGGAAGACATAGTCTCTGATGTGGAAGCATTTACAGCCCAAACATACAAAGACTGGCTGGACTGATTAATTAGTAAACAAAAGGCACTTTGCAGACTGTTCCTATTCTGTTACTTGTTCCCAGGAATGATTCTGTCTGGCACTGAGAGCTGCTTGGGAGGCTCAGCCTCAGAAGCTCTATAATCCATCAGTAATTAGTTCCCTGTGGGGAACCTGTAGTCTTCCAGATGACCATCAGCCAGGGATGATGGGAGTTGTAACCCAACAACAGCCAGAGATCCAAAGAAGGCTATGAGAAAAGGTGGACACTGAAGGCTGGAGATAATAGAAGTACTTTATCGTGGGTGGCGATGCACTGAACAGCAATCTTTCAGTAGCCTATAGCAGGCCTATGTTTTGCATTATACTATATTCTGGTTCCTAATAATTCCAATGACCTAGGCATCTTAATTTTGTAGCTGTGAGAGAAGACACAATGTGATCGGCCATAGGTGTAACAGCATCCATGTCCTATGTTAAATTCAGCAACTGAGAAAACATGAAGTAAGATTAATTTTTATTGGGCTGCCCATGAAAATTATTATCATTGGGTTGTTTCCAACTAATGTTCTCTGTTCGCACAACAGAAATTCCCTCCTTTGCTCTCCACGTGCCTCCTAAATCTGGGCTGGGGTTCCCCCAAAGCTCCAGAGCAGATATGGGGAGGGTGCAGTACAAAAACCAGCTGAATGCAAGTGTTAAAACAATACAAAATGAATGTCTAAGGCAGAGAGAGAACTTTTTATCCCACTGGATGAAATTTGTGACTTGGACAAAACAATAAAAAAAATCTTCCAGTAGCACCTTAGAGACCAACTAAGTTTGACCAACTATTAGAGTTAGAGACCAACTAAGTTTGACCAACTATGACAAACTTAGTTGGTCTCTAAGGTGCTACTGGAAGGATTTTTTATTTTGTTTTGACTATTTCAGACCAACACGGCTACCTACCTGTAACTTTGTGACTTGGAGTTAGAAAAACAGAATCAGCAATTAATTGCCTATTTTATGTTATTTTTAATGATATTGATTGATTTTATAAGAAAAGAAAATTGCCTATTTTAAGTGAGCCGAGAGTACTTGCGCTTTTCACTTACTAACTTAGCCTAGTAATTTATATATGTTTCTACAGCCTATTAATAACCATCATAACGACTTACATCGCTGTCAGTACAGTAGTGGCTACATTACTGCAAGAATAATATTGTTATTAAACTTCACCATCTTTTTAGGTGTCATTTCTTTATGGCTGAAATGATCAACATTCAAAATCAGTTTTGATTGTACGGGGGAGGAAAGCCAAAGCAAAGGCGAAAATATGTTTTGTTCTATTCATCTCAATAGTTTCTGTGTCACTCTTCCTGTAGAAGAATTGATGAATGGCGGAAAGGATGACTAAGCAAGCCCATTGGTTTTGGAAATGGATCATGCTGCATTCCCAGCCATTAAGTTTAAAAATGTATGTGCAGTGAAAAGTGCAAAGGCATGTTTACTTTTCAGACTGAAGGGGAGAAAGCTGCCACTTTAAACAGTTCTGAAAAGAGTTCTTAGGCAAATAAAGGGAAAGGCTCAGAGATGTGAAGATCCATCGACTTGTTGTGCTTGAGTCCTTTGCAAAATACAGTGGTACCTCGGTTTAAGTACACAATTGGTTCCAGAAGTCTGTACTTAACCTGAAGCGTACTTAACCTGAAACGAACTTTTCCATTGAAAGTAATGGAAAGTGGATTAATCCATTCCAGATGGTTCCGCGGAGTACTTAAACTGAAAGTACTCAAACCGAAGCATACTTAAACCGAGGTATGACTGTATCCCAATGGCAATGGCACATGTTAACTTACGGTAACTCTATCAGTATGTTGCAAAATTAATGAGAAGTTGTTGGGTTTTTTGTTTTTGTTTTTGCATGAATTAAACCAGTTTTACAATCTTGGGGAGGAGAGGGGGGGAATTCCTGTTGCACAAGCGTAAATTCTTGCACTGAGGGGAGAATGCAAGGCATTCAGCCAACATACCGTAACTGGTGCAGGATTGCTGTAATACAGGGGTCAGGAACCTTTTTCAGCCGTGGGGCGGTCCACCGTCCCTCAGACCATGTGGTGGGTCAGACTATTTTTTTGGGGGGGGGGGAGGGAATAAACGGATTCCTATGCCCCACAAATAACCCAGAGATGCATTTTAAATAAAAGGACACATTCTACATCTTGTAACAACACACTGATTCCCGGACCGTTGGCCGGCCGGATTGAGAAGGCAGGGGCATCCGACCCCTGGGCCTTAGTTTGCCTACCCCTGCTGTAATATGTTCTTACTCTTTGTGCCCGCAAGCATTCTTAATGCTGCTTTCTGTGCCCGTTCAAGTTTCCAGGTTGGCTTCAAAGGCAGCATCCTGGCACAGAGCACGTAAGAAAATCAGATTCCATGAAGGTCCTGATGACTTGCTCCTAAGAATTAAACTATATAAGGGAAATGAAAGGTGTTTAACCAACTTATACTGCTGTTAAGCTTACCCACAAGTTTTTTTTTAGGTCTGGTATTTTTCACAGCTTTGACAAGATTTACTGTTGGGTATGGGAAGCTAACTCTGCCATGTCAGGGTTACAGTGGTACCTCGGGTTAAGTACTTAATTGGTTCTGGGGTGCCATTTGAACCCCAAAAAGTACTTAATCTGAGTGGTGATAGCGCGCATGCACAAAGCGCCGATAGAGCGCTTGTGTGCATGCGCGAAACACACAGGTTGCTTTTGTGCATGCGCGCGCGCTGCGGAACCTGGAAGTAAACACTTCCGGGTCCGCGGAGTACTTAAACTGAAAGTACTCAAACTGAAGCATACTTAAACCAAGGTATGACTGTACTGTGCTAAGGGATGGATATTCACCTTTGGGTTTCTATGAGACAAAGAGCCCAGAGATAAGGATCAATATATGTTGCAAAACCTGTTTAGAATACACACATGGCGGTGCTATTTTTGCTGAAGCTTCTTGGTGCTGTGGAAGCTCTGTGAGCGAACAGTACTGAATCTTCTTCAAATTGACAGCTGCCATGGACTGCCCAGGTAAAGACAACCATTTATAATATACAGATTAACAGTTTGCTGGACATATTATTAAAGTGCATATCCAAAACTTAATTTCAGAACAGAAGTGGAATTGATAACAATCAATAATCAGCCATTCCCTTCCCATGCCTTCTGCTTTCTGCTGATTTGAAAAGTGTATGTTTCATATGTTGTAGTAGTTAAGTCCTAGCTAATCTGTTGACCTTTTGCTATTTGGGAAACTTCTGTGAGGAATTTGAGCTTCAATGAACATTACCCATGAAGAACGCAAGTTGTGCATGCCACGTAGCTCCCCTGCAGAGGATCAGTTTGGAGAGACAGTGAATGATATTTCTTTCATTTACACACAGACTAATACAAGTGCATTGTAAAGAAATATTGCAGTGCAACATTGCAAGGTTGGTCTGGAGGCATTTTTGTCCGCCATTTAGAATGTTATCGTGACTATGAGGAATGTATTCAGAAATCCAGTTTGGGTTAGGGGATCTTATGCTGCTGAGATATGTTGGAAAATTTTGTGGCGTGGCAGTGAAAGAGATGGCAGACTTTAATGGGAGCTGCTAAGTTCAATTAAAACATTTCTAGAAACTTTCAGTGGATGCTGGACTGGTGATACAATCATATACACGTCTACACAAAAGTAAGCACCATTTAGTTTAATGGGACTTATTCCCAGTTATTCCAGACTTATTCCGGGACGCAGGTGGCGCTGTGGTTTAAACAACTATGCTGCTTGGACTTGCTGACCGGAAGGTTGGCGGTTCGAGGCCAGGCGACGGGGTGAACTCCCGTTGTCCGGTCTCAGCTCCTGCCAACCTAGCAGTTTGAAAGCACGCAGTGCAAGTAGATAAATAGGTACCGCTCCGGTGGGAAGGTAAATGGTGTTTTCGTGCGTTGCTCTGGCTTTGCCAGAAGCGGCTTAGTCATGCTGGCCACATGACCTGGAAAAACTGTCTGCAGAAGTGAACAAACGCTGGCTCCCTTGGCCTGTAAAGCGAGATGAGCGCCGCAACCCCAGTTGTTCGTGACTGGGCTTTAACTGTCAGGGGTCCCTTTACCTTTTACCCCCCAGTTAAGTATAGACTCAAGACTAAATCTGGCCTAAACATAGACCTAGAAGAAAGGCAGAGAAAAGTGTTTGAAAGTTTTGGGTTTCTGAATGCAGAGGGAGGAACTTAGATAAGAAGTTTCTGGGAGACCTTTTCCTGCACTAACATTTGATTGACTCATCTGAAGCAGCTGGTCTGAAGCATTTGTCTGTTGGAAAGAATGTGACAAGATCAAAAAGACCAACTGCCCACTTTTCAAATCTTAACTTTCATTTCTCCTTTATCTTGAAGGGAGATCCCTCACTCCTTCCTTTTAGCCCCTCCTGAAAAGCACTATTCGTTCACACTACAATTCTGCAGATGGGTGAGATGAAAGGAATATATTTTGAAGTCCTAAATGGCAGGGTTTCATTAACAAACTTCATAACACTTACCTGTACTTAAATTCCTGTCCTCTGGGAGACCTGCCTCCCAAATGATACTGTTACGAACTGTAGAAATATGCTGACTGTAGTTACCACATCGAATAAAGGCACAAAATATTTAGCAAATTGAATGCTGACTGGTATGCCTTTAAAATATGCCCAGTCAAGTTAATATGATGTACATCAGTCTGAAAGGTTGCACATGCAGTGGAACGTAGCTTATTTACAAAGTGGTTAAAGTTCCTAGATTGTTGGATGGATGGGTGAGAGCCATGCGACTGAACTGGAGCAACCAGCTTAAAGCTCCTCACATGCTGAGATTACCACAGGTAGATGTAGACAGGGTAGTGGTGGTGAACAATAGATTACCTATTTCCTTCCAAGGTAAGAGGAAGTAACATAACTAAGACCAGCAGGACAGCTTACTCTATGGCATTAACCTCTTCATGCATTAATTAGATGTAAGGAGGTTGGTTATATGAGATTGATGAACCTGCAACATATAGAAGCTCAGCCTGCACACTCACTACATGCTCAACAAGGATGGAAGGAATTAACGTACAGTGGTTTAATTAAGAACTTAATCCGTTCTGGAAGTCCGTTCTTAAACCGAGGCGCACTTTCCCTAATGACGCCTCCTGCTGCCGGTGCCCTTCCACCGTTCGGATTCCGTTCTTAGACCAAGGTAAAGTTCTCAAACCAAGACACTATTTCTGGTTTTGCGGAGTTTGTAAACCAAACCGTTCTTAAACTGGACTGTTCTTAAACCAAGGTACCACTGTACTGCTGACCATTCAGGCTGAAGCTGGAGTCACAGTTCTGTTGCTCTCGTCCCTACTCCTGCAGCAAATCCAAAGGATCATCTTGCTGGATTCTAGATCTCCATTGCGTTCCTTCCCATTTCCAGTTCACCTGGCTTCTTAAAGCACTACTGCTGCTGTTCCTCTGAGGCAGGAGTACTTAAAAGTACTTAAAAGTAAAAAAATGAAAGAGGCATGAAAGACGGTGCTTGTCTTAATTACCATAGCATTTCCCTTTGCTCAGTTTGTCTTACAAAATTGCTGTTTTGTGGAAAGTAGAAACAGTAAGCTTAAAAAAACAACTACTACACATGTACTATATTTCTGCATCAGGTACATATGCCTAAGCACTATATTTTAAAATGATTATTTGTAGCAAAGGCTACAGCATCTCCATAGCAAGTACAAATACTACTTATGTGTCTATTTTTTATTTTAAAAAAAGCTTGGTAAAGTTAGCTGTGCCCAACTTTGGGGGGGGGGAGCATCAGACAATATCCTTTGCACATTTTCCTATTATGAGAACCTTCCAATATGTTATATTATTCCTGGTCAAACATGCCCTGTTTTGTTAGCGGTTTTTTTTTTATGTAGCCCTTATCAGCTATTAGGGACCCAGGTGGTGTTGTGGTTAAACCACTGAGCCTAGGGCTTGCTGATCAGAAGGTCAGTGGTTCGAATCCCTGTGATGGGGTGAGCTCCCGTTGCTTGGTCCCAGCTCCTGCCAACCTAGCAGTTCGAAAGCACGTCAAAATGCAAGTAGATAAATAGGAACCGCTACAGCAGGAAGGTAAACGGCGTTTCCATGTGCTGCTCTGGTTTGCCAGAAGCGGCTTTGTCATGCTGGCCACATGACCTGGAAGCTATACGCTGGCTCCCTCGGCCAATAATGCGAGATGAGTGCGCAACCCCAGAGTCGGTCACGACTGGACCTAATGGTCAGGGGTCCCTTTGCCTTTACCTATCAGCTATTAGGCCTGGGACTGTTCTAACTGGAACTAAATCCTTGTACCACAGCTCGCAAGACTCTTGTTTTGCATCTGTCAAACCGTCTTTTTCTTCCTACACATAGTCAAAGGCTGCAAAAATATTCATCATGCTAATGTTCAAAATGGCAGTGCTCTGCTTCAAGATGATGGCACTGAATACCCTGTGTGGTTCAAGAGTTAGTCATCCATTCCATTTTGCACTAAATGAAGACACTGAAAAAGTTTTCATTGACTCAGTGTGCCAGCATGCTAATATATCCAGATCCAGTTTAATATGCGTATTTTGATTTTTTTATTGTTACATACAAGCCCCCTTGAGATCCAAGTGTGGGTTATTTTTTTATTTCCATTATGAGTAAAACCACGAGTGCGTGTTTTGCCGCACCTTGATTGAATATTTTGCAGGGCCAACAGACAAAATTGGCTTGGCTTGGGGTCATATTCACAGCCAGTTCACAGTACTTGGTCAGTGGTGCACAAGCACACAGGGATATTCTCCCTCTCCCTCTTGTCAATTTATCAGAAAGGGTTTGGGAGTGAATCATAGACGCTGGGTTGCTCTTTGCTCATTAAACAGCCATCTGCTCTAGGGCATAAATTGAACATATGATAGCATATTGGGAGTAGATTATTATTATTATTATTATTGTTAAGTGGCTATTGCATGGTAAGAAAGGACTTGCTGCAGCTGGGGAAATGTATTTACCATTCATTCCAAGGACAATGTTGCTTGCTCCCCATCCTCTAGCACTGAGAAGGTTTCTTCTGTTTTAATCAGCAGGGAGGGGAAATATGTGTGGTTCTTTGTCTTCTGCGTTTTTTTTGTGTGACAAAAGAATTCCCATTTGAATTGCGGTGCTCTATTCAGGCTCCCTCTGAGCCTGTGGTTAACAGCAGTCAGTCTTTGCAGTGTTCTGACGTCATCCAGTGTATGCATAAGCTATGCTATTGTCTTACTGAGAGCAGGGGCTGTGGATTGCAGTATCTGGTGTCTGCTACCTATTTCTGCCTCACTGCATCAGCAGAAGAGACATTGGCCTTCCCTTTGCTGGATTTTTAAAATAAGTACTCCTGTTCCTTTGCTTTTTTTTTTAATTACAAAAAAATTGCTTCTGCGAAGAAGGACCAGTTTTGCTTTAAGAGCTGCAGAGAAAGGCAATCTGCAGAGTGGAGCCTGGGGAGGAAGAGAGGAAAATCTGGAGGCTGGCTAGCTGTGGGGACTGCGCTGTCTGGCTTCATGACCACTGCTGTGTAGAAGCCTCATCCCTTCTCTGACACATTCCCCGCAGCTCTCTTTTCTTTTCCCTTTTAAACCCCTCTTTTGAGATTTGAGCATCTGGAGCCAGCCATGTTTGGCACAGAGTCGTCATGTAAGTAGACGCGTTCTCTCACTTGCATTTCTGTTGGTGGGCAGGTCTGGCTGGCAGGATTTGTTCCATGCCCGGTAACTTCATTCTGCCGTGTCGAAGGGTTCAGAATAAAATAGTAATAATAAAAATAAAATATGTGGTTCCAGCTTGCTTGGTAAAGATGCTTTGGGGTGGGGTGGTGGGGGGAAGGTTTCGATCGTCTCTCCTTCTGTGTGTCTTTGACTCTGGCAGCCAGACATCCAAGTGCTGTCAGTGATTCCGAATCCAGGCCGCTTAAAAGATACAAAAGAAAATGTGGTTTTGCTTGAATATGTTCTTTGTGTGTGAGCAAGACTGAGAGAGCAGTGTGTGCATGTACACACACACGCACACGCACACACACACCCCCAATATCTTGCTATTGCAGTTGCAGTAATTAAATAGTTACCCATGTGATAATGAGGGTGTTTGAAGGATTGTTGCAGGATTATGTGCTGGGGAGCTAGAACCTATTTAACAATGGAGTGCCAGATTGCTGCTATATAATAAAACGCAATTTTGTTTAAAGCTTCTAAAGTTTGGTTTGCTGGTGTGATGGACTGCAGCGTTGGGGATACAGTGAAAGCAATCACCACCACCGTCATCATCCTATATAATGTCAGTGGCTGGTTGCATATTGAAACTTACAAGCTGGGTCTGGTGCAAAGGTGCATAGCAGCTTTGTTTTCCATTTTAAAAAGCCATTGAGAAGCTACCGAAGTGAGAGAGGATTGTGTATTGGACCTTAGTCCTGATAATATTAGCGATGATAGTGACACCACTGGGAATCAGTATTGCCCAGTAGGCTTATAAACAAAAAGGGAAATAAATAAGATGTTGAGCTGACTTACAAGGGTATGGTATAACATGCACCAAAATAATTTGTGATCTGATTTTTTTGTAACGGTGGGAAGGAATTTATTTGCCACAGTGGTTATCTAGGTTCCTGATTACAGAGGTCCCAGTTCTTTTAGAATGGTAATAGTGTGGGACAACAGCCCTTAAAGGACTTGGATGTTTCCAAGGGTTAACTGGTTCTTTTAATTCAGCTTCCCACTCATCATAACACAATGCCTGTTCAAGGTCAAGGGAGAATAAAATGCATCACCATCTGTGCATTGATTTAGCTTTCTTCCCTTTCCCAAGAAATGTTGCATTACTGGCCTTGTCTCTTAACTTTGGGTTGTTGTTTTTTTGTTGCATATACATACTGTATCCCAGTAGCTGGTACTGAAAGTAGAATGCTGAACACTTTTTAGCCTAGTGAAATGGCACTTGGAATTACCTGGGGGATGCAACTTGCAAAGCGTCTACATGATCAAAAAGAAAAAGGAATAGCTGCTATTGCTTCAACACTTTTACCCAAGGGTGTACGGGGTAATAGCTAACGGCAAAAAAGCCATCTATATAAATAGTCCTGAAAAAAAAGAACTTCCTTATTGTCTGCCGAACAGTACTATTTCATACAGTCGCCAATGTGGTAACTAACTGGCTGCCCTTCTGATAACAGCTGGGCAAGCTTTTGTTTCCATGACATCCTGATTAATGCAATTTCTGGTTTTTAAAAGGGTGCGTGGAATGGGGGGAAAAACGCTGCTTATTTTATGATTTTAAAATCCTAAAATAAATGGTTATAAAGTTGAGAATTAAGGAGAATAACCTCAGCCAGGGCTTTGTGCAGCCCCACCCCTGTTCCAAGACAGGTTAAGTGCTTTTGCAAGCTTGATGGCTAGCAGTGGTGCAGCCAATCAGAGGAAGTGTTACGAGGTGTGCTTTTTTTCTTCCCATTTTCCTCTTTGCAGAAGGCCATTATCTCTCCTTTGTCTTAGGGCGGCTTCAGATGTGCACTAACCATGCTGAAAGTGTGAGAGGTCTGCAGTTGGCGAGGTGGTTCTTCACCTTGCATACAAGCTTGCCCATTTCTGGGAACAGGTTTAAAGGTAGCACACCACAGAACACCACCTCAGTGATTTCTTTTGAAGGTATTATAGACATGTGCAATTCGGATGCATAGCACAGGAACTCTGTGTTCCTGGCTTGTTTAAATGCACATAAGACCCAAGTCTTTTTTCCCTTTGCTATGTGATTCTGCCCCTAGCACTTAAGGCTGTTTCCCCCCCTGAAATGAGCTTTGGAGAGGCACATTATTATTTAATTTTCTCTATAAAGACATGTGGATGGTATTCAAGTATTGAGGCATGCAGAATATTGGCATGTGTTTTTAACCTTTATTAATGATAGTTTCATTGTTCATTTTTGTAAGACCACTCTGAGGTTTTATGACCCTTGAGCAGAATATAAATCGTACGAAATAAATAAACTTACGTAGTTTTACTCAGACTAGACACATTGAAATTAATGGACCTAACTTTTCTAGTGGGTCTAGTAAAATTTAGTTGCCTACCACCCATAGTATCTAGTTGGCCACTGTGAGAACAGATGGTCCTTTGGCCTGGTGGTCCTTGTGTGCATATGGTTGTTCATCCTATCCCTGAAGCAGTATTTTGCACACTTTTTGAGCTTGAACCTCTTCTACCTTTTTGGCTTCTGCTCCACAACCCCACACCGTTTGACAAGTGAGTATGGAGATTCTTATGCAGGCATAGGCAAACTCGGCGCTCCAGATTTTTTTGGCCAACAACTCCTATGATCCCTAGCTAACAGGACCAGTGGTCAGGGATGATGGGAATTGTAGTCCCAAAACATCTGGAGGGCCGAGTTTGCCTATGCCTGTTCTTATGCATCAGTGCATGAAGTATCTGAATTTGAGTTGGATTTGCACAACATTGGCATTAGAAGAGGAAAAGAACAGATTTGACTGTTCAGAGACCATACATAGAGAACTCTGGATATCGCTTTTCTCTGCTTCCTTCCTCACAAATCGGATGCGAGTCTGTGAAGGCTCCCTTGCTGGAGGAATTCACCTATTTTTTTTGTCTGATGTAGGAGGGAAGGGAAGGGATTTTTCTACCTGCCTCAGGACCATCTCCCTTCCTGAAATTTCACACTCGCTTGTGGTACTCTAAAGCACTTTCATTTACAGAATGGAAATTGCTGGGGGGTTTTGTTAACAGTAATAACAGCCATAGCTGTCAAGTTCTCCCTTATGCTGAATAGGCTTCCTCGCGAGAAAAGGGAAAACTTGACAGCTATGATAACAGCCATTTAGAATAACATTAAAAAAAATTTTTTTAAAGCTTTGTTTAGAATAAATAACATGCACACAAACATCACAGCACTTCCTAAAACCTGCAAGAGGTAGAAGAGTATGCCTGTTTTCTGGTTGTTGTTTTTTTCAGGAACATAACCATAGCACCATGATGTTTACATTACCTGATCATAAAAAAGTGATCGGTTGAAAGGTTTGGTTTTTCTGGATTCTGCTTTTGTCCTGTTACTCGTTTAATTCTGTTTTAGATTTTTCTGCTTTACGTTTCTATCTTTCTTTTTTTAATTTTTACTGGTAAACTACCCAGAGAACCTTTGCTATTGGACGGTATGCTTATACAGTATAGCCAGCTGATTTTATTGCTCATAACCAATGGACATCACAATACAGTATGAGCACAAATTGCACAACTACAAAACGAAAAACATAACATGCACCAGACCAGGGCAAATCTACAATGGGCATATATGAATATTGCAAATAAACAAATAGCATTCTTGGCTGGCTCAGACAACAACAGATGCACATTATGCAGTTGCCTAGGGTGGCATAATCCCAAACCTGGAGATCCATGCTTTCGTATTGCCTTTGGCTTGGCTGTGGGGGAAAGATGCAGCAATCTAGAACCTTCTGTAGTGTTGCATGCGTGTGGAAGTTGGGAATAAACTTTTTAAATATATTTCCGCCTGGAATGGCAGAAAATATTGTACCTGATAGCAGGACAAGAGGCTTTTGTCTATATATTTTTAATGTACTTGAAATGTTACCTTAAATTAGGGTACCCTCAGAGAGGATTCGTGTTGCTTTTAAAAGGTGAATAGCAGGACATAATCCTGTGTGTGTGTGTGTGTGTGTGTGTGTGTGTGTGTGTGTACTCAGAAGTAAAGCAGTGGGATATAGAAAAGAAGTCTTGAATTGTTCAGATCAAGTGATGTGTCAGGTTACCAGTAGCCACAGTTGTTATGGGAAAGGGTAATTTCAAGAGATGCTGGTTTCAGTTTATACAGAGAAAGGAAACTCTCAAGGTCACAGTCTCCAAACTGCTTATGAGGGGAAGTACCAGATAAGGATGGTTGAAGTTATTAGCTTATCTAGGCTTGATCGCCGTCCGGTACAGATCAAATGACAGTACAATGTGTTGTTCCCAAGGTGCAGCAAAGAACAGAAAAGTGAACTTTCCAATGGTCAGAGCCTCATGATGTTGGGAATATATAACCATAGTTCTTTTCCTCTTGCAAGAAATTTTGTTCTTTTTAAAAAAAACTTCTTTATTGGTTTTTCCATGTATACATCCTCTAACAATATTTCTCTAACAATTTTCCATATTTCTCCCCCTCCTCCCCTGGACTTCTCTCATATTCCCATTTTGTTTTATTTCCATATTACCCTGTGTGTTAACTGCTCACAGTTGTGAAGAATATTCTTATGTTATGAATGGTCCTTCCTCTTTGGCGAATGGTCCTGAGATCGAGTGTCTTCAAAGCCCATGACACCTTTGGTAAAGGCTGTTCTCCAACTGGAGTGCTCACAGGCCAGTGTTTCCCAGGTGTCAATGTTTATACTACTTTTTTTTTTTAGATTTGCCTTGAGACAGTCTTTAAACCTCTTCTGTTGACCACCAGCATTACCCTTTCCATTTTTAAGTTCGGAATAGAGTAGTTGCTTTGGAAGACGATCATCAGGCATCCACACAACATGACCAGTCCAACGAAGTTGATGTTGACGAATCATTGGTTCAACACTGGTGATCTTTGCTTCTTCCAGTACACTGATATTAGTTCGCCTGTCTTCCCAAGTGATGTGTAAAAATTTTCAGAGACACCGTTGATGAAATCTTTCGAGGAGTTGGAGATGGCGTTTATAAGTGGTCCATTTTTCACAAGCATATAGTAAGGTTGGTAGTACAATGGTCCATGTCACCATTAACAAATAGAAGTAGGAAAAGGCCAATATATATGCAGACTATCCCTGGGCAAAGTGACTTTTCTTTAAATTCTCAAAGTTCTTAACCTAGCTCAAGGTTGTCCTCTAAACTAGACAGATATTTCACTGATAGTAAATCACAGTCAATGCATCATTTGAAAAAGAATACTTTAGAGCTGTCTTTCCCCAAAATGGCAACTAGACATTCCATTTTGGTGGCTGTAACCTTGGTTTAAGGAGCAATTTGGCGCCTAGCTTATATATCTGAGTTTCTAACATTTGATAAAAAGGTGAGTCATCAACATAGTGAAATTGCATTGAAGGTAAACACCTTATTGGGTTGCCTTATTAGAGGGTTTACAGGTAACATGACAGGTTCCTCTACTATTGTTACTGAGGCCTTCAGCTAAGTGGAATGTGCTTTGTTCCCATTACCGTGTTTCTAGAATGGTGACAGGATTTGATAACATCTTTAAAATGCGCTGAGAGAAAATAGGGATAGGCTGTCCTCCATGGACAAGGTCTGTTTAAATGGACTGAAATGGCACGAGGTAAGATTTAGACTGGACATCAGAAGATCTTCTGAAGTGTGAATGTGGTTGAGCGCAGAAGCAGGTTGTAGGTTGAGTTTTAGAGTCGACGTGCCTCTTTGCATGTTGATGAGAAAGCAAAGCTACATGTGTGAATCTTAAGAGGTTAACTGGAGAGGATTTGAAGGTGCCACTAAAGTGCTTTGATAGCCACTAGCTTATGTGTGGTGAATAAAAAACAGTAGCCTTCCAACTAAACCAATCGTCTAGTTTGGAAACCATAATCTAGACCAGGCATCCCCAAACTTCGGCCCTCCAGATGTTTTGGCCTACAACTCCCATGATCCCTAGGTAGCAGGACCAGTGGTCAGGGATGATGGGAATTGTAGTCCAAAACATCTGGAGGGCCGAAGTTTTGGGGATGCCTGCTCTAGACCAAGGTTTGCCAAAATTGGGTCTCCAGCTGTTGTTGGGACTACAACTCCCATCACACCTTGCTAGCCAGACCAGTGGTCAGGGATGATGGGAGATGTAGTCCAAAAACAGCTGGAGACTCAAGTTTGGTAAACCCTGGTCTAGATGGTGGTGTGGCCAATCAATTGCTACAATCTGAGATTGCCTGGGCTGTTGGAGTAGGGAAAGAGCAGGTCTTTGGGCACCACCTCAGCAGGAAATTCTCCTGCACAATTCCCAGTGGAATAAATGAGTGTCACTCAGGAATCTCTGTATCTGAAAGCTTGCTATGGTGCTGTTGACGTTTATAGCAGTGTGCCCTGGTAAACCGACACCATTGTTTGTCCATGGGAACATGGAATACATTCTCTACAGGACATGCCTATTAAGAGAAAAGGAGAGACAAAAACAGTGATGTATCCGCAGCTGAGGTTTGTTTGTCCTTTACATTTTGATCCAACTGCTGATCTAATTTGGTTTCCATGTTTGGTTGTTCTCCTCTGCCCGTTCCATGGCATTCATTTTCCCATTTTCCACAGACCTTACAATCTTCAGGTGTCCTATTTACTTAACTGAAAGCCCCAATTACATATCCTAGCATATTCCTTCTCTTCCCAGATGGTCCCCTCGTTGCAAATTGGAAACAATCCTCTATTGGCAATCTGTTCAGGAAATGACTGGCATGAACCCAACACCACAGACTCTTGCACAATATGATCTGCATTGTATATTGCTTCAGACTAAATTAGTATCTGAATTTTAAAAAGTGGTACTGCCGAATCAGGCAAAAATAAATAAATAAGAACAATTGCTGGGTGACGTTTTGTCTTAGTCTGGTTGGCACTTAATACTGATAGCCATTCAGCTGGGGTAGTAGCTATGAGCTTGAATACCAGCTGTGCTTCTCCATGTGCTGCTGTGCTATTCTCAGCCACTGTGAAAATGAGGCATTTTCATTTAATTTGCATCTCTCTCCCCCCCCCACTAAACAAAAAGAAAACAGCAAACAAATGAGCCACAGCTATTGCATTTATTCCCATTAAACTCATTCAGCTATATATACAGCTGGCTCTCTTTCACACCTTACTAGCGTTATTTAAAATAAAAAATATTACCTTGCAGTTTAAGGAAGGGGAAACTAGTCATCCATTCTGCAGCTGGTGTGCGTGACTTTGTAGAATATTACTAGATTCTGATTTTGTCAACTGCAACTTCAGATAATCTAGTCCCAAAATTTCTGATGGTTTCAAATCTATAATGATGATGGAATATAATATTTTTACCTCTTTGTTTCAAAGCATGTAATATACATATATATTTATATGTATGTGTGTTAGAGAGTTAGCGACCTGAATTTGAGCGGTCATGGATATAGCTGGCAGCAATTCATACTAAGTGAAAACAGGTGTAACTTTTGTAAAACAGTGACATCTGTTTGGGAATGGCTTTGTCACATTCAATTCAGAGCAAGACAAGCTTTGAAGAAAAAGACCTGTTCTCTAGCTTTTTCAGAGTAATTAGTTTGGCGGAAAGTTGACTGATGAGTTGCTGTGATGGCACACAGCTCCAACCTTTTCTTTCTTTCTTTCTTTCTTTCTTTCTTTCTTTCTTTCTTTCTTTCTTTCTTTCTTTCTTTCTTTCTTTCTTTCCTTAGATTTTTAAAAAATAGTGATGGATGAACATATGAGTAGGTAAATAAATATACATGCACCACTTTAAGAACACAGAAAAATACAAAGCCAAGATTTGTGGGTGGGAGAAAACTATATTATTCACTAGGGATGAAGAACAAGGTTGTGAGATCATTGGCCAGATCATTGTTCCATGTAGCTCAGTGTGAATGACAGCTGCTCTCCATGGTTTGTCAGGGAACATTCCCATCCCCACCTGAAGATAGCAGGGATTATACTTTGAACCCTCTGCAGGTAAGCAGGTGTTCAACTACTGAGCTGTAGCCCTTCCCTAAAAAGAAACATGGGCAACCTGTCTGAATCTTGGGATCATAGCTGTCAAGTTTTCCCTTTTCTAGCGAGGAAGCCTATTCAGCATAAGGGAATTTCCCTTTAAAAAAGGGAGAACTTGACAACTATGCTTGGGATGCAAAGGTAAGACAGATTGCTTTACCCAGGATTTGATTCTGATATATTTAGTAGATTAATTTCTGTGCTATCCAGTATCCAAAATTTGCTGGTGTGTCCACTCCATTTAGCCTGAATAACCAGGAGAAGATAATGGCCACTGGTCCCGTCACCTCCTGGCAAATAGAAGGGAATGAAATAGAGGCAGTAAGAGATTTTACTTTCTTGGGTTCCATGATCACTGCAGATGGTGACAGCAGTCACGACATTAAAAGACGCTTGCTTCTTGGGAGAAAAGCAATGACAAACCTAGACAGCATCTTAAAAGCAGAGACATCACTTTGCTGACAAAGGTCCGTTTAGTTAAAGCTATGGTTTTCCCAGTAGTGAAGTATGGAAGTGAGAGCTGGATCATAAAGAAAGCTGATCGCCGAAGAATTGATGCTTTTGAATTATGGTGCTGGAGGAGACTCTTGAGAGTCCCATGGACTGCAAGAAGACCAAACCTATCCATTCTTAAGGAAATCAGCCCTGAGTGCTCACTGGAAGGACAGATCGTGAAGCTGAGGCTCCAATACTTTGGCCACCTCATGAGAAGACTTCCTGGAAAAGACCCTGATGCTGGGAAAGATTGAGGGCACTAGGAGAAGGGGACGACAGAGGACAAGATGGTTGGACAGTGTTCTCGAGGCTACCAACATGAGTTTGACCAAACTGTGGGAGGCAGTGGAAGACAGGAGTGCCTGGCGTGCTCTGGTCATGGGGTCACGAAGAGTCGGACATGACTAAACAACAACAAACCAGGAGAAAGCCAGGCTTGTGCCATAGGTAAAGAGCTGAGTGCACCTCTTCCTCAGTGTTATCTCTGCAACAAGCACTACAAATCTGGGTTCCCCCCTGTTATTTCTTAATGTTTGCCTAGTGCTACATAAATAAACCAAGTTGAGAGGTCTCTTAGGGAGAAGTCTGGACAGGCTGCTATCATAATGTTGTGTGATCTCCTATCTTAGAAGAGAAGGTTTTACTAGATTTCTCTTTCCCAGAAGTAAGACTGGAATCCTAACTTCACCTACCTGCAAGTAGGGCCCACTGCATTCAGCAGGACTTATTTCTGAGTAGACATGCCCTGCAATTTCTCATTTGTTGTGCAATGGTGAATTTGCACAAGTTAAGTTTAGAAATTAGTATTGGTTGCAGAATTCAACTTCCTTAGAATTTCAGCTTTGTTGGGGTGGGGGCGCATCCTGGTAATGTCCCAAACAGGATGTCCAGGGAGGGCTTAAGAGTATAATTTAAGTGCTTTGAAGAACTCTGTTTGTCCTGTCCAACAGCTATTGGGAAATATGCAGCCTGGATTATCACATAGCTATGCTGCCTTTCTTCCAGCTATGCTTCAGTCTTCTGGGCCCCAAGGGAAATATAAGTGTTGTGTTTTTTAAGGCTTTAATGACTTGGTTGTGTGGAAGCAAGTAGCTTATTTACAAGCCTCATTTGTCAAGGTATGGCAGAATCCAGTCTTTCTCTGTGCAGAATTTGGACTCTCTTTCTATTAAAACTTTGCTCTGTTTTGTCACTTCAAAGGGTATGAAATCCTGACTACCGTAGATTTGAACCTGTAGAAAAAATGGAATCAATATTCTCTATCAACAAGTACGTAATTGTGGTGTGTGTGTGTGTTTTAACCAGGCAGTAAAGAAATAGAAATACCTTATGCTGTTTTACTTCTTACACAGACAATTGACATTTGTGGTGGGGATGTGATGGGATTCAAAAATATGGGAAAGAGGTAGCTATTTTTATAAGACAAATGTCATTGTGCATGACCTCACTTAAACTAATTAGTCAGATACCTTTTTGGATTTGTTGCAGGTATCCTCCAAGAAAGAACTGAGAGACTGAACCTTTCATAAAAGGCAGTTTTGAGACTGTGATTTACGGCCCAGATGGTCAGCACTACAATTATCTCTTGCTGTGATCTTTTGATATACAGTTCTAAAATAGGTACCCGGTGGGTGGCTGTGGGTGTGGTGGGCTGCATCATGGAGATAGTTCCAGGTTCAGCCTTCAACATCTTCCGTTAAAAGAACTTCAGGTAACAGGTGTTGAGAAAAGGTGGTCTTTCTGAGACTTTGAAGAACCACTTCAGGCCCAGGCAATACAGAACAACATGGGTAATTAGTCTAAGCTAGGTTAAGGCAGCATCCTGTGCACTATATGAGCCTAAGGACTGTTTCTGAAATACAATATTACCCTTGTCAAACAGCTGAGCTAAGTGAAAGCCAATAGCCACTGAATAAAATTAACATGAGTTAATTTTATAGCTTCCTTGAAAGCTGTTAATGATGCAAGAAATATCTGCCGTGCTTTCAGCGGATCATCATTTTTTATTTAGCAACATCGGGAGTTTGCAGAGAAGTGGCTGCAAGGTATAATTCTGGCCATCGGTGCTCTGCAGCTTTGAACGTGAGTTCTACACGTTGCTTCTACGAACCCTTTGCTTAGGACTTCACAGTTTCGTTGGATACAGATTGTGGGAAACTCCCATTAGATGAACATCTTTTTTTTTTAAAGGTTCTTAATAGCAATGCAACAAGTCATATTCTATTGGAGAATGTAGTGTAGCCCCAGTCCATGACCTAGGAATTCTGGTGTTAATCATAAACAGGCAAACCATGTGGACTTCTTTCTGAACCCAGGTTGGAAGGGTAGGGAGACAGTGTTTTCTCTCCTCACCCACAAACATCTCCCCCAAACTCCCCATGAAACATCAGTGGGAAGGAAGTTAACTGCACCAGCTCTGATGTAGTTCTTGGCCCCATTGTTGCTATGTTGGGGCAGAGGAACAGGGGTGTTGGGATCATGTGGATTCAAGGCTGCCCCCTCTCTACTTTCCCACTTGCAGAACATCTACACCAGAGGAGCTTTCAATAAGCGTTGGTGCTGACCTGCTGGCATCCATCCCTTCCTTTCTGCATAAAACGTTCCACGGCTACTCGCTATAACAGTGAATAAACACTACATTAAAACAAAAAGCAACTGAAGCAGCACTAAAGCCCGAAACAACAGTACTAAATGAAATAAAAGCACGCATGTCACAAACAAACAAACTGCTATTGAAAACCAAGGGCACCATGATAGCGATAAATACATCTGTTAAAGACTCAGGAAAATAATATTTTTATCTGGCACCTAAAATATAGTAAAGTAAGTGCCATCTTAGTATCCCCATAAAGAGTGTTCCACAACTGGGGTCCAACCACCAAAAAGGGACTCTCTCCTGTTGCCACCTCCAAATGTCTGAAGGTGTGGACAACTGAAGAAGGACCTCTGATAAAAACCTTAAAGGACAGGCTCATAAGGAAGCAAGTGGTTGCCTTAACTGAGGCTGTGATACATAATGCCTTTAGAAGTAATGTTTCACTCAGTTCTTCGGTTTCATATAACCCTAGAGGAGGACTCTCCTTTGCGTTTGTTTTCCACCAAATATCCCAACATGGATTAAGCTCTTCTCCTTCTCCCATCCACCCAGCCTATGAATCGTAACAATAAAGATTTTTAAACGGTGGATTTCTGAGTGTTTTGAGACTTCAAAAGTCTCTGATGGTGGATACGATTTATTTGTTTAGAAATTGGCTGCCCCATCTATCCAGTGCATTTGCATCGCACAAGGTAGCATAAAACAAGTAAATGGCTACACTTAGCAGTGAGAGAGGCACTCAACATAGACTCAGGCCTTCTATTCTTTATAGATTTTTGTCCTGGCCTCCTCATTCAAATTGGCTGTGGAACTAAGCCTTGGGAGATAAATTGGAGCTTCCTCTATTGTGAATAAAAGACTAGCTAGAGAGAGAGAGAGGTAACATTGCTATTGCTGCAAATGCGGGTGGGGGGAAGAGAGAGAGAGATTGTTGTTAGATGCTAATGCATGGGAGATCTTGGGTAAGACAGCAGTATGGGTGCTAGGTTTCTTCACAGCAGATCTCTCCTTGTGGTGAGTGGTCTTCAGTCCTGTTCAGGTGCTGCTGCTTCACCCCCACTGTGTATACCAAAGACATAGATTTGGAAGCTAGACTGCACCCAGCGGCCCCCACCCCACCTTTTGTGTGCTCCTTCCCATAATGTTTGCATGTTCAGTGTAATGTCCGAAAGGGGTGCCATTGCACTGAATGCGGGAATGCTCCTGGGACCAGCAGTTGTGTGAATGAATAGAAATAAAAGAACCTTCCACCCCCCCACCCCCGGTGCCACTGCCAAGCTTTCCTCCCTTCCTTAAACAGCATAATAATTCAGCATGCATCATGACCTTTCCTAAAAATCAGAGTTCTTTGTCTTGTACTGACCATCCAAAGAGGCTCGAAATATTTCCAGGAAGGTTTTTTTGTTGTTGTTACTTGCTGAACTTTCACGTGATATATCTCTGCTAAAGTTAATATTTGACTTTTCCCAGGTTGGTGATTTGCTTTGCAAATCCTATTTCTCCTCCTGTTTGCATAGTTTCGAATTGCAGCAAGTCTGTAATAAATGCGTGGAGCTTTAGCAAATACCAGTTTCATGCTCACTATTCCCTACTGGCAAGGCGTGGGGGAGAACAGATTTGGTTTAGTAAGATAAGCACTTCTATAAATATGCTTGGAAAATCAGCATTTGCTCTTGAACTTAAGAGTAGAGTTGGCCGTGCCATTAGAGTTTCAGATAGTGACTTGACAGAGAATCAGTCACCTCTAGCAAAACCAGGGGCTCTTAGACCCTCCCCTTTTCATATTACAGGAGAGGAATAAAATTATTGTGTAAGAAATATCAGAGTTGCTTCCCCCCTCCTTGATTGGAGTTTATGGTTTTACAAAGATGCCCAGTGCCCTGCAAATGGCCTGTTAAAAATCAACAGGTGAGTGTAGCTGGAAGTAAAACTGACAATGCTGTGAAATCCTTTATTCATGTAGATAGGGATTAACTCAGGCCAAAGTTGACCTTACGTTACTGTTTTAAAAGTAAAAAGTGGCCATTTTCATTTTCAAGAGAAAGCAGCTGAGGAGCCCAGATTCTGAACGTACTGCTGCTGAGCAGGACAGGAACCCAACACAGCTTTCTTGCTGAAAATCACCCTGGTTGCTGCTTGCTCCCAAAGGTGCTGTATGCAACAGGCAACACCTTTTAGAGGCAAACAACATTTGATAATGATAAATACTGTACGGTATGTATTGCTCGTAGGCCATTGCAAAGTAAAATAGCAGTTGTGGGGAGCATGGTTTGGTGGGAAATCAGCTCAGATCCCCAGTCTGGACCTCAGTTGTTAACTCTGTATTGCAGGCATGCCCAACAGGTAGATCGTGACGTCTGTGGTACATCACTGGTAGATAACTGGCTCGCCCCAAAGCAGCTTTGGCTCCCCTAAAAAAAGCTCAACAAATATTTTAGCCTGCACCCACCAAAAATGGTGCTTTCCTCCTCCATAAAAAAAGCTTAACAACTATGACCTGTATCCCTAAAAAGGGGGTACAGTAGATCACTGCCAGTTTTTAATTCTGAGAGTAGATCACAGTCTCTTGGGAGTTGGCCACCCTTGCTGTATTGTATTAAAGAGTGTAGAAGAATTTCTGACCTCTGATCCATTTTGTAATGGGGGGTGGTGATGGTGGTAGGGGCAGGGTGACATCCAAGGCACCTTACCAGTCTACAATTCCCAGGGCCCCCAGCATAGATTCTCCTCCTCCCGTGGAGAGTGATATCCAGCCTCGTAGGTCCCACAGAAACTTCCGTCCTGAGCCCACTTCTGCTTTCGATGTTCAGAATGGCACAAGGGGTGGGGGGGAGAGGTGGAATATCAAGGTAGTATCAGGGATGATCAAGGGTGGCCTTAGAATGGTTGTTTTGACCTGGGTGTTCCCCCTCCTCAAAACACAATGATCTGTCCATAAGATGCATAAGCAAGAATTCCCTCACTCGCTTTAAAAAGAAAAAAAAGGAATACGGAGTTTATAGGAAGAAAGTGGTACAACACAAATATCCAAGCCTCCTTTATGTAGACTGAGCCATTCCAGTATGCATTTTTCCTATGAAATTGAAAGTACTGGGGTGGGAAAGGTTAGAAGTTATTTAAAACAGACTCATGCTGAAATAGGTTGAATGCCATCATCCAAGCAAGGATGGTTGGCAGGCATTAGTAAATTCCATCTCCTCTCATATGTTGCTATTTTTGTCTTGTGATCTTCGTCTGAGAGATCTCCGTGCTCCAGTCCCAGGAAGCAAACAATGCATAATGTTTCCCATCAATATTTCACACAGCACAGTTTATCTTAAGGGGGGGGGGGAATCACAGAATAGCCCTGTGGTTAGCTTTTGAACAATTGGATATTGTATTGAATATGCGAAACCTTTTGCCAAACGTGAGTAGCTTGGGTTCAGTATATAACCAGTCTATAACCAGTGAAGTGTAGGTGGGTTCCCAGGAGGCAAGACACAGTGATAACTGCAAGAACCTTTATTGGACTAACAGAACTGGACAACAGGGGCAAAACAACTGCTTATATACATTTCTGAAGGCCTGGGCCACTCCCACTCCCTACGTGATTGGCTGTCTAAACTTCCAAGCTGTGAATCATGACTCAGTGTTTAAGGGCCAATGGCAGAGGCCCAAATCCTGAAATGTTCTGTGATTGGATATCATGTATCGAAACAGAACACAGGGGCTCAGAATCCTTGGTCCAAATCCTTGGATTTGATTTAAATCACTAGACAGTAAGACTTGATTTAAATCTTTTTTTTTTTTTTTTACAGAAAGACACAATCTTAATATTTGCAACCAGATGAAGGTTTCAATTTTGGAATAATAAATTTTCAGAGTAGTTTTTTACAGTTATATCAAAAATTACTGATTTGGTTATATTATTAGAAATAGATAATAATTATGAAATTATTGAGAGGTTTAATCAGTTAACTGTTTATATTTGGACAACTTTTCTGCTGTACTTTATTGGAAGGAGAAAAATAATCATTCCCTTAATAACAATTTAAACCATTTATTTAACTGAAACAATAAAATTATAGCATATGTATCCATGTTTGTTAACTGATGTGGTTAAACATTTTTTTTTTCAAAAAAACAACCTTAGACTGAGTTTTAGCACACATGAAAAACTTAAAACAAATCCTTATTTCCTGATGAATGGCCTTTGGACTATAATGTAACTTAAATAGAAAACTATCTTTAGAAAGATTTCCCCCCCCCAAAGCATTTTATTTTAAATATCCAATTTAAATCAAAAAAATCCTATTGAAATAAAAAAAATCCGATTTTTTAATTTTTTTTAAAAAAAACACACATTGATTTTTATCCACGCTGGTCCAGACTCAAGCTCAGGCAAACACAGACTACTGAATATATAACAACCACTTCCTCAAATAGTTCAAGGCTTGCTCCTACCATATTTTCATCTTTGCTCGGCAGCAGCAGCAGCAGCAGCAGCAGAATATCCGGCCCCCACATAAATCGGACTGGGATTGTGATGGTAATGTTTGCTGGGAGAGGCAAGATAGCTTTGGTGCTGGTTCTTGGCTGTACCAGAGAGGAAACACTCGGGTTGTAAAGAAGGGAACTGGAGTTGTACGAAAAAAATGGAGGCACCCTGGCCGGTAGTAGCACACGCATCCACGGATAAACAGTTCCATATTCAGCTGATCCCAAGACAGAAGCTCTATTTAGTCAAGAGATACTGTAAGATGAGTATGCAAGGAAGCGGGTAGGTTCACACTTCTTGTCCCTACCACTGACCTCCATCCAGAATTTCTCCAGTTACAGACTCTGGGATCTATCGGCTCTGCACGCACATGCAAGAGCAGAGTCAGTCGGCATGATCCCGATCTCTCCTTCATAAGGTTATTCTACGCTGTGTTAGCTCAAAATCTCAGGGTTTGTTGCCGTAAGAGGCAACAAGGTATATGCAGATAAGAAGCTGAAAAGGACTTCTCTTGCAGTATGATTTAAGACAGGGGTCCCCAGACTGCGGCCCCCGGGCCGGATGCGGCCCAATTGGCCTCCCAATCCGGCCCGCGACGACCCCCGCCGCCCGCTGCCGCCGCCCGCTCTTACGGCACGCGGCGCGGCGGCGATCTTCAAAATCGGAAAAAATCGCCGAAAATCCTTTGTGCGCATGCGTATGGGCCTCTCCCGACCCAGAAGAGGTCATTTCCGGTGCACTTCCGGGGCGGGGAGGCCCATACGCATGCGCACAAGCGATTTTCGGTGATTTTTCCCCCGGCCATGTGCATGTGCGCATGCGCACGGGCGCGCACTCCCCCTCCCTCTGGCCCGCTGCGTGCGCACTCCCCTGCCCTCCGGCCCGAAGCCCGGTAAGTCTGGGGACCCCTGATTTAAGACATATCCTTTTTATACTCCTAAATAAGTCTTCTGTTTGCACATTTGTGTTTGGTTCACGACACAACACTGATGACCGGGGTGGAAGGGGTGTGGTGCTTTGCTAATTACTCATCATCCTCATCAGTGATAGCAATGATGCTTTCCAGTGCTTTTTTCTGGAAAGATAGGTGGAAAGAAACTCACCATGATGTTTCTTTGTTTATTGCGGGACCAGTCGCAGTCCTGCCTCCTTCCTCCCCGCCGGGCAGGGGCTAAACGTAAGATGTGATTGATAAACTCAAGCAGACAATGATCTAGATTAGAAATAGACACAACTTTATTGATTACAGATATAGGTGGATTTTTGGCTCAGGCATTGTGTGTATATCTCCCCCATTTTTAAAAAATATTTAATTTTTAGAAGGCAGTTTCCCCGAGTACTTGCTTAAAAACAACAACCCCTGGTGCTTTCTGGTGTGTCTCTCCCTCCCTCCTCCATATTTTCTACAATCTTCAAAATTGCAGTGACTTAGTTAATTGTGTGTGTGTGCACGCGCGAATAAATAATCGTGTTTTCTTCGTTGACAAAATAATTTATTTAAAACATTTTCATATCACCTTTCCTCAAAACTAATTTCAGGGCAATTTGCAAGATATAAGAATGCAATGCAAACACTTCTACTTAACACCTGAAAATAAAAGATAAGAGCAAGTAAGAGAGCAGTCAACACTACTTACAAGTACAGTCCATTAAAAGCCCGAACAAATAAAATTATTTTTTGCCCAAGGCCTAAATGAAAACAAGGTTGGCTTCCATCAGCACCTCCTAGAGAAGGACGTCCCATGGTTTGGGTGCCACTGCTGGAAAAGGCCTTCTCTCTAGGTGCCAGCCACTTTACTTCTGGCAGGGGAAAATACAAGGAGCCAGGCATTGGCAGGTGATCTAAGGCTGCTTGAAATGCAGCTAGGCCATTACTTTGTGAAAGTGTTGGGGAGTGGACTTATTTTATTATTAGGCTGTCTGTCAGTGTGTTCTTTATTATGTTTGTATCATTGATGTTCTGTAATGTGTTTTTAATGTTGCACACCACCTTGGGATCTTCTGATAAAAGGTGGTATATAAATATAATAATAATTATATTTTTTCTTATTTCGGATGGAAGCTGCTTTGCGGGAAAAGATATCAGAACAAAACATTTTGCTTTGAGATACAGTGGTACTTCTACTTACGAATAACTACTTACGAATGTTTCTACTTACGAATGGAGCTCCGTCCGCCATCTTGGATGCAGTTTAGATAGGATTTTTTCTACTTAGGAATTTTTAGATAGGGTTGCTTCTACTTACGATTTTTTACTCCCAATGCATTCCTATGGGATTTTTTGACTTACGAATGTGCGTTCGGAATGCATTAAATTCGTAAGTAGAGGTACCACTGTAGTCGCTTTGTACAACAAAGGCAGCTGAGCTGATTAAAAAACTTGTATAGACTTGGAATTCAAAATGAAAATAATCTGCCCATTCATGCCCTGCCTGCCATACACCCAAGAATCAGTGGAGGGCACCTAGCTCTGTGCCAATAGGACTGTCACAACTTCTTCAATATCCCATCTATCTGCTCAGGGTCTTTCTCCAAGCAGTAAATACCCAACAACCAACCACTACAGCCATTCCTTCCAAACCACACAAAAAAGCAGCAGATGGATTAGGGATTAGTAAGGAGCAGGTGCTACAGCAGTGCTCTGTAAACAAGTCTGTGGGCCAGGTGTTTCAAATTGAGCACAGCTGATTTTTAGCTCCTCACCCTCACTTAGTCAGCCGCAAGAAGTGCCTAGGTCAACAGGGCTGCCTCTCTCCTTACTGCCCTGCAGCAATTAGACAGGTCAGTGTAGAACAGAATCTTTAAACTAGAAATGTTTTCTGTATGTGCATTGCCATTCCTTGAGAAGCCTATGGCAGAAATTGCGCCGTGTTGCATGCAGCAAATGTGTTAAGGGTCATTTACAAAATAGGGCTGCTTCAAATGCAATTGTGTGTGTTCGTTTTATATTTTGATCCCAGTTATCAGATATTGCCATTATCCAAGACTCTAGTCATGCTGATGGTGGTAGAAGTACGTGTGAAGCCTTGTAAAAGTGGCAGACCTGGGTGGTTTTATGAAAGTTATAAATGTTGCAATATCCACTCCACTGAAGCTGGCAGCTTTTCGTTTTCACATGCTGTAGGAGTGCTGCTTAAAGAAATAGAAATTGATCTTATCTTTGAAATTCAGTATATTTTCAATTTAAAAGAATTAGCAAAAGAATCCCAGTATATATGAAGGTTTGTATAGAAATTGAGTGAAGCTGGAAGTTCTGTGATTTCAAAATACAGCAGTGTTTATTGGGTATTTTTAAAAAGCACCCTGAAATATCTGAGACTCGCTGACATAAGATTATAAAATGTCATTTTTACAAAGTATTTTGCAGCATTTCCTTGACTTGTAGCTTCCAGCTTAATTTACTGTTAATTTAATTGATATGGTTGGCACTGGTTTTTCAGCAGCTCAAGCCTGTCCTATTTAAATATTTTTTCTTAATCTACTTATTCACTTTGATCATTATGTTGTAGATTTTTTAAAGCTGTGTTTGTTATGCACAGCAGTTCTTAACTTCCATGTTCCTCTTAACAATCAACCTTCTTGAAATTTCAGTGATTGAGTCTGTAATTGTGTGTGTGTGTGCGTGCACACACACACACAGTAAGCCACAAGGGATAAAATGTATAAAAACCATGAATGAGTTGCATTTCTGTTTCCCCCAGCTTCTGGTTTTATTATTATTATTAAATATTTTCTTGATTTACAAAGATATATGCAATGTCTCTTGTAACATTTTTACAAATCAGTTTCGTTTGTTGAGACATTGGGAAGAAAGGGGAAAAGAAGTAGATGGCGGAGAGATGGGTGGGGGTGGGTGACGATGTTTCTATTTTACTTAATATATTGGGGGGGGGGGGTTGTCAGTGTCGCTTGTGCAGGTTCTCTGCTGTTTGCTTGTGTTCCTTTGGTGGTGAGAGATGTTGGGGCTGGCCTAGGGTATGGTTGTTCATTTGGGGTTGGCTGTGGTGTGTCTTTGTTTTGTGTGTGAGTGAGGGTGGGTGGGTGTTTTGGATCAGGTTAGCCATATTGATTTGTATGCTGTTTTTTTTAAAAGTATATTTATTAAGAATTTTCTCAAGCAACCAAACATACCAAAAATACAAAAAACAAGACAAAAACAAAATACCATACATACAAAGCAAAGCAAGAAAAGAAAAAGAAAAAGAAAAAGAAAGACAAGCAAAAAATAAAAATAAAAATCTAGCAATCAAATCTTTTTTCATAACTTCGTTATAGGACTTCCCCGATTCTCCCCATATTGGGTCCATTATAATAACTAGATTAACAGTATTCAATATCCATGGTATCTCATATTTCAATTCTACTTTTCTCTCCATTTATCCAATAATTCCAATCTGATATTTCTATTTACCTTTCAATATATAATCCATAACTTTCCCTCACCTTTATTTTTTGCTAACAATGAATCATCCTTCAATTATTATCTCTTATATCATGATACATAATACATTTATAACAATAGCAACTCCATCCCTCCTTCCACCAATTCCAGATTCTCTGGAGATTTCAGCGAATTCCGTAATTTAAGCCAGTATTGGGTCTTCCATATCATCAGTCCATTAATTCCTCATAGAATTCTTCTACCCCATTCCCACCCTTTCCCATATCCTCTTTCCAACTTTTTTGTACCACTCCTTCTGTTTCTCCCTCCCTCTATTTACCCTTGATTTGTATGCTGTTGGTGGGTTTTTGTCATTGTCTTGTTGGGCTATGTATGTGATAAAAGGGAGCCATGCCGGGGTGAAGTTGTCTTCTATTTGTCCCCGTCTCAGTTTCAGCTTATTGGTTAGTTTTTCTAATAAGGCTGTTTCCCATACTATTTGGTACCATTGGTCCATGCTTCCTCCTGACAGGTCTTTCCTTATGGTGCTCCTGGTTGCGGAGAGTAAGTGGGTTATGAGTTATTTGTGGTGTAATTGGGCATTATTGTCTTGGAAGGTGTTTAGTAAGGCCAATTCTGGGGTCATTTCTAATGTTTGCTTGGTTATTTTGCTTATTTCTCGTATGGTTGTTGTCCAGAATAGTTGGATTTGGGGGCACTCCCACCACATGTGGAAATATGTGCCTGTTAAGGAGTACCCTCTCCAGCATTTTGGTGAGGTTTCTGGGCGCATTAGCGCTAGTTTTCTTGGTGTTAGGTACCACCTGTAGGTGATTTTCAGTGTGAGTTCTTTTCTTTTTGTTGATATGGATTCCCCAGCTTCTGCTGTAATGCATAGAGAGCAAGGACTCTGAGATCTTGTTCCTGGGGAGAACATTGCACCCTCTACAGGCATCATCTGGAGCTTACAGTTCTTGTTGCAGCCGAGAGCCTCCGTTTTGCACATTGCAACAGAGACAGGAAAAGCAGAAGCAAAGCACTTGGCAACTCTCTATGTGTAAAACTCCTGCAGCCTCTTCGCGGTTGCATGATTTTGTGGGTCTGACCTGCTCCAGGTGGTGGCTCTAGTACAGCGTTTCTCAACCGCTGTTCCGCGGCACAGTAGTGTGCCGTGGGACGCTGGCTGGTGTGCCGCGAGACGCTGGCGACGAGAAGGGCGATTTGCTGCCCTGTCACCTGACTGGCGGCCGCCATTAGGGGCGCTGACCCGCCGGAAAGGAAGCCGGCCGGGTCACTACGGGGGCAGGGCGAGCGCAGCTCTCAACAGCCACCACCACGGCCTGCTGCTGTTTGTCTCGCTCTCGCTCCTCTTGCTGGCGGCGCCCGGGGCTTGGTCGGCGCGGGAGTGAGCGGCCTCTTCGGCAAGGAGTCCTGCAGAAGGTGAGGTGCTCTTCTAGCTAGCCCAGGGGTCGGCAACCCGCGGCTCCGGAGCCGCATGTGGGAGCCTCAAAAGGGAGCCTCACCAAGAAGCCCCAGCCCACGCAGACAGGGACCGATCGGAGGTCGGTCCGTCGTTTGTTCCCTTCCGCTGCAGAAACTCCGCCGCCGGGGCTGCGCGCACAGGGAGAAGGCGGCGAGTGGCTCCGCCAAGGACATAATGCAGAACAGACCCGCAAAGGAACCCCTCAACAGTCTTTTGCCATTAAACTCCAACTTTTACACCATGAACTTTTTGCACCCGTGTGTGTAATCTACCTCTCTCTGAGGACCGCCAAAAGATAGACAAAGTGGGCTCCAGCCTTTAAGGTGCCACGGAAGACAGCCTCTCTGTCTTGTGGGCTTTTCTTTTTTTAAAAAAAAAACCCAAGAACTGCAAACTGACTAACGCCTCTGCAAATGCCCTTCTTCAGTGGCATGCTTTACGTCTCCCCTCCAAACTAAAGTAAATATAGGGCGGCACAGAGTTGGTGTGCCGCGGGATTTTTTTTCCTAGAACAAGTGTGCCGTGGCCCAAAAAAGGTTGAGAAACACTGCTCTAGTAGACTAAAGGGGCCATGGCAAGGCAATCGGAAGCAGTCAGTTGTGTGTGACACTTAAGCTGGAACAAATTTAGAATGTTGCTTCAGCAACCAGTAACAGACAAGGTTGCAACACATCCTCACAAGTGAGAGAAGCTCTTCTGTTTAAAGGGACTTGCCCATTTCTGCAACTTTAGATTCACTGAAGCACTTGAGGACCAGCATTTTATCTGAAGCAAATAGAAGCTAGCCTTTCATTTATATATTTATATACAGTACCACTTAATCATCACAAAGCTCTTCAGCTATATTAATTATGCAGCCTCATCTCTAGGGGTGGCTTGCCTGGTGATATTGATCTTGCATCTTGACCTTTGATAGTTACCCAGAAAAGGTGGCTTCCCCTTCTTCAGCCATGGGCCTTCCCCAACCATTTGCTAAACTATTTCCTGACAAAAGTAGTTAAAGGCAATGGATTGGTGTGTGGTTTTTTTTTTTTTTTGGAGGTGGCAACAATACAAAAAGAGGTAATAAGAGATCAATCAGGCACCTTCACTGTGCTCTTTTTAGCACCTGCTAAAAATATTTCTGTTCCGACCAGCCTACCAGATGCTTTGAAAGTTGAGGTAATTTTAATTTGCTGTAGTCTTTTAACTTTGGTATGTTTTAAATTGGTGTTTGTTTGTTTTTTAAAAAATCTTGATTGTAAATCAAGTTGTAGAATTGTCTCGCTTTTACTGTTTTATCTTTTGTAAGCCATTTTGAGGTAATGTATACAATTTTTCACAATCAAGGGTGGGGTACGCATTTTATGAAATGAATAAATAAAGCCAGTGCCATATTGACAGTTTGTTGAGCCCATTCTCAAAATCTCAAATTCTCTTGAGGTTTACCTGCTACATACAGAGTCGTCTTCTGGATTTATGCTTCAAATTAGCAACCAATATGAAATACTTATTTTTCACAGCTGCAGCCGTCTAAGAGGAAACTTGGTTGTTGTTGTTTTTGTGTTTCCATTGCATCCCTTCCTCCCCGAGTAACAGTCGTTAGCAGCTCTCAGGGTGGATAAAAATCAATGATTTTTTAAAAAAAATCAAAAAAATCGGATTTTTTTGATTTAAATCGGATTTTTTTGATTTAAATCGATTTTTTTGATTTAAATTGGATTTTTTTAAATAAAATGCTTTTTGAGGAAAACATATTACCATCCAAAGGTTATTCCATCATGAAATAAAGATTAGTTTTTTAATTTTGTAGTATAAGGTTGTATATGTTTAATTTTGGGGGTAAATAAATTCCATTAATCCATTCACAATGTTATGCTCTTCCAGAGGTTTTTGTAAGATTATTGGGCAGTTTCTCTGCCTACAAGATATTATCACAGGTGCTTGGTTTACTTTTGCAGTTCTCAAAACTGAATTTGACTAAACAGAGATCACATGCCTCTTCTTCACAGCAAAAATGTTATAACATGAACAGAGTTGAGAAAAAGACCTTAATCCTATTGTTCTACAAACCTATGAATACAGAAGCAACCCCTTCAGTGCTAAGTTTCAAGAAGTTCAGTGAATAGAATAGAAACAATATTTTTCTGATTGTTTGGAGTGGACAGTATTTAAGTTTTTCATGTGTAGGCTGGGCTGACAGTCTTAAGTTTCTTAAAATATATATATATTGTTTTTGTTTAGCCAAATTAGTTAACAAACATGGATGTTTGTTTAAGCAAATAACATTTGCTGAAATGTTATTGTTTCAGTTGAATAAATCTATTTAAATTGTTATTATTAAGGTAATGATTATTTTTCTCCTTCCTAAGTACAACAGTAAAGTTGTCCAAATATGAATGATTAACCTATTAAACTGGGGATAAAAAAACTAATATGAAAAGTTGTTATTCTAAAAATCTACATCTACTTGCATATTAAAGTTATACCAGCAAGAATTAGTCTTTATGATTTAAATCAACTATGATTTAAATCAAGCCTTACTGACTAGTGATTTAAATAGTGATTTAAATCATGATTTAAATCAGTTTGATTTAAATCAAATCCACCCTGGCAGCTCTGGACATGAATCAGAAGAGTATATTTAAAATCACTGGCAGCAAGATCATAGCGACGCTAATCTCTGTTAGCCTTCTGGCTGGGATTTGCAGAGCAATCTCTGAAGGGTTTTCCTAGACAAGACTATTAAATTAACCCAAGGAAGCTCCCAGGTGAAAAGCCTGCTATCAGCCTGCTTGAGGGAAGAGGTAATGACTCTCTGGGGTTTAGCTAATAATCCTCAGCATGCGTCCGGCAGCAGCAGCAAGACTGAAATAACCTGCTGGTTTTGCTTTCCTAGTATTGTAACCCCCCTTGCCAGTCTTTAAGTGACTGCAGTGGCGCTCAGTTAATTTCCAGGCACAGTTCAAAGTGCTGGTGTTGGTCTTTTAAATCCATACAGAGTTCATGACCAGGGTACCTGGATGATCGAACTACTTCAATTTAGGTAGCTTGTGCATTGAGATTTTCAGGCATTGAGATCAGTGGCTCACCTCTGGGTGCCTCTGCCATCTTGAGAGGTATGGTGGGTGGCAACTTGGGATAGGATCTTTTTGATGGTGGTGCCCAGTTTGCAGGCTGTTCTCTCGCTCCAGAAAGGCTTCTTTTTTCTTCTTTTTTTTACACTTTGGGGCATGCCCACTTGGACATGTAACACCCCCTTCCCCAGGACTGAGCATGGGTCAGAGCAAGCCTTGGCCTGTAATATGTTGGCCATGAGCACTTAGCCTAGTATTGTCTCCTGCAACTGACAACAGCTTTCGAAGGATTCAGGTGGGGGTCGTTTTGCTGTCTTGGAAGGGCTCCTTTATAGCAAAGGTTGCAAAAAACCAAACCAAATAATGTGTTCTGCCACTGAGTTACAGACAATTTCTTGAAATACCGGTACCTGGAAGTATATCTAGGATAGGCTTAAGAGAAGTAACACTGTTGATTATCTTTGGTGGAAAAGCCTGGAGAAAGACGCTGCAAAATATGAAAATGTCTTAATAATAATAATAATAATAATAATACTACCATACATTATTATTTGGAATACATGCATGAATATGTTATCAAAAGCAACCCTAACCCTTGATAAGATGAGACATTTTACACTTTCCACAGAGTGATGCATTTGCACAAAGCACCCCTGAGGTTTTCAGCTGCACTACTTCTCTGCCGAGCGCACATCCCTGAGGCATTATCTCCATGTCTCATGCAGTCTCTAAAATCTGTCCAAGGGCATAACCGTTCTTTAAATCATCAGTATGCCCAGTCTGTATGAAAGAGGTGAGTGTGTTGAGAATCTAAATAAGGGATGGAGAACCTGTGTCCCTTCAGATGGACTCCAGATCCCACCATTCCTGACTGTTGGCCATGCTGGCTGGAGCTGGTGGGTTCCCCCGTGCCTGATCTAGGTTGTCCCTACTGCGAATTAAAGGGCTCTTTTGCTGCATGCAAGAGGGTGAGATCCAGTGGAGTCTTGAGGAAAGAGAACATATTCCCCTGTTCTCCCCTGCAACCTCCTGAACAAACTCCCACACTTACAGAGGGGCCCCACACACACCCAGGAGGCGCTTTTCAGGGGCTTCAGAAGATGGAGAAGCTGTCTCTCCCTCTCCCTCCAGCTCCCTATGAGTGCAATGCCTCTCAGAAGAACTAGGTGTCTAATCCCAGTGGCTGCTCCTCACCTTCGGAACATCTGTTTATTGACAGTTGCCAAAACCAAGTTCTTTAAGAAGCTGCTGCAAAACTTCACTATTTGAATCGTCTTTCACTTACTGGCATTAAGCTGCCATCAGACCTATTCCCTTAACTGCCCGTGATGTTTAATAATGTATACAGCCACTTCAGTTTCTGAGGCAAGTGCGCTCACTTGAAAACAAAACAGCCCCCTCCCAACAACTATAAGTTTTATTTCCAAGCCTGTTTTCATTTTGAGAAAGCTTTCCTTGGCTTTAAAACAAAACAACAGCAAAAGCTGAACTACCGGTACTTTCCTATGTTGCAACATCTTTTCTTATTATTCCTAGAATCCCAACCAGTCCCTCTTCCCAGGGAACTCTGGAAATTGTAGCTAAGGGAGGGGATAGGGTGTCTCCTAGCAACTCCCAAACACCCTTAACAAACTATAGCTCCCAGAATTCCTCCTGGGGGAGCCATGATTGTTTATCATAGTGCTTTCAGTTAATGGTGTGAATGTGGCCTTGGAAATGTATACCTTAGTGTGTCTTGCACTATTTTAGCTTAGATGAGGGCTTATCCACACTTCCTAGTGCTGCATTTATAGACGCAGGGCTTGGATTTCCAGGTTTGTGTCTGAGTGGGTTTTTTCCCCCTTCCTTCTGCCACTTCCCCCAGGGAAATTCGTGTTTTACCGTTGAATCAGAGCAAACTGAAATCGGGGGTTTCTGCAGATTGCTATTAGCTCTGCTTCAGTAGTAAACACAGACCACTATTGCTAAAGGATACCTTACATTAGGACAGTGATTGTGGTGCCCTCCAAATATTGCTGGACTACAATGCCCATCATCTCTGATTGCTGGCTGTGCTGGTTGGGGCTGATGGGAGTTGTAGTCAACCAACATCTTTATGTTATTTCTGTTACTGAGATATCGAAGCAATGCGTATCA
Organism: Zootoca vivipara; assembly: GCF_963506605.1. NCBI lineage: Eukaryota > Metazoa > Chordata > Lepidosauria > Squamata > Lacertidae > Zootoca > Zootoca vivipara. The sequence continues at coordinate 18,675,892 of NC_083285.1, read as the reverse complement.
GTACTTAAAGGCACTAAAACTCACATTTAAGCTGTAGCTACACACACACAAAAAAGGAAGTTCTTTCTGGACCTGGGTTTGTACACCCACTTCCCACACAGCTCACAAACAAACATCAAATACAGTAAAACAGAAAGAAATCGTAACAGATTTCCTTTTTAATTTAGCAATACATAGTACCAACAAGCATTAGAACTCTAAACAGGGAAACCCAATAACAAATGCTAGCTCCAGGACTACCGTATGTAAACTCTCTCTGCTCAGAAAACAGCCCCTACTTGCGCACACCCTGGGAAAGAGGGGGAAATTACCGTATTTTTCGCTCCATAAGATGCACTTTTTTTCCTCCTAAAAAGTAAGGGGGAACTGTCTGTCCCTGGAGCCGAATTTCCCAGGGGCAAAAAGCAGATCGTTTTTTGGGGTTTTTTTTTAAAGAGCTAAAGGCTAACAAGAGGGAAAGAGGGGTGTTGAAAAGAGATCTGGGAGGGAGATAAGGAACGCTAGCTCCCTTCCCGGCCATGCCCCCTTGCCCAGGCCTCCATTGTTGAATGTTCTGGAGAGGGAGGCTATTTCCTTTCCCCAGCAACATGTGACTGGCTGATTGGATTATCTGGCTGATTATCAGAAGCTGCAGAACTGTGAGTTGAACAGGATTTTTCCCTTTGCAAAGTAAACTCAACAACTTTGAGCTGATCCTTTAAAAAAATGGGGCTTTTCCTCTTTGCAAAAGAAGCTGCACAACTGTGAGCTGATCCCCCCCCAAAATGGGACTTTCCCCCTTTCCTCCTCTGAAAATTTAAGTGCGTCTTATGGTCAGGTGTGTCTTATGGAGCGAAAAATACAGTGTGCAGCGGGGCAACAAAGTCAAGAAGACTTGAGAAACCCAGCCAGCATGATGCATTTCAAGTAACGCAAGAGCCATTTAGTAGTAGTAGTAGTAATAATAATAATAATAATAATAATAATAATAATAATTTATTATTTATACCCCGCCCATCTGGCTGGGTTTCCCCAGCCACTCTGGGCGGCTTACAACAGAAAAATAAAACATAATAATCTATTAAACATTAAAAGCCTCCCTGAACAGGGCTGCCTTCAGATGTCTTCTAAAAGTCTGGTAGTTGTTTTCCTCTTTGACATCTGTTGGGAGGGCGTTCCACAGGGCAGGCGCCACCACCGAGAAGGTCCTCTGCCTAGTTCCCTGCAACTTGGCTTCTCGCAACGAGGGAACCGCCAGAAGGCCCTCGGAGCTGGACCTCAGTGTCCGGGCAAAACGATGGGGGTGGAGCCACTCCTTTAGGTATACTGGATCGAGGCCGTTTAGGGCTTTAAAGGTAAGCACCAACACTTTGAATTGTGCTCGAAAACGTACTGGGAGCCAATGTAGATCTTTCAAGACCGGTGTTATGTGGTCTTGGCGGCTGCTCCCAATCACCAGTCTAGCTGCCTCATTCTGGATTAGTTGTAGTTTCCAAGTCACCTTCAAGGGTAGCCCCACGTAGAGCGCATTGCAGCAGCATTGCATTGCATTTAGATTGGATCCAGTCCCAACTTGAAAACGTTGTAGATTTAAGAAGCTCGGCTTCTTCTTCTTCTTCTTTTTTTACAAAATCACGCCTTAGCTTTTGATGGCGAGCAGTCATGGCTTTGATGGTAATTCTCTGTGCCAGAGCACATGACAGTTGAAGACACGTTTAACAGTTTTAAAAAGATCTAATGCAGCTTGAGCAGCCAAGCAGCTTGAAGTGTAACCTCCTACTTGTCGATAATTATAGCCTTGGTCTCCATGGAGCTTTGGGTGTTTTTGAGTCTGATTTTCAGCATGCTGCCTTCTTGATTTGAGCTTTTTCTTTCCGAGATTCAAGAGTTATCTTTGAACTGTTTTGCTGACTTCTTACCTCCTTGAGAGGAACTTGGTGTGGAGAGTGTAGATGTGACACCACAGCAGGGGTTTTTTCTTGCTCTTGGAAAGCCTGGGAAGATTTCGCTCTGTTTCTACAGCAGTGGTTTCCCCCTCTGCTGAGATGAAAACTGGACAGCTGAAGCCATCAAGGAGATTCCCCCCACCCCCTAAGTTATATGACTGTGTGCAAATTTACACTTTTTAGAACGTTTCAAAAAAGTATCTCTGGCCTGTGTCATCAGAATACATTCAAGAAAGCTAATTGTGAGAGGTCTGCTATCAGACCCATTCCTTCATTTTCAGTGTGTGTGGGTAGACTAGTTGCTTAATGTAGAAGGGAAGTCACTCTGTACATGCTCAAGAGGTGTCTTTGGATCATCATCATCACCTGCTTTTTAAAAGAAAGCAAATGGTCATAATGTGAGAGCTCAATAGGACAAAGGAAAGCAGGGTGGTGCTAAAACGTAAACATCGAATTCAAATGTGTTTTTTCTACTTAAGCTATGGATACATATGAATGGGTGATTGTATTAGTATTCAGCCTTTAATCCAAGATTCCTCATGTGAGACTAGGGGCACTTCCTGACCTTTTGCTATTTTCCGGATGGGATACATACAGGCCAATTCAGGTCGTACTCTTACAGTTGATTGGAAAGCCGTGTGCAACAAACTCGCTTCCCAAAAAATCTGGGCTTTTTGCAGTATGGAAAGTGATGGGGAAATGCCCTGGAAAGTGTGGGATTTCATTTACTTTGATGTAACATCCTCTAACCTCTCAGTTAAAAAAATTAGAAATACAGTCGTACCTTGGATCCTGAACACCCTGGAACTCAGACGTTTTGGTTAAGAGAGGTAGACTCATAAACTGGGGAATCGGGTTTGCGTCTCCGCTCCTCCACATGCAGCTGTTGGGTGACCTTGAGCTAGTCACACTTCTCTGAAGTCTCTCAGCCCCGCTCACTTCACAGAGTGTTTGTTGTGGGGGAAGAAGGGAAAGGAGAATGTTAGCCGCTTTGAGACTCCTTCGGGTAGTGATAAAGCGGGATATCAAATCCAAACTCTTTTTCTTCCAGTTTGCGAGGGTTCTTTTGGAAGCCGGACGTCCGACAGGGCTTCTGTGGCTTCTGATTGGCTGCAGGACCTTCCTGCAGCCAATCAGAAGCTGCACCTAGGTTTCTGAACATTTTGGAAGTCGAATGGACTTCTGGAACGGATTCTGTTCGACTTCCTAGGTACGGCTGTAATTCTCATTAACTAACCAACATCTTCTAATCTCCCTGAAAACAAATAAGGACCAATATTCAATAAGTGAGTATTCTGGGAGAACCCTGAGGTGTCAATATGAGGGAGATCTTGCAGCTGGCAAAGGTACTGTTGTCATTCTTTGGGCAAAGGAGTGTTTTTGCACTGACCATAGGTCATAATCAGCTACATACCTTTCTTGTAAACACTGAAAGTACATAGAACCAGTGCAGCTGCTCTGCTTTTGTCAAGAGAAGAGGGAAATCCTCTGTACAAGAAGAAGAGAGACATGTGCTGACCAGGTGTTCGCAAAGAACCAAAGCCATTAATCACATTAAATGACTCCCGATAATGGGTTTTAGTTGGTTGGCTTTGCTCTCAATAAAGCTTAACCTCATAAACCTTTGTGCCATGTAAACAGGATACCTACCCATAGTGAGGAACTACCATAACCCTCTCCCACACACATACACACACACACAGGCACACACTCAGGCACACATACATACTCGTTGACGAAGTGCTTTTTGACTGAAATCAAATCTGTATGACAACCGGGAAAGTAATAATAATCATATGTGCTTCCTTATGCATATTATTTAGATTATGGAAATATTGACAATAATAAATGTTGGAGAGGGATTTGTGGCATTTCTATACAAGTACAACTTTTGTCATAACAGGATGCATATATTAAAATTGAGAAGAAGCCTATTATCATATTTAGCGCTCCCCGCAAAGGTCTAGCAATTGAATGCTCCTCCTGGCTTGTTGAGACAGCTGCATATGCCAAGATACTGATCATTTTTATAGCTCTGTCAAATGTTTTATGGCAAGCAGCACTTATTTCTTTTGTTGCTCTCCATAGCACCGTCTCATCTAGTGAGCCTAATATGCAGTGAAATAAATTAGCGCAGCAGTTTAGAGATGTAGCATAATTGCAGCTGCCTGGCAAGGAAGGGCCTGTTTAGCAAGCATTTAGATTCATGTGGTGCGTTGAATGTTCTGCAGTGGCATTTTATAGGAACTGGAGCCTGGCATACTGTGCATTTTCGTCCTACAAGGAAAAAGGAAACTGGGTGATTGCTGCGCTTGAAACAAGGAAATGAGCATCGGGTGTAATACCTCCAATTACCCTCCAGAATGAATCAGGAATACAGTGGTACCTCGGTTTAAGTACACAATTGGTTCCGGAAGTCTGTACTTAACCTGAAGCATACTTAACCTGGAGCGAACTTTCCCATTGAAAGTAATGGAAAGTGGATTAATCCGTTCCAGACGGTCCGTGGAGTACTTAAACTGAAGCGTACTTAACCTGAAGCGAACTTTTCCACTGAAAGTAATGGAAAGTGGATTAATCCGTTCCAGATGGGTCCACGGAGTACTCAACCTGAAGTGTACTTAACCCAAGGTATGAGTGTAATTGGTTCTGGAAGTCCATACTTAACCTGAGGCGTACTTAACCTGAAGCAAACTTTTCCCCCTCCTTAGTTTCACAACGTTCCTGTATTTGTACTGCGTGACAATAAATTCAGTATAATACATCAATAAATCAGTTGATCAATAAATCAGGTAGAAGGGTCTGGGAAGGGAACATGGTCCTGCATAGATTGGCCATGCTAGTGTCTCTTGTTTAAAATGTGTGTGAAGATGCTGTTTGACCCCGATTTCTCCACTCTCCTGCGGGTTAAGAAAGATTTAAAATCCCAGAGTGAGATAAGAACTGGACTGCTGAGGAATCTAAAGGTTGAAGACAGACAAGTAACTCACGAGTTTACAGAGATTATGTGTATTGAACTAGTTCTCCATGATGTGTCTTGGCTATACTGCTAGAATTCATACAACTGAACATTCCTTCATACTAAAAATGAAAGGTGGTAGGGGTGGGGGAATCATTCACCTAAAAAAATAGCACAGTTAGGCTCGAACACTTATTTTCCTAGCTTTGTTACTGAGAAGAAAATTCCGCCTTTTGAGACCCTCTTTACAATGTGCGTTGGTAAAGTGCAAACACGGATTTACAACTGAGAGCCATCTCCTCTTGTGAGTCTCATTAGGACCTGACAAGGCTTGAACCCAGGAGCCTTTGATTTTGTGTGTCGCTGCAGTAACTATTGCTGCTGCAACTTGAAGTATTCTCAAACCATGCACTCCTTCCCTCCGCAGGCCTTGGGGCCCACTTGAACTTCCAGAAGGTCTACAAAGAGCTTTGTTTCTTGGGCAGGGGTCAGGAACCTTTTTCAGCCCATGTGGTGGGCCGGACTAGATTTTTTTTTGGTGGGGGGGGGGCAATGAATGAATTCCTATGCCCCACAAATAACCCAGAGATGCATTTTAAATAAAAGGACACATTCTGCTTATGTAAAAACAAGCTGATTCCTGGACCGTCCACGGGCTGGATTGAGAAGGCGATTGGGCTGCATCCGGGCCCCGGGCCTTAAGTTGCCTACCCCTGATCTTGGGCTATGCAACAGTGTCCTCCTGGCTCCAGTTTGTTTCTGTGCACACCTTAGCTCTGACATCTAGATCTTGCATCCCGGCCCTACTTGGGCGCCTGCTTATGCCTTGGCACTGGCAGTTTTTAAGCAGCTCTTGTATGGCTCCCAGCCATCATCTTGGGAAGGGTCTGACTGGGGGAGAGCAAGCTCCCTCAAAATGTTTTTAATATGCTGTTCTGAAGCAGGTTGTAGTTTATGCTTAGTAAAAGAAAATTAGATCTTTTAAATCAGGCACGTCCAACAGGTAGATTGTGATCTACCAGTAGATCACTGGGTGTCTGTGGTAGATCACTGCTAGATCACTGGGACCCCTACAAAAAGTTCACCCAAAATTTTCCTCCTCCCTAAAAAAAAGCTGAACTATGACCTGAAGCCCTAAACAAAAATGGGGCTCCCTCCCTCCTAAAAACTCAACAGGTTTGACCTAGACCCCCCCCAAAAAAACAGGGCTTCCCTTCCTTAAAAAAAACTCAACAGCTTTGACCTGAACCCCCCAAAAGGGGGTAGATCACTCCCTGTTTTTAACTCTGTGAGTAGATCAGAGTCTCTTGGGAGATGGCCACCCCTGTTTTAAATTGTTGTTGTTGTTGTTATTTATTAGAATTTATTTATATCCCACCCATCTGGCTGGTTTCCCCAGGCATTCTGGGCGTCTCCCAGTAGAATATTAAAAATAAGATAAAACACCAGACATTAAAAACTTCCTTAAACAGGGCTGCCTTCAGATGTCTTCTAAAAGTCAGATAGTTGTTTATTTCACTGACATCTGATGGAAGGGCGTTCCACAGGGCGGGCGCCACTACCGAGAAGGCCCTCTGTCTGGTTCCCTGTGACCTCACTTCTCGCAGTGAGGTAACCGCCAGAAGGCCCTCAGAGCTGGACCTCAGTGTCTGGGCTGAAATATGGGGGTGGAGATGCTCCTTCAGCTATACTGAAGCATTGGGGATGTATATTTCTAAATGAGTAAGCAATAAGAGATTGAATCTTTGAGGAAGGGGCTGAAAAAAGACATGGAACTGGTGACTAAGCAAACTTTCTCCTTTTGCTTGAAGTTGTTCTATTCCTGCTCAGGCAGCAGGAGCAGACAGTAAAGGGAGTCCAAGGTGGCAGCATGGTGATTAGGTTTGGGGGCTATTACTGGGAAAACACAAGTTCTAATTCCCATTTGGTCATGAGGCTTATGGGATGACCGCCCCTATATTATCATCTGCATTGCAAGATGTGGAAATTACTGGCGTTGCGTACAGGTGAACTGAAAAATGTTCTCCCAGAGGGTTTTTTGGCTGTGCTGTTTTTAAATTCCAATTTATGCAATAATTTCATTCCCTCCACAAGGGTAGACAAAGGAGGTGAAGTCTAGAAAGATGTGCAGCAGGCAGCTTCAGTTGTTAAAACAAGACCCATCATTCAGTTCAAATGGCTTCATGCACGATAAATTCTTAAGAACCCTTGATTGTGCTGGCATAAAGAATTGTGCTCCAGTGACATATAGGAACAGTCACTCTCTGAAACGAAAGCATTTCTGCATCACACTTGGCTCGGGCTGAGCTTTTGCCTTGCTATGACATCCTGTAGCTGCTTAGCTACCGCAAGGGATCTGAAGGGAAAGTACTGACACGAAATCTTCCATGCTTGCCTACTAGGTTTTGTTGACACTGTAATACAGAACAGCGCTCAGGAGACAGGTTGAGCAAGATACTAGCACAACTTGGTTGGCTCGCATCTATATGCTGGCAGAAGGATGCTGAATGTATTAGGCAGTCAACGTTAGGTTTTTCGTTAATCTCTGTCTTTCATGTCATTTCCAGAAGGTAGATTAAAGCTGCCTAGATAGATTGCAGAAACAAAGGCTCGAATGCCTTTATGTTGCTCTGCTCTCTCAAGTCCAGCTTTGTGCTGGATATAGGAAGCTTTAAGGTTTCGTATAGAACACAACATGCTCTGGTTTCTGATGTTTTCAAAAATCAGTAAATTTACATTTAATTGGACTTGCAAATGTTGGAACTGCAAAAGGTTAGAAAATGTCCTATACTAAGTGATTTTCTCTTTCTCTTTCAGTGAGTATGTTTTTGAACACATTGACGCCCAAGTTCTACGTTGCTCTCACAGGAACTTCTTCATTAATATCAGGACTTATTTTGGTGAGTAAAATTGTTGTATTTTACTAGTTCCGTAAAACTTTTGAATGTAAAAAATAAATAAATCTGATATTTGTTGCTATTTCTTCCCTACACACCTGCTTCCAACTTTGTGTCTCTTGTGTACCTAAAAGAATTTGCATTGCCATGGGCTGTGTGGTCTCCAGCATCTTCAAGCCTAAAATTTCATTTTCAAAAGACAAAATTCTGGAACTGGGACAGATCGTGCCTTGTACGCTTCCATTTTCAGCTGTAGAGAGTTTCACTTGCCAACTTGTTTCTGTCAATCTTCTCAAATTGGCCAAGCCCATCTTTTAAATCCCTAGCCAATAGGAACCACCCCAGCTTTTTCTGTAGCAGAATCCAAAATCAGTACATTGTTTAAAATCCTGTTCATATTGTGCCATGCTACCCCAATCTCCAAGGGATTTCTGGGGTTGCTTTAGCCCACAGTCTGTGTCTTCTGTTGGGCAATGAGACACAGTGGAAACTATGGTGTCTTTATGAGGTATGGTTTATTTACACATATATACAATTCGAATCTACCATGGAGGAATCCCCCAGCATTACATTCCAAGAGGTTCTGGCTTCTCTCATAGCCGCAGAATGGGATTCACAACAGACATCAGCAACCTGCTTTTTGATACCCTCTCTAGCTTAGTAGCTCTGTTGCTTAACTTCTCACTGCCATTGTGAACGCTAACCTGCCCCGAAACACTGGCATTGCCTTTCTGAACTAAACTCTAAGTTGAGGGAGGAAATTCACCCATTTGCAAATGAGATTTGCCCTTTCATCCTTTGCTAATGGTTTGTTACCCTGGGATGACTCCTAATGCAAAAGGCTGGTCCTGCATGTGTTTGATGCTTAGCTTAATTAAAGTATTAGCAAAGTCTAGCACAGGCATCCCCAAACTTCGGCCCTCCAGATGTTTTGGACTACAGTTCCCATCTTCCCCAACCACTGGTCCTGTTAGCTAGGGATCATGGGAGTTGTAAGCCAAAACATCTGGAGGGCCGCAGTTTGGGGATGCCTGGTCTACCCCACTGCTTAAATATGCACTGGGTCTGGCTTAAATACACACATGAGTCTAGCTATCACCTCCAAGGAAATCAGCTTTGACACCTCAAACTTTAATTAAATTCTAGAACCTATAGCATTATAATAGAGATAACCTATAGCATTATAATAGAGATATGTATAATAGAGATATGTAGCTATGTAAGCAATGCAATATCTGCTCAGAAGTAAGACCCTTTATGTTCAATGGGGCTTACTCTCAGGTAAGTGGATATTGGATTGCTGCCTAACGTTTTCGACTGATTCAGACACTTTCCTTTGAATTCTGGAATTCAAAGCTCATGTCCTTAGATCCTACAGCAGGGGTGTCAAACTCAAATTCATCAGGGGCTGCATCAGCAGTTTGGTCACCCTCAAAGGGCCGGTTGTATCTGTAGGACTATGTGTCCACTCTTTATTATCATAAATTATTGTCACTGCATTCAATTATTACTGTTTTTTTGTAATAATGTCAGTAATAACTAGCTCTGAAAGCAGAAACATAGTCAGAATAATGGCAAGTAGATATTCAAATGTACAATTATTGTACAATTTATTGAAAAATGATTTTTGGTAACTGCACTGGGTGGTGGAGGCTCGCTAGGGTTTCATGCAGGAGCTTTGCAGAGCTAATGGTACCTGGAGATGCTGGGGTCCTTCTGCATGCAGGACAGATGTTCTGCCAGTGAGCCACCACCCTTCACCAAAGGGACTGGCTGAGGTTGACTCACTGGAGCTGCTCTGGTTCCAGGGTTTATGGGCCAGAAGTATAAAGCAGCATCCTATGTTTCTGAGGAGAGGGAGAGGGAGGGGAGGGGAGGGAGGAAGGAAGGAAGAAAAGAGGGAGTGGGAGGGAGAGAGGAAGGAAGGAAAGAGGGGAGAGAAAGAAGAGTAGGAAAGAAGGAAGGGAATAAAGAAGGAAAGAAAAAGAAAGAGGGAGAGAAGACGGAAAGGGAGAAAGAAGGAAGTAGAGAGGGAAAGAAAGAATAAGATTGAGGGAGAGGAAGAAAGATGGGAAGGACGGAAGGAAGGAAGGAAGGAAGGAAGGAAGGAAGGAAGGAAGGAAGGAAGGAAGGAAGAAAAGAGGGAGCAGGAGGGAGAGAGGAAGGAAAGAGGGGAGAGAAGGAAAGAAAAAGAAAGAGGGAGAGAAGACGGAAAGGGAGAAAGAAGGAAGGAAGTAGAGAGGGAAAGAAAGAATAAGAATGAGGGAGAGGAAGAAAGATGGGAAGGACGGAAGGAAGAAAGGAAGGAAGGAAGAAAAGGGAGTGGGAGGGAGAGAGGAAGGAAGGAAGGAAAGAGGGGAGAGAAAGAAGAGTAGGAAAGAAGGAAGGGAATAAAGAAGGAAAGAAAAAGAAAGAGGGAGAGAAGACGGAAAGGGAGAAAGAAGGAAGGAAGTAGAGAGGGAAAGAAAGAATAAGAATGAGGGAGAGGAAGAAAGATGGGAAGGACGGAAGGAAGGAAGGAAGGAAGGAAGGAAGGAAGGAAGAAAGAAAGAAAAGAGGGAGCAGGAGGGAGAGAGGAAGGAAAGAGGGGAGAGAAAGAAGAGTAGGAAAGAAAGAAGGGAATAAAGAAGGAAAGAAAAAGAAAGATGGAGAGAAGACAGAGATAAAGAAGGAAGGAAGGAGAGGGAAAGAAAGAATAAGAACGAGAGAGAGGAAGAAAGAAAGGGAAGGGGGGGTCGCCGCCTTGATTCAGCGCCAGAAAAGAGTGCGAAGGGACCCAGGGGCAAAAAGCATTTCCCGTGCAGCGTGAGGCAGCAGGTGTCTGTTTTAGGAGACGTGCGTAAAGCCTCAGGGTTGCACATTCATGAGGCTGAGCCGCTGCTGAGCTCACGTTTATGAGGCTGAGCCACGGCAGGAGGAGGAGGAGCTGAGGCAAGAGGAGGAGGAGGCGGCTTGCCGGGTTGGTTGCCGAGCCTCTGGGACGCAGCAGTGCTCTGTAGCACTTTGAATCCTCCTCCTCCTCCACGCGGCGCTGCTGGGTGCTTTGTCTGTGCTTCAGCAGCAGCCGTTTCCAGGCGCCGAGCCATGGCAGGAGGAGGAGGATTCAAAGTGCTACAGAGCACTGCTGCGTCATAGAGGCTCAGGACTCTCCGTGCGGCGCTGCTGGGCGCTGACCCGGCAAGCTGCCTCCTCCTTCTCCTGCTGTGGCTCGGGGCGCTCCACGCAGCGCCTTTCTAAACCCCCCCCCCCAGGCCCCAGCTGTTTGTCGGAGCTTTGTCGGCGCGGCACTTCAGCAGCAAGGTCCCGCTGCTGGGTCCCGCTGGCTGGGGCGCTCGGAGGGCCACATGACGAGGTCTGGCGGGCCGGATTTGGCCCCCGGGCCTTGTGTTTGACACCCGTGTCCTACAGCTTCTTGATACGTTGTGACATTCATATTCCCCACTTAGCTGTTGATTTAATTAGAGAACATTATAACTTTGTGAAAACTATTTTCTCAACACTTGGATTTGTGTTAAACATTTTCTCCAAACTATGTACATTATGGAGATTTATGAAAAGATCTGGTTAGCAACATACCATTTCCCACATTTTGTATGATAATACATTGTAGAGCTAAAGTTCTTTCTTTTGTTACAGAAGCAGAATTGTTTTTATTAGGTTGTCTCATCTGTTTTGATGCTTCTCTGTTCAGCTAACATTTTTATATGTCGAGAGGAATTCTTTTAGATGCTATATTTTGGGTTGTACCTGTCAATGTTGTGCTTTTTGTGATAAGAAAATGGAAATGTTGATAAGTACTTACCGTATTTTTCCGTATATGACTATATTTTTTCCTAATTTTTTGAAAATTAAAATAAGAGGTCGTCTTATACACAGGTAGTGCATAGTGCATTTTCTTAATTTGGGGTTAAAAAATAGGGGTGGTCTTATACATGGGGGCGTCTTATACATGGAAAAATATGGTATTTCTGCTTAATTCAGACTACAGTGAGAATTAATTAACTGAAATTAATATTAGCATTAAAAATGAAATAGCTTCTATTTGCATTAAGTACAGCAGGGATAATCAATGTGGTGTAGACTTCAGCTTCTGTCTTTCTTGACCATTGGCAATAACATCATTCTAACCTTCAAGTATACCCTGTTTCTCATATTTTAAGGCATCCCCATAAAATAAGCCATAGCAGGATTTTTAAGCATTCAAGGAATATAAGCCATACCCCGAAAATAAGACATAGTGATAGGAGCAGCAGCAATGCCGGCCACGGCAGGAGGAGGAGGAAAAAAATAAGACATCCCTTGAAAATAAGCCATAGTGTGTTTTTTTGAGGAAAAAATAAATATAAGACGTGTCTTATAATATGAGAAACACGGTAGTCGTACCTTGGAAATCGAACGGAATCCGTTCCGGGAGTTCGTTCGACTTCCAAAATGTTCAAAACCAGATTGTGGCTTCTGATTGGCTGCAGGAAGCCCCATCGGGCGTTTGGGTTCCAAAAGAACATTCACAAACAATCACTTCCAGGTTTGCTGCGTTCAGGAGCCAAAACTTCTGAGTTCCAGGGCGTTCAACAACCAAGGTACGACTGTAGTGGTTTCTGTTGAAGGTCCTGGACCTCAATTCACTGAAGGCAACCCCACCCTGAGCATTATGTTGGGTATCTTCCTAAGAAAGTTTTTTTTTTTTAAAAAAAAGCTTTTCGACGGTCACCTAAAACAGTCACCAGAAGAGCATCCTTATTGAGCTTGACTTCTGTCACTGAAACACTCTACTAGACTGACTGCCAGCAGCTCTTCAGGGGTTCAAGAGGGGTTCAAGAGCCCTACCTGGAGATGCCAAGGGCTGGACCTTAGACTTTTTGCCTGCTTTGGAATTCATGCCTTCCACGTGTTCCAGTTCATGCCAAAAAGACACGCAAACAATGTGTTCACCAGAGCTGCAATCTCTCCTCAGTGCCTCTCGCTGCTCCTTAAGGCGTATTCACAAAAGAAATCTCTGAAGAATAACGACATTTGCCAAAGGGTTTAGAGACCTTCCTTGCTTTGTTGTTGTTGTTTTCAAGCAAGAAGGGAGATCATTACTGAATTAATTAATGTATCCTGAGTATTCATTGAACAGATAGTAGCACCTCAAGGCATACGGTTAGCCTTCAGAGAAATTAAAACTTCCCTTGTAGGTGTGAACAAAAGGGGCTTGGAGAGTAGATACTATAGTAAGAGGAGCTGTCTGTTGTTATTTTTTAAAGAGACCCAACAATTAGGACAGTAAGATGAAGGCTTTCAAAGCACGACTTGGCCATTTTTGCAGGAATTCACAGAAATTGGTGCTTGGCTGCCTTCCTTTTCATATGCAAATAACAATGATACTAATAACTTTAAACTGAAAGTGATTAAGAATATTCACATTGTTTTAATTTATCAGCCGTGCATTACATTGCATCAAGATAATTCAGTGGTGATGCGGAAGCAGAACCTTACTATTTTATTTCTTGTACTGCTGGCTCAGGGATATTGGCAGTTACATTAATTTATATATTTTATGATTTCATTATGCCTTTCTTTAGAAACAAAGTTGATATATACTAAAATTGTTTAATATTTTGTTTTAACCACACTGAATAATTATTTAAGCAATAACTGTAAAACTGCTTCGGTTGCTGCCAAGCCAGGATACAAGTATGAATATGAGTGATAGCCCTGCACTTAACGGTGCTAAAAAGTTATGCTTGGCTGTAGTAAGTAGGTGGGCAGGATATGGCAAGGTCATGTGATATCTGAGGCATGTAACCCAACGTCATATGGAGAAAACAGCTGGCTTAGAGCTGCATCCTTTGCAAGCACAGTTTGGGGCAGAAGGTCCCAAAACATGTAGGAAAAGGAGTCCGATGCTAGCGCTGCAATGGTGGTGCTGCTGTTTACACTACGGCATTACGATTTGCTTTGTGCTGTGCTGTACGTTGTCATGTATGGCTACTGAGAAGGGGTTGAGAAAGTGCCAAGGTCAGTTTGGGCTCCCCTCACATTCTTCTTTCTTCTCTCTCTTTGGCGATCACTCGTAGCCGAGTAAGATTGTCTTCCATAAACACGGTTTTAACAATGAGTCCATAAACGACGGTGGAAGCCAGTTCTGGATCCACACGTCCTTCCACAGCGGGGACATTGGTTCCCGGGCAGGAGTTGATCACTGTGTGGATTTGCCAAACGTGCCTTCCTCTTAGCACGTTTCTCCCTTGCATCCTGATTTCGAGTGTCTTCAAAGCCCATGACACCTTTGGTAAAGGCTGTTCTCCGATTGGCAAGCGTTTCCCAATTGTCGGCGTTTATACTACATTTTTAAAGATTTGCCTTGAGACAGTCTTTAAATCTCTTTTGTTGACCACCAGCATTACGCTTTCCATTTTTAAGTTCGGAATAGAGTAGTTGGTTTGGAAGACAATAATCAGGCATCCGCACAACATGACCAGTCCAACGAAGCTGATGTTGAAGAATCACCCCAAACAGATATTCAATTCACATAACTCACCCCAAACAGATATTCAAAGCAGATCCTATTCAGGATACATAAAAGAGCACTGTATGCAAACATTCCCCTTTTAATTCTGCAACCTATTTGCAGACAGAGACGTTTTAAGGGATGCCATTTCACCAAATTTATCCAGTTTCACAGGGGTGGGGCTTGTCAGCAGAAGTCACGGAGCTGCTTTCTCCCCCCACCCCCGCTAAAGTTGTTGATGTTGCAACTGTGTTGAGCAGCGTGGTCACCATTTTTCACTCTCCACAATATTGCATCATTCCAGGACATTTTGGGGTGGGGGAGGAAAATGGCAACCAACACACACACAAAAATGGTGGAGAATATCCGGAGCAAATTCTGCAATAGACCTTTTTCCAGAGGGTGAGAAAAATGAAAAGCAAAATCTATGAAAAGGACAGAAACCAGCAAAGAAGCCTCTTTGTAATAACTGGCTAGGCATTTCCCTTTTAGCATATAATGTTGACTTCTATGAATTGGACCATTAAGCCCAGTATTGTCTGCTCTGACTGGCAGCAACTCTTGAATATTTCAGGCCTTTCTTAGCTCTACTACCTGAGCTCCTTTTAACTGGAGATGGCAGGGGTTGAACCTGTGGCTAACTAAGTACTTCAAGTAGCTCCAGAGCAGGGAGGTGAGACAGACCCAGGAATGGATAAATGGGGCTGGTTCTATATATTTGCAGGGTTTTTTAAAAGGGAAATTATGAGCAATAGGTGAGAAATAGCTTCTCGGTTGCTTCTGTATCGAGCACAAACACCTGGATCTTACATTTAAAGCTCTCTGTGGCTTTGTGTTTATTTCTCATTATATGTTTGCCAGTGATAGGTGGCCACTTACGCATCACCAAAAGAAGAATTGCATCCCTGAACAAGGATTTGCATATAAGTTGCATATTCTAATTTATATTTCCAAATGCAAATTCAGAAATAAATATCATAATTTAAATAGAAATGCAGTGCATCTCACCACAGCTGGGGGCAAGGAACTACGGTAGGTTCCTGCTCAATCACCTAGAATCATAGAATCGTAGGGTTGGAAGGAACCCTGAGGGTCATCCAGTCCAACCCCCTGTAATGCAGGAAAATGCAGCTGTCCCATGCAGGGATTGAACCTGCAACTTTGGCATTATCAGCACCACACTCTTAACCAACTGAGCTAAGCTGTTCAGGTGCTAAATGTCGGTGGGCAACTTTGAGGCCCTTGTTCTGCCTTCTCATTGTTTTGTGTCTTTAAACCGAATTTGGAATACGCAGCCTTTCAAATACTCTTTCAAACAGTTTCCCCTTGTGTCTCTCCCACACTCCCTGTTTTCCATAAAGCCTGTTTTAGTATGTTAGTTGCTTTTGGTGTAGCACCCTATCAATCTCTGCAAGGTTATGATTTATAAAGCACCACCGCATATACTGACAGCACTCTATAAGGATTACAATTAATCCAAAAAATACCTTTAAATATAGAATCAGAGCTTAAAAGAAAACACAAGTGGCCAGTGTAAATTACTTTGGAGTTAAGGAAAGCAAACTAATGAATGTACCTATTCCGCGTCTTCTGCTTCTGTTTTTAGATATTTGAGTGGTGGTATTTTCGCAAGTATGGGACCTCGTTCATTGAGCAAGTCTCGGTGAGTCACTTGCGCCCTCTGCTGGGAGGGGTGGACAGCAACTCTCCCAGCAACTCTAATACAAGCAACGGGGATTCTGATGCAAATCGGCAGAGTGTTTCAGGTAAGACAATTCCGCTTGTCCTGCGCAGATTGTTAACTATAATAGTATGTCCTTTAAAAATGCAAAAACAATCATGGGTTATGTTTATTACTATTTACGGCAAACCTGTAATATCCTGGATTCCCCCCCTTTTTTTAAAGTGTTCTATTATCGCTCACGTTCCAGCCTTCAGGTATGGATGCTGATCTCAGAGGCATCTTGGGGTCCTTCAGCCAGTGGCTCTCTAGGGAGAGTGACTTACTACCTCCAATCTATTTGTAGCTTGTTTTGTTCTGGCAGAGGAAGCGGAACAAACATTGCAAGAACTCGAATAGCATTATCACTTCAGAGGCCACCCTAGAGCAAACGATTAGCTGCGTATCTTCTCGCCTGCAAGCTTCCATTTTTGACTTTGAAATGGAGCAGTGTTAGCACTTGACTTAAAAAGTAATTGAAACGTGAGTGGTTTTAGGAATGAATTTATTCACTAAGTCGACTTTTCCCCTGTTGAATCTGCTCCTAGTGTTCCTTCATCCTGCTGTCATACTTTGGAATATATTTTAGCTGTTCTGGCTAATAATATGTATTCCCTGTCCCACCCACCCCCGCAAAAAAGAAAGAAAGAAAGTGCCATCATCACAAAAGATATCCATGTTTTTCCCACTAGAGCATTTGCAACAACAAATAAACTGCAACAACACCAGTGGTGGGAGGTCAGGTAAGCATTGCCCCCCCCCCCTCCACTGGCTAAAGACAATACGATTTAAATCGCATCTACACATATGTTGTTGTTGTTTAGTCGTTTAGTCGTGTCTGACTCTTCGTGACCCCATGGACCATAGCACGCCAGGCACTCCTGTCTTCCACTGCCTCCCGCAGTTTGGTCAAACTCATGTTCGTAGCTTCGAGAACACTGTCCAACCATCTCATCCTCTGTCGTCCCCTTCTCCTAGTGCCCTCAATCTTTCCCAACATCAGGGTCTTTTCCAGGGAGTCTTCTCTTCTCATGAGGTGGCCAAAGTATTGGAGCCTCAGCTTCACGACCTGTCCTTCCAGTGAGCACTCAGGGCTGATCTCCTTCACAATGGATAGATTTGATCTTCTTGCAGTCCATGGGACTCTCAAGAGTCTCCTCCAGCACCATAATTCAAAAGCATCAATTCTTCGGTGATCAGCCTTCTTTATGGTCCAGCTCTCACTTCCATACATCACTACTGGGAAAACCATAACTTTAACTATACGGACCTTTGTAGGCAAGGTCTGCACATATATCACTCCCCAAAGTCTTATTTAACTGCCATGAGTCCCAGGCAAAAACTCTGGGAACTTTAATAAGCCTCCTCTACAACAATTCTCATGATTCTTATAAATTAGCATACTAATTAATTTACGCACACTTTCTGCTAAAGGTGGATAAATTTCCAGCACCTGCTACTTCCCTCTTCTAGGTAATACTACTTGTATTGGGCAGGTTATTCGGACATACAAATCTACATGTCCCACAACATAGTTTTCAGTTTTTGGAGCAGAACATTGCTGGCAACAACTAGCTTCCGGGCCATTTTACAGTTAGAAATAGGAGGGCTGTGATCTGAAACCTTGGAGGACTGTCGCCATCGATGCAGACAATGCAAGGACTGATGGAACAGTGGTCTGATTCAGCATGCTAGCTTCATTTGTTCATATATGTGCTAATAATTCATTGGCTCACAGAAGGCGCTCCAGGTGTATGTATTGTGGGCAAATCACAGGCCCCCAATGGTGCCCCATCTGTTAGATACCACCTGTATATTCGCCTGGTTTCCTTTTAGATGCTTGGAATGCACCTGGGATGACTTAATTTGAAGGCAATTTTGTTTTCAAATAAACAGTAGCATTAACTGGTAATTAGAAGGCGTATATATTTTTCCATTGTTACAGAATGCAAAGTCTGGCGAAATCCACTAAACCTGTTTAGAGGAGCTGAATATAACCGGTAAGTGCTGCACAGAATTGTCCTTCCAGCACAGTAGCCACTTTTAAAAGTCATGTTTGAGGACTCGTTCATTGTCACAGAAGGACTTGGGGCCTTATCCGAGCAACACAGTGGACAGGTTTCATATATGCATTCACACTTAACACTAAACCATGGCTTAGTACAGGGCTGGAAACCCTTTTAGCCTGAAAGCTGCATTTCCCCTAGGACAAGGATGGAGAGCCACAGGCCTAGTGGGCCAAAAGTGCAACCACTCCAGACCTCTTTATCCAGTCCATGGGACGCCCCCCCCCCAGCTGCCTCCATAGCCACTCCCTCTTTTCATATACCACGCCCCTCACCCACCTTGCTTCACATCAGGGGCAGACCTTGGCAATATGGCACGCTGTGCAAGACCAAAACCTGACACCACCCAATCAAGTCCTCACACCACCTTCCCAAACCTAGATAAGTAAGATGCTGGGCTTCGGGAAGGAGGCACATGAGGGTTCTGACAGGCTCCTAGAGGCCTCCCACTTCCTTCCCAAAGCGGGAGGCAATATCTGAGGTTCAAGGACAAATTCCAGCCTAGAGCGAGCCTTTCGGAGCAGGGCTGTGAGAAGCATGGGGAAAGGTCTGATGGGCTCCCATTTCGGTAGGATGAAGAGGGCTCGGTATACCCAGTAGGATGAAAAGGGTATGAGAAGATTTCTGAGAATTTGGAATGGACCATGGGGAAGATCTTCCGATGAGTTTGCGATGGCGGCTTCTGCTATTTCTTGTACTTTCTTTGGTGCCTCTCCAGGTATACCTGGGTGACGGGAAGGGAACCTCTGACATACTACGATATGAATCTTTCGGCGCAAGATCATCAGACGTTCTTCACGTGCGATACAGACCACTTAAGGCCTGCAGATGCCAGTAAGGAGTTTACTGACAAGTGTGCTTGGAAACGTATGACTTGGGGTGAATAGCAAAGTTTACTTCCAAGAAAATAGGAACAAGGTGTCTCAGATCACCAAATGGTTGCCTTTGCTTGTGCCTAAACCGCTTGCTCGGAGTGCTTGTCTAAATTACGGTTCCCAGCACTTCAGGTTTGAAGTGTGAGTGCTGCTGCTTATCTAGCTGAAACGGTACCACCCAGGTCAGTAGGGTTGGGGTTAGCAGTATGTAGGGGGTGGGAGCTCAGAAAACAGCCTGATAATGTCTGGGCATGGTCAGTAACCATGAAATGCTGACACTATGGGAGGAAACAGAAAACCAAATGGGAGCGGGAATTGGCTGAAGCCCTCCATGCTGTAACACTTTCTTGCAGGTACCGCTAGTATGCATTCTTGCCCTTTCTCCTAAAATCTTCTTTTTAGGATAGCACTTCTCATGTGGCGATTTCTTTTCACGTTGCTCTAGCGCGGGGTGTCCCAAACTTGGCCCTCCAGCTGTTTTGGGACTACAGTTCCCATCATCCCTGACCACTGGTCTTGCTAGTTAGAGGTAATGGGAGTTGTAGTCCAAAAACAGCTGGAGACACAAGTTTGGAAAACCCTGCTGTAGTACAAAAGATGGGGGATTGTAGTCTGCGGGCCAGATTTGGACCAGCACAGGTCCCGATTTGGCCTGCGAGGCCATTTCCCCCAAACCACACCCACTTTCCCCATATATCCATCGTAACATCAGGAAGTGGAGCTGTAGCTGGATCAGACGTGCAGCCGAGTTCCCTTTGGGGGGAGCTCAGCCACACAGCCAATCCCTGCAGAAAGGAGCTGAGCACAGGGCAAATAATTATGCAAGGGACTTTGGCAGGTGGGCAGGGCATCCTACCTGCCGATCATCTGAGATAAGTTGATTGACAGATGGGTTGTCCTGCCCACTTGGCAAATAGGGTTTCCATTGTTGGTTTCTGAGCAAACCATTCTTGGCACGTTTTCCTGTAGTTTCCTCTAACATTGACTGCACAGATGTAGGGTTTAAACCTGAGGTTTGGAAAGAAGGTGCATTGAGTCATTTGCCTGATAAAATGCCCCAACGAAATGCTTGACTACAGTTGCATCCTGACAAATCGCCCCCTCTATTTTTATTTATTTTTAAATCCCTTGCTCAACAGTAATGCAAAAAGCGTGGAGGGAGAGAAATCCGCAGGCCAGAATTTCTGCAGCGCACGAAGCCTTGGAGCTAAATGAGTAAGTTTATCAACAGTTGTTTGAAAATGTTTCTGCTTGGTTGTGATCAGGGGTGGGAAACTTACAGCCTTGGGAACCAAATGTGGCCATCCAGGCCTCTTATTTGGCCCCCGGAACTCTCCCCAGCCATGCACTTCAATGGCCATGTTCCACGCTCTCCTTTGATACCTTAATGTCTTATTGAACTGTGATACTGCCTGTTGTTTGTTGAGAAGGATGGAGGACACTGTAGCAACCTGGCTTTTGTGAGTGGCTGTGATGCAGCCTACTGTAAAAAAAAAAGAGTGAAAGCCACCCTCTTTTTGCCTCTGGCCTCAGCCGCTATTGGCGTGTGGCCCCCAGAAGATTCCCTAATGAGGAAACACGGCCTTCAGATTGAAAGATTGTCCCCACCCCTGATCTAGACTGTTCGTGCTAATTTCTTATCTTTGGGAGGGTGAGCAATATGGAAGGACCTATACAGTCGTACACCTTGGATCTCGAACACCTTGGTACTTGTACGTTTTGGCTCCTGAACACCAAAATCCAGAAGTAAGTGTTCCGGTTTTCGAACGTTTTCTGGAAGCCGAACATCTGACGCAGCTTTTGGTTGAGTGCAGGAAGCTGCTGCAGCCAATCAGAAGCCGCACCTTGGTTTTCAAACATTTTGGAAGTCAAACGGACTTCCGGAACGGATTACGTTCGAGAACCAAGGTACAACTGTAATTCTTTTTTTATCTGTTGGTGCTAATTGCTGATACTTGCATGGCAAAGTAGTTTTTAATAGGCTGGTCCATAATAGAAGATGAAGCATAAAGACAAGTGGGAGATAAAAACAGGGGAAATGCTGCTAATACTGAGGCTTAGTCATTTATTTCAAACATGAACTTTGTTATTCATTTAAAATAAAATATGCATTCCATTCAATGGATTTTGTAATTTCTGGGCTCCAGTCCCAATGTTTCAAGTTAAAAATGGTGGCTTCTCTGATCCAGCAATGTATTGCCCCTTATTTATTTGGAACACAATCCTGTGTGGAATTTTGCTGTACAGAACTTTGCATATGTGCTATGTGTCTGAACAGTGGCTCCTTGGCTCCTTACTGGGGCTTTGCATACTAGCCACTCTGCACTGAGTGCCAGTGGTGTGCTGAGTCAACAGAACGAATGGAGCTTCAGGACCTATTGCAACGGATCTGACTGGCTGATTGCAAATGCTGCACAGCTTGCTGGACTGTGCCATATCAATACCTGCCAAGTTCCGGCCTGAGAAATAAGGGACTGGACCGGAAGTAGCAGACCGGAAGTAGCGCTGCCGCCATTTTGGAGCTGGGCGGAGCATGCTCAGAAGCGACTTTTGATGCTGCTCTGCCCTGTTTAGATAGCCTAGGACAGTGTTTCCCAACCAGTGTGCCTCCAGATGTTTTGGGACTACAACTCCCATCATTCCTGACCACTGGTCTTGCTAGCTAGGGATGATGGGAGTTGTAGTCCCAAAACATCTGGAGGCACACTGGTTGGGAAACACTGGCCTAGGAAATGCCTTTCCCTTTCCTAATTTGTCTTAACTAATGATTGTTTCTGTTGTTTCACTGACAGGTGTGCCACTGCCTATATTCTGTTGGCAGAAGAGGAAGCAACAACTATTGTGGAAGCAGAGAAGTTGTTCAAACAGGCTCTGAAGGCTGGCGAAGGCTGCTACAGGCGTAGCCAACAGCTGCAGCATCATGGTGCCCAGTACGAAGCTCAACACAGTAAGCCAGTCTCTCTTCTCTCTTCGACTAAAAGTCCCGAGACCTTTCAAGAGACAAATAGTTACTAGTAGTCGGGTTAGGAGAACGCTGATATATTTCACATCTGGCAACCGTTGCCTATGGGAGTGTATACTCTGTTCTAGGGGGCTGTTTGGTCAGAATCGAGTACAGTGGTACCTTGGTTCTCGAACAGCGTAGTTGTCGAACAAATCGACTCCCAAATGCCGCAAACCCGGAAGTAAGTATTCCGGTTTGCGAACATTTTTCGGAAGCCAAACGTCCCACGTGGCTTCTGTTTGAGTGCAGGAAGCTCCTGCAGCCAGTCGGAAGCCACGCTGTGGTTTTCGAACGGTTTCAGGAGTCGAACAGACTCTCAGAACGGATTAAGTTCGAGAACCAAGGTACCACTGTATACACTTTCAGAGTGAATGCTAAATACATTACTTCTGGTAAATGAGCCACCATAGCCGCTAGAGGGCTGTGAAAATTTATGCCCTTGGCTTTTTAGCCTTCTCTACCCATGCACTGGTAGGGACCCAGGTGGCGCTGTGGTTAAACCACTGAGCCTAGGACTTGCTGATCAGAAGGTCGGCGGTTCGAATCCCTGTGACGGGGTGAGCTCCCGTTGCTTAGTCCCAGCTCCTGCCAACCTAGCAGTTCGAAAGCACGTCAAAATGCAAGTAGATAAATAGGAACTGCTACAGCGGGAAGGTAAACGGCGTTTCCATGTGCTGCTCTGGTTCGCCAGAAGTGGCTTTGTCATGCTGGCCACATGACCTGGAACCTATACACCGGCTCCCTCGGCCAATAATGCGAGATGAGCGCGCAACCCCAGAGTCGGTCACGACTGGACCTAATGGTCAGGGGTCCCTTTACCCTTACCCATGCACTATCTGAAACCAAAAAAAGTGTATTGGTTTGCCACATGTGAAATATACCAGCATTTTTTCAGCTCTCCCACAACACCTAGTTATCCCTATCAAACTTGTGTTTCAGGTAAAAGATTTACATGTCATTTGTACACCATTCCTCCTCCAGCGATTTCTGAGTGTTCTATGGGCTCAGAGGACTATCCTCATTCTTACCATGTGATGTTAGGGTTAGGTTTCTCAGTGAGTTAGATGACTGAGTAGTATTTCAATCCCAAATCTTCTTTATTTGCAAGTGGCACGTTGGTTGCCAGATGTGAATTATTATTAATTTTTTAGCTCTCCTATCCCACTGTAGGAATAGCACTTGTTCACAGGGTTGTGTGTTATATACCACGATTCTCCCCAGAAACACCACTGGACACAGTATTCCTATTCTTGAGAATTTTAGCTTCAATTAAAAATAATTGAAAAGGTTTGTTTCTTGTCCTCCATAAAAGGGGGCTCCCTGTAACTGCTGATCAGAGGTTGCAGCAAACCCCCTTTGAAGGTGCAGCAGTCAACTGATGATGTCAT
Organism: Zootoca vivipara; assembly: GCF_963506605.1. Taxonomy (NCBI): domain Eukaryota; kingdom Metazoa; phylum Chordata; class Lepidosauria; order Squamata; family Lacertidae; genus Zootoca; species Zootoca vivipara. The sequence continues at coordinate 18,652,565 of NC_083285.1, read as the reverse complement.
TATGACATCAGGTTATTGACAGGTGTGCGGTCCCACTCAGCTTGCAGAGTTGGCCTGCAGGGTGTGAAATGTGAGGCACCTGCTACTGATGGAAATGCAGTTATTGGAATTAAACGGTGTAATAAGTATTGAAGTGATGTAAGGTAGGAAAAAAAGGACCCAGGCGGCGCTGTGGGTTAAACCACAGAGCCTAGGGCTTGCTGATCAGAAGGTCGGCGGTTCGAATCCCTGTGACGGGGTGAGCTCCCGTTGCTTGGTCCCAGCTCCTGCCAACCTAGCAGTTCGAAAGCACGTCAAAATGCAAGTAGATAAATAGGAAGGTAAACGGCGTTTCCATGTGCTGCTCTGGTTTGCCAGAAGCGGCTTTGTCATGCTGGCCACATGACCTGGAAGCTGTACGCCGGCTCCCTCGGCCAATAATGCGAGATGAGCGCTGCAACCCCAGAGTCGGTCACGACTGGACCTAATGGTCAGGGGTCCCTTTACCTTTACCATTAAGGTAGGAAAACGGAATTAGATGGATATATCAAAATATACAGGGACGGTGGGGAAGTTAAATGAACCTTGGAAGGGGAGGGAGGGAAGTCACATGTATGGTATAATATAATATGTTTAATGTGTGTGTGTGTGTGTGTGTGTGTGTGTGTGTGGAAATGCAGTTATTGGGAGTACAGTGTACACACCATTCATTTGATGCACTTGACTTTTCCCATAGAATTGTGGAAACTGTAGGTCTGTGAAGGGTAAACTGCAGTTTTCAGGATTCTTTGGGAGAAATCAAATGTAAGGTCTGTCCTTTTATCTTGGGGTGGCCAAGAAGTACCAGGTAGCATTAGTACCATTGAAGACATGTGTGTTGTCCAGTTGTGGCCATTTTAAACAAGTGCAACAAGTTACCTGGAATAATCATTGCCAAATTTGGAAAGAAGCTGCGAGAGATCAGCTTATTTAACCTGCCGAACCTTAGGAAACAGGAGCCTGATACATAGCAACAATTTTGAAGGTCACTTTTGCACTTAGTGCGGGAAAGAAGTAATAATAATAATAATTAATAATAATTAATAATAATTAATAATAATAATAATAATAATAATAATAATAATAAATTATTATTTATACCCCGCCCATCTGGCTGGGTTTCCCCAGCCACTCTGGGCAGCTTCCAACAGAAATATTAGAATACACTAATTTCTTAAAGATTAAAAGCTTCCCTAAACAGGGCTGCCTTCAGATGTCCTCTAAAAGTCTGGTAGTTGTTTTTCTTTTTGACATCTGGTGGGAGGGCGTTCCACAGGGCGAGTGCCACTACCGAGAAGGCCCTCTGCCTGGTTCCCTGTAACTTGACTTCTCGCAGCGAGGGAACCGCCAGAAGGCCCTCAGCACTGGACCTCAGTGTCCGGGCAGAGCAATGGAGGTGGAGATGCTCCTTCAGGTATACTGGACCGAGGTCGTTTAGTGTGAAAGTGCCCCCCAATAAAAGATTTGACGTTTCTGCATTTCCTGTTTACCTAGCTAGCGTGTTCCAGGAAATGTTTGTTCACAATATATTCCCCAAAACGGAATGTGTTTTTAGAGTGAGGAGCCTCCCGTTGGGGCACATGGAAATGACAGTGCAGAGGATTGATTCAAGCAATCAGCAGCATGTCTATAAAAGAGAATGCTCAAATTTCACAAAATGTGGGTGGTGACCCTATTGGGATCACTGATAAGGATGGCTTCTCATTTCCGGCACAGTGATTCCAGGCAGAAAATGAAATGGAACGTGTGTATTGAGTGCAGATGAAAAGGTTAGGAGTTGGACAGGGAGAGAGAAGTTCTACAATGGCCCTGGCAGCCAGGCGAGTTTACCCCATGATTTCCAGATATGTTGGGTGGTACAAAAGATCTTATCATGGAAGATTTTAGGATTAAAAAGTCCAGGAGACATCTGAGGGCCTCTTTGCATGTGGCATCTGTGAGGCAGAGAGAGAGAGAGAAATCTCTTCCCAATGACATTTTAAACACAGCAAAACCCAGAAGTGATTGTCATGACAAATGTAGCCAGATGTTGGTAAAATTACTATTGAACTGCTATTTGTTCCATACCTGCTTTTGAGGCACTCAACAAACTTCCTTAGATTATCAGCCCATTAAATGGATCCTGCAGAGGATCTTGTTTTAGAATAACCTTTTGACACCCCCCCAACCTCGTGTTTCTGTCTATTCCATGCAAATTGTTCCTGATAACTTGGCTTTCTTCAATTCAACCAAGGGGAATGGTTTTGTATTCCAGAAAATGCTGAAAAGCCTCAAGTTCTGTAAATAACAATGTAATACTATGCATGTCTACTCAGAAGTTAGTGCCATTGAATTCAGTGGGACCTACTCTCAGGTAAATGTAGAGAGGATTGCAGCCTAAGACCATTTTAGAATAGCAGCTTTTATTTTCTTCTTGTTTACCATTCCTTGAGTCAATATAACACAGCTTGGAGGACAAACTAATCTAATTATGTTATATATAACCATGTTGAAAACAGATGTGGCTAATGAGCCCTTTATTAAATACTGAGAAACCATTCTAGAGATAAGTGGTTACTTCATATGAACTACAACTGAAGGAATTCCCTCTCCTGCCTTATTTATTTTTCTCTTTGAAAGTCAGGCCTGTTGCTTAATCTTTTCTGAAAAGTACAATCATGGCTTTGGGATAATTTGCATGTATTCTGAATGCTTTTGGCTTATATCTTGTTGTGATTAAAACGTGAGGACCATAATCTGCAAATATTTGATTGACATGTAGGATACACTAGGCCAATGTCTTAATATTGTGACTCTCTAGATCATTTTCTACATGAACATTTTCTGTTCGGTCCTTAAAAGAGGGCATATTACAACTAAAGAAAGTGTATGATGCCTCATTCTCAAAAAAGTCTTTGAAAAGAGAAAAGAAAAATCCTGATTTGTTCTATGTTAAACGGTCGATGCTGAAATTTGTTTCTATTAATGTTTGTGGATAACTACGATGTCACAAGGAACTGGGTAAATTCAATGTGAAGGAAGAGTTCGGCGTGTTTATATTCACACAACTCTACCAAAGGCAGAAAATCTTGCTGCTTAGTCTATATGTATCATGTGCTTGTGTGTGGGGGGGGGGGGAATTTGACTGCTTGCAGCACTGAAACAAGGAAAGGACTTTTCAGTTGCAGAGGCACCCTTTGGAGGCAGGCAGACCTAAACACTGCATGCAGCACCTGGTCTAATCTATATACACCATAGTTTTCATGGTTTCTCCACCCCTGCCCCTTTTCATCCTCTAGGCTGGCTGAAGGAGGATGGCTAGGATGGGAAAAGATCATAACTTTCTTGGACCCCCTGTGTAGTGTTGAATAGCAAGTGTCTCTTCATAAGTCCCACGAGAAAAGACCTCACATCATGTCTGTTGCTGATGCTCAAGCTGTGAGTGCTGTCAGTCATGTAGACAAAACCCATTCGGATGTGTGGTATTGGCAGGCTTGGAGGGACCAAAAAGTTTGCAGAAATAATAATAATACAGCGGTACCTCTACTTACGAATGTTTCTACTTACAAACGGAGCTCCGTCCGCCATCTTGGATGCGGTTTAGATAGGATTTTTTCTACTTACGAATTTTTAGACAGGGTTGCTTCGACTTACGAATTTTTTCTCCCAATGCATTCCTATGGGATTCGACTTACAAATTTTTTCGACTTACAAATGTGCGTTCGGAACGCATTAAATTCGTAAGTAGAGGTACCACTGTAATAATAATAATAATAATAATAATAATAATAATAATAATAATAATAATATAGCTATCATTTTTACAAGAAAAACTATACTGGGGACCCCCCTTCCCCCCAAAAAAAACCCCAAAATGAGTATTATTGGTGACTGGAACGTTGACCAACTTTGGGGGTGGGAGATAGTCAACGGGAAAACCTGGAGGGGGCTGGAATGGAATAGTTTGGGTTCTGAGCAGCAGCAATCCTACTTGCATGTCACATTTACCCTCCTCCTTCTTGCAGTCTTGTGCAACAAGCCAGCCCCATAGAGACATCAGGTGTTGTTGTTGAAATCATTTGTCGGTGTGGCCTTATTTCATATTAGGCACTCACTGCATGGTTCATCCTTCAATGGGACTTGTTCTCATGACCATGAGGTAGGGTGCTTCATGGCTGCAGGCCATCTGTTGTGATCATTGCACCCCTGTCTTGCTATAAGCTAGTAGTGTGCAAGCAATGGCGCTCACATAATCAGTATTTACATGCTACTGTTTCTGAAAGTGTGCTATTAACAGTGTGGAAAAAAAGAAGAGAGAAAAGGGATTCTCTCCATGGTACTGAACAGACTCAGCTTGTGATGCATAGAACGCCATTGCACAGAAAGCAAATTCAAGTGGCTTTTTCAGTGCTGCTATGTATGGCTGAACTCTCACGAGTGGCAATCGGCTGTTTACAGTGTACAAAGAATGCCCTGGAGGGATGACTGACTTGAAACTGGTAGCTGAAATCATCTCTCATCTTACCAGAACTCTGTAAATTGCATGGTGATGTTGATAGCCCTGGACTCCTTTGGGAGGAAAGGCAGCATAACAAATCCAATAAATAAATAAATTTGGATTCAGCTGTGGAGAAAGCAACCTGCAACAGCGTCGTTCACACTGCAATTATTTGTAGCTAAACTTCATCAGAAATGGAGACCTTTTCAGAGAGTCAGGACGATAAACACTTGCCTAAGTGAGGCAAGGTTTAAAAGTTTGCATAATTTTGGCATGCATGTGAGTTCTTCTTGTATCGGTGATTAGAATTGTTAACACTATGCTGTTAACAGAATTGTTAGCAGCATACAATACAGTATGCTGTAGAACTGAGGGCTAAAGAAAAACCCTCACATTTTTAAATATTTTTTTTTAATAAGTGTACTTCTTGACTAATCCTATTATTGACGGGCAGGTTCCAACTCTAGATCTTTGTAACTTAACAGCAAGGGTTGTTGGTCTATGTACTTTTTATTGCTTCCTTCCACATATCTTTGGTATTCAGCAATAAGAATTCAAAGGAAAGGTTATACCTTACACTTTGATGGTGTTAAATGGAACCTTTGTTCTGTCTGTTTCTGCAAACACTCATCCTCCTTCTCTTTTTCTCTCTCTTTCCTTCTCTCTCCCTCTCTCTCCCCAGGACGGGACACTAATGTATTAGTCTACATTAAGAGGAGGCTGGCAATGTGTACAAGAAAGCTGGGGAGGACCAGGGAAGCTGTGAAAATGATGAGAGATGTGAGTTTGGATTTGTGTTCATATTTGTCTTATTACCATGTGCAGACCAAAAAGCATAGATAGGATGCTCATTATGCATTGATTCTTTGTGCGGATCCTTCCCGACATTATCCCCAGCTTCATAGTTCTCTGCATGATGAGAGTGGAAGGCCTTCTTGAGCTCATGTGAAATGCAGAAGTAGCTGCATTGGCCCCTAAGAAAATATCCCAACAATGCCTCTATTGGACTTACTTTTTATTCCCTCTTCTCACTTTCTGCTCCTCTCCGACTGCCCCACTGCATGTAAAGGGTCTGACCTGGGAGATCCCCACTCCCTTACCCTGAATATCGAAAGTTTTCTAGTGAGTTTGATACCTTGGTTTTTCAGTTTGGGCCTTGCCCGCAAAGATGGCTCCTTTACTCAAGACCTCTGGGTAAACGGTGGCCTTCAGTTTTTTCCCACTAATTGGAAGATGATCTCATGGCAAGTCATTTGACAGCGCAGCACCTTCAAGACCACAATAGTGGCTTGTTAATTGGAAGGGATGACTCAGCTATGAGATGGCATGGTCACGCTTAGGTTTTGGAAATTTACAACCTGGGAGTCTTCTGATTGGCTAGAAGACTCGGTTCAGCTGCTAGGCCATATTGTATGGTGTTACCCTATTCCCTTGTCTGCTGCCATACACTTTTATCCGAGTTTCTAATACATCCTTTGCTATGTATTAGAACTCGGCTAAATGAGCTTTGCTATTTTTCTTTCGTTTTGCAATTCTTGCACTCTTAGCAATATTCTCCAATTGTATTTTTTCAGTGGCGTGTGAGTTCTCTTTATGTTGCTATTTTTAATTATGTTGAACAAATCTACCTCTTCAATCTTCATGTGGTTTTTGGGGAAAGTCCTTGATACTGGATCCTGTTTCTTGGCCAAACTGCTACTGAGTAATTTTTGTAGGCATGAGTCTGGTTTGCAGCTCCTGTTCCTGTGAATCTCAAGGGGTATCTGGTAAAGGTTCTGGGAGTCTCCTGGCCCAGACTGATGGGACTATAGCAGCAATGGCTGCTGTACTACCTTGAAGGTTTGGGTTTCAACTCTGGTCGTTTGGCGCCTGCTAGACCAACAAGGAATGTCCCCAGCGTTTGGGGACTTCAGTCCTCTTACACCCAGGGTAGGGGAGACCACGCTTTCAAATAAGTGCAGGCTTTCCTGATTTGAACGTTGCCTTTTATTGTCAAAGGGGAAGGAAGTACATAAGCCTCGTACTCCCAGATTTCACCCAGATGTGTAAGGGAGGCATAACCACCAGACAAATGCTATTATTTATTTTAAAAGGATCAGCATGTAATGGGACGATTCCCTTATCAAAACCAGAAACTGATGCAATTCCTTTATGATTTGGAAAGAGGCAAGTGTGGTGCTGGATGCAACAAAAATGGTAATTTTTAATCAGGAATCCTAAAACAAGCATTGTTCCTTATTGGGGGATGGGGAGAGAGAGGCTATATTAGGCTGATGGCATTGCTGATGCTTTGACCTCCCTTCCTGAGCTCATTCCCGCAATACAATTTTCTACTTATCTCAGTTGCTGTCAGCACTCTAGTTCATTTGCCCAATATCTAGTACAGTATGTAAGTGCATGCATAGTAGCCCCAAGGGAAGTATGCGCCTGTAGTAAAACGGACAGACCTTATCAGGAAGTGGGCTTGCCCCTCTTCGCTGTCTAATTCCATTCTCCTGGATTTTACATGTATTTAGCTCACTACCAACATAAGTCTAGTTACAGGTAGGTAGCCGTGTTGGTCTGCCGTAGTCGAAACAAAATAAAAAAATTTCCTTCCAGTAGCACCTTAGAGACCAACTTAGTTTGTCATTGGTATGAGCTTTCGTGTGCATGAAAGCTCATACCAATGACAAAGTTAGTTGGTCTCTAAGGTGCTACTGGAAGGAATTTTTTTACCAACATAAGTGACAGCTTCAGTTCCATCATTGTGATGCTGTCGGATGTACCCGCATTCTTAGGACCACGAACTTTACAGATGCCAGTTAATGGTGAGGATTTCTCCAACTTGAGAAAGGATTTCTCCTTCTACACAAAGGAATATTGGGGCAGCCATTTCAGCCTTCTAACTTCTTCAGCTGTTTGTTCCCATGGAGCCAAGTAAAGATTTTCCACTTTTGGAAAGAAAGAAAAAAGATGAATTTTATCTTGCCATTTCTGTATCCCAGGCATAGATGGGAACACCCCCCCCCCAGGTGCAATGAATAACCATTTTTGCAACTTCCTTCCACATCACAACTTCAGAAGGGCAGAGGCTATGAGTTCATTTGAAAGATTGGAGGAAGGGGTGTGCACACACCCTCCAAATCCAAGGTTATATAAGGAGAAGTGCTAACATGTGAATGCTGACACGTTCTGGGAAATGGATTCAGCAAGCAGCCTGTCAGTGCACTTAAGATCTCAATGGTTAGTCTCATTTCCAGGCTTAAGATTAGGAAACTCGTGCTCTGCCAACTGAGCTAAGAACCACTGACAGTCTCGCCAAAGTGGTGCATGCTCTAGTTATCTCCCGCTTGGACTACTGCAACATGCTCTATGTGAGACTGAATTATGTGTCCTGTTATAACAGTGTCGCCATCACTAGGTCCCTCCTGTTACCTTAATGCAGTGATGGCCAAACTTGGCCCTCCAGCTGTTTTTGGACTACAACTCCCATCATCCCTAGCTAACAGGACCAGTGGTCAGGGATGATGGGAATTGTAGTCCCAAAACAGCTGGAGGGCCAAGTTTGGCCATCACTGCCTTAATGGATCCCATCAGAGGCGGTTGTAAGGTCGAACGACTGGTGCAGCCACATTGCAACGGGTGCCACAACAGTGTTGCAGAATGGAGCACAAGAGGTGGGAGAGGCCCCATCAAATTTTAGCGCTGCACAGGCTGCCCCTGGAATTTGAGAGCCCAAAGCCCACCACCGGTCCCATTCAACAGGGAGCATTGCAAAGAAGCTAGTGCGCAGCTTCTGCACTCTTGGCAACCCTGATATCAGTTTCTCAGGGCACCAGTTACATCTTTCATGGCTATGTACCCAAATTGCCCCCCACACAGTTACGCTTCTGAATGGCAGCAGCATAGAGACCCTGGCAACAGGGGGAAGCTCCCCAACCAGGGTCCTCAGATGTTGTTGTATTACAACCCTTAGCATCCCCAGCCAGCCTGACCTTTGGCAGGAGTTGTGATATACAGCATTTGTATATCAAGACCAGGGACAGTGGAACACCTCGATCCCCAAGACCTGGAGTCCTAATTTTGCCCAGTGTATGGGTGAAAAATGATTACAGTGCTAAAGTAATTCCTCACCTTTCTATAAATGGCAAGGTAAATGGCACAGTAGCGTGTATATTCCCTTATATTTTAAAGACAGAAATATAGTGAGCAACTCATTATTGTGTCAGTTTACAGAAATGCTCGACTTGCATTACCTTTCATCCTGTGCTAGCCTACTGTGTTTCTTGTAATTTATTGCAAACATTTTGAAGGATAATTCCACTTTGGAAGAGAAAATGCATTAGAGTTAACATTTTGTTTGCCCACTTGCTTTCACCTGATTGCATCTATTCCGAGAGCAAAATGATGGCAGCTTTCACAGTCGCAACCCAAAATGATTTAGCCGTAAGAATTTTCTGATGGGACTGCTGCTGATTTGCATTGTCTCGCAGTCCAGTCTCTCTGCTGTTGTCTGATTTCCAAGCCTATCACCCCAAAACTGTGTTACAGGGGCGAGTGTCCAGAAAGCAAAACAAAAAACAAAAAAAAAACCCAAACTAGATAAAGGTCAACATGCAATGTGTTTCTAATGCGTTGTCAGTCTTCCGTTTTATTTGTTGGCTCGGAAACAAATAGCCCACTAGTATTTATTTATTTTCGAATCCCTGTGACGGGGTGAGCTCCCGTTGCTTGGTCCCAGCTCCTGCCAACCTAGCAGTTCGAAAGCATGTCAAAATGCAAGTAGATAAATAGGAACCGCTACAGTGGGAAGGTAAACGGCGTTTCCATGTGCTGCTCTGGTTTGCCAGAAGCGGCTTTGTCATGCTGGCCACATGACCTGGAAGCTGTACGCCGGCTCCCTCGGCCAATAATGCGAGATGAGCGCGCAACCCCAGAGTCGGTCACGACTGGACCTAATGGTCAGGGGTCCCTTTACCTTTTATTTATTTATTTGCATGATGCTAGAGCGAACACTTATTTCCAACTTTATGTGTATGTGCTCTAGATTCAATCCCTGTTCTAATAGTGAACCACCTTACAATGCAATGCTATATTAATAGATGTAAAATGATTGCTAGGTAAAGTGTAATGGAAAATAAGTATGCATTTGCAAGCCAAGTTCTGCTGACTTGTTATCAAAGGTGTTTGGTGTTTGCACCAAAAGTTTAAAAAATAGTTAACCGTTTAATTCGGGGGGGGGGGGTTGTAAATCATTTTATAAAACCGGTGTAATTTTGATAACCATCTAACATGGTTATTTGGAGGAAATAATTATTGGACCATGATTAAAGCTACTGTACCATGATTAAGCTAGTTTATTATATGAAGCATGTTTCCTGTTCCAGCTTCTACATTGAGTGATTACATACTTCTCAGACCAATATGGGTTTGCCAAAAATGAAGTGCTAGAGAGAAGGAATGGACTCTCCTGAACTGAAAGCAGAATTTTTTCTTCCTTTCCCTGACAGTTGCTGCATCTGGAGCAAAGCAAAATTTGCCATGCTCTTGTCTTGTCTTTTGAGGATGTTGAGGGGTAGTTTGCTCCCCCCCCCCGGATTTTGGGAGGCTCCCTCTCACAGAATATGATTGTACACAAGAATTAAACACAAGAAGGAGATAACGTGGTCCTCCATGGCTCAGATTCACTGCTCGTATCCACCAGGAACTGTGGCTGAGATTTATTGAAATCCCAGTTGAAATCAGACAGGACCCCACCCTGGTGGATGTCTTGACACCTACTGCAGATTTGTTCCTTCAGTAGGCATTTTAAGTGCTTTTATAGTTTTAACTTACTTTTATCTTTATTGTATTGTTGAATTTGTTTTCCTTAGAGCAGTCATTTACACTTGGTTTCACATCAGTGTTTCAGGATTCTGTGCTAAACCTAAACTTATTATCTTATTATTATTTTTAATTATAGTTAATGAAGGAATTCCCTCTTCTCAGCATGTTCAACATCCACGAAAATTTGCTGGAAGCTCTGTTGGAGTTACAAGCATATGCAGATGTTCAGGCAGTTTTAGCAAAATATGATGGTAAGTAGAAGTACCTCTTTACAGTGTGGGGTGTGTGTGTGTGTGTGTGAATTGAGAGGAAGAGAGAACAGCTTCCAGTGACAGAATCACTTTAAAGGGCAAAAATCCCAGCTTCTTTCAAATGCCGGCTTCTATAGTTCTGAAACAATTCTACATAAGTTGAACCTTTCTTAAGCTTCTCCATCATTCCATGTGTTTAATTTATTTATTTCATGAAATTCATACATCGCTTAGTTGTAAAACAAACAAACAGGTTTACAAAAAGGTAAAATAATAAAATCAAGAAAAAATTATAACCTCCTTAAAGACATACAAAAGTTAAAAAAACTAAAACAGATTAAAGCTACCTCAACTTTCTAAGTCCAAAATAAAACAAGCAGCACGCAAAGGCACCAAATTCAATCCAGTTTCAATCAAGTATTATTAATCCAAAGAGAAAACAATAAGAGAACCATATACAAGTGCTGACACAAGAGCCAAAATCAAACGTTAAACAGATAGCATGTACAAATTAAAGGCAAACCAGTCTTTATAGTCTTTGAGGCTATCTAGCGGTTCAGCAAGTGGCAGCAGGTCGAACGAGGTGTCAATGGTAGTAGACAGGCTGCCGGCGTTTTTTTGCCTGTTTCGCCCATATGACGGGCTTCTTCAGTAGTTCTCCTTGTACTTTTATGTTTAGTGCATTCACTGGTGGTATAAACCAGGTCTTATTAGTATTCGAATTAAGACACTAATATACATATAAACAGAACAAATATCAAAAACAGTACTTACAATTTGTATGAAACCACTTATCTTGGCTTAGGCCACAATGCTCAGGTGTTTTTTCAAAAGGTTCTCTCATTTACATATTCACTGGTAATACAAATCAAATTCTAATTATTGTTTGAAATAATACAGTAATACAATTTCTAAAATACATGTACACATAAAGAGATACTTACATTTCTTGTATTCAGAGTATTTTTGGTTTGAGCATGTATTGACTAAGCAAATATCCTGTGTTTGGAGCACACTTATATACAAAAAGTTGGTTCACAGGTGATAATAATTAAAGATGACAATTAGGAGGGGGCAGAATAATGTGAGTACTGATAACACTTACAGTATCTCTATGATTACTGTATGTTATACTGCTAGTGTGTTCGTTTAAATGAATACAGAAAGGTCAAGATCTGAGTTTAAACCGTCCGGTTGTAATGTCTTAAACATAAAAATCAATTTAGTTTCTTGTTGTCTCAATATTTTTAGGATATCCTGCTTGTGGTATTTCTTGGGTGTGTACTGCCATAAGCCAAAAAACATTAAATCGGAGTCACTGTGTTTCATTTGTAAAAAATGAGGTGTAAGAGGGGCTTCCATCACTTTATTGCGGATGCGTGATCTGTGTTCTCCTATACGTACCTTTAGTGCCCGCGTGGTGCTGCCTATATACAGTTTGTTGCAAGGGCACCGTATGCAATAAACTACGTTCTTGGAGTTGCATGTGGTCATGGAGTTGATTTTAAAAGTGAACTGCATATGTTCACTTTTTATTTCTTTTACTTGTAAACTGTAGGGGCACATATTGCATGAGCCGCATCTATAGTGGCCTTTAGTGACAATGGATGGTGATTCCAAACAATCAGCTTTGACCAATTGATTGCGCAAAGTTCCTTTCTTCCTCAACCCTAAAAGGGGGGGATCTTTACAGCCAGGTATGTCTTCCACAATATGCCAATGTTTATATATAATGTTTCTAATGTGGCTGGCCAGGGGTGTGAAATCCATCCCCATGACCAGGCGGCTGGGTTTTCTGTTTTTAATGCTATCAGACCGTGTTTCAAGCAAATTTTTTCGATTGCGACCGTCTACACGTCTGTATGCGTCCTGTATGATACAATTAGGGTAGCCCCGGTTAACGAGAGCTTTTTCTAGCTGATGAGCCGCATTTCTATAGTCTCTCTTGTCTGTAGCATTCCTTTTCAGTCTGATTAACTGTCCGTATGGTAAATTTCTTTTTAAATGAGAAGGGTGACTTGAAGAGTAATGGAGTAGGGAGTAACAATCCGTTAATTTCTTATATGGTTTGAATGCCAAGGTGTTTCTATTTGAAATGTAGACCACTACATCCAAAAATGGAATTTCTTTTTTGTGATACTGACAAGTAAATTTTAGATGGGAATCCAATGTGTTCACCCATTCTTGGAATGCAATACATGTTGCTTCAGATTTAAAAATTATGAGCAAATCATCAATGTATCTTTTAATCAGAATGATGTCATTTGTAAAGGGGTTAGATTCAGAAAAAAAATGTTTGTTTTCAAAGTCAATCATGTCAATGTTTGCTACCGATGGGGCCAATGCCGCGCCCATAGCAACCCCCTTGGTTTGGATGTAGAAGTCATTTTTATACCTGAAGAAATTATTTTCAAAAACAATATCCAGTAATTGGATTAAAAAATAATAAGGAGGGGTTTGTTCTTGTCTGGAACGTAGTAAATTTTCAATGGTCCCTCTTATGGTCTCTAGTGGGATATTAGTGTAGAGAGAACCTACATCGAGTGTTGCCAGGATCGCTCCTCTAGGCACGGGAAGGTCTTCCAGTTTAGCAATAAGATCTTTAGTGTCTCGGATATATGTGGTGGTGGCAGTGGAGTATTCAAATATAAATGAGTCTAGGTACTTGGATAAGGGTTCAGTGAGTGAACCAACAGCTGAGACAATAGGACGGCCCGGGGGTGGTGTGATATTTTCAACTTTCTAAGCATCTGTGTAGGCTTGTCTAACTCAGGGACAGTTGTGGGCAGGATTCCTACAGCAGGTTGGACTAAATGACCCTCGGGTTCCCTTCTGTGATACATAGTGCCTCCTCTCCCTCATTATCCCATTTTCTTGCTGTTTAACAGTGTGGTTGACTCTTGGGTGACCTTGGAGATGCAAAATATTCCCAATGAATCATCTCAACTTCTTTGTGTCTTGTGGCAGAAATATTGTCTTCTGGCACAATTAAAGACATCTAAAGTTTCTAAGCAAAGTGCATTTTCTGCCTCTTTTGCTGTCGGCAGCAATGCTGTTACTAGAAGAGGGGTGCCTGGGAGGTCATACCTAGAGGGGGCATGCAATTTTGGAGGAAGATCTTTCCCTCCCATTAGTAAAGGGTTATAGCGTTTGCAGCTCTGGAAACTGCTCACCATGGAAACTGCAGGCAGACAAAGAACATAAAATGTTTCAAGCTTCTGTTTCTGCCTCTTTAGCTGACTTGTTTTAAGAGGTGTTCCAGTATTATTCTCTTCTAATGTCTTAAACCGCAGATTCTAAGGATTCTGTATGCAAGCTTGCTAAAGAAAATATGTGCAAGAGGTTTGAGGTTAGGGTTGATGGCTTAAATGCTGCAGAATTCTGGGTTAAATATGCATCTGTTGATGCTGCTGAATGGCTTTGCTCAGAAGAAATAGTAAGCTATTTGCAGGATTCATAGCAAAGGAAAACCTCCCTGACCCTCAGGCCACACTGCAATACTGGATTGTTTGCCATTAAAGCAGCTATTTTTAATGGCATTGAGAGCAAGTTATTCATTAACCTCAAAGGGGGAGTGTGTTCTGACAGCTAGTGCCACTAATTGACTTTGACCTTAATAGCGCAGAGAAAATTGAAATATTAGGGAAGATTTTTGGCTTTTCAATTGATTCCTTTTTATTAAAAATAAAATAAAATAGAGGGTGTGTATAACAGTTTCCCAGGGAACTGTTGATTAAACATTTTGGGTCATATGCAGTTGTGCCTCTATTTGAAATCTTTGACATGGTTGGTGCTTCTTCTAATGGATTTCCTTCTTCTTTTGGCAAAGAGGGAGAGGTGATTTTTGCAAATTCCCTGTGCAGTCTCTCATAACAATATTCATGTTGTTTTGGAGGCTCCCACTATCTTCCAGTCTTGGGGGATATGGTGGAGAACGCTTCTCCACCACTTTTTGTTATTGGAGGAATCTATCAGTCCTTTTGATCACAGCACAAGATTACACCTCTTACCTTTATGGTACAGTAAAGCTGAGCAAAGTGGGCTAGCCCAATGTTTCCCAAACTTGGTTCTCCAGCTGTTTTTGAACTACAGTTCCCATCACAACTGACCTGCTAGCAAGGAATGATGGGTGTTGTAGTCCAAAAACAGTTGGAGACCCAAGTTCGGGAAATACTGGAGTAGCCAGTGGAATACTGATCCATGTAAACACTACCTGCAAGTAGAACACTAGCTTATCAGGTGAAAAGGTTCTCTCTTACCCTGCTGTGTTAGTTTTATGGTTGCAGGGAGTTTTGATGTGATAACCTGTACATACCATGCACAGGTAAAACTGGAGCATGTGTTAGCCATGTATATCTGGCCTATCTTAGCCATGACAAAAAGCCAGACCTTTTCCAACAAAGACAGAAGGCTCTCATGTCTTCGGGGCCAGATCTCACAGACCAGTTCCCTAAGGAATGGACAGCCTTAAAGAGGGAAGGCTCTGGCTTAGAGCTTAGCATTTCACATCTCTCTTAATTTTCCGCTCTAGGCTCATTGCCTGTGCTGAAGGGTTGACATAGACATTTGAGCTCTGGTGTGGAGGTTCCTTGGGGACTGCAGGTTCCATGAGTACATACTCTTTAATTTCAGGAGTCCCTGGCTGAAGGATCTGAATGTGATGGGACTCTGGCTCAGACCTATTCATAATGCTAGGGGCTGGTCAGTTTCCAGCCTCTCTACTTCCAGTACCACTAATCTGGTGGATTGGGGCTCTAGAGTCCTGACCAGATCATATGCTTCTAAAGTTGAGAGCTGGTGGTAACTGTTAATCTCTGCTAATTATTTGAGAATGGAAATCTTGGCACACTTACATATTAGAGATCCAAGTACTGAATTTGGCAGCTGCTTTTTTCTCTCTAGCTATTGTCATGTTTTGTTCTTTTTCTCTGTATATCTGATTTTTAGCTAGGTTTCCCCTATTGCTTTAGGGTCTTGATATTGTTAATCATTCTACTTGGTTAGTTGCCCTGGGTTTGAGAAGGGCTGGATATCCATTGGTCAAATACATACAGACAGACAGACCCAAGCTCTCAGGTTCTGGAATTGGCCAAAGCAATCTGCCATGTTTACATGTGGCAGTAAGCATATATTCATAACTGCGTGATGTGTGAAATGAATCTTTGTATGATTCAGACTAATTCTTCCAACCATTAATGGTCTGTTCGGCTAAGCATGTTCTATTTTGGTAAACCTGAGTAAAGTTCAGTCAATAGATCTCTCCCTTTTGCCTCTCTGGGGACAACTGAACACTTCAGACTTAAACCCATCTAACAGTAATTCTCTCCTGTTGAACTCCAAGGAACCTTGAGAATACTTTCTCCAGGAGACTAGTTAGGGATCTTTTGATTGGCACTTCTCAGTATCCTCATGAGAATACAATTCCCAGGGCCATTAGAGCTGAGCAAGGAGAATATAGCTGCAAGTTTGTAGTGTAGCTTGGCTCTTTTTCTCCATGGCTTTGCATATGAGCTGAAAGCAGTCTTGAGACACAGAACATGGTTGATGCAATGGGGCAACCATGCTCACTTAGTCAGGTGTTTCCCCCAGTCAACATGAGAGTGGCAGGAGTGTGTGCCTTCTTCTAACATGCCTGCATGAAGGAAGCAGAACTGTTACCCACGATACCTCTGCTTATTCTGTTGCTTCAGCCTGGCTTACCAATCCTCAGAACATTGCTGTGACGATGGACCACAAAGAGGGTAGAAGAGAAAAGGCGGTTCAATTTCCCACACTTGGGTGAAAACAAGCTATTATATCTTGTTTTCATACTTGTTTTAATATATTGTTTATATGCTTTCAAATAAACAGTATACATTTTGTGTGTTTTTATTGTTGATGTTTTAAATTGACACTATTGTTAATTGCTTTGGGATGTCTCCCGGGATGCAATTACGAAATGAAATAAATGTAGACCTTGACACCACTTCATACACGAATATGACAGACACATGAATGAACATCAAACATGTTCATCATAGCTGTACCCACCTTAGTTCAGGTACAGTCCTGGATGTTTCTTCATTGCTTGGCATTATTGCAGTATTGCACGATCCTATTTCCTAAAAATACTGCACATTAGTTGTGTTTAAAAACTACGCTGCCCCCCTCTCAAGAGATGATTTGAGAGGTGCATCTCCCAAGCGGTAAATGTTTGTCAGAGGGTTAAAATCATTAACATTAAGAGATACAGCTTTGACTTTCTTCTACCAACCATTCCAGTTTAGAGGAGATAATTGGTTCCAATCCTTCCTTAATGTGGTTCTAGATAAGTTTCCACGCTTCACAAAACGTATTGAAAATGTATTCATAGATTCTCCTTTAACCATGATCGTGGTTTTTAAACACAAGGAATCTTACGCTTTTTTGTTTTCTTCCCTACAGATATAAGTTTGCCAAAATCAGCCACAATATGCTACACGGCTGCCCTGCTGAAAGCCAGAGCTGTCTCTGACAAGTAAGTCCAGAAGATCACCTGTCCACCAGAATTCTACTCTGCAAACTTGGCTTACATTTAACATTTTTCATTACTTAAGGACCATTCATACTAGTAGGAAAATGTTTTATCATGCCACGTGATGTTTATTTGATATTGTATAATGGAGGCCACTTGAACATCACATTTGTATACTGCATGGATAGTATCAACAATGGTTACCTACATATTACTGCTGCTGTTTTGTT
The DNA here is from genome assembly GCF_963506605.1 of Zootoca vivipara. Classification (NCBI taxonomy): domain Eukaryota; kingdom Metazoa; phylum Chordata; class Lepidosauria; order Squamata; family Lacertidae; genus Zootoca; species Zootoca vivipara. The sequence continues at coordinate 18,635,288 of NC_083285.1, read as the reverse complement.
TTTGTTTTTTTAAAAAGAGCTGGCGTTCTCTTAGCCATCTTCTTGTATACAAAATGTGACAATTTTATAAATGTAATTTATCCTTACCAGCAGAATAATTGTGTGTGGGGGGCACATTATTTATTTGAGACAAGTATTGTGAATGTGTAAGTATTTCTGGCAGGCAAATAATGGATTATCTCAGTCTGCAACATAAAAGCTTTCTTAGGAGTATCTTTCTAGAGTGCTCAGCAATTCACACTCTGCTTCTTCAGCTGCTATATTTGTCAGAGATGCAGGGATTCAGCCGTTTGTGGGGGTGCTTGGCACCTTGCGGGATGAGCTCCTAAGAGCCAGATTCTGCTCAGAGGTGGAAGCGCACAAATCCCGAGCAGAAGGCGTCACGTCATGCACATGCTACCCGGGTTCAGAGCACAGCCCAAAGGGTGGGGATGGAAGCAGCATGGGAAAAACCACTTTCCTTCCTGCTTTTTTTATTTTTTGCAGAGACTTTGCGATTATAGTGTATTTGCACTTCGAGACCTAAGTAATTTTTTCCCTTTTCGTTTTTTTTTTTTTGTCCTGTAGATCGCCAGTACCATCTGCAACATCTTTCCTCCCTACACAGCGACTCCAGCTTGGGAGGGCAGGGCTAGGTTTGTCACAGCTTTCCCTGTGGTGTCTGCCTGCCAAGTTCAGCTATGGAGTTAGCCATGGGGTGTGAGGTGAGAAAGAGATTGCATGGTCTGGGTATTCCCCGCCGCCGCCCCCCCCCCACCTTCCATTCACTGGGGCAGATGATATTTGCCCACAGTATGGGCACACCACTAGGAACGGGTAGAGCTGAAAGTAGATTACCTACTACTGTCGCTGTCCCAGTGGCATCGAGAACTCTAAAGCCTTCCCAAAATATATATATTTCAATTAAAAAGAAAAACAAAAACCTTTGCAACAATTTACTGGCATTTTTTTTTCTTTTTGCACCCCTCCCATGAGGGGTTTTGGTCCTGATTTTAAAAACAAGCACATAAAGCAAATTTAGATTAGCAGACAGAGAGAAAAGAAATTTGACTGCTTATACATTTGCCGCGATAAGTTGCAAACGTGCTTTCGACTTCTGCTGGGATTTTTAGTCAGTAGCCTCTGTGTCATTTGGTTGCTCAGCTTTTCCACTGGAGAGAGTGAAGGCCCCTGCTACATCGATGCTCCTCTGATGCTTTTCCTTGTGCTGAAGTTGACCTCCATGCTTTCTGTTTTCTTTGTTCCATGTAGATTTTCTCCAGAGGCAGCTTCAAGACGAGGGCTAAGTACGGCAGAGATGAATGCAGTAGAAGCTATTCACAGAGCAGTAGAATTTAATCCACATGTGCCAAAGGTGAGTTTATAATGAATTACTGTGGCTGTTTGAAACAAAAGCCAAAATGAACTTCAATGTGGGAGGTGAACAAAGGTTGGGGATTTAATATAGTACAGCAGGGCAGCCAGTTTTATGGGCAGGGTGTACAGTCTTGTCTTTGTCACTGCTGCAACAAGTACAGTTGTCGAAACCTTGAAATCAACCTCTTTTTAAACCTCAGGATTTCTCCCTTTTTTGATCTTGTATAATAGTTCTCCAGTGTGTTTCATACTATTGCTCTTTGAAGACCTTTTTTGGAGTGTCTTCTTACGCCTCTAGCCATTTTCACAAGTGATGGGTAAATTTCCTTTAGCATTTTGCACATTTACATAAGCTAGAATCAAGCTCTCGAGTTGAATACTTCCCTTCCACTTTTTCTTCCATGTTATCAAGTCAGAATTTCAGACTGAGCATAGCTATCAGCTTCGCTTGTGCCGTTGTCCTTAACACTATATTCTTAGCACACCTTCTTGGCCATTTTAAAACTGGCCTGCAGATATAGAACGTAGAACAGCTCTGCAGTTCCTCACCTGTAGCATTTCATACTGCAGATAGAAGATTTCACATTTGCCTCTCACTACTTAATCTAAGAATTTAAGCACTCTGGCGGCTTGGTTAGAGCAATACTCTGATCTGCTCTTTTCCCAGAAATAGAGCGCTGTTTACAGTGCAGGAGCACTCTAGTATAGGATCCCACTTGCAGTCTCCAATGGTACACACCTGGAAGTGAGGTACCATTTTGTTTTTCAGTAGGGAATGCAGGATTTACATCAAGTGCTTAAGACTCGTGCTTCAACATATCCAGGAAAATATTGCCCCACAAATAAGAAAAGGGGGCGGAGGGTTTATTTTTGAAGCACCTTTGCTGAGGTTACATTTTAGCATCTCATTCGAACTGCAGCAATGTATTTTCAACATTGGCCTTTGGCATGCATAGCTAAAAGAAAAGTATGTTTAATTCTTTATAATAATAATAATAATAATAATAATTAATAATAATAATAATAATAAATTTTTATTTATACCCCGCCCTCCCCAGTCAAAAACCGGGCTCAGGGCGGCTAACACCAACAAAACCACAATAAAACATAAATAACAGTAGCTAAGGCTGCAATCCTTCCATGAAGTATAGTCCCACTGAACTAAAGATGTCTTACTTCTGAATAGACATGTATAAGATTGCTCTGCCAGCTGTAGAACTGGCCCAGAGATAAAGTTGCTTCTGAAGAGTAAATCCATGTGGTCTCCGTAACTCAGGAAAACAGCCCCTGCTATCCTCATTTAAGTAATTGGTTTCCCACTAAGCTTGAGGTGCTCCTGCAATTAAAAAAATCAATGTAGTCAAAATGCAGCTTAATTGGTTTATTTCAACCTCTTTTATACTAAGCAGCTCCCTCTTCCCACTTGGGGGATGTAACTGTTTGTTGTTGTTTGCATGAATAGTATTTAATCAATATTTCAAGAAATTGCTGCTTGATTTGCTTTCTGAAACTTCTATCATGGGTTGGTGGGAGGAAGAGGAGAAATAAGGGTAATCTGCTCTTATCTCATATTTTTATTCAAATGTCTTGCAACTTCTTTCTTCAAACAAAATGGCAAATTCTAGCATATGACTCCAGATTTTAATCAGAGCAATATTCTTTCAGTGGATTTTCCCTGTGCATTTTAGTTTCTGTGGAGCATGAGTTAATGAGCGCATGACCCTAGCCTGTGTTCCCAAGGCATTCCTTGTAATGTGTGAGATACAGTTTTAATCATGTACACGCAACATGTTCATCAATATAGGCGCCCTAGGCTATTCTGACAATATCTGCAAAGAGTGGACATGCCTGGCCTTGGGGACACCCAGCATGAGCACTATGCTCATACAGTAAACAGCAAAAAGATTAGTATTATCTCTTGAATAGTTTTAGGCTCACCCTAGCTATAGGCAGTGAAGCAGTATCCAAAATTATTAAACCTCCCAGATAGTGAATATCAATTTAAATGTGAATTTTAAAGAGTCTTATTACAGTAGCATAAATTAACAATTAGAACCATAATCAGAGAGTTATATCTATAATTTATGGTATAGTCAATTTTGTTTGGGATTCTGAAATGTAAGCAACTGATGTTGTTCTCTCTGTCTGTCTGTCTCTTTATATACTGCCCTTCCCCAGAATTGGTTCCAGAATGGCTTGTCCATTACAGTAAAACAATAAAAATGCTTGATGCAGAACTATAAATACAAACTTCAAAGACCACTATAAATTAGGATTTTTCCTTAAGCTGTTATAAAGCTTAAATGGATTAGTGGTACCTCTGGTTGCGAACGATATCCATTCCGGAGGCCCATTTGCAACATGAAAAGGCCGCATCCTGAAGCGTTGCATCTGCGCAGGCCCGTGACTTAATTGGGCGCTTCTGTGCATGTGCAAAGCGCGATTCCGGGTTCTGCACATGCGCACGTGCCAAACCCGGAAGTAACCCGTTCCAGGACTTCTGGGTTCGGCACGTCCGTATCCCGAAAAGACACAACCTGAGGTGGAAGTAACATGAGGTATGACTGTACTAGAAATTTGCAGAACTGATATTCAGAATAGCATGATCCTGAAGAAGCAACTTGGTAGAAATTCATGTGCATGAATGTAATACTGTGTATTACAGTGGTACTTCAGGCTACAAACTTAATTCATTCCGGAGGTCTGTTCTTAACCCGAAACTGTTCTTAACCTGAGGCGCACTTTTGCTAATGGGGCCTCCTGCTGCCACCGGCACGCGATTTCAGTTCTCATCCTGGGGCAAAGTTCCCAACCCGGGTGCAGTCCTATAGAGGTGGGTGAAGCAGAGTCTCACTACATTCAGTGGGCCTTACTCCCAGGTAAGTGTACAGAAGGTGCCAGTCCTATACGGTTACCTGGAAGGAAGTTCCATTCAATTCAGTGAGGCTGGCTTCTGCCAAAAAAAAGGGGGGGTAGGGAATTGCACTGTCAAGACACTTGCAGTGAGCCTTCCAACTCTATATCACTCTTTCATTATCTATCAAACAAGATTAAATACTACCTCAATTAGAACTACCCTAATTAGAATTATTTTTTGCTGTTTTCATAGTTGGCATTTGTCTTTACAAGAGTAAGGTTTTACTTAATAGTTCTCTCTAATTGGCAATGGATGCTTCAGTATACTTGGCATGCTGAAGAACTCTGGATACTTTAGTAAATGAATCAAGTGTAGTTGGTGGTGTCACATTTTGTGTGTCTTTAACTCAAAACAACCCCCCTTCTCCCTTCATTCTGTGTGTAACATTCACAGTTAATGAATCGTGTGTAACTATGGAGATCAAATGTAGGCATTATGTTCATTGGCTCAGCTGAGACTCCAGTTGTTGCCATGAGTTGACTGCAGTGCCCTATTTCTGATACATTGAATAAAAAATGTACCATGTTTCCTGAAAACCGTTATGGTTTGCTGTATTTTTAAGAGCCTCCAGTTGCTTGGTTTTCCCACAAGTGCAGCATTCCAGTTTCGTTTTGTTTTTTTTTGCCATAAAATGTCTCCATTGTCAAATTAACAACAGTCTTCCAATTTTGACCTAAACTTGTCTGGCAGCTACTACAAAAAGGGTTACTAATTCCTTAAGAAACATGGTCTTTAACTGATAAAACACTCACAGTACCACACAGGAAGCAGGTGCATGCTGGTCCAGTGCAAAATTTCAGGTAGTGACTTTGTTCCTTTGTGACTGTGTGTTGTCTTTCTGTTGCAGTATCTCCTAGAAATGAAAAGCTTGATACTGCCTCCTGAACATATTTTGAAGAGAGGCGACAGTGAAGCAATAGCTTACGCTTTCTTTCACCTTCAGCACTGGAAAAGGGTCGAGGGGGCACTAAATCTCTTACATTGTACGTGGGAAGGCAGTAAGTAACTCACTTTCTTAGATGCATCTGGCAAGTGAATGCCAAATGATGCAATAGCTCATTTTCTTTTGATATGCAAAGCCCTTGCAGGCTACAGAATATTGATTGAATCATGCTAGCACCTGATCTAGCCGCCTTCTTGCAGAAATGGGGGCTCCAGTGCATCGAGTGTCTCTTATGTACATAAGGTTATCCTGCTTGCCAAAATACATAGGGAAGCATGTGCACAGGAGTTCTGTGGCAGGGGAGGAATGTAGTATCATATCACATCATTTTTTTTTTCAAAATGAGAGCAAGAGCATCAAATGATACTGAGAACAATCCTAGTTGTTTTTAGCATGTTTTTATTCTGAAAAGTGTGGCCCAGAGAAAAAAGTTAGAGAACCACTGCTATAGACACTTACCTGGGAGTAAGTCCCATTGAATGAATTGCACTGTTAATATTGATGATACAGCACCTCTGTATTCCTTCAAAGCACTTCACTTCTTTCATTTACATCTCAATTCCTCCTAAAGTTGCAGGGATACTGAGGTTCTGAAATAGGCATACTGTTTTTGTATTATACAGTATTTATTTGAATAGGAATATAATAGTAGATGCATGGAGAATTCAATAATCTGGCTAAGTGGCTAGAAACTATTTACATCAGGATTCATTGAGAGAAGGGATTATATGAATTGCAAATTTAAATATCAAGGAGCTTAACTTGATGTTTACATGATTGTGTTTTATTATTGTGGGAGCCTATATAAGAGGTTCCCAAACTGTAGTCTATAAAGCACAAAGTGTTCTGCAAACTTCATTCAGGTGGTCCATGGCATGTCTGTGGTAAATATTTGTATTGAGTTTAAATTGTATTTTTATTGCTTCTTCTATTGCTCTTGTTGTATAACAATAAGATGAATACTTTGGAAGACAAACTGTAATACAATACAATAAAAAAACATAATAGTCCCTAGAACAGTGCATTACAGTTACTACAATAGGCATAAAAATAATTAAGCAGTCCACCAAGACCACCAGCAATTTTTGAGTGTGTGTGTATGTGTGAGGTTTGGGAACCATTGTCCTACATCAGGCATGTCAAACCTGCGGCCCTCCAGATGTTTTGGACTACAATTCCCATCTTCCCCAACCACTGATCCTGCTAGCTAGGGATCATGGGAGTTGTAGGCAAAAACATCTGGAGGGCCGCATGTTTGACATGCCTGTCCTACATGACTATTTTATAGCAACTGAAAAGTTTATTGATCTTGTATCTAAAGTGCATTACAATGTATGGCTCTGTCACCTTCAAACTGTGACTGTTCCTCTCTTTCCTTTCCAGCTTTCAGAATGATCCCTTATCCTTTGGAAAAAGGGCACCTTTTCTACCCTTACCCCATCTGTACAGAAACAGCAGACAGAGAACTTCTTCCATGTAAGAGTGAAACTTTTTTCTCCTTGTTTAGTTTTTAAGTAACTAAAAAACAGGCTGTGTCTCCAAGTGCCCTTCCCGTACAAAAATCCCATACAAAAAACTATCGAGGCTGGGAAATGCTTTACCCCACTGTTATTCAGAGGGGAAATTATGCATAACTAGCTGGCCCTGCCATGTGTTGCTGTGGCTAATCCCTGTAACTGCCCCCACCCTGTGCCGACCCATGGCGTATCCCACCCTCTCTCCCCCCTGCCTGTCCCAACCCATGACGTATCATGCCCCCTGTTCCCCCCGCCCCCGGCTCATCCCTGTGACTGGCCCCACCGTGTCCTGACCTATCCCGTCCCCCTCCTCCCCCCAACCCCCACCCAGACGAGTCAGTACCTTCATTCGACCTAGTTTCTAAAGGCTTTGGCCTAGTATGTAAACGGGAGCTGAGGTGCTGTTGTGAGGGAAGGTTCTATAGGTGTAGTACCAGTGTAGCCGTCGCTAGAGGGTGCTGGTTTGCAACCTGGTTCTTTATATGGTGTGTTTTGAAACACAGGGTTTTAGGGTTTTTACCAGACATAGGCGTGACATCTGTCTTTGAAAATGGTACGGGCTTGCTCTCATATTCGCATGCGGCATGTGTCAAAATTTGAACGCAATCGGTCAAGCGGTTTTGGTGAAACGTGGATGCTAACGGACATGGCCAGTTTACATTTTCATATACAGTGGTGCCTCGCTTAACGAAATTTCCGCTTAACGAAAGGTTTTTTCTAGCGGAGGTTGCCTCGCTAGACGAATTCGTTTTACAAAAAATTCGTCTAGCGAATCGCGGTTTCCCATAGGAATGCATTGAAATTCAATTCATGTGTTCCTATGGGCAAAAAAATAAAAAAAATTCAATGCATTCCTATGGGATTCGCTAGACAAATTTTTCGTTATAAGAAAAGACCCTTGGAACGAATTAAATTCGTCTAGCGAGGCACCACTGTATATAGATTGAAAAATAAACCATGCTCATAGCCATTATAATACGTAATCTTTTATGAGAGTTTTGACATGAAGATGGATGTTTAGTTTAGCTAGAGAAGAAAAGGAGGAACTAGAGGAGTGTGTTAGAGCAACAGAGGTCAAGCTCAAGAATCATGCTCTTTTGGTGAACATCTTAGGTGACTTAAGTTTTTAAAAAGGAATCTCCCTAGGAATACTTAAATGAACTGAGAACCAGAATGTTTCAAATAATGTATTTTGCTTATCCTAGCTTTGTGTTTGTTCTTTCCTATCCTAATATTTTCCATGCAGCATTTCATGAAGTCTCAGTTTACCCCAAGAAAGAGCTTCCTTTCTTTATTCTCTTCACTGCCGGATTATGTTCCTTCACAGCTATGCTGGCACTTTTGACACATCAGTTCCCAGAGCTCATGGGAGTCTTCGCTAAAGCAGTGAGTAATATTTCCTCATGCCCTTTTTCTGGATGGATCAAGATTGTGTGTGTTGTGACTGGATAAATAAAATAGGACTGTGAAATTTGGTGACAATTGTGTTCTGGCTGTACATTCAGTCTGAAGGGCTATGATTCTGAGGGTACTATAAACTATATATTTTAAACGCTGTGCAGGAAAACAGGTTTTAATGCAATCTATTTTTGCAATACATTGTATTTTACAGTATAGCCTGAACCATTAGGGCATCATAAAGGTGCAAACCATGCACTGTTTGTCCCTAAGCAAAGTGAATTAGCTGTCTAGTAAACTCTTGCCCCCTATGCTGCAGTTGTTGTTGAGACCCCTGTATAATGTCGCCAATTAAGACTAGTCTATCCAACACCATGATGGATCGTGACAAGTTGTGATAGATCCTCATACAGTGGTGCCTCGCTAGACGAATGTCCTGTAAGACGAATTTTCCGCTATACGAATAGGTTTTGCGATCGGAGGTTGCCTCGCAAAACGATGAGGTTTTTTATGGCCACCGCTTCGTCTTGCGAAATGTGGTCATAAAAACCTCCGATTGCAAAACCTAGGGGCATTCGTCTAGCAAAGGAAGAAGGCAAAGGAAGATCAGCTGATAGGCGCTGACAGCTGTCACCGCCTCTCAGCTGATCTTCCTTTGCCTTCTTCCTGCGCTGCAGTTCGTTCCCCTTTGTGTTCCGCTGGTCTCTGCCGGTGAGGGGCAACCGGCAGAGACCAGCGGAACACAAAGGGCTGTAGCGCGGGAAGAAGGGGGGGAGAAGTGGAGGAACTTATCCGTTCCCCCCACTTCTCCCCCCACTACCACGCCATGGACAGCTGGGAGCATCGGACAGGGCTTCTCCCGCCGCCACCTGTCACACAGCTGCTGCCCGCCCGCTTGCCTTCCCCGAGAAGGCAGTCAGCAGCGGGGGCTTTTTGTCATTTGCGTTCCCCCAAGGGGGAGGCAAATGACGAAAAGCCGCTTCCCACGCCGCACTTCGGCTGGAGGACTGACTGGGCGACACCGGGAAGAAGGGGAGGAATTCCTCCCCTTCTTCCCGCTGTCGCCCAGCCAGTCCCCAAGCCGAAGGCAGTGAGCTGCAGGGGCTGTTCGTCATTTGCCACCCCTTGGGGGAACGCAAATGACAAAAAGCCCCCACTGCTGACTGCCTTCTCGGGGAAGGCAAGCGGGCGGGCTACGTGTCCCCCGCTTGCCTTCCCTGAGAAAGCCGGGGCGCCTAGGGCCGCCTGTCACCTGCTGAGCGGCTTCAGGCCGCTATCCTGAGGCGCATGTGTGCCTCTGGAGAGCGGCCTGAAGCCACTCAACAGCCGACAGGCGGCGGCGACCAGAGGCTAAGCACACCTTATCCGGGCAAGAGACCCGCGTCCATGGTGGTGGGTCGCTTCGCCCCCTCACAGCGGCGGCGCCCGGAGGCTAAGCGCCCCTCCCCAGGCAAAGAGACCCGCGTCTATGCTGATGGGTCTCTGCCTGGGGTGTGCTGAGCCGACGCCGACGCTTCGCCACCTCACAGCAAAGAGACCCGCCCGGCGCCCCTACGATCCCCCACTGTGTGTTGGGCGGGATGGGGGGGGGAGGCAGGATCTTTCCTGTCTTTCCCCCCCATCCCGCCTGTCACATAGCGGGGATTGTAGAGGGCTTGACATCCCGCTTTCCCCACCACCACCCGACACTGTGGGGATGGGACAAGGCTTCTCAAGCCTCGTCTGATCCCCGGGCAGTGTGTGGGGGGGGGGGAAAGCGGAGTCAAATTCCTCCCCTTCTTCCCGCTGTCGCCCAGCCAGTCCCCCAGCCGAAGGCAGTCAGCAGCGGGGGCTTTTCGCCGTTTGCATTCCCCCAAGGGAAGCTGCGGGCTGTTGCCGTCTCCTTGCCTTCTTCTCCAAGCCGTAGCGCATCGGGGGACAGATCCGAGGGCGCTGTTTGCCGGGGTCGGCAAGCAGCACCCCCCATCTTCGTGTGACAGGCGGTGGGGAAGGCAGGCAGGCAGGCAAGAGAGCAAGCGCCTGCCTGCCTTCCCCCGCCACCAGTCCCCCGGAGCCCATAGGAACGCATTAAGTTTCAATGCATTCCTATGGGAAACCGGGACTCGCTAGACGAAGAATTCGTTACACGAATTGACCTGTGGAACGAATTAATTTTGTCTAGCGAGACACCACTGTACTATGGTTACCACAACATATGTTCTAGGTTACATGATGGCAACTAAATGGAACGGAAGCTTCATTCCTTTTATCACAGAGCTGAGAACAAGCAAAGTAATGAAACGCCGTACAAACCAGCAGTGGTTCAAATTACTGACTAAATGGAATAGGTTCCTGTTTGAACTATTCTTTTCAGGAAAAGCTACACTATGGAATAGAAGTGTGAGAGTTCTTTTTATTACAAGGTACTAGAAGGAAGATTTGCATTTCATATTACATGCTAAAATACAGTCACATTTATGGCAGTCCCGGATTCCCATAGGAATGCATTGGAACTTAATCAATGCGTTCCTATGGGCTCCGGGGGACTGGCGGCAGCATGGGACGGGGCTTCGGAGGTCTCCGAAGCTGCATCCCATGCCGGCTGTGCGCAGCAAGGCGGCGGCTGGGACAAGCTCTCTTCTCCCCGCCGCTGCCTTGCCTGCCTTCCCTGGCATGGGACACAACTTTGGAGGTGGTCTCTGAAGCTGTGTCCCATGCCGGCTGTGCGCGGCGGCAGCCGGGAGAAGCTCCCTTCTCCCCGCCGCCTCGCCTGCCTTCCCCGGGAAGTGGTGCAGCTTTGGAGACCTCCAAAGCTGCGTCCCATGCCGCCTCGCCTGCTTTCCCCCCACCCCGCCTATCACACAGCGGGGATCGGTCAGGCGGCGGGGAAAAAGCGGAGGAACGAACGGATCCGTTCCTCCGCTTCTCTCCCCCCTTCTTCCCGCGCTAGTGTTCTGCTGGTCTCTGCTGGTTGCCCCTCACTGCTCGCGGCAACCGGCAGAGACCAGTGGAACACAAAGGGGAACCAGCTACAGCTGGTTCCCCTTTCGCTAGACAAATGCCTTTTGCAAATACGTTTTTATGGCCACGCTTCACAAGACGAAGCGGCGGCCATAGAAAACCTTGTTGTGAAGTGAAGTCCATCAGTGTAAGTGAGACAACATAGCATGAAAGATGCTAAGAGAATAGGGAAAAAACAGAATCTTGGGGAAACAATGAGAAAGCAAACAAAACCCCAGGTTAGAACAAGGACAGACATCAAAACCAACGACTAAAATAGAAAGCAGAAAAAGGACATTTGCATACAAATCAGAATGCGAGTTGGACACAACTAAACAACAAAAATCTCTCTCATGGCCCACATAGTATTTAATATGAAGGCTGAAGTGTATTAAGAAAACTTTCTTTTTTGCTTTGCAGTTTCTTAGCACTCTCTTTGCCCCCTTGAACTTTGTGATGGAAAAAGTGGAAAGCATCCTGCCCTCCAGTCTCTGGCATCAGCTGACAAGGATCTGAAGGAAAATAGTCTGAAATGACTGCCATGACATTTTCTGTGCCAACTTACTGTTGCTGACCAGAAAGCATGATTTTTTAAAAAAGGGAAGCAGTTTTCAGCTCTTCATGGGTTGTGTTATAATTTTTGTTGTTGTACAAAATACATTGATGTTTGGTTCTATTCTATTTTGCTTTCAGAAAACAAAAGGAAAAAAAACTTTGGGCAAAAATAAATTTTGTGTATTGCAGCAATATAGTCTTAATTTTGTTCACATTTCCTACCACTAAGCTCTCCTTGATGTGCATCCATTTTAATCCTCTGAATGGAACTCCCCCTCCCTTTTTATATTTTAAAGCACTATTAGGCTCAGTCGATGAGGAAGTGCTAATTAACCAAATTGATTCAGTGCATTAGATCCCTGTGCTGCTACTGTAGTAATTACAGGTATTTGTAACCAGGGCAAAGGATCAATATTTGTACACCTGCATTACAGCTAATGGCAGCAATACACTCTTCTATTGCAATGCCGAGGAAATATTAGTAAAAACTGTAACCAGGTAGTCCAGCTAGGGGGGGCAGGGGGGTGTCAAATAGTCTAATTCCACTTTTAGAAATAGCAGGCATAGTAGCATTGAGGGGGAAATGGCATGGGTGGAGAGGGTTCAACTCTGCTCCCTCGTACCTACAATACTAATCTGTCTGAGTCCTTAGTAGCAACTATTTCTTTTATCTTTTTATTTTTAGTGTGACAACTATTTCTGAAAGGGAAACAAGCCTGGGATAGACAATCACTTGGCAATTGCCATCTCAACTCCACATTCAAGAGTTTTTTAAAAAGATGAATGAGTTAGGCCTTTGTAAAGAATTTCTCACACCAGAACTCTTTACTTATTGCTTTATCCGCTTTTCTGAGCTGCTCCCAAGCTGCTGAGATATTTAAATAACCTAAACTTGTGGCAGGGGCTGACCAGGTAAGTCCCAAATATGCCATTCCATTAAGAGGGTAATTCTGCCCGTTGGCATAATTGGATCATGTAAATGCTACCTCAGCAGCAGAGGATACAGAAAAGTGGGTCCTCCCAGGTTAGGGGTATCCTTTTATTTAATCAATTTGTTTCTTAAGACATTTTTATACAGCCATAGGCGTAGCCATTTTTGTTTCCCCTCCCGTTTTTCCTTATTTATAATAAAATTTTGGTTTCATTTGCCTTTTCCGTGCTGAAATGTTACAACCTAACAATCATGGCTTGGCTTGCCCCCCCCCCCCCCCGTTTTGATCCTGGGTACGCCCCTGTTACAGCTCCGTCATTTTAAAAAATCCAACCAGTTTACAGCAATAAAACACAAAACTGTACAATAAAAAACCACATGAAGTTAAAACTAGACACCAGTTAACCATTTACCAAACGTAATTCTAAAATTTGGGTGTTTGTGTGCATACTCACATTAAAAATATTAATATGTGCATCAAGGGCCAATGTTTAGTCTGCATTTTTAAGTTGGAAATTCTGTACTCACTTACCTGGGAGCAAGTACCATTCAACTCCATGGAGCTAACTTCTAAGTAGACATGCATAAGGCTACACCGTACCTATGGGGATAGATTCAGACTGTTAGTTGCACTTGAGTCCTGTAGATTTCTGGTTCCAACCCACCATTTTTAAAGATAATTTGGACTTGTTCCACATCTTGTTCCACATTTCTGCTAGACGATGTTAAATTTGTTCTATTTAAATGTATATCACATCCCATAACTTGAAAGGGCTTTCAGGGTGGATGACAAAATAAAGTGTCTGCAAAATATTACAAATCTGCAACACATTAAAAAGGAAAAAAAGAAACATCAAGTGCAGGACAAAGGTGCAGTTATTTAAATAACCACTGGTCGTGACCTCAAAATGGCTGCTGAAATAAGGTCACAACTATCTGAAAGATTATGAGCAGAGGAACTCTGTCAAGCATTGCTGAGAAGGCCCTGCTACATGTCCTCACTAATCTTTATCAAAGGATATATCCATGCAGGTAAAGGAGAACATGAGGTCTGTTAAAGCAGTGCAAGGATCCAAAATCTACAGGTGAAGGACTTGATTTTCCTGGCAGGTTTGTTTCCTTTAATGAGCACTGCTTCCATCCCTAGAAGCCCCCAATTGCAATTCTTGTTTATCATCAGGAAGTGGCTGAGGATTGATCCACAGACCTGATAAACCGCAAAGAAATCCAAAATGCCTTAATGTAATTAACATAAAAGGCATTGCTCTACACACTACTTGAAGCACATAATGCACTTTCTTGAGAAGAAAAAAGGTTCATTAAAATGCACTTATGGCAATTAGCCTCAGTACGAGAGATACCCAAGGAGTTTGCGGATAGCTGCCTGACTTGCTTTAACGGATTTCATACAACTCTGAAGAGCTGGTTGTCTCAGTTCTGCCAAAGTGAAATGCATTCCGCCTACCTCTTTTGGGGAGGGGGTACGTTTTACCATCTCAGCATAGGACTTGTAAGAGTGATGTCAATGCAGCATGACAACAGACCAGGTAGGTGGCCCAGGCAGGTGACTGAACAGCTCAGGCACCTGGCGTGGGTGGTGGTCAGCCTGGACAAGCAGCAGAGAACAGCCAGAACAGGCTTGGAAACCTCCCAGCAACCGCTCTGCACCACTGTTGCTGTGCACCTCAAACTGCCACAATTTCAGCCTCAACATTTTAAATGGCGTATTTTTCTCTCTCTCCTTTCTACATCAGTGGGGGGTGGGAATGATGATGAAGGGGAGACTGGCGAACTGTAACCAGAGGGGTGGTTTTGGTGAGTTATGAGGGGAAGGGGGATTTGGGCAAAGCTGTAAGGGGAAACGGGGACTGGCCAAAGTGTGAATGAAGATGAAATGAAATAAAACAAGCACCTTGGAGAAAAAAAGGCACAAACGAGATGCCTATAATTAAAGGCAGCTCCCACGAGAAATTAATAATTATGTATGCGATATCCACATTCACTGTGAAATATTTCTTTCAGCAAGGGAACTGGAAGATGGGTAAAAGGTAAAGTTAAAGGGACCCCTGACCATTAAGTCCATATTCTATAAATCTTTTACTACAGTCTCATCTTGCTTTACTGGCCGAGGGAGCCGGTGTACAGCTTCCAGGTCATGCGGCCAGCATGACTAAGCCGCTTCTGGCGAACCAGAGCAGCGCACGGAAACGCCCTTTACCTTCCCGCTGTAGCGGTATCTATTTATCTACTTGCACTTTTACATGCTTTCAAACTGCTAGGTTGGCAGGAACAGGGACTGAACAATGGGAGCTCACCCCATCACGGGGGCTCGAACCGCTGAACTTCTGATCAGCAAGCCCTAGGCTCTGTGGTTTAGGAAGGGTTACAGTCATACCTCAACATCCGAACGCTTCGACTTCCGAAGGTTTCAACTTCCGAAGTCGACAACCTCGGAAGTCTTTTTGCCGCACGCAGAAGCGCGAGATCGCGCTTCGCACATGCGCCAACCAAGCGCTTCGCCATCTGAAAACCTCGACTTATGAAGACGGCCGTGGAACAGATAGTCTTCGTAAGTCGAGGTACCACTGTATTTGCAAGAGAGAGCCGAAAGGTTGACGCTGTCCAACCACTCCATTTGTTTATTTGAAGGAGACAAACACCAAAGGTTGTCTCAAAGTGACAAACGCACATGATGAGGCACAGGCCTCTTTTTGTATACCAGTCCCTTGGCACAGCTGCAGCACATTCTTTTCTTTAATTGAGGCAGATTTAGTAAATTTCAAATGCTATTTTATTTTATGGCACTTTCTTTTTAAATAGAAAAGCAAGGTTTATAAAGATACGTAAGCTAAAGCTAAACTAAATCTGCCATACTATTTTACTTACACATAAAAAATAGGTTGGCATACTTTATTTTAGTGAAACAAGGCAGCTCCATAATTATGTAAAAAAAGCACATCACACCAGGCATGAGACTGGGCAACAGACACATTGGCAAGTTTTTCATCCCTGAGGCTTAAACCAGCTTTTCTCTCAAATGGCCTCTTAATACAAATGTAAAACATACCTTGTTTATTTTGTATATTTGCACACAGCAGAAACATGAGAGGATCAAAAGAGGGAAGGTTTTAGCTGCCCATATGAAGGCAGCTGTTTCCCAAGTTTGTTGCTTGAATAAGTTTGGATTCCTTCTTACGTGCATTAAATGTCAGGAATTTCATAAAGTGGAGATGAAAGAAGGGGTTTCTGACACTAAAAACATTTTATGGGGATCAAACCAAAAACCAATCCCTAAAGCTTTTAGGAGCGCTTCAGTCCACATCTGTCCTAGAGCAGAGAGATGGAGATGAAAGACCGTCAGATGAGGCAAGGCAGTATTTGGCTCCACTTTCACATTTCATGCTTGCCTCTGGCCAGTTACTACACAACATTTCTCAAATTCCTGGCCATCAGTTGGTTAGGGACAGGGCTGGCAAAGCTGCATTCTTAATCAAGTGGCTGCATAATAGGAGCTCCCCATGGGGGAACTCTGTTGTATAGTAGTTGAACCAGCAAACTTTAACTCACCACCACCCCTGGTTTCTGCAGGGACAGCTGAGCAATCCAATTCCCAGATGGTGGTGGTGAGGGCCAAATTGTGACCTGTGCAGGGTCAAATTTTGCCATGGGCTGCAGGTTCCCCATCGTCCAGGCTAACATCCCTGGATGTTTCAAATACAGCCCAACTAAGATTTTGCCCTGTGCACATTTGTCACAATACTGTGACAGTATCTCGATACTGTATCTTTTTGGAGATTATCCTAACTCTTTCATTACCCTGTAAAACTGTTTTAGGACAAAAGGCATGATATTGTGTTCTTACCTGCTTTCTGTTGTATTCCGTACGAGACTGCATTCTAGTTGTCACTGGGCCTACTTTAGCCAGTAGAGCTCTTCCATGAACCACAGGGCTGAGGTCCACTGCTTCAGAGAGGGTATTCAGGAGTGTCTGTGCAGGCAGCCTTCTTTATCTCACTGTTCCCCAGCAGTACCCGGGCTCCAAGACAAGCAGCAGCCACGTCAGTCGGAAGATCCCACATAGCATTCATTAATTCATCAGAGTCCCTAAGTCCCAAGGGCTCAATGAGTCCTATGCTGCTGCAGGTGGCACTGTCATCAGCATTTCAAACCTTGCTCGTGGTCTGCCCATGACAGACAACAGGATATTTTCCACAACAACCTCCTACTGAACCATCAACCAGTTGAAAAAAAGCAGATCTAAGGTATGACCTGATGTGTGTGTTGGGCTCTCTGACTTCTGAGACAGCCCCATGACTATCATGACAACCAGGAAATCCCAAGCAGGTTCAATCAAGGCAGCTTGTGTGTGGGAAATGACATCCCAAAGAAGGAATGTTCTGAGGTTTTCCATACCATGATTGAGACTGCCTTCTCTGTGACGGCACCAAGGTGGATGGGCTACCAGCAAAATCTTCACTGTCTCTCTGATCTAGCACCCAGTACAAACCTTCAGGTCCAAATAAGTATTTCAATAGAGGAAATATGCTACTTAGGAATCAGGATGTAGGGCGTGTATGTAATATCATATCAAAGAGTTGGAAGGGACCCTGAGGATTACCTAGTCCAACCCCCAGCAATGCAGGGATATGCAGTACCTTTTAATTAAAACCATCCTTTTACATGAATAAATTGAATCCAAATAGGCACATATAACAACGAAGATTTATTTTACATAAAAATAAATTAAACTTACAAAGGACAGAAGCCAATTGGTTCTTAGTCAGCAAGACAGTGGAATAGAAAGAAGACAGCCAATCAAGGGGGGAGGGGAATTATGTCCCTTCTGGAGAGAAGGCACCTTCCAGGTTTCGGCTCTGCCTTCTAGAGAAGAGCCGGGTATAAGCTACTGCCTGGGAGCAGCTTATAGGCCTATAGGCTATTTTTTTAAAAGATAGTGATATACCCTAATACTCTTTGGTCCTCCACTTTGCATGCCCCCTGCTAAAGGAATGGACATGAGACAGAGTAGCAAGGCTGCCTCTTTGAACCCCTCACATGAAGCATCTTTCTCTCTTTTGGCAGTCATTGAGGTGTTTCAGAGAAGGAAGAGACCATTTCCACCTTCCTGCCTACCATGTCTCTCCAGTTCCACTTTAGCCAACACTCAGGGAGAGTTCAGCATGTCACAGACATAGCCTTCTTCTCATGGCGGTCCATCTCTCTGCAAAATGACTAAATAAGCCAGAGTTCTAGTTACAGGTAGGTAGCCGTGTTGGTCTGACGTAGTCAAAACAAAACAAAACAAATCCTTCCAGTAGCACCTTAGAGACCAACTAAATTTGTCATTGGTTTCAGCTTTCGTATCTGAAGAAGTGTGCATGCACACAAAAGCTCATACCAATGACAAACTTAGTTGGTCTCTAAGGTGCTGCTGGTAGGATTTTTTTAAATTTATTTTTTAAATAATATCCCTCAGCAAGAGAAAACACAGAAATTGTGCAAGGGAATTCCAGCAACTCCACCCAACATTGCTGCAACCTCCTTTGGAGGGATCTCCTAAAATGCCAGCCAGCACCCATGATATGGGGACCAGCTGGGAAACTGCCCTCTTTCCCCCCCTTGTTAATCTCTCTAGAACTCCTCACTGAACTGGCTGCCTGGTGGCAAAAGTAACAATAGCCTCTCTCATCATTCACAAAGGAGGAGAAATATCAGTTGCTTGCAGCCAGCCGTTTATCTATCCCTGTTAAGGGAAGCCCTTGCTGCACATCTCTGGCTGTTCTGTGAAGGAGAACATGCTATAAACTGGCAATAAAGAAGAGCATAGTTTCCTGATTGATATCTGGAAAGGAGTCAGAAATTGAGCCAAGGAGAAGAGATTCTATAATTTTTTTTAAAAAAATGAAGCAAATATATGGAAATTACAATGCTTTTACTATTATAAAACTGACACTCCTGAAACCATGAATGTTAATACAAATAACGGATTTAGCTGTAATTCAAGATGTTGGAAAATATATTTAAAAGTTGTTTTATGTATTACTCCCAGCTCAGCTCTTCCTTAAAGTTAACTTCATGATAAAGATAGCACAACCAGACCCAACCAATGTTACTGCTACTATTTTAACAATAGGCTTCTTCCACCAGCGTTTTTCCACCCAAGGTTGTATTCGGCAAGGATCGTCTTTCTGTCCATCATGCAGCTGATAAAATTCATGGAGTTGGGTGAAAAGAGAATGTTAGATGTCTACACCACAGTACACTATACTTTAAATTTATATATTTATACTTCTAAGAATGTGATTGAAACAATAGCAATGCATATAGATGCAGAGGCTGCTTTCAAATCTAAACAATAACTTACTGCAACAAACCCAAGATGTAGTGAGCCTTGGGTTTGGGTGTTCCCCTCCCTTGAGCAGCCAGAAGATTACTCTTGACTTTTACTTTTGGGTCTTGCTTGCCCCACAGTTTGCTATGTTGTTTGGACGCAGAATTGTGGTTACTACCAATTAATTTTTGATTTGAATATTGTATTCCCACATTACTGTACTCCAGAGCTTTCCAAACTGTGTCGTGACACATTAGTATGTCAGCTGCAGTGTGTAGGTGTGTCGTGTGAACACTCCCCACGCTGCTCCCAGGGCTGGAAGGGGGTTAGTTTAACCTCCAATTTGCTAGTAAAACTGAATTACTTGCGAAATGATGCATGTCTAAAAAGTGTGTCACCAACATGAAAAGTTTGGAAAGCTCTGCTGTAGTCAGAAATTTACAACCCACATAGTAATGGCAAAATTACAGCCTTGCCATTATATAACAATTCAAAAAACAACTAAAAATGAATTAACAAAACTTCACAAACCATTTCACATGTTGCTACTTGATAACAAAATAAAACAGAATCACTTCTAAGAATTACAGCAAATTAAATGATTACAAACAACCAAGAGAGAATAAGCAAACATACAATACACAAAACGCCAGAGTCCAAGCAAAAAGAATCACTAGTAGCCAGACTATTTCTTCCCTTCTTGTGGGATCTTGTCCACCCATAGTGGGGCAGCCATGCCATCTAAACTACTATCATCCTAATGCAGTTCCAACTGCTCTTTAGATGGTTTTAAGTTGGCTCTGCAGATACTGGAGCCATAGGAACAACTTTCTCAGTCTAAATTCTCAAATGAAAAAACAAACAACCTGGCAGGATGGAGGGGTAAGAAGATGCACTTAGCTTCCAACTTACACATGCTTCTACTTCTACCCTCCTACACACCAACTTGCTTCAAGAATCATGTTTTGGCTTGTTGGAAATTTGAGTTTAAACACTAATGGGTAATTTGTCACAACCAATAGCAGGACAAACCACAATGAACTAAAACCGAAAGAGAAAGCTTTCAAAAGTCCCCCTCCAAACAGCATTAAAATTTTGCTGATTAAACCCTCATGTAATTAAAAATTTGTGCTGTAAGGGACCTATCAAATATAAACCAAGTTATCAATTCAAGGCACACAACGGGAACGATACAATAATGGACTTTTGCTATGAGCAGCCCTCCAGCAATTCAGAGCACAGGTTTGTGAAACTTCCAGATTTCAAAATAAGCCGATTATATTTAATAATGACCCTCATTTCTATCCCTTTCCACTATTCCCCCCTCCAATATTGATTTGGATTGACAAACATTTGATCTACAATTCAAAAATACTATTCAATGGCAATCTTATGGTTTATCACACTGCGTGAATCAACATGTACTAGAAAAGTTGCCCATATTTTGATAATGGTTTTGAATGCATTCTGTGTCTTACAACATGCATACCTTTTGCATGAGGCTTTTCAGTTTGGTAGCTTCTCCAGTCAGATCCTCAGCACTGGAAACAAGCTTTCCACAAACATTAGCAAGCTTCTGAGGTGGACTCCATTCAAGAACCAACTAACAAGAAATATAACATTACTTATCTGAAATGTAGTTTATACACAACTAGAGCAGCATTTTTACAACACCACTAAACTCAATTCTGATCAGTTACACAAAGCATGTTTTTTGTTAGTTGGTTTTCGGGGGGGGGGGGGGTATTGGTATCGTTGCAAACATATACCTTCTGTCTGTTATAATGACAAAACAGTACATCATCAATTCTTTGAACAAATATGGAATGGAAAATTGGTTGTGCCCTGCAAGAATTCTCTGGTGCGTACAGAGGTATTCCAGTAATGGCTTAGTATAGATTAATATCTTTGCACTGGCCCAGGAAGACAAGGAATCAAGTGACCCTCGAAAGAAGTCTAATGCGGAAAAATGCAGTGGGTAAATCAATGCTGGCCCTATGGATGTGTTAAAAATAGTGCCAGGTTAGGCCCAATATTCCCCTTCATGGATCACTGCCTTGTCGTGGCGAAGGCGCTAGAAAACCTTCAAGAAGCTATGAGCTATACCGTGCGGGGCCACCCAAGATGGACAGGACATAGATGAGAGTTTAGACTAAATGTGATCCACCTGGAGAAGGAACTGGCAAACCACACCAGTATTTTGCCAAGAAAACTCCATGGACATAAAAAAGGAGAAGCTTTGAGAAGAAAATGAGTGTTTCCAAGGCATGCTCTGGTTCATGGGGTCATGGCGAGTCAAACATGACTACTACAACGACTAAACAACAACAGGCCCAATATCAGTGTCGTGTTTTGTTTATATTAGCCACTGAGAATATATACTAATCTTGGATACTTCCATATGTCAAACCAGAAAGAACCATCATGGTGAGTAGCCAATGCTCCATTCTATGTTTGTCATAGGAGATATTAAACATTTGGTTGATTCCTAGCTGCATTCTAAGGGGGAAGCAGTTAGTCTAGGAAGTTGGGAGGACATGCTGGAGCACTCTCCTCCCAAAGTCTGTTATGGTGCAGTCTACAGTATTTTGTATTGCTCACTGAATGTACTAGCTGTGAACCACTGTGGTGGGCTGACATACCTCTGACAGAGGTGATTGTGGAAAGAGCTGCGGATATCCCTGTTGCTCTGGCGAAGTGAGCTATTATATGTAGCAGTGTTGGCGGGGGGGTTATGTATGGGCAACTCTTTTCTCCTAGGAATTTGGGGTGAAAATATGTAAGGTTGCAGTGTCTGAAAGAAACAATACATTTAATATGCCCTCTATACAAGTCAGCGTGCTCAGAGGGATGCGAAGACTTGGAACAGGAACTTAACTCCTGTAACCTATGAAATAGGGCCTTTATCTAGGAGATAAAATAAGGGTTCAGTTGCATAGCTGGGAAAGGTGAATTCCAATACCCTTCTGGCTGATTTGATGGCCACCAGGAACCCTATCTTTAAGAATATGAGTCTTAGTGTTAGGGTCCTCAGCTGTTCAAATGCCTATGCAGATTCCAGTAAGGGAAAGTTCTTATATGGGTTGGATTAGGACAGGGGTAGGCAACCTAAGGCCCGTGGGCCGCATGCGGCCCAATCGCCTTCTCAATCTGGCCCGCGGACAGCCGGGGAATCAGTGTGTAGTAGTGAGTAGAATGTGTCATTTTATTTAAAATACATCTCTGGGTTATTTGTGGGGCATAGGAATTCGTTTGGTTTCCCCCCTCAAAATATAATCTGGCTCACCACATGGTCTGGGGGACGGTGGACTGGCCCACTGCTGAAAAAGGTTGCTGACCCCTGGTTTAGCATGCTGGCTCCTTTAAGGAATAATTTAAAGTGAGAATGGAAGTCAAGCAGTAGGTAAAGCCCTTTAACTAGGATGAGCCAAGTAAGTGTGCTGCTCCAACGAGCGCTGCAACTCTTGGAGTTAAGTATTAGAACTTCATTTTATGCGCTAGATGAAAGGGCATTGACCCACAGCAGGATACCTCCAACACCAAACATAAAAAGAGAAAGTTGCTTCTCTAATTGTGTTTCAATGCTTTAAACAGAAGAGGGCTTGTTTAAAGAGGACTATAATTATGTGAGGTTTAACTCTAAAGTGGACCTTCAATATATTATATTAGACCAGGCACCCACAAACTGCGGCCCCCCCAGATGTTTTGGCCTACAACTCCCATGATCCCTAGCTAACAGGACCAGTGGTCAGGGAAGATGGGAACTGTAGTCCAAAACATCTGGAGGGCCGAAGTTTGGGGATGCCTGTATGTAGACACATTTTGGTCATATATACTGTAAGCATGTTTGCTATTTTATATATATATAAAAATCTTAACAGCACCATATGCTCACCTTGTGAGCATCTGTAGGGAACTGATTAACCGCACTCTGCACAGCAGCTGTAAGGTGCATGCACTGTTTGTTTAGTTTCACAAGGAAAGAAAGAAACTCATCGCCACTGTAAAAATGAAGTGAGACAATAGTTACATACACAGTTATACAGAAATAGTTAATACTCTATTTCAGGGGTGGGAAACACTTTTTAACCCAAGGGCCACACTCCGTCTAGGGGGCCACATGCTGGCAGTGGGTACAGCCAGAGGCAAAAAGTGGGCAGAACTCTTACCCTTTGCACAGTAGGCTACATTCTAGCCACACAAGCCAGAGGTTTCCATACACACAAAAAACACTCTCCATCCTACACCCACCCACCTCTCACAGTTCAAAGATGCATTCCAGCCAGCCAAAAAGCACATGAGGTGGGATCACAGCAAGGCTGGTTAGGGACATGGCCTGAGCAAAGGGAAGGTAACCAGATGGGCACAACCTCTTCCCAAAGAGAGAGTCCCTAGGGCTAGATAGTTACTGGATCTGAGGCTCCATATCCCTGCTCTAACACATAGTAATTAAAAAAAACAGAAGGTGAAACAGGTATGCAAACAGTAGACTTGCTCTTAAAATGAGGAATAACTATATAACCAAACTCATCATCCTATGGCTGCTGCTGGGGAACTTTACAACTGTACAAATCTAGGGGACTGTAATATTACATTTCACACACCCACAGAAGGGATTTTGATGTGTTTCCACCCACCTATATTTTGCTCACCTTGCGTTTGTGCCAGTAGTTTAGATTCACCACTCATTTGTGTTTGTAGGTATTTGTCCCAGCAGTATGTTTTGTAATGGCCATGGTGCCACAGACAAAATCAATCAACTACAGGCATCCCCCCACCTCCCGGTGTGTGTGACTGCACATATGCACAGTGCTGGGAAAGCATTAAATAATGTAATCCACACCAGGAAATGGAGGGAGAGAGCTAAAGAGTCCTCATGGTTCACAAGGAGACCCTCTCCAAAGTCTGAAGAGGACTTCAGTGAGGCAGAGAAGAGACTGGAGGCGCAGTCAGGTTTTGGTTTAGGCTGCGCAGCCTCTCCAACTAACAGCTGGTGTGTGGGGTATCGCAGCAGCAGCAGCTTTCCCGCATGTCCTCCAGCCAGCCCCAGAGCTTCCATTTCAGTTGTGGATTTTTTTTGTACGGTATTTACTATCTGAATTGGAGAGAACGCTACATAACGGGCATTTAAAGGGTGTTTAGAGAGTGCTCCCCACTTACGCAATTTTCACTTATGTGAGCAGGGTTCTGGAACGCAACACACTTGTTGCCTGTACAAAAGAGTGTGTGTGTTTGTATTTCCATCAAACTGCTTTACCTGAGTTCCAAATTCACCACTCTGGACAACTCTTCCAACTTTACTTCTTCTATCTGCACTTCTTTAACAGCACCTAAGATTTTCTGCTGATCTCTGATATTTGTAATTCCAAGCTAAACAAAACAAAAAATCAAACTATCTAAACAGAGAAATTTAGAATAAAACAGGATTTTAAAAACTCAAAAAGCTTGGTATTAAGTCCACGAAGGCTACATCATGGAAGAACAAGTTTCAGCATCTTAGGGCTGTGCATCCTCTAACTGTATTACAATCTCACCAAGCTAGGTTCAATAAATATTATACATATAGGTAAATCAGTATCTTCCAATGTATTTATTTGTAATTTCAAGCCATAAGTTAAAACTTTAATAATTTCCAAAGAAAAAACTGCACTACTACTTGGTCTTTTGATGAAGTGATTTCATTTGGGGGGGGGGATCTTTTCGTAAAAGGCACTGCAATTCAAACCCTCTTTGTGCCTGGTTAGTGCTGGTTCAGATTTGGCTGCCTGGAGACGGGACCAATACACCTGCAGCCCTGCTGTGCACAGAGACCATAGCAAGTAGGTGGGCATGCCTGCGGCTGATACAGCAATTGGGCCCACATTAGCCCTGATGAAGTCACACAATGTAGCAGCAGGACTGGTCTAACCACCACCCCTCGAAACACCCTATTTGGGGGCTTTCTGCTGCTGAGGATCCTACCTACAGCACTTCTAACCCCTTGCATGTTTAGCAGGCAGCAGGTGAGCTCTGTATTTGCAGTGACATTAGTGTCTGACTAATCCAACCACTCAACACCAGACTTGTGCAGTGGAGGGGTTGCTCCATAAGCCTCTTTTCCAGGTAACACCTGAAATTGCTTGGTTGAATTCATATTCACCATTCAGCTCATATTATTTCCAAACAATAGAGAGCTTTATAACCTTGTAGTTATAAAATTGTTTATAAACACTTGAGCACATGGTTATACGCTAATACTGATTTATGTTACACCATGTAGACAAAATGATCTCTTCCCTGAAGGGAACATCAAAAAGGAATTCAAAGTACCTCCTTGCACAAATGCCATCACATTTGATGTGCCCCGAGAGACAATGGGGGGGGAGGAGTCAAACCGCTGCGTTAGCAGCACTGAAGTGACCTCCCTGGGGTGCAAGCCTGGGCAGTGTGTATGGAGGTCCTGGGCTGCCCGACGACCTTCCTATCAGCCTCGCTGATGTAGTCCAAAGGAAAGCACCAGCTTGGCTGCAGGAGTTGCCAGAAGCATACAAGACACCATCCAACCTTCGACTGGCCAGCTAAACCAGCTAAAGCTGATGGGTCTCAAACCCTAGGTGAGTTAGGAACTCCCCCTACATGAGATTGTGTAGATGAGACCAATAGTGGGTCCATCAGTCAAGAAGGCAGTTTCTGCACCATCACTCTTCTCACGAATTAAAATGTACATCAGCATTAAAATTGTTCTGTGATGTGAAAAATTAGAAACATCTGCATTAAGCCAACCTGTGTAAAGTCCTTGTTTCCCATGGTCAAAAGCTCCCTTAAACCAATATCTCCCTCCTGTATGAAGCAAAAATATTTTATTATAGAAAACACTGTAAATCAGAATGTAATAATACACCTTCCCATATGCCTTCACCCAGATCAATAAACCCAACTAAGTATCAAAACATTTTAAGGATATTTATAGTGGATAAAACAAACTTAAAGCACAAATCTAGGTTAATATTCCGCACAATCCTACAACAGGTCTTTTCAGACGTAAGTTCAATGCGCCTCAAGTGGGTGTAGTACTGAAGCCTAAATGCACATTCTCCAAAATAGGACAACAGAGAGACAGGCTTTTTTTGGAGATTTCTTCCTCCCCTTGCAACCTCTCACTCTCCCCCCACCCCAAACATGCTCTGAAGAGGAAGCAAGTGGGTGGGGGAAATAGCCAAAAATGGCCTCCTTTCTCATTCTGTTGACTGGTGCCTTCTGTCAGGGAGACACAACCCAATTGGACACCACCCCCTATCTCATAGCTTTAATAAGTAGAAGTAGGAAGAATGAGAGCTAAAGTTGATGTGACTGCTTTGGTCAAGCAGGAGCAAAAATCTGATTGGTCATTTTCCTTGCTCCTGCCTCACAATCAAACTGGAGTCAGTGCCCAATCCAGTGGCCCCGTGATGCCATTAGATCCAAGGCCATTATCCATATATGGTTTCACAGCTTTCAAAGCTTACCTTCAGGACCTCTGTTAAGTGTTCAAGCTCAAGGCCTTGTAAAAACACCTCCAGGTCACCAAAGGCTGCATAAGAACTATAAATATATTGGTTGATTATTATAAAAGTATAAATAACTGGAGCAAATCTTAAGAAATAAAATGACACATATTCTGTTGCTGCCTTTTAAATATTGATTAAAAATACTGATTTAAACTCAGCTCCAGTATAAAAATGCAGAGGCAAAAAACCCCCCTTATCAATAGCTACCTAATTTGTGCATCCTTCATGCAACGGGTCTTTTTAATCACACCAGAAGTTTTAAAAGGCAAATACATGTCATTATTTATATTTTATATCTTTACTAAAAGAATAAAATTATTTCCTTGATCAGCTGGTTTTTATAGCTGCTTAGAGGCAAAGGAATGAGTGAACTGTAAGTACAATACACAAATACCCTCCTGTAACCTACAGATAAAAAAGTTCAACTAGCAGAGCACTCTTGGGGAGGACAGCGGAAGAAACAAAATCCATGGTGGCAATCTATGCCCTGCCAGTTCAAAGCGGCTAGGGTGGTTTTCCATCCCCTACATTCTAATTTCCTGCCATTTCCCCCTCCTAATTGACAACAGCTATGCAGTTTCCAACGATGGAATGAAGGCGTCTTGGATCTTGGAGAGACAAGCTTGCCCTTGAATCAATCATTCCTCTTCCCCTCCCCACCCAAGACACCCATCCCACCAACAGTGTACATCTATGACCCTGGAAATTTTATGGGCATAGAAATGGCTATGTAAATGATGGAACTTCTCTCTAACAACAGAGCAGCTCTGACAGACTGCAGCTTGAATTTTAGTATCTGTTTAAAATGGAAGTGCTTTTAAAGGGAACTGAATTAAGTGTTTAAACGGTGCACTGTACTGTGTTTAAACTGTCCAATTGTCAAAGCTTTCATAGCATAATACTTTCAAAGTTAAATACGTTAGTATTCACTATTTTTTACCTGGTTTTCTGGCTTTTAAATGAATTGGGAACTGCTTTCAGAAGTTTGTGAATAGCCTCTTCTTTAGTCAGGTTGTTGAATCTTTCTTGGAAAGGGTGTCTACTCAATGAAAGTAAGCTAAAAAGCTAAGAGAATAATTAAAAATAAATTGTTAATATTAAATCATGGAACAGATTGTTTTTCATGTTTACAAATAGGTCTGTTACACTGTTAAGTCCAACTGGAAATTCAGCTATAAAATAGAGAGAATGTGCAGAAAAGTTTCTACTCAGCTATCATGTTAGACTCCAGTGGTTCCCAATTAGGGGTCCGGGGACTCCTGGGGGTCCACAGAATGCACCTGAGGGTCCACAGTCCCTTCCCTTGCCTCCCCAACTAAATTATTGTCATTTGCACATGGTAATATCTTAAATTTTATGGTCTGTTTTAGCGCTGTGCAATTTTTCAATATATTAGCCAAAATCGGTTTTGAAATTACACCACAGTGGTAATTTTGACATGGAAATGCGCAGCAATGTATTGCTCCTCACGCAAAGGGGAACAGGGCAGCCAATTTCAAAGCGCCACTGATATCACACAATGATCTCCGTGATCACGCCGCTGATCTGAGCTGCCTTCCCTCACGCTGAGGGAAAACAGTGCAGCTAATTGCAAGGCGCTGCCTTCCCCTCATGCTGACAGAGAAGAGGGCAGCTGATTACCCTCACTTCAAGGCCTCCCCCTGGCACTGAGACGTGGCAGCTTTTTTCAGTCAGTAGGAAAGTGGCAGCAGCCATGGTGGACGTACATCTTTGTTGGCTGCCACCGCTGGCTGTCCTGCTGACAGCGGCTTAATGCACCCCCCATCCCCTCCTACTCAAACCATGCAGTGGTGAGCCCGCTTCCTCTCCTCCCCCCACCCATCCTACCTCAGTGGCTGCTCCTTCCCTCGTCCCCATACCTGATCTGCACACACCCCACCTGCCTGATCTCCATGACTGCTTCTTCCCACATCCTTATGCCTGATCTCCCTTTGCTTGCTCTTAAGTCTTTTTTTTACTGGCAATGATGTGTCAGCTGCCTTATTTTACTTTAAATGTAGCAAGTCACTTTTCTATCAAGTGTGTACAGTATGTTTTCAGTATTAATCCTTCTAAGTATGTTCAGCTTCAATTTTGTGTTGTGGCAGTTGACCCCCGTTTCTTTTTCCAAATTAGTACATCAATAGAAATAAATTCAGATTGTCATGAGTAGAAACATTATTCAAGCATGAATCTGAATGAAGATCTACAGTAATTTCATAAATTATTACTAAGTGGCAGAACGTATTTAAAAAACAGAAGGCAGGCTTCCGGTTGACCGCGCCATCTTTGCTCAGACGGGGGTCCGATCAGCGGAGCGGACCTCGGCGCTTCAGAGGTGGAGGGAATTGCTCCAGCGAAGCAAAACCTCCTTAAAAGCCCCAAATCGAGCTTTTTGGGGACGGATTTTGCCTGGCGGCGCCAAAAGCGGGCTCTCTCCTCCCCGGATCGGCTTTGTTTAAGCCCCCGAGAGCGAGGAGGTGAACCGCGGCGGACAGGCTGACACTGCTGCTCTGAGAGCGCGAAGCTGCGAGTCTGGGAAGTGGAGGCGGCCAATTCTTCCAAGAATAATTAGCAAATGAATAGACTGTGAGTAATTTGGATTGTTTGGAATTTAAATTAAGGCAATTTGGATTTGGGAGAGAGGGGGAAAAGAGGAAGCCACCCCCCCCCCCCACGGTAACATAAGAGACAGTAAACAGAAACCCGAAGCCGTAAACAGAAGATCTTAACTTAAAAGGATCCCTCAAAGGCATCAAAGAGAATCTCCCCTAAATGCAGGGTGAAAGGGGAGAGAGACTGTGGTTGTGAGTGCCCTGCAGCAAGAGGTAAAGACTAAGAAAAACCTTTCTTTTCCTCGGCAGCCGGCAGCCCAGACAACCCAGTGAGTTGATCAGGATTTATAAGTCAATTTTTATTTCATTGTATTTCTGAACTTTGTGGAAATTCTTTTTTGGTTTAAATGTTTGTGAAATGTGAGTTCGAACTTTATTGTCAATAAGACTTGAAGAATGCAGCCAGCTTGTTAAAATGGAGTCGAGAAAATAAACTGTGATCATATTCCACCCCACGTGACAAGTTTTGACCTTGGCAGGATTGAACTATGTCAACAAAAAAGTGTTCCCCTGAGTTCCAGCGGTCTGTTTTGACCTTAATGTGGGAAACAAGAATAGAACTATGTCAAGAGGAGAAAAAACGGCAAGAGTTACAGCAACAATTTCAGATGGTGATGGCAGAATATGATTTTCTAGAAGATGAAGCTTTTGAAACTGAAAAAGATGAATGTGAGAATGACAAAGATGGTGACTGTGATTTGGAAGAAAAAGATGAAGATGAGGACTGTGATGATTCAACACAAAATGAAGCACACCACGAAAAAAATGATGACTTTACTCTACAAAAAGTTGGATGGAGTGCCCTGCATTTGAGGGGGGCACGATTGGTATTACTGGAACTCCAGAACACCCACAGGGAAGAAGGAAAAAATATGCAGAGAAGAGAAGAAATTCAGGGGTCTTGTATGGTGGCCTAGATGGCAAAAGACTGTAAACAGGGGGTGGGGTGAAGGGAAAGTGATGTTGTGATTATAAGGATGGATTAACAGGTTTATAACTGGTCTGCTGATTATGGAATTTGCTGGATTGGGGGGGTGGAGCTGGTAATCGGGGATGTAAGGTTAAATTGAGAATAGTTATAGTTTTAAAAGTGAATGGATTTTGGAAAAATGTGAAAATATTGAGGCTTATAGAGGGAGTAAAAATTAGGCACGGGAAGATAAAATGGGAGTTTGATTTTTCAGTGATTTGAACATTAGGTGAAAATGATAACAATTGATTTATAAGTTGTATAAGATATAAAGGTGTATTTTTATAAAGTAAGAAACTGTTAAAGATGATAAAAAAGGGATGAAAACCGGGGAAGGGGGGGGAGGGGAAGCCCACAAAATATGGTTTTACAATTATGAATGTAAGAAATTTTTTTCTGTTTTGTACTGTTCTTTTTCTCTTTTTTTGCTTTTTCTTTTTTCTCTTTTTTCCTATTTCAATTTTTTTCTTTTTTTGGTATGACAATAGATGGTTGGATGGATGTCCTCCTGCGTACTGCCCTGGTTTGCTGGAGCTCCCTGGTGGCAGGGGGGGGGCTTTGGGGTCAGGGGAGGGGGAGGAGGACAGAAATCCAAGCATAAAATGGACCATCTCTGACTGTTCACCTACATGGGATACTTCTGTGGCAGGGGAGGATCCATGTGGGTGGGTGGGAAGGAGGTGGAAAAGGTGTTTATGTATGTACCGTTTTTTTTTGCAGTTTGTAAAATTAATAAAAAGTATGTTTAAAAAATAAAAAACAGAAGGCAGAAGAACTAGCAAGGTCTGTCTTACAGATGATATTGCTGAAATGCAACTACATGCACTGTATGACTACTTACACCATACTAATATTAAAGGGGCATTGTTCAAACCTTTCCACTTTTATACAGGGTGAGTCCTTTAAAAGAGGCTCCGTGGATAGAGTACACATGTTCCACGGGCCTCTTTTAAAAGACTCACCCTGTATTATACTGCATTGCATAGGGTTGAGGTCCCTTCCAACTCTACAATTTTATGAACCTAAGAATCGAACCATCTTTTAAAACAGAAAATCAGAAGAGAATTACTTAGTAAGAGAGGCGACAAGAGTGCATGCCGACTGTGTGCCTGATAGACAGAACACTGAAGGGAAGGGAGCTCAAGTCTCAATCTAAACTTCATTATAAAAATTTGCTGCATGTAGCTGATGTAACATTCTAGAGTGCAGTGCAGAATCTGGAGTGTGAGGTGACATGCACATATAACTGAGAATAGGTTTTGAAAATAATCCCATTTCATTGATACAGAAGCATCAAGAAAAGGTGCAATTTTGGCCATGTGGAGGTAATGAACGTATTGAATCTGAAACAGGTAGGAATTTATTCATTGCTTACATGTTAGTGCATTTGTAGGCCAATGTCACTCCTTCTCCCTCTACCCCGAAAAGGTAATCACAAGGACTTACACAGAACATCAAGGTAGACAACTGAGCTCACAAACATGATCCTTCACATTTTTTCTGTTGTTTAGTAGTGTTGGGAAAGTGCAATGTGAAGCAAACAAAAGTTGTGTGCTGGAAGAGGCTGTTTAACCCTTCCACTTGACAATTCTTTTTAACTGCAATACCTAGCACCCAGCATATTTTATCACCCAGCATCTCAGCTTACAAAGCAACCCTAGATTTCTTGCAGAATGCTCGGTGGTAGAAATCTCTTCATGCTGCAGTTCCAAATTCAGAATAGCAAACAAAATGCAGGATCGTGGCGGGGTGGGAAAATTTTGTTAGCTCCAGGCACTCCGTGGGAGAGCAAAGCGTAAGCAACCACAATGTACAATATTGCATAAAATTGTTGCTGATCTTGGAGCACATATGTTAAGGCATCAGCCTTGGTTTCCAACTCCCTGATATTGTGGCGCATGAACCAACATGAATAGCTTTAACTCTTTGCAGACTATAAGGCTTTTTATCACCGAATTATTATATCAGCTCTAATGTTTACTATGCCTCTAATGTAGGTATAGAAAGTTAAGCAAGCTATGAATACAAGCATTTCAACTCAAGTCTTGACACCATACACAAAATAGTACCTCTGAATGCTTGTTGCTCTTAGCAATCTCTCCTGCTGTCAGTCCATCTTTGGTCTGTATTGATTTATCAGCTCCCAATTCGAGCAACTTGAAGACTACTTTTTTATGACCTTGGCGTGCTGCCCACGTTAATGCCTGTAACAAGACATTAAGTTGTTGTCTTTATTAGGTAGTATGTACTTTAAAACTGGGTAAGGAAAGCAATTGCAACATAAATTACCACTGAATCAATGTCTCATTCGGTTCGATCCTGCCTGCTATTCAAGCTTAACATTCTGTTTTTTGTTTGTTTTTTTGTTTTCTTTGTTTGTTCTCTTCTACTCTTCCAAACAAACAAATAAGTGAAATATGTGAAAACTCCCTGGCTTGAATCTAGAGTTGTCCTGTACAAGTTCTTAGTCAAACACCACTGATTCCCCCTTCCAGCTACAGTCCCTCGTACCACATCTCAAGTTATTCCAGAGGGTCTCCAATCTTTGAAATGGGATGGATTTTTAGGAGTACGTAATAGGAAACTGGCAGGAAGAGAGGTGAGAAAGTCCAACTCCATGACCAGAGCTGTGCTTACAAAAGTTAACATTCACATGAGTATGTGTTCTTCCTTACATGGAATTCAGCTAGATTAGCTGAATTTTACAATTTTACATACTATTCTTCAACTAGATTATACCATTCACCCCGATCCAGCAACAGCATCTGCATAATGAAACTGTTTTAATTCCTGAAATCAATAGACTACTTCAGAGTAAGGTGGGGGGGCATCAATCAGTCATTCGTGTCAGCATGGAGTTTCCAGGGCTGAAGAGAAAGCCAGGGTCCAATAATTTTAAAAAAGGAGCTAATTACTTCAGAAAAAGAAAAAAGTAAGCAAATCTATTTTATATGTGGTTTCTGTTGTATGTGTATATCCCTTCTTTGGATCCTGGCTACACGTGAACTCTTCATAACTGAGAAAAAACTTAAATGTATGTGAAATAATCTGATTGTGTCAGGGGCACTCCCACATTTTAGTAAAGTATTTTTCCTTCTCCTCCTCCAAAAACAAATGGAGAAACAAGGGAGGGCGAAAGAAAATCTGTGAATGATGCAAGATTAAGCACATTTCAGAAATAATTAAAGTCTGTCTTGTTGGTTAGAATAAAGCTCACTTACTGTGTAACCACGTTCATCCTGGGCATTTATTTGTGATCCATGAGCAGCAAGAAGAGTTACAACTTGAGGATGGCCTTCACGAGCTGCATACATTAATGGAGTCATTTTTTTCCTAAGGAAAAATCCATTAAATATCCATTAAAGCAGCTATTGTGTTCTTAAGCCAAACACTATTTATTCTGTTAATATTTCGTATAATGTTTCTCATGTGCAAAAGTCTTAGTAAAACTTATTCTGTAATAATGATGAACCAACAACACATTAGGCCTTGAAACAACAAATCATGGAAACAATGCTGAAAACACAACCAAAGAAACAAACTTTGCTTGTTGCATTTCACTGTAGACTCTTGGCTTTGCAGAGGACAAGGAGTTAATATTTGGAATACCTCAACACATGCTGAAGTATACACAATGTACTGGTTGGCATAGCTGCCCTGCTTGGAAAAAAACCTATGGGTAATTCTATAGTGACCAATGTAACATTTGTAAGCTTCTTTACCTAATATTTTGTGTTTCAGCTAATATTAGTTGTAAGTCCAATTAACATTAAAGTATTTGTGTGTTAACCAGCTTGATCTTCCCTTCAAATATAATTAAGAAATATACAAATGGTAGTTTAAATGTTTTCTTTTTATTGCATTTTAAAATATGTTACTAATGTAACAGTTTTGCAAGCTCAAGAACTTATCTGTAACTTGGATAAGTGTTTTCTCTCAAAGTATAAATGTTTTAAAGATCCACCTGCGGCAATATACACGAAGAGCTACTGTTTCATGGGCAAGTGTCAAACTTACGGTTATGTTTACTGTAAACTGACTGGGAAAAGGATTTCTGGCAAATGACCTGTGATCAATGTACGTCATCAAAATATAATGTGACAATTCATTGATAGACACCCACAAACAAATGCCACCAAAACAAGACCCTTGCACATAACACTTTCCTACGCATATACAAGTTGCAGGTCAACATCAAGTTCATGTGGGAAGTTGTAAAGTACAAAGCAAGTTACACTTAGCTGTAGCAACACTAATGATTTGTTTATTTTCAATCCAACATTTGTCACCATTTGCAGGGAAGACAAATGTCACAGAAACCCTTTTTATGAAAAGGATTTCATCTTATTGCATCACCAACAAATTTTCTTTTCAATTTCTCAATCTCAAACTCAACAATAACCAAGTTGCCAACTGACTTCCAGGGGCTGTTTCTGCTTCTGCATTTTCTTTCAGAATAATCACATTTCCCATAGGGACATTATTTCCTGTGTTTGTGGTACTCATTTTAAATTTTGTTAAATGGTCATTTACACTTCATCCATTTACATGGTTATACTGTTCCCTGAGGTGAGGCAAGAGACCAGCTCCTGGGGGGAATTTTTGTGTCTCTAGAACAGTCGTTCCCAACCTTTTTTTGGTCATGCCCCACCTAAGCACCTCTAAAATCCTGATGTCCCACCCTCATGACATAATTCTTATTCAAAAAGCGAACTCCTATTCACATGGAGGAAGTCCAAAAGGTCATTTCATTCTCTAATTGCTCCCCTAAAAAATTAAACTTCCGCCCTGTGGGGCATGTGCCCCATGTTAGGAACCATGGCTGTAGAGTAAGGGAAGGAAACCTCTAGCTCCGTGGTGGCGAACCTATGGCACGCATGCCGTCGCCCCACCAGGGCTGTAGTTTCTGTGCCAGAGGTGGTGGAGGAGGAGAGCTCTTGTGCCATTCAAAACCTGCGGCACCAGGGCCTGGCGAGCGAACAAGGGGCTGAGCAGGCATTGACTTTTGATATGCCAGGGCCTCCAGCCAGTCTGTTTTTCTTACTCAGGAGTAAGCCGCCTTGAGTTCAGAAGGGTTTAACTCCCAGGTCAGTAAGCATATAAAGCCGGCAACCTAAGCCTGCTGGGTTTACATGTTCGCTGGGCTTTTCTGTGGAAGCCAACAGAGAAATTCATTCCGTGGAGGCTGCGATCAAACAGCAGCCAAAGAAACAGCTAATAATAATAAATAATAATATATTTTTTTTAGCATAATTTTTATTGATTTTACAAATTACAAAAAATGGTACATACATGAACACCTTTTCCACCATCCTCCCACCCCCCTCCATGGGTCCTCCCCTGCCACAGAAGCATCCCACGCAGGTGAGCAGTCAGAGGTGGTCCATTTTATGGTTGGGTTTCTGTCCTCCCCCCCCTCCCCTGCCCCCAAAGCCCCCCCCCCTGCCACCAGAGGGCTCCAGGAAATCAGGGCAGTACGCAGGAAGGCATCCATCCAACCATCTATTCTCATACCAAAAAGAAGAAAAAAGAAAAGAAGAAAAAAAAGACAAAAAACAAAAAAACAAAAACAAAACAAAAATAATCTTTTTTCCACTCATAGTTAATAAACCATATTTTGTGGGCTTCCCCGACCTCCCCCCTTCCCCGGTTTTCGTCCCTTTTTTATCCTCTTCAACAGTTTCTTTAATCTATAAAATAATTACCTTTATACCTTATACTATTTTAAAACTTGACTATTATCATTTTCACCAAATATCTAAATCATTAAAAAATCAAACTCCAATTTTCTTCCCGTGCCTAATTTTCCCCCCTCTATAAGCCTCCATATTTTCACCTTTTTCCAAAATCAATTCACTTTTAAACTATAACTATTCCTAATCTAACCTTTCATCCCCAATTTCCGGCTCCAACCCTCCAATCCAGCAAGTTCCGTAGTCAGCAGTCCAGTTTTGAACCTAATAATCCATCCTATTAATTACAACCCCACTCTCCCTTCACCCCACCCCCTTTTTACAGTATTTTGCCATCCATGTCTCCACACAGCACCCCTGAGTTTCTTCTCTGTAGAGTAAAATCGTCTTTTCTTTCATGGTGAGCTTCATTTTGTATTATGTTATCACAGCCATCGTCTTCATCTTTTCGTTCCAAATCATAGTCCCCGTCATTGTCCAAATCCTCCAAATCACTGTCATTCTCACACTCGTCCTCCTCAATTTCAGTCGCTTCATCCTCTAAAAATTCATATTCCGCCATCACCATCTGGAATTGTTGCTTTAACTCTTGCTGTTGTGTCTCATCTTGACATAGTTCTATTCTTACTTCCCACATGATGGTCAAAACAGTCCGCTGAAACTCAGGCGAATACTTTTTTGTTGACATAGTTCAATCCTGTCAAGGTCAAAACTTGTCACATGGGGTGGAAAATGGTCACAGTTTATTTCTCAACTCCATTTTAACAAGCTGGCTGCGTTCTCCAAGTCTTAGTACATAGACATAAAATCCAAACTTATATTTCAAAAGCATGTAACCCAAAAAGTTCCAAAAGTAAAAATAAAACTAAAATTCCACTTAAATCCTGATCAGCTCCCTGGATTGTCTGGGCTGCCGGCTCCCGGGGAAAAGAAAGGTCTTTCCGAATTTTTTCCTTTTTCTGCAGGGTATTTACGTCCATAGTCTTTCTCCCCTTTTACCCTGCATCTAGGGGAGATCCTCTTTAATGCCTTTGAGGGAACCTTTTAAATTATAATCTTCTGTTTACGGCTTCGGGTTTCTATTTACTGTTTCATAAATTGCCGGTGTGTGGGGGGGTGGCTTCCATTTTTTCCCCCTCTCTCCCAAATCCAAATTAATTTGTAATCCAACTTTTGAGGTTACTTACAGTCTTATTTCCAAATTGTTTTTTTCAAAAGAATCCAGCGCTCTCCGCCTTCGGCTTGAAGCTTCTCTCCGCTAGGGTAACGTTGTCGTTCAAAATGGCCCCCGCGACTTCTACCCTCCTTGCTCCGGAGCTCTTATTAGAGCTTGCCGGAAAGTTGGGGAGTCCGGATTGGGGCTCTGCCGAACGAAATTCGCCCCCGGGACGCTCTTCCCGGGGTTCTAAGGGGCGCGGCGTCGCTCTCGCTGCCCTCCCCACTCCTAGCAGAGACGGGTCGCCTCGGAGACGAGACGAAACCCCGCCGATCGGCGCTGGCGCTGAACCGGAAGCCCAATAATAAATAATAATATTGGCTAGATTTATTTATTTATATTTCTATGTGTGCACGCAATCATTATCTCATATTAAAAATTGGGAGGGTGGCTCTTAGTACAACCCTCCAGTGTACACTGGTGGCCAAAATTGTGGAACCTTCTGGAAAAAATGTATTTCCGAGGTTTGATGGTTCATAACACCACTTTGTTTTGGAGTAATACTAGTGCTTTTTTCTGTGGGGATGCAGGGGTATGCATACTCCTAAACATTTTGTGAATTTAACAGGAGAAGAAATTAACTGTATTTATTTTTCCTGATTTGAACTGTATTTTTTTCCCCAGTTGTGATTTTCTTGATTCAAAATGAGAATACCGCTAAACATTTTTTTTTAAAAAAAGCTGAGTTATACCATAAAATTATATCAATGGCAAGATAATTTAATGAAGACTATAATGCAATAGCTTTTATGAAGGATTATTTATTACAACAGCAGTCATAAAGAAGAAATGTGAAACACACAGGAAAAAATGAGATATACAGGTTAAATTGCCGTGTTGGCACTTTGCAATAAAAAAGTGGGTTTTGGGTTGCAGTGTGGGCACTCGGTCTCTAAAAAGTTTGCCTCTACTGCTCTAGCCCATTGGCCAATCTTGGCCTACCAGGCTTCCACATTTGTCCAGTGAAGCCAGGGTTACCCACCCAACACCTGATACCATGCAAGTAAGAGCAGGGCTTAACCAAAACTGTTTTGTGCAGCTACAAAAGCACACAACAACCAGCTGGTTGTCAGGAACCTTTGAAGCACTGCACAAAACAGGGACCCAGTGCCAAAAAATCAATCCCCGCCCCACATGTGCTGATATTATGCAAGTTGCACATTGAAGTGTTGCAATGATCACAAAAATGTTGCATGCAAAATACATTTAAAGTAACATATCAACACGTTTTCTTATTGTTAAGAACATCAAAAGGAGAGTAAACTTAAAACTATAGAGTTTTCCTTTTCATTTGTGTGGGGAGGGGGAGTATGTGTTTTTGTGTCTAATGTAACACATTTGAGTTTTATTATCCTAAACTCATCTGATGTTGTTCCTAACATAAAATTTCTTGTCAACTATCAATACAATAAAGGTCATTAACGTATTCTCTATTTGCTTAGAAAGGTCTTTAATTGAACTTTAGGGGGGGAATTAAGAGAAATTCTGAGTCATATTGTGTGCCATGCTTTTGTTTGGTTTTCTTGTGTGTAAAATGCTATTTTGGAAGACTGTTGCCAGAAACTACGGGAAATTATATTTAAAATAATATAGAATAGGTTAACTATATATGACAATGAAAAATAGGTCTGTAGATTAACATTTTCATGGAATTACATATAAAAAAACACAGCATGGCTTGTTAACTATCTTACAAACCACTAGAGGGACCCATAAAAACGCATGATGAAAGGCTGCACTTCTTTCAAAAATGCTAGCAAATGGACTTGCTCAAGTCTTCATTCCCAGGTAACATTTATAAGAGAAAATGGGGAAAAGGTCACAATCCTATTCTTGATTTATCAAAACATGTAACATAGAAAAAGAAAACGCTTATCCACAGAAAAGCAAATAGTTGAACCATTATCATTTGTTGTAAGAATCCAAAATGGCACCTCATCAGTTACAATGATATCATCTCATTGTTAAAAATAAATAGGATTACACCAATGTAAGTTTGGATCTTGGTTGGATCAAATGTACCCTCAAGTACATTTGAAATGTAGAAATGCTATGAGAAAATGTCCATTTCCTAAGTTCATTAACAATGATGCACGGGTTGTCAAATGATGCATTATGAAAGTTTGGCCATTTCAAAATTTTATCTTTGTTAACTAAATAGAAGGAAGATGAATACGATAAATTAGATGACTCTCAAGAGCAACTTAAGAAATGTTCTGCAAAATTTTCCAGTTCAAAAATCTCCACAAAATCCACATCACTGCACATATTGCAAGGAGCTTAAAAATTGGACCTTCAGCTCACAGGTCGAATCAGGTTTTGTTTCCTCAAAACCATTCCCACATGCCCCTCACCTGATGACCTATGCAAGACACATCACTACTAAGGTGTAATTATGAGCCTTAAGGTGTATTTTGGATTGTACACTGGCAAAAGAGGCTTGCTGTCAGCACCAATCAGTATCAGTTTCCCAGGGATTCTGCAGCATAGCCAAGTTCAGCAGAATGTGGGGCTTGAAGGTACTGCCTGCCACCTGATAGGCGCTAATCTAGGTCACTGGACAACTCAGCAGTACAGCCAACCCCTGCAAAACCAGAGCATGACATCAGTGCTGATCAACAGTAGCCACTTGGCTGGGCTTGAAGCTTCCTTTCTAATTACAAAGGAAAAGTGAATCACCTAGATAGCAGCAGGGGGGGGGGGGGAATGGGACATAGTTTCAACCCACTTGTCAAAATGACCTGCTGAGCATGGGTGAACAGCTAGATCCAGTACCCCACCCCTAGTCCACTCCAGTCACCACCAATCCCCCAAAGTAGAAAACAAGTCTCAATATTAATGTCACCTCTCCAAGATTACTTGCCTTAGGAAAGCAGGAAAACATTGCATCAACTCTAGGGCTGGGTGATATCTGGTTCTCAGCATCGTGATATATCACCAGCTAAACATTGTGATTTAGAGATCTATCACGATGTCTGAAACGTCAAACAATGTAGGATGGGGGGTGGAGATCAGACAAAGGAGCAGTCATTGGAGATCAAGTCATAATGAATCCCACCTTTATCATCTACTATTCTAGCCACTTGATAATGCTCGCTCTTCTAGCCATAAGCCTAGAAAACTTATTACTGTACCAAACTACTTGTTCAGAACATAGCAGTGCAGATTTATTCTAAATCTAATGCTTGGTACCTACCGTACTTATGCAACATATCTTTATACACTTGTGGGCTTCTTACGTTTTCATTCCAACACAACCACTTCCTGATTCAGTTTTGTTTTACATCACCCCCATTGATGTTTTAAATGACAGCTTCCTTCCTATAATTCCATCAGGAGTGACATTTGTATTAAATGAACAATACTTTTCAGACTGTAGTTTTTCCTTGATCTTTTGTCTCTGCAATAACCCCATAGGTTGGTACCAAGTTGGTATTGATGATCTTTTTTTATATATCAACAATTCCAATAATACTGTGGCATGATCTCAAACCAAAATGATCCCTATTTGATTGTGGAGTACCAAGACATGTGTGGTCTTATGGTGGCTTCGAACATTCGGCTGTACCATATTATGTGAAACCTTTCTCAATATTACAGATCACATGGATTTGGCATAGAAGGTGTGGTGCTTATGCTTTTCTTTGTCAGGAATGCTGCACGTGTCAGCGGCCACGCATATGCTGATAGTGCACAAATGGGAAGGTGCCTGTACCACATTAGTAAATACAGAGCTAGATGGGACAGTGAGTTGTCTGACTTAGTCTAAGGCAGATTTGTACATTCCACATACAAAGTATTTTTTCATGCAAGCATAAAATCACCTTATGGAATTCACTGCCATATGATGTAGAGAGCGAAACAGGGTTAAATTGCTTTCAAATAAGATTAGCCAAGTCATGAAAAATTGGTTTCCCATAAATATGTGGCTAGCCACTACAGAAAACAGGATGTTATACTGATAAAACCTTTAGTCTGATCCAGGTCTTATGCTCTTAGTAAGCCTTTTAAGCTACTGCAATATACTTCAGACGTCAGCTACTAACAATAAAATGAAGCTGAACAATAAACAATAGGAACTGCTACGCATAGGAATGACTCACCATCCCAACAGTGGGATGTAATACTATTCTACTTGAAGATAGTATAAAACGTCATCTGATAAGGCATTGTATCACTTGTTGGTACCATAGTCAGAGGAAGAGTATCTTAAAGCGACTCAAAGGAACTGTGTACAAAGAAAACCAATGCAAACTATGAGCTTTCAAATATTAACTAGAATATCAAGAAAAATAGAACACAACCATCCATGTAGCCACCGAATGCTGGTAAGGGACAATGGCCTCCAAAGACCACTGGGGAGGAGTGCATTTTTTAACCCTCAGAATATTTCATTCTGTAGAAAGTTAATACAGTGGTACCTCTACTTACGAATGTTTCTATTTACGAACGGAGCTCCGTCCGCCATCTTGGATGCGGTTTAGATAGGATTTTTTCTACTTACGAATTTTTAGATAGGGTTGCTTCGACTTACGATTTTTTTTCTCCCAATGCATTCCTATGGGATTCGACTTACAAATTTTTCGACTTACGAATGTGCGTTCAGAACGCATTAAATTCGTAAGTAGAGGTACCACTGTAGTTCCACCACAAGATGGCAACAGATGCTAAACAAGTATGGTAGCAAATTTTACAGAATGTTCTGCAACTTTTCATTTTTCACATTTGGGACGATTTCTAAAATGTATTCCTGAACCAAAGTAATTTAGTAGATTACTACAGGACTTTTCAGTTTGGCAACCAGGTAACTATTACAAATGGAAGTTTGTAATAAGTAAGCTTGCACTTCACCTGGAAGACACTCGCACAAACCAAATGGAGCAGGGAGGTCCCATTCAAGTCTACTCACAAATTTCATGGACCTCCTTTTAAAGACAATCCAACTCAAGTTTCGTTTGTGAGTAGGTTCCACTGACTTCCCTGTTTTGTTTGAATTTTAACGAGAGTTTCCTGGGTGACTTGCAAATTGACATACACATGGTTTGGCTTCAGCATTACATCTGAACCAGGGTTTGTGATTTTCTTGCTTCAAACAAATCAAGAACTATTTTGTTCTTGGCTTACTGATTGTGGTTTGTCTGGGTTCATATATAGCAATACACCAATCCATGGCTTAGCTCTGGGTAGTGTGCCAGAAGCAAGACTAGGGGAGGAATGAAGCAGTCACACTTTTTGTTGTGAGAACCCACACATCTGTGTGTTCATACTTAGCCGTGGTTTGGCTTATTGTTACATACTAACTGGGTCATTGATCTTAAAAAGTACAGCGGTACATCGGTTTACTAACACATCAGTTTACGAATTTTTGGTTTATGAACACTCCTAATCCGGAAGTTAGTAAACCAAGGTGCCCGAGGCCTACTGAGCGTCCGATGCCTTCGTGGAGGCCGGGTCTTCGCTCTAATGGCTCCTGGAGGCCCGGAGTGAAGGCCCGGCCTCCCTGAAGGCATCGGAGCGAAGGCCAAACCTCCTCAAAGACACCGGAGCATCCGTTCTAGAGGATGAAAAACACCCCCTAAAGCAGCAATTTTTTCAGCCTTTTCAGAGCTGAGTGAGACGAGGGGTGCTCAGGTGGCGGCGGGAGCAAGCAGCGGCGGTGGCAATGGCAACGCAGCGCTGGCAGCCCAATCCTTCGGGCCCAACCTCCAGGCCCGTCCTCTTTCTCTCTCTGGGCCTTTGCTCCGATGCCTCCCAGAGGCCGGGGAGCGCTTCCACGACTGGGCTGCAGCCGCAGAAGCGCTCCCCGGCCTCCGCGAAGGCATCGGAGCGAAGGCCCGGAGAGAGAAAGAGGACGGGCCCGGAGGTTGGGCCCGAAGGATTGGGCTGCCAGCGCTGCGTTGCCATTGCCACCGCCGCTGCTTGCTCCCGCCGCCACCTGAGCACCCCTCGTCTCACTCAGCTCTGAAAAGGCTGAAAAAATTGCTGCTTTAGGGGGTGTTTTTCATCCTCTAGAACGGATTAATCCACTTTCCATTACTTTCAATGGGAAAGTTTGCTTCGGTTTATGAACACTTCGGTTTGTGAACAGACTTCCGGAATCAATTGTGTTCATAAACTGAGGTACCACTGTAAGGAAAAAAAGGTTATGAGAGACAAGATTTCAATCTTGAATTTAGGTAGCTATTCATGGATTTATTAGGAGTCTTCAGGAATGAAGATAATGTATTAAATTTATATTGTTACTACAACAGAATTTACACATCTATGATAAATGTTTTACTGCTAAGTAAAATTTATCTCACATCACAGATGATTTCCAGGTTGACAAAAACAAGAAACCTCTTATTTTGAACTTTGAAGCCATCAAGTATTATGCCTGGGATGTCTCTCAGTGCAGACCCCATTTATTGTATGTTCAAGCTGAAAAATAACTATACAGTAGAACAGCTTTCAAAGTTACAAAGCAGCAATTTAAAGGAAAGTATTTGACACTTAACTGTGAACAAACACACAATAATTTATTTTAGGCTCAATCAAGACAACAAGCCAAATATATACCACATATTTTGAAGTTTGTCTGTCTGTCTCCCTTTTCCCTTTGAATTGCTTTTGCATGTGAAGTAGATGCACAATCTGAAAGCAAAGAAGAAAGGGAGCTCCCTTTTTGGATAACTTGTAA
This sequence comes from Zootoca vivipara, assembly GCF_963506605.1. NCBI lineage: Eukaryota > Metazoa > Chordata > Lepidosauria > Squamata > Lacertidae > Zootoca > Zootoca vivipara. The sequence continues at coordinate 18,591,662 of NC_083285.1, read as the reverse complement.
CCTATAACCCAAGAGGTTTTAACACTTTTTCAAGTTCAATACCAAGCCCAAAGAGTTAAGTGTTATTGGCTCAGCTCCTGTGATAAAAGAGTTCAGCATTATTAATAAAGCCATGGAAACTACACAAAAAGAAATGTTTCCTTTGCGAACTCAAAAGAACTAAGATGGCACAAGAGATCCCTGCAAATAATGTACCAAGTTTCATTGATATCAATAGCCATTGTTATATAGTACATCGGTACCTCGGTTTACAAACAGTCCCGTTTACAAACACCTCCATTTACGAATGCCGCGGACCCAGAAGTGTTTACATCCGGGTTCCGCGGCGTCGGATGCGCAGATGTGATCTGCGCAGCTCCCGCATGAGCAGAAGCGATCTGCGCAGCACATGCGCAGAAGTGCTCTATTGGCGCTTCGCACACAAGCGTGCCTTCGGGGAGTGAATGCCTCCGTTTATGAACGCCTCCGTGGAATGGATCGCGTTTGTAAACTGAGGTTCCACTGTGCTGCCACTCAGACATGTGCTGTGCTCTGCCCATTCTCTGTGAAAGCATTCTGACTCAAAGTACTATTCTGTATAGAGGAGACTCCTATCAGGTGGTGTAATGTAGCTTTATGAAGGCTGAGGGTCTGATGGGCATCTAAGTTAAGCATTAAGGAAAAAATATTGGGGGCCCAATCAGGGTGTGGCATTAGCCAGTGAGGACCCTTGCAGAATCTGTCTGCAAAGCATTTTTATTCTTCAATTAGTCATCCTCTAAAAGGGGGTTGACTCTTTTGAGTAATATGGATTGACTCAAGTTCAAGAGGGAGGGAGAACACGTTAGAATTCTCTCCCACATGACATTTATGTACATCGAATGGATTTAAGAATTTATGTATTAAATTGATTCCAGAGGTTATGTCTCATGAATAAGGAACTCTAAAAAGGCAACAATGATTAAATACATGTAGTATTGTTTAAACCCTTCAATCTTATGGCTGATATTTTTCTTCTAGGGAGAAGATTAAAGAACTATACTATGATAACTGTTCTATATCTCTGCTTTGGTGTCATTGATAGTAGGATTTATTACCTAAAAGATAAATGCAACAGTTTTCCCAGGCTATATGCATGTAGTTAGATGTGTCATTAGACAAATAAAACCAATAATAAAACCAAGGCCACTGAAATAACACAGTAGTGTTGGCATGATACTATCAGCAACAATAAATATATTCTGTTAAATTTTAATGTGTTAAGCAACTAGATAAAAATCTCAAACATTAACCAAGCTATCAACAACAAAAAGCAATGCTTGGACTAATGCATCATGCACTTTCCCCATTACCCATTTACTTGAAATTTGCACTGAAAATATAGAGTACTTGCATATTTGATTCAAGTTATGATTTTTTTTAGGGACGCGGGTGGCGCTGTGGTCTAAACCACTGAGCTTGCCGATCGGAAGGTCAGAGATTCAAATCCCCGTAACAGGATGAGCTCCCATTGCTGGGTCCCAGCTCCTGCCAACCTAGCAGTTCAAAAGCACCTCAAAGTACAAGTAGATAAATAGATACCGCTCTGGCGGGAAAGTAAACTGCGTTTCCGTACGCTGCTCTGGTTCGCCAGAAGTGTCTTAGTCATGCTGGCCACATGACCCAGAAGCTGTCTGCGGACAAACGCCGGCTCCCTCGGCCTATAGAGCGAGATGAACGTGCAACCCCAGAGTCGTCTGCGACTGGACCTAACAGTCAGGGGTATGGTACCTTTACTTTTTATTATTCTTTATAAAAACCAACGTATTCATTAACAGCTTGCAGACAACTTTTGCCTCAAATATCAAACTAAACTTTCATTTTTGTATTTAAGTTACTGTATTTGAGAGAATTTGTATTTCTCAATTTTTGTGCTGGATTTTTCTTGATAGTCAAAATACAGGCACATCTCGTTTTATTGTGCTTCGCAGGTATTGTGTTTTGTTACAAATTGGAGGAATCGCTGCTGCTGGGTTGGAGACAAGGTTGCAAGAGCTTGTCCCTGCTGCACAGTTGCTCCTGCTGCTCGTTACAGGGACATGAATACAGCTGCAGGCAGCTCAGCTGCTCCCAGAGGAAGAAAGCCTCCCCCCCACCTGTTTTCTAGTCATGGGAGTGAAGCTGGAAAGGGTGGAGCACACTTTGGGGCTCCCCAGATGCATCTTGGATGGTGCACCTGAGCAATGAGAAATGGTGCTAAGGCCAGAGAACAGCTACCATATTGGCCCGAATATAAGCCACACCCGCAAATAAGCTGCACCTTTAAAATTTGGGGGGGGGGGAGACAATACCAGAAGATGCTCCCTTAAACTTCCGCAGGCACTCACACCTGTAAATGGCAAATGTAGAAGAAAATCCTACGGGTACTAGAGAGGACCCACAATATGTCCCTCAGGTAGGACAGGTGCCACTTCACCACGCTCCTGGTGCCGCTTGCCGAGCTCCTGGCTGCATGCTGGGCAGGGGGGGCTGTGCTGCATTGCTGGTGGTTTTCCCCCTTCCCGACCTGGGGAGAGAGGACTAGGGACTGCGTGTGGGGCAGGTGTCGCTTCCCCGCGTTCCTGGGGCAGTTTACCTGCAACCCCGGCTGCATTCTGGCCAGGGGGGCGCTTCGTTGCCAGCGGCCTTCCCCCTTCCTGGCCTTGGGGGAGAGGACGGAGGACTATGCGCGGGACAAGTACCGCTTTCCCATGCTCCTAGTGTGTTTGTCTTGAGCTCCTGGCTGCATACTGGGCGGGGGGGGAGCCTTCCCCCTTCCTCCCTTTCCAGACCGTAACAGAGAAGGGCTGGAAGCTGTGGGCGGGGGCCGCTTCCCCACATTCCTGGCAGCATCTCGGGCTGAGGGGAAACCATGCCACGGTGCCAGCGGTCTTCCCCCTTGCCCATGTTCTTTCCTACCCTTGGGGGAGGCTTGGGGAGCTGGGGACAGGACAGGAGCGATATTGTAAAAGCCAATTTTTGTCAGGTCACGAATTTGAGCCACACTAACTTTTCAAGGTTGGAATTTGGAAAAAGTGTGGTTTATATTCCTACCAATGCAGAATCTACAATGCCAAAGATGCCCTAAGTAAAACAGCCACTACTTGAGGCTCTTTCAGGGGAAAATGAAGACGGAGACTCCGAGTCCATGCTCCCCAAGTTCAAAGAGACGACGACAACGGAGGAAAGGCAAGCTAGGCCTCAATACCCAAACCGTTCATGACCGGTTACCAAACCTACTGCTTACAGAGAATCTTACCGGAGAGGTCTGGCAATGCTAATATTAGGGAAATACGTTCAATGAGTATTGTGTGGAGTCCAGGTGGTGATGGGTGGGCATCAAAGTTCTCACTGGGCTGGGGTACTTTTTCCCAAAGGAAATCTTTCTCTGCACAGAAGCCACTGAACAGCCAACAGAATAAGCCTCTGTGGTTCGGAGGATTGGGGTGTACAAAGAGCATTTAACAAAAGGTAACTGTTAGTGATGTAAAAAAAGTAGTGATGTGTGGAAGTGAGAGCTGGACCATAAAGAAGGCTGATCGCCGAAGAATTGATGCTTTTGCATTATGGTGCTGGAGGAGACTCTTGAGAGTCCCATGGACTGCAAGAAGATCAAACCTATCCATTCTTAAGGAAATCAGCCCTGAGTGCTCCCTGGAAGGACAGATCGTGAAGCTGAGGCTCCAATACTTTGGCCACCTCATGAGAAGAGAAGAATCCTTGGAAAAGACCCTGATGTTGGGAAAGATTGAGGGCACTAGGAGAAGGGGACGTCAGAGGACAAGATGGTTGGACAGTGTTCTCGAAGCTACGAACATGAGTTTGACCAAACTGCGGGAGGCAGTGCAAGACAGGAGTGCCTGGCGTGCTATGGTCCATGGGGTCACGAAGAGTCGGACATGACTAAACGACTAAACAACAACAACAACAACAAACTGTTTAGTACAGTAAGCACATAACCACATGGTCACCTGTACTGTCCATCCACATACCGTGTTTCTCATATTTTAAGGCATCCCCAAAAAATAAGCCATGACAGGATTTCTAAGGGTTGGTGAAAAATAAGACATACCCCGAAAATAAGCCATGTCGTGTAGCCCCGACCGAGCGAGAGGCGAAGGCGCGGGACCCAGCAGGAGCTCCCTGCCTGCTTCCCCGAGCCGTCGCGCATCGGGGGACAGAGCCGAAGATCGGCGGGCGCTCCTTGCTGGGCTTGACAAGCCCGGCAAACAGCGCCCGCCGATCTTCGGACCTGTCCTGTGTGACAGGCGGGGGGGGGGAAGCGGAGATCGTTCTCCGCTCTCCCCCCACCCCCGCCTGTCACCAAAGATCGGCGGGCGCTCCTTGCTGGGCTTGACAAGCCCGGCAAACAGCGCCCGCCGATCTTCGGACCTGTCCTGTGTGACAGGCAGGGGTGGGGGGAAGCGGAGATCGTTCTCCGCTCTCCCCCCACCCCCGCCTGTCACCAAAGATCGGCGGGCGCTCCTTGCTGGGCTTGACAAGCCCGGCAAACAGCGCCCGCCGATCTTCGGACCTGTCCTGTGTGACAGGCGGGGGTGGGGGGGGGAAGCGGAGATCGTTCTCCGCTCTCCCCCCACCCCCGCCTGTCACCAAAGATCGGCGGGCGCTGTTTGCTGGGCTTGACAAGCCCGGCAAACAGCGCCCGCCGACCTGTGCTGTGTGACAGGCGGGGGTGGGGGAGAAGCGGAGATCGTTCTCCGCTCTCCCCCCATCCCCGCCTGTCACCGAAGATCGGCGGGCGCTCCTAGCTGGGCTTGACAAGCCCGGCAAACAGCGCCCGCCGACCTGTGCTGTGTGACAGGCGGGGGTGGGGGGGGAAGCGGAGATCGTTCTCCGCTCTCCCCCCACCCCCGCCTGTCACCGAAGATCGGCGGGCGCTGTTTGCTGGGCCTGACAAGCCCGGCAAACAGCGCCCGCCGATCTTCGGACCTGTCCTGTGTGACAGGCGGGGGTGGGGGGGGAGCGGAGATCGTTCTCCGCTCTCCCCCCACCCCCGCCTGTCACCAAAGATCGGCGGGCGCTCCTTGCTGGGCTTGACAAGCCCGGCAAACAGCGCCCGCCGATCTTCGGACCTGTCCTGTGTGACAGGCGGGGGTGGGGGGGAAGCGGAGATCGTGCTCCGCTCTCCCCCTACCCCCGCCTGTCACCAAAGATCGACGGGCGCTGTTTGCTGGGCTTGACAAGCCCGGCAAACAGCGCCCGCCGATCTTCGGACCTGTCCTGTGTGACAGGCGGGGGTGGGGGGGAAGCGGAGATCGTGCTCCGCTCTCCCCCCACCCCCGCCTGTCACCAAAGATCGGCGGGCGCTGTTTGCTGGGCTTGACAAGCCCGGCAAACAGCGCCCGCCGATCTTCGGACCTGTCCTGTGTGACAGGCGGGGGTGGGGGAGAAGCGGAGATCGTTCTCCGCTCTCCCCCCATCCCCGCCTGTCACCGAAGATCGGCGGGCGCTCCTAGCTGGGCTTGACAAGCCCGGCAAACAGCGCCCGCCGACCTGTGCTGTGTGACAGGCGGGGGTGGGGGGGAAGCGGAGATCGTTCTCCGCTCTCCCCCCATCCCCGCCTGTCACCGAAGATCGGCGGGCGCTGTTTGCTGGGCTTGACAAGCCCGGCAAACAGCGCCCGCCGATCTTCGGACCTGTCCTGTGTGACAGGCGGGGGTGGGGGGGGAAGCGGAGATCGTGCTCCGCTCTCCCCCCACCCTCGCCTGTCACCAAAGATCGGCGGGCGCTGTTTGCTGGGCTTGACAAGCCCGGCAAACAGCGCCCGCCGATCTTCGGCCCTGTGCTGTGTGACAGGCGGGGGTGGGGGAGAAGCGGAGATCGTTCTCCGCTCTCCCCCCATCCCCGCCTGTCACCGAAGATCGACGGGCGCTCCTAGCTGGGCTTGACAAGCCCGGCAAACAGCGCCCGCCGATCTTCGGACCTGTCCTGTGTGACAGGCGGGGGTGGGGGGGAAGCGGAGATCGTGCTCCGCTCTCCCCCCACCCCCGCCTGTCACCAAAGATCGGCGGGCGCTCCTTGCTGGGCTTGACAAGCCCGGCAAACAGCGCCCGCCGACCTGTGCTGTGTGACAGGCGGGGGTGGGGGGGAAGCGGAGATCGTTCTCCGCTCTCCGCCCACCCCCGCCTGTCACCGAAGATCGGCGGGCGCTGTTTGCTGGGCTTGACAAGCCCGGCAAACAGCGCCCGCCGATCTTCGGACCTGTCCTGTGTGACAGGCGGGGGTGGGGGGGAAGCGGAGATCGTGCTCCGCTCTCCCCCCACCCCCGCCTGTCACCAAAGATCGGCGGGCGCTGTTTGCTGGGCTTGACAAGCCCGGCAAACAGCGCCCGCCGATCTTCGGACCTGTCCTGTGTGACAGGCGGGGGTGGGGGGGAAGCGGAGATCGTGCTCCGCTCTCCCCCCACCCCCGCCTGTCACCAAAGATCGGCGGGCGCTGTTTGCTGGGCTTGACAAGCCCGGCAAACAGCGCCCGCCGACCTGTGCTGTGTGACAGGCGGGGGTGGGGGAGAAGCGGAGATCGTTCTCCGCTCTCCCCCCATCCCCGCCTGTCACCGAAGATCGGCGGGCGCTCCTAGCTGGGCTTGACAAGCCCGGCAAACAGCGCCCGCCGACCTGTGCTGTGTGACAGGCGGGGGTGGGGGGGAAGCGGAGATCGTTCTCCGCTCTCCGCCCACCCCCGCCTGTCACCGAAGATCGGCGGGCGCTGTTTGCTGGGCTTGACAAGCCCGGCAAACAGCGCCCGCGTGCACTTTATTAAAAAATAAGACATCCCTCAAAAATAAGCCATGTCGTGTTTTTTTGAAGAAAAAATTAATATAAGACATGACTTATAATATGAGAAACACGGTAGTAGAATTTTTTTTACCATTCCCTTGCTCCCCTGGATTTCTGATTGTGTAAAGTTCTCCTCAGCAGTGGGTAGATAATAAAACAGTGTTACAAATAATCAACTACAGTACCAATGTGGAACTAGTCAATTGTCTGGTAAGCTGTGATAAGGAGTTATCACTGTCATGAAAGTAGGAAGGGAAATATTTATAAATTGGAAGTGAACAAATTGTCTATCCGCCTTCCTCACTTCTGACTCCATCTGGAGGGCTATTTCTGCTTTAGTGGAACAGTTATAGTAAATGTTCACTCTTCAGGTCTAAGATATTGTCACTGCCAATGTTATAACTTTTCAGCTTAGGAAAATAGTTTACTTTTCAGGAGGAGTGGAAAATTGAACAAGATAGTGTTTTTATAGTATTTGAGAAACTAGAAAGCAGTAGCTCTGAAAGAAATATCTTCCACACAACTAACATTGTAAGTGGATGTAACATTCAAAATGCATTGAGCTTCTAGTCCTCAATCACACCTGTTCTTCTACATCAAAACACTGCATGTTGAAAAATTAGTTTGCTTACTGGATCAACAGCAAAGTTTAGCCAATACAACAAAGTAATTTCATGATCAAATCTTTTATCGAGTTTCTCAATGCAAATGGTTAACAAATATTACAAAACCGTTTGGAGGGCTACTTCAGAAGAGGACAAAAGGTTTAGGAGAAAACAGTACCCAAATAAAGCACTGTCAGCAAACAGAAACATTGGTAGTACGTATCAGAGTGAAGGCCAAAGACCTGCTTAAAAGTTATCTATTGGTAGTAAACATGTCGAAACAACAACAACAACAACAACAACAACAATTTATTTATACCCCGCCCATCTGGCTGGGTTTCCCCAGCCACTCTGGGCGGCTTCCAACAGAAAAATAAAACACAGTGATCTATTAAACATTAAAAGCCTCCCTAAACAGGGCTGCCTTCAGATTTCTTCTAAAAGTCTGGTACAGTGGTACCTCTACTTACAAATTTAATGCGTTCCGAACGCAAATTCGTAAGTCGAATCCCATAGGAATGCATTGGGAGAAAAAAATCGTAAGTCGAAGCAACCCTATCTAAAAATTCGTAAGTAGAAAAAAAATCCTATCTAAACCGCATCCAAGATGGCGGACGGAGCTCCGTTCGTAAGTAGAAACATTCGTAAGCAGAGTTATTCGTAAGTAGAGGTACCACTGTAGTTGTTTTGCTCTTTGACATCTGATGGGAGGGCGTTCCACAGGGCGGGCACCACTACCGAGAAGGCCCTCTGTCTAGTTCCCTGCAACTTGGCTTCTTGCAATGAGGGAACCGCCAGAAGGCCCTCGGTGCTGGACCTCAGTGTCCGGGCAGAATGATGGAGGTGGAGACGCTCCTTCAGGTATACTGGACCGAGGCCATTTAGGGCTTTAAAGGTCAGCACCAACACTTTGAATTGTGCTCGGAAACGTACTGGGAGCCAATGTAGATCTTTCAAGACTGGTGTTATGTGGTCTCGGCGGCCGCTCCCAGTCACCAGTCTAGCTGCCGCATTCTGTATTAGCTGTAGTTTGAGTCACCTTCAAAGGTAGCCCCACGTAGAGCACATTGCAGTAGTCCAAGCGAGAGATAACTAGAGCATGCACCACTCTGGCGAGACAGTCTGCAGGCAGGTAGGGTCTCAGCCTGTGTACCAGATGGAGCTGATAGACAGCTGCCCTGGACACAGAATCGACCTGCGCCTCCAAAATGACTCCCAGGCTGCGCACCTGGTCCTTCAGGGGCACAGTTCCCCCATTCAGAACCAGGGAATCCTCCACACCTGCCCGCCTCCTGTCCCCCACAAACAGTACTTTGTCTTGTCAGGATTCAACCTCAATCTGTTAGCCGCCATCCATCCTCCATCCTCCAAGTTCAATTAAAAATGATTCTAAGTCAGAAATTTGGAGATGTTGCTTACCTACAAGCAGCATTAGGGTTAGCATTTCTTGAGAGAAGCAGTTCTACACACTTTAAAATCTGCTCTTCTGAAGTATGTGCAGTACATGCAGCCATCAATACTGTATATTGATCTAAATGAAAATTATACAAATAATCAATGATTCCTATAATAAAACACAATAACCAGACACGGTAAAAAAATGTGCAAAGACCAATTGCTTGTTACAAGCACTATACACAAAAAGCACCAACTGCTATCTGAAGAAGTGTGCATGCACACGAAAGCTCATACCAAAATATAAACTTAGTTGGTCTTTAAGGTGCTACTGAAGGAATTTTTTTATTTTGCTTCGACTCAGACCAACACGGCTACCTACCTGCATTTAATTGGAAATGGAGAGTTCATAACATTAAATTTGTTTAAATTTCAAGGGAAATTTCCTATTGGTCTCAATTTGAAATTTAAAGTGTAAACTGTAAATGCATATTTAAACTCAAATACAGGTTGCTAGATTTAATACTTATTTAAAACTATGTTCTTTTATTGTACCTGAACAACTATAAATGTTAAAATACTCCATACGGGTTTTTGTCCTTGTGTTTACAACCAGCTTTGGATAAAATCAGATTTATAGCTTAGAGGGTACTCCATTATATGGCACTTGTTAGATATGCAGGTAGCATCGGTGGTGAGAGATTTTGGCTCTTTCCAGTTTGGGCTGGTTTTTCAACACCCCTTCCTAATGAAATGAAATGCTGCCATGTTCATTCATGCCTTAGTGACCTCAAGCTAGTGAAGACATGGCTGTTTAAAATGACCTTCAGCTGAATACTTCCTGTTATTTTAAGCTTAGATTCTAATGGCTGTTTGAGAATTATTGTGATCCTGGTTTTTATACCAATATTTGGATTTAAAATTTAGCTGCCAATTGCTAATAATTAAATTGTTATTTCCAAAGACAACACTGTCCCTTTGGCTCTCTGCATTCCACCAGGTTTCCATTGTGCCTACTGTGTATCTATGCTCTCCTTTACAACTAAGCACTCAGACTTTCCCATCTCAGTTCAGAGGCTTCTAGTATTAGCATATAAAACCTATACACTCTGTCTTTTTCCAAATATTTCTGATATGTGTGTTTTTAACTTACAGCACTCCAGACTCCTTGAACTGCTGTCATTTTCAATGCCTACTTCTGCCCCTTCCCCATTTGGGCAATCAAACTTTTTCACCCTCATCTTGTATTGGAACTACATTCCCTCCTTCCCTGAAATATAATACAATTTTTATTATTTGTACCCCGCTCATCTGACTGGGTTTCCAGTCTCATTCTTCATGACAGTGGAGGAAGTGTCAACTCTGAGACTGGGATATCACTATCATGTCTCTGAAGGCCTCATCCACCAACCTCTCTGCCTTTGGCCTCAAAACAACAAAAAATGAGGCGTTCATTTTACCGAGCACACACCCAGAGTTTCTGTCTGGGTGTGTAACATGTACATGTAACATTCCATACAATACACTGGATAGCCCCCACTCCTGCTGGCTTTCCACCTGCATACCTGAAGTCCTAAAACAAATGCATGTAAGAATAGCTGATTTACTAAGGCTTACCCTTATCAAAGCTTGCATTTGAACCTCTGTCCAGAAGGATATGCATGAGTTCCACATTTGAGACACTTGCAGCATACATCAGAGGAGTCCATCCAAACTTAAAAGTAGAATCCACACTTACACCTGAAATGATTTTATATATGCAAGAGTACACACATTTAATAAAAGAGAGACTTATACTCTCTTCAGAGACTTTAGATACAAATTCCAGAGCTCAGCAAAAGTTATCTAGACCAAGTGGCTTAGCCATTCAGTATGCAGTCTCAGGGACACGGGTGGCACTGTGGGTTAAACCACTGAGCCTAGGGCTTGCCGATCAGAAGGTCGGCGGTTCGAATCCCTGTGACGGGGTGAGCTCCCGTTGCTCGGTCCCAGCTCCTGCCAACCTAGCAGTTCGAAAGCACGTCAAAGTGCAAGTAGATAAATAGGTACCGCTACAGCGGGAAGGTAAACAGCATTTCCGTGCGCTGCTCTGGTTCGCCAGAAGCGGCTTTGTCATGCTGGCACATGACCTGGAAGCTGTACGCCGGTTCCCTCGGCCAATAATGCAAGATGAGACTGTAGTAAAGATTTATAGAATTCCCAAAAATGTTTTTACTGCTACTCATATATTTAAATACATTTTTCAAAATGTAGTCAGTTTCTTTCTTTCTCTCCTGTCTTGAATAGGCTGCAGTCAATGCCTGCTTATCTGGGACTTATTTCTGAATAAAATAAAAAAAATCCTTCCAGTAGCACCTTAGAGACCAACTAAGTTTGTCATAGGTATGAGCTTTTGTGTGCATGCACACTTTTTCAGATACCTTCAGGTAAGTGTGCATGCACACGAAAGCTCATACCTATGACAAACTTAGTTGGTCTCTAAGGTGCTACTGGAAGGATTTTTTAATTTTCTTTTGACTGCGTCAGACCAACACGGCTAACTACCTGTAATTATTTCTGAATAGATATGTATAGGACTGGGCTCTAAAAGTATCAAGTATTGATTTTACCAAGTTACTCCGTTTTTGAAGAAAAAGCCCTACAGAAATTTTAAAAATACTGGGGTATGATTGCTGTTGATATGGGAATGTGCGTTTTATTTGTGAATCAAGATTACATTGTAGAAATTAACACACCAGCAAATGCTGAGAAGTCTTCGTAATTCTGTATTGCTAAATACTGAATCCAGTAATTCTGGGGTATTGCAACATAAGTTAGGAACGATGTATTGACCTGTTATCATACTTCTTCCCAAGTGTCAAAAATGTTGAAATATTCTAAGATAAGCCTTTTTTCATGGAACTTTATCTTAATCTCCTAAGGTATTACCTTTTCAACTTGAGAGCTTTCTCTCCATAAAAATAGCAGCTTTCCTGTAAGTAACGACTTCTCAGCCAATAAATACTCTTAGCCCAAATAAGAGAAGATAAAGTGATTACGTAACTTTCTCCTCTTCTATGCTGACTTCAAGCTTTAGTTGTGGACCATTTTCGTCACAGCATCAAAGCCTAGCGGTACCTTTGTCGTGCTTTCGAACTGCTAGGTTGGCAGGAGCTGGGACTGAGCAATGGGAGATCACCCCGTTGTGGGGATTCGAACCGCTGACCTTCTGATCGGCAAGCCCTAGGCTCTGTGGTTTAACCCACAGCGCCACCCACGTCTCCTAGATCAATTAAGTATGTGTGTCTATTTCACCACACATAATGGAAATCCACTGCCACCTGTAGCTTACTAATTTGCATGCCTATGGCACATAGACAAAGCACTCAGCACTTGAAACACATTCAGTAATGTCAAATGACTTTTTAAAAAAGTATTTCCTGAAGGTAGGTTATTTTAACCTGAAAGCTCAAGATTAATTTTTGTGGCCAGGAGTGGGGAACTGAATCTGCCAACGGGCCAGATCATTCAATTCCACACACGTGGGCCAGAACTGATGAGTGGAATTGCCCAAACTGCCAATCACCAGACATCACAGTGATGCCAGGTGGCCCTTTTCTGCGTGCACAATTTGAAACCAAATGTGCAGAAGACGTGCCAACTGTCAGCTGATAGCCAGGCCTTGTGGAATGCGTTGCAAATGATTGCCAGGTGCCTGCAAACCACCTTTAATCAAGTCTTTACCTGCTCCACACCTGACATCATATATAATGGACAGGTGGGCATAGCTTGACCAAAATGGCCTCATCCTCATAGCTCAAATAAAGAGGCCTGGTGAGCTTAAGGCTAGAGGTTCTCCACCCATTTTACAGCTTCCATTCCCACTATAATATCTGGACTTCAGATTTCAAAATCTCTGTTAATTTAAAAGCTAAGTCTATATTTTTCAAATAATTTGCTTTAAAAGTATTTTCTAAAGTGCTGTATTATGAACATAGCTAGAACCTTCAACATGTAAACAGCAAATGCAGCAACATTCAGCCATTGGTAAAGAAATTTGTTCTAGTTCCAATCCATAAAACATCATGTGAGCTTACATGTGCATCAAAAAGTTTCCACATTCCTGCTTTTGACAGCAGCCTGCCATGATGGCCAACAGGCTACCAATAAAAGTCAAGAGACTATGAGAAGCAGCAGAACTCAAAAGGAATTGCTCTTGATTAAAAGAAAGGCAAGCAACTCCAGTGCACATTTGCAAGACCTTGCATTTGCTCAAAGGAGCTCATAAGATTCCTCTACGTACCTATGTGAAGAATAAAGATTTACCTTATAGTAAAAGCAACTTCTCAGAAAACCTTTCAAAATCTAGTTTATATACACACATCAAATTAAAACAGACAATCTATTAATCTTACCTGAATTTAAAAGCTCTTCAACAGCAGGCAAGTTTCCAGCCAGCAATGCTTTCTTCAAAGCTTCATCTTTGTCATTTGACTGCAATATGTCATCCAGTTGCTAAACAGGAAAATTAGTACACTGGTTTAGTGATTAAATATTTAGTTATTTTACACTTATATTCAACCTTTTTTCAAAAGTTCTCCCTACAACAAGTTCAAGGCTGCACACAATATTTATTAAATTTCTATACTGCCCTTCATCTGAGGATAACAGGACGGTTTACAATATAATACATTCTCACTACGACTACCATTTTATTCTCACAGTCCACCTTGGAGGCTTATTATGAATGTAAAGTGCACCCACCCTGTTGAATTGTGTCACAGCATCCATTCCCACTTTTCTTGCCAACTGTACTATATTCTGTGACACTTGGTTTATGATTCCTCTATTCTTATAATTTGAAAATCCAATAAAAATGACTTTTTTCTTTCTTTTGTAAAGCACACCTGGCTCTACTCCAAATTTCAAAGAGCAACACGCTACGGTACATCTTGGAGGCCTATTAAATGGAATTACTTGACACATTTGAAGCAAATGCATGAGAAATATAAAGGGCGCTCTGTTGATTGTGTTGTGGCACCAATTTCCCCACTTTTCTCAACAGCTGTATTCTGTATCTCTTGCTTTATGATTCCTCTATTGTAGCCCTAGGGTTTTTTTGGGGGGGGGGCAGCAAAAAGTTGTGGGAGGTCACATTTAAAAAGTTTTTGGGGAAGGTAGCAGTCATTTCCTTTAATATGGAAAACAAAAAACCAAACACTTTGGTTGGGGCGGGCAGGCTTTATTATTTTATTATTATTCATTGAATTTATACACCGCCCTATACCAGGAAGTCTCTGTTGAGGGGGCGGGGGCAGAACCTCAGTTTGTTAAGTGTTTCTATTGCTTTTTTAATACTTTTAGAGGATCTAAGGGGCAACGCCCATGTTCTAGCCTCTGTTTTTATATTTCGAAAATCCAATAAAACGACTATTTTTTAAAATGCAATACCCACCTGGCCCTATCTACTTCGAATTGCAACTGCTTGTGACCCCCCCCTCAAAAAAAAATGCAACACCGTGGCAAACTCTGGACACTCAAAATATCAAAATTTCACCCTCGGCCGTGAAACTCTCCACACACAACCTACCTCACAGGGCTGTTCTGCGAGTTAAAGGGGGGGGGGCAAAAGAAAAGGGTTCTGGCTCGAGCGCTTCAGGTCACAAAACACCTGAATATAATAAAATGACTGTAAGAGGGATGCAAGGGAACCGAACCCAAAGGGACTTTTGAGTAGGAAATTGTGCCTCCTGGAAGCGCCTTAGGCCCAAGCCTTCCTTACGTGCTTCTGAGGCGCCGCCTCGACGGACCCGACGACCCAGCCGTCGTCGTCGCTCTCGCTGCTCTCTTCTCCGGCTGGCACCGCGAGGGAGAGAGGGCCGCTAGCCATCCCTCCTCCGCCGTCTCCTCTCACTCGACGGCGACCGCGCCGTTAAAAATAATGCAGATTTCTGTTGTTCAAATCCCCACGCCACCCCCTAACGCGCAGGCGCAGAAGGAGCGGGACGCAGGGCGAGGCCACCAACCGCCTAGGAAAGCGGTAAAGTTGAAACTCCCAGGGAGCACGAGGGACGGGTGGCGCAGTCCATCTTCGAGGAGAGGTGGGGTGTGTGTGTTTTGCCTCCTGTTGAAATGGTGAATTTATTCTAATATGTTAAAGTGCTAAACGCCCCTGGGCGTAAAAGTGGTACATCAGGGTGGTGTTGTTGTTGTTGTTTTTTGCGGGGGGTGGGGGAGTGGCCAGAACCTAGCGCCAGGTTTTTGTGGTAAAATTATTATTATTCATTTGGTTTTACCCCGCCTTTTCCCCTTATGGGACTCAAGGCGGTTTATAGATTAAAAAAAAACAAGAATCACAACACATAGAGGGGGGGGCATATAAACCATTAAAAACAATGAAACACGAACAGAATTAAAACTATGTACATAAGCCTATAAAAGAAGCAATGAGCTACTGTCCTGATGGGGTGCAAGCTGTGAAATGAAGAAGTGCACGTGTTGTCCTAGAATCTACTCCTAGTGAATTTATCCTTCATAGTAACTGGATTATTGCTGTTTTGTTTTTTTGTTTAACAGTAAAAGTAATTAATTGCCATTGGGGCTCAGTGGGATATAGCCCTTAACTGTGCTTACCTGTGAGTAAGCCTCATTGAATTACATGGGGCTTTCTTCCAAGCAGGCAAGGTTAGCATTGCAGCGTGTGTGGTAAGCTTGGGTAGAACTGTAAGGACTGAAAGTTTCTTACAGACTTTTCACATGAAAGAGGAAATGAACTTGAAATGTCGAGATTTGAAGATTGAAAAAAAACCTGGTTTATAGAACAGTTGGATTTTAAGGAATGAATAGCTGAAAGAGATGAAAAGCCCTTTTACTCTCTCTTTCTATAGTTTTTTTCTTTTTCTTTCTTTGGGTCTTGTCTTTTCTTCTTTCTGAATTTGTTCTTTTTTTAGACTAAATAGCTGTTTTAGTATATTATAAAAAATATACTTCCTCATGGGTATGTATTTTACTGTATATATCTATGAATAAGTATCAATAAATAAGGTAATGAAAAAGGTGTAGTATGCAATATGAATTCATCTTGTCTATTTGCAGAGTGCCATTAAAATATTTGCATCATCTTCTTGTTTCTGAAAGAAAACTATCAACTCTGCTGTTCCTTATCCTTGTGCTGTTCATAATGAGCCCTGCAGTGATTTTCACCCCTGCATAGAGGCAACTAATTTACAACATGCTAATAGGTATGAACAGTTCCATCTGTTCCTTTAGCACTTACAGAGGAAGATGTAAATAAACATTAAAAACAAAACAAAACACCAAACAGCTCCCTGTGCTAGTTAGATCCAAAGCAGGAATTCACCTTGAAGGTACAAATGACATTTTTATCCTTTCACAGCATTTGTGCCAGGTGCAGAAATAGAATCATAGAACTGTAGAGCTGGACGGGACCACAGTGATAATTTAGTCCAGCCCCCTGCAATGCAAGAATCTTTTGTCCAGTGTGGGGTTCAACCCCACGACCCTGAAATTAAGAACCTCATACTCTACCAACTAAGCCATCCCAGCATGCACACGAAAGCTCATACCATTGTGACAAACTTAGTTGGTCTCTAAGGTGCTACTGGAAGGAATTTTTTTGTTTTGTAAATTAAAAGTTGGCAGTGTTTATGGGCAAGGCAAAACTGGTTCTCAGTTTATGCGGATCCTTGTGGGACCCTTCCTGAAATCCAAAGCCACGCCCTTCCATCTTAATCTCTCACCACACAGATTTTTCAGGTAGCCACTTGATACTGCTGAAGAATGAATCTGCAATCCTTTATCCACTTAACCTAGACACAGTGGAGCTTCTCCACAAACATGCATATGATTGTACGGTTAAGACACTGTTCTGAAATTTAAAAAGCATATGCAGGATAGTCGGTATTAAATCTTTGCCCTAATCTGCATCTGTAATGTAACTATTTTAACTCTGTCTATGTGAAATTGTTTTATATATGGACCTGTTTCTGATTGGGGTTTTTTAAATACTTTTCTTGTTTTATGGTTCCAGCTGTTTTATTTGTTTTATAACTATGTGCTTTATTGTTGTAACCTGCCCTGGGACCTTAGGGTAAATGACAGGTAAGAAATCTAAAAAACTGGAGGAAATAATAATACCTGCATCTTCAATAACTTGTGACCTTTCCTAGCCCACGTGTTGTTTTACATAGGGTCTCCCAAGCCATCGTGACTAGAAAAAGGTGGTTGTGACATTGGGAATACTGTTACTGATATGATATACACATCTACAGAGAGAGAGATTGAGAGATTTTGCAAGGTATTACAAGCCATACCCATCGCCATTGCCCACGTTTGCAATACTCTAGCTTCTTGTCTGATTAACAGAGGTATGTGCACATCAGGAGAACTTAGCTTCAAGTTGCTACTGGGTCAGGGATCTGTCCAAACACTGCATGAAAACGGGCTTATAGAGGGAAAACGTAATTGTTACAAGGTTGTGCAGGCCCAATACATTTTGCTGCCTGAAGTGGAGCTCAGGCAGTTCTACCTGTCCATTGCCCAGTTAGGGCAGGAAAATATAGGATTGTATAGCTGGTAGGTTCCACGATGGTCATCTACTCCAGCTCCCTGTAATGCAATAATCTTTTGCCCAATGTGAAGCTCAAACCTATGACCTTGAGATTAAGGGTACACAATTCAGACATCCATTCTTCTGTCTGCACCCCGTACTCTCACACAGTGCTGCCTGGCACCATCAGTCACCCAATAATTTTCTCTCACATCAGTGTCTCTCCCTTTGTTGTGGTTGCTCTGTATGTTTCTTGTTGCAATGAACCTGCTCTTTGCTTTTTTGAGGGGGGTACACTGTGGTCCAGGTGGTTTATTTTATATTACCTAGTGACAGGGAGTGAAATTAATTGGCCTGTTTGGTCTCCTCGTAGTCTATGATTCTACACCATTTTGGAACCCTATTACAGTGGTACCTCTGGTTACGAACTTAATCCGTTCTGGAGGTCCGTTCTTAACCTGAAACCGTTCTTAACCTGAGGTACCACTTTAGCTAATGGGGCCTACTGCACTGCCGCCACATGATTTCTGTTCTCATCCTGAGGTAAAGTTCTTAACCCGAGGTACTGTTTCTGAGTTAGTGGAGTTTGTAACCCGAGGTACCACTGTATAATCAGTTGCTGAAATCTGATCATGAAATCATAGCCGGTGCATATTTCTCAAGCAGAGGAATTAGTATTTCAGCCAGCAGCATGAAGCTCAGTAGGCAAGTTGTCTCATAAAGGAATTTTTAGGGCACAGAATCATGCCCTGTACACACCAACACTTCCTTGCTTATTACCAATGCTGTGAATTTCTACAATGGTATAAATATTATATTACTATTTACAGTCTTTCTTAAGTACAGAGATGCCAATCTATATATTGACCCAAAAAGAGATTGTATTCTTTAAGAACTTTTAAAACAGTCTACAAATAACTAAACACTCTTTCTTACCGCTTGATACTCTTTGTTGCTCAACTGCGTGGGACAGCATGCATGTGCCTTTTGTTCAGTCACAAGAGATACCAGTCTTGGATTTTTGCCCTTCCAGCCTCAATAATGTTATTGTTCTAGGATTATTAAATGACACTATGAGATGGAAGAAGTTAAATAAAACTGCCTTTAGAAACATAAACCTTATGAGCTGGCCAGAGGGAGATTCACAGACTTTCCACTCCTCCTACCTTTACTTTGGCCCTGAAAGAGGATTGAAAGTTGCTCAGAAATCTTTGCTATCCGTTCAAAACAACAATGACCTTCTGCAGAGCCAGGCACCCATGGCTACATTAAGCTGGCCCAAACGGTTGTGGTGTTTGACAAATCTATGCTAACATTTCGGCTAAGGACACTGTTGTCTTAGGTCAGTTACCATCTCCCAGACTCATATGTTACCCATATACAAAACGTTGGCCTGCTTGTACAGTTATTGAGGGGAAAATAGAATATAGTTTATGCACTGATTCAGCTAGTAGCAGATTCTTAGGCGCCTTTGTGAATATGGAGCTCTCTCACTCACACAAACACACTGTTCACTTTAACTGCCAAGACAACAAAGGCAGTCCAAAACACTTCACAGCCGGAGACACAGCACCACCCCAGCAATCAATGTGCATAAGCGCCCAAGGGCAGTCAAGTTATTTTGACGTATGAGACAGAAGACCTCACAAGCACCTCTCCAATCTACTCTCTAACAATTAAAAAGTACAATAATAATAATAAATAATAATAAACCATTTGCTGCCTTTTCATGACACCCATCATGATCTGCTTGGGGTAGGTACATCTCTCTACCAAATGGTAGATTGTTAGGACCACTGAAACAGATCTAGATCTGTGCTCCAGCCATTGGAGTAAATGGAAGAGCCGGCTTGCAGCATAATCACCTTCGCAAACTCCACTACAAAATATTCCTTTCATATTAAGCTTGCAGATCCAACATCTTTTATTTCCAGATGTTAAGACTAGGGAGATAGTGTAGGCAGATGTCAATCCATGTCCTTCATTAGTGGCATTGCTTATGTTGGCTAGGAAATAGAGACTTACCATACTTCTCTACATTTCACATTGAGAAAACCAGTCTTAGATTAGCCCTTAGCAAGGGATGCAGCCCCAGGCAGAGATAGCGTCAGGTGGATTCTACAAAAACAGATGTCAATCAAACGGTGAGCAGGTGGCTCAGCTGGCCCTGCAATAAACTGGAAAATAAACCACCTATCCAGCAGCCAGCCAGCATCTCAGTCCATCTGCATTGAACACACATATCACAAAATTGGCACTCCGGGTTCTTTGTACTGAGCCAATCTGGAACGAATTGTATAATGCATGAATGCACCTTATATCTGCCGATTAATTTACACATTTGACAATAGAACAGCTTTCCACTGCTATTAGCAGAGACACAACCAATAATCATTGTACGCAGAGGCATATTTTCCAGTTTTGAACAAGTAAATCTTATGTTTTGGTTGGATCTCCCTAGAATTATCAAGTGCTGGTTTTATTTTGTTTTTAAGAATTTGACCAAAAAATGTCTTGTGGAATTACCCTATCAGTTTTATTTTTGCTGACAAGAGCTATTATCACAGTCCTGTGGTAAAGTGTGCTGTTCCAAATGAAAGATAGTGGCCCATGAACTAGCAATATGTTTTGACTGCTGTATGTTATAGTTGGTGCCAACTACCGGTAATAATCAGGGCTTCAGAGTTAGGACGACATTCGCTTGGTCTACATATTGCACACAAAACCTAAGGATGGGTGTAAATACTTAACCTATGGAATATTTATACGTCTGTTGTTGTTTTTTTATTTTAAGGCAGGGACTTTTAAAATAAAACAGGAAGTGGGATACATGAGACCACAACACTTCTTCTGATTTAAATTTGTTTTTAATAACACTTGCTTAAAATAATTGTTTAAGTTACCTCTATATCTTGATTGATTTGCTTTCATTTGTGAGTGAACAAGGTAAAATCTATACCAGGTTTTATCTTATTTTATTTGAGATCTGTGAATGGATCTCACAACCTTTGCCTAAAAGCAGCTGCATGCCTAATTTGGAGTAAAGCCCACTGAATACAGTAGGATTTACTTCTGAACAAACATGGATCAATGCTGCACGAGAGTTAGCCAGTGATTATATGCTTGCTATCTACATAATCACACACTTTTATTCTGGGTTGATTGACTGGAAATTATCATTAAGCACCCTCTGCTTTTGTACCTATAATCAGCAACAGATGTAAAACACCATCCCATGCCTTAAATTGCATGTTAAAAATCACTTTGAAATTATTAGGGTAGTTATCTCTCATTGCTGTTTAACTGTCTTTTTCTCTCTCAAAATGAAAGTAATAAAAGTAGTGGAAATTGGTAACATCTGTTTAATGTACGTCCATGGGAATGCTACTTCATTCTTATATCAAGACACATGTCTCATTTCAAATGAACCTGGTCAGTTTTCCTAGAAAATGTAGACTTGTCTCGCTTACATTTTCGTGCAGATGAAATTTACATGAGCTCCAGTCTTACTCAGGTAAGCTGCTAATACTGTACTCCATTGACTTCAGTGGTATTTAAACAGTCATGGTGGTGACATGTGGACTAACAATTTGATCATTTCCTTACTTGCTACATTTATATATAGGGTTGCCAGACTCAATAGAGGACAGGACTTCTGTGCCTTTAATTGCCCTGTTCTCTTTTGAGTCTGGAAACCTTAAAGAGAAACCAGCAGACCCTTTGTTTAATCTCCAAGCAAAGGGTCTGCTGGTTTCTCTTTAAGGTTTCCAAACTCAAAAGAGAGAGCGGCAATTAAAGGCACAGAAGTCCTGTCCTCTATTGAGTCTGGCAACCCTATTTATATACCACATGGGCGCCCCTGCCAGAATATTTCTGGTCCCTTCGCCATTTTATTTTCGTCAATGAAATAAAAATAGTAAAGTCTGTAGCCTGCTTATACTGTAAACAAGTCTGCAGTATCACCAAACCTAAATTGGAGTGCATATGGGATTTGGAGGACCCAGGTGGCGCTGTGGGTTAATCCGCAGAGTCTAGGGCTTGCTGATCAGAAGGTTGGCGGTTCGAATCCCTGCAACGGGGTGAGCTCCCGTTGTTCGGTCCCAGCTCCTGCCCACCTAGCAGTTCGAAAGCACGTCAAAGTGCAAGTAGATAAATAGGGACCGCTCCAGCGGGAAGGTAAACGGCGTTTCCGTGTGCTGCTCTGGTTCGCCAGAAGCAGCTTTGTCATGCTGGCCACATGACCCGGAAGCTGTCTGCGGACAAACGCCGGCTCCCTTGGCCTATAGAGCGAGATGAGCGCCGCAACCCCAGAGTCGGACACGACTGGACCTGATGGTCAGGGGCCCTTTACCTTTATGGGATTTGGAAGCATGGAACAAATGAGTGCAGCCTTTTACTATGTTTTGAATCAGGGTTTCCGAAACTTGGGTCTCCAGCTGTTTTTTGGACTGCAACTCCCATCATCCCTAGCTAGCAGAACCAGTGGTCAGGGATGATGGGAGCTGTAGTCCAAAAACAGCTGGAGACCCAAGTTCGGAAAACCCAAACCCTGTTTTAAGTAAAATGCTGTTGTGATCAAGTGGGTAGTTAAAATGGTTTAAGGGAGATGCAACCTAGGTTAAGGGATCTTTGCAAATCCCTCACAGCAGACATGGAGGAGAAATTCAGCTGTTTCTTTCTTGACAGAGCTCTTACAGAAAATTCCTCTTCTGCAGCTGATAGCTGCTTTGGGAGGAATCCCCAATTGGTGCCAATGGAGACACGGGTATAGACAAGGGGGGCAGCTTTCCCCCCAATAGACAAGGAGGTGCAGCTTTTCCCCCAATAAAAATCAATAAGAATACATAGCAAACTGAGGTTGTGCCCCCCCCCCACAAAAATCCTGGCTACACCCATGAATGGATAATTTCCTCCCAACAGAATAGCACACTCAGAATTGTTGGCTCTTGATTGCAGCTGGGAGGGAAAGAGTTACATCCTACTAGTTGCCTGCTGTAATAAATGACCCTGATAATTATCAGCCCTCTCAGCTGATGCTGTTTGTATTTTTAAAAACCAGCATCTTCAATGCAAAGAAACATTTAATGTCACGTCTAGTTTGGCCCTGAGCTACACTAGGAGGCTTATATATGTAGAGTATGTATATATATATATATATATATATATATATATATATATATATATATGCCTCTCTGCAGGCAAGGGAGCAAGTACACTGGTGTACATGCTGAGAAACTAGAACGGCAAATATGTAAAACCAGTTACCCAATTATCCTTTATATGGAGGACAGGTATATAAAATTGGTTCTTTGCAACCTGTCTATCATCTTTCATAGCCTCAGGAAAGGCTTGGCCTGAAGTTCTTTGATGTCATCTGGAATCTTTCCATTTTAAATTAACTTTGGATCATGACCAAAACGAACACTGTTTTTGCTGGACTCTTTGAAGGTTTCTTCATAAGCATAGAAAGATGTGGAATTTATCCCAGTGACAACTATAAAGGGAGCCCTTGTAATACACTATACAATAAACCTGTTTGCCCTGTTTTTCTATGGTGACCTTGTTCAAGATTTGGTAGTAAATGTTTTATTCCTAGTTACAGAAGCATGCATAAAAAAGTGCAGAGGCCTCAGAAGTGTCCATGAACTTAGTAATTAAATCTAGGCCTTTACATTTTCAGAATGTGACTATTAACACCTCCGAGTTCACATTAAAAGCAACAACATTTAGGGCACAATGGGTGACATTCTGTTCTTGCCTACAATCCAAAGAACCGTGTGACTTAACTCTCAATGGGACTTTGCACTTGTGTTTCTTGAACACCCCAATGCTGCAAAGAAAGTGTGTGTGTGTGTGAATGAGAAATTATGTGTACACCTGAATCTCAGGATTTTGCCAGGAATCTAGACCAGGGATCTACTTTATTGAGTTCAATGACTTTATATTGACATATAATATTTTTTATGCAGACCTTTGCATAAACACACTCTTATTGAATGCTTTTAATTATAACTTTTTGCCCTTCCTCAAGGAGGAATTATACTCTGTGTATTTTTGAATACAATGAGTGTGTTCCTTTTTTAAAACAGTATGAGGGGAAAACATTTAAAATCGGACAATAAAATAAATTAACAATTTTATATATATATATATATATATATATATATATATATATATATATATCCATTCTGAAGGAAATCAGCCCTGAGCGCTCACTGGAAGGACAGATCGTGAAGCTGAGGCTCCAATACTTTTGCCACCTCATGAGAAGAGAAGACTCCCTGGAAAAGACCCTGATGTTGGGAAAGATTGAGGGCACTAGGAGAAGGGGACGACAGAGGATGAGATGGTTGGACAGTGTTCTCGAAGCTACGAACATGAGTTTGACCAAACTGCGGGAGGCAGTGGAAGACAGGAGTGCCTGGCGTGCTATGGTCCATGGGGTCACAAAGAGTCGTACACGACTGAACGACTAAACAACAACAACATATATATTAGGACAAGTGACCTTGACTTTAATGGGACATAGTTCCATATAGGATAGATTTTGACATTAGCTATCAATGATGTGCACTCACTTATTTCAAGGTTGTGGGTTCGATCCCCACTTTTGTGGGTTCGCAAAAGATTCCTGCATTGCAGGGGGTTGTACAAGATTACCCTTGTGGTCCCTTCCAGCTCTACAATTATATGAAATGATTTCAGTGGTAAGCCCCACTTTCCTTATCAACCCTAAATTGGAAGGGACTCCCTTCATTGCTTTTCCAAGCATCTAGTGCAAGGTAAGATATATCCGATTGCTCTAAACCTCTCTGAAGTCAGTATGATGTACTGGAGAACAACCACTCTTTTAGAAGCTCTGAAGAAGGATTGGGGGGGGGGGACGCCATAATGATGATGATGATGTGGGGTTTTTTAAGTGCTTGCCAATGGCAAGCCAAAAGTGAATTTGTATTTCTGAATCCTTCTCTGATAACATATACTCTTGGAATAAACCATTCATCCCGGGTGCGTAAAGCTACAAAGCATTTTAAAGATCTAGGTCTTTAAACTTTTGATTCAGCTGTTAAACAAATGACAGTTGTGTCTCCCATATCCATGAATCCTGATGATCACTTATATAAACAATGTCAAGTGGCAGTAGCAAATATATTTCTAAGCAAATGTGACTTTGGTTTCCAGGATGAGTGCTGATAGTTGTGTAGCACCATCAATTATCTTAATCTTGTAATTTCAAAGTAAACAAATCTGCTATAGAAAACCTAAAGCCTTGAGATAGAAAAAAAACTTCAGATTCCTTATGTCTGTTGATCTCCTGCTCTCCAATGTCATTGTGTGCTTTTAGCAAAGCCCCTGGCTTTGACACAAGGTGTGCAGAGCACTTTAGAAGGTGAGACAGGATTAGCTATTTCAATACATGTACAGGTAGGTAGCCGTGTTGGTCTGAGTCGAAGCAAAATAAAAAAAATCCTTCAGTAGCACCTTAAAGATCAACTAAGTTTATATTTTGGTATGAGCTTTCGTGTGCATGCACACTTCTTCAGATACACTAGAAACAGAAGTGTCAGACCCTCTGTATATATATAGGGTCTGACACTTCTGTTTCTAGTGTATCTGAAGAAGTGTCAATACATGTAGTTGATCTTTCATGTTCTGGATCTCCCCAAGATGCCACAGTTTACATTTTCTCTTTGTTAAACCCAATTGGTATTCTGCTTATTTATCAGAAAAGGTCAGCCCTGCATTTCCTGTGAAGTAATTAAGAGTTTTTGCACTGGCTTAAAGATTTTGCTAGTTTATCATTTATCAAACCAAACAGATTAGGGATTGGTTTGAAGGGTAGAAACTTGCCTACTGCACAAGGGTAAAATATTGTCATACACCACCCCAATCTCTGAGCAGTGCGAGATCCCAGGGCTTCAAGGTGCTTGCCCAGGGTTTGCATTTTCTTCTGGACAATGAAGCACAGCGGAGGAAGGAAATATGGTTTATTTGACAAACCTAGACAGCATCTTAAAAAGCAGAGACATGACCTTGCCAACAAAGGTCCGTATAGTTAAAGCTATGGTTTCCCCAGTAGTGATGTATGGAAGTGAGAGCTGGACCATAAAGAAGGCTGATCACCGAAGAATTGATGCTTTTGAATTAAGGTGCTGGAGGAGACTCTTGAGAGTCCCATGGACTGCTAGAAGATCAAATCCAGGCATCCCCAAACTGCGGCCCTCCAGATGTTTTGGCCTACAACTCCCATGATCCATAGCTTAAGAGGACCACTGGTCAGGGATGATGGGAATTGTAGTCCAAAACATCTGGAGGGCCGAAGTTTGGGGATGCCTGATCAAACCTATCCATTCTGAAGGAATTCAGCCCTGAGTGCTCACTGGAAGGACAGATCCTGAAGCTGAGGCTCCAATACTTTGGCCACCTCATGAGAAGAGAAGACTCCCTAGAAAAGACCCTGATGTTGGGAAAGATGGAGGGCACAAGGAGAAGGGGCCGACAGAGGATGAGATGGTTGAACAGTGTCCTCGAAGCTACCAACATGAGTCTGACCAAACTGCGGGAGGCAGTGGAAGACAGGAGTGCCTGGCGTGCTCTGGTCCATGGGGTCACAAAGAGTCGGACACGACTAAACGACTAAACAACAACAACAACAACACAACCCTGAGCCTACAGTGGAGGGGTTCACCTTAGCCATACCCTTGGATTCAAACAGAAATCAAACACTTCTCTTGCTTCACAGTCTGCAACTTCTATCTCACACAACTCAACTCTCTGCTCTTGACTCTGCCTTTGCAGAGGCTGTTAGATAATGAATTTCAAAAACTCTACCCTTCCCAGCCCTCCGTATGCTCCCCCGCCTATCTAGGGTTGGAACCCCATCATGGAATGATGCCTAATTATTTTTTACAATCTAGTGACCCCATTACACAGCAGAGCATGCTGGCCCGCTTGAATGCCTTTCCATCCTCCGTGTTATCAGGAAGGCTCAGAGGCATCTCTTACCAGAACAGACTCTGCACCTGTGGCCAGAATGTACCTGACTCTTTGGACCACATAATTTTGGATTGCCCTCTTTTTAACATCTTCCGTGATGATCCTTCAATGTCCTCCCTGTGGCTTGGGCCCCCTGCCAATAAACAACACGTGGTGCAGTCTCTACTGAGAGATGACTCTCCTGTTCTCACTAGAGTTGTGGTACCATTTTTGACCAGGATCTTTGAAGTTAAATCTGGGGTAGTTTGGCCTGTATGATAGTGATTGCTGAGGATTCCCTCTTTACTGTACGGTATGTTTCAGAATTATAACACATATGGTTTTTATCGTCTTATATATGCCAATAAAGGTGTTGAATTGAATTGACTCTGCCTTTGTCCTTCTAACGAGGGGGCCCTACCCATTTGCTGTCTTGCACAGAACCCCTTCCTTTGTTCCCCTTAATTGCTCATCCCCCAGGCTATCATCACACCAGGAGGCTAGCCTGACTTTTCCAAGAATTAGAAGGGCACCCATGCATTGAACCTAACCACCCCCCACAAAAAACCTCATAGCAATATATACATTTCTCTCCCCACTTTTGCCCTGCCTACTACTAGCATGCCCGCACCTGACTGCAGAGAGTTGTGCAGAAGGTAATGTGACCCTTGGACTGCAAAAGATTCCCCAACCCTGTTAGGTATACTGTGCTCCTCTTCCCTGCATTCTCAATACAGTATGTGAGGTTCACCTACATGGAGGCTAGACAGACTTCAGAGTTGCAGTTACGGGTATTATCTGCTCTCTTTTTATTACAAGGTTTTACTTCCTGTTCTTCAGGATAGAAATACCGGTAGTTCTGCAGTAGCTTATAAGGAACATTAAACTACTTTTTTTAAAAAAAAACAACACAAGAGACAAGGGGAGGTAAGATGTGTTATCAGTTAAAAGGAAGGAACAGTCTGCCCCTGACAACTTGCTCAGCCTATAAATTCCTTCTCAGTATCAGACACGAGTTCACAGTCCTCTCATACAGACAAAAATCTGCCCCTGGTTTTTGCCCAACCTTTCTTTGTTTCAGCAGCCTAATTTGGAAAAAAAGAAAAGGCCTTTCTTTTTGCTTTTGCTATTGTTAAACAATTGGTAGCTGAAATCCTTGCCACCAGTAGATCCCGGATCTATGGCCTGCCAGTCCCCTCCCCCACCCTAATAGTTGTCATTCACCACCTGTACTAGTAATGGAGAAGATCCAACATGTTCTTTCAGTCTTTCTTTCTCAGTGCGCCATTATTCTGGGATCTGAGGTAAGAGTTTATTTTCCTTCCCTTTTGCAATTAATTATTTCAAGCTCTTAAAGTTCAAGGGAGACTTATAATCTACATTAAATACCCCCCCCCCCATTTTAAAAAGAATTTTGGGTGTGTATCATAAAAAAATGGATACCATCTTAATTGCCTGGGTATTAGAAATTGATATAGCATGGCAATAGAAAAAAAATACTCTTCAAATTGAAGGAACAGAATATGATGTAATATAACGCTGGTTATTGTACTGGTAATACTATAAATATTCTAATGTCCCAATCCACATACCAATAACAATACTGTATAGTTTTTAGCTTTAAACTGATTTAATCTCATTGATATGCCCACCTAGACAGGGTGGAATAAACATAGGGATATATGAGATTTAAGTATTCAGTTCTAAGCAACCTTGCGTACATGGAATTAATTGAATTTCTAGATGGAAGCCAACTAGTTTAAATAACAATGTCTGGGATTGACAAGAGCATGAAATCATTCAAGAATCAAACCTTGCTGTACCCCCATACCCTATTTATTTATTTATTTATAATTTAATTGATTTCTAATAATAGCTATCACTCTCTGGGCATCAAAAAAGAAAACAGCAAAACAATAAAAAAATCACAAAACAACAACAGCATGCAATATAAAAGCAGCATTAGGTAAAGGTTGCGGCGCTCATCTCGCATTATTGGCCGAGGGAGCTGGCGTACAGCTTCCCGGTCATGTGGCCAGCATGACAAAGCTGCTTCTGGCGAACCAGAGCAGTGCATGGAAACGCCGTTTACCTTCCCGCTTGGAGCGGTACCTATTTATCTACTTGCAGATCTACTTTCGAACTGCTAGGTTGGCAGGAGCTGGGACCGAGCAACGGGAGCTCACCCCGTTGCAGGGATTCGAACCGCCGACCTTCTGATCGGCAAGCCCTAGTGGTTTAACCCACAGCGCCACCTGCGTCCCAGATGCATTAAACATTAAAGCAGCATTAAACAATAATAAAAACATATTTAAGAACCCATAAAGGTCTAGGAGAACAAGAAAGGTTTTTTGCTAAAAAGACATTCAGTGTTAGTTAAGTCTTTCCAGGGATAGTGTTCCATAAATGAGGGCCCACTGCTAAGAGGGCACTTCCTCTTATAGCTACCCACTGTATATTAGCTGTAGAGGCACTTGTTGAAAGGTTTCAATTGATTACCACAGGGCATGGGCAGGTGGGCACAGGAAGGGGTAATCCTTCAGATATGGTGGTCCCAAGCTCGGATAGCTCAGTTGGTAGAGCATGTGACTCTTAATCTCAGGGTCGTGGGTTCAAGATGACCCTTATGGTCCCTTACAACTCCACAAGTCTGTGATTCTAAGTCCTGAAGACCTTTAAGGGTCAAAAACCTGCTGCACTTTGAATTTGGGCCAAGTAATGGACTGGGAGCCAGTGAAATTGAAAACCACTAGCATAACATGCTCTTCTTGCTTAAGCTTTCAGCCATATTCTGTTCCAATTGCAGTTTCCAGACCATTTGTGAAGGCAACTCCACATATACAACAGAGCTCTGCAATAAACGTATATACGGGTTACTAGGGGCATGTACTACTCTGTAACCATGCCATCTAAATAGGGTCATAGCAAATGTACCAGCCTAAGTTGGTAGGTGGTACTCAGAGGCACAGTGGACGGTTGCATCTCTAGTGGCAAAGACTGATCAACAGGAATCCTCAAACTATGGACCTGGTCCTTTAGGGGAGTGCAATTCCATCCAGAACAGGTTAAGTACCACTCACCTGAAAAGGATGAGCCATCACCAACATGATCTCTATCTCACCTGGACTGAACTTCAGTTTGTTAGCCCTCATCTGTTACCGTGGTGAGGTATCCATTTTGCACAGCCACAGCCTTGCTTGTTCATGAACATCTGAAAATGCCTTAATTAGCATTAGAGAAGAGAGGGGGGGGGATTAAATAGCTTTTTCAGTACAGGAGTTTATTAGAGATCAATTGTGATGTGCAGATTTATGCGGGGGAATTTTATGTCACAATGGGGCAACTAATTATAATAAAATTATTTTTAAAAATATATTTATCTAGGGATTTTCCCTGTTGCATTTGTATCATCCATGTCAATAATATGATCATAACCAATGTTCCCTTCCTATCCGTGACACACTAAAATCTGGAATGAGTTTTAAGCATTTAGCTCTTTTGTTGCCATATTCCCATTTAGAAATTCACACATACCTTTATTTCACCTCCAAACTTCTCTTCCACACTATCCTACAGCTCATTCCACCTACCTGTCATTCCCCCCCCCCCAAGCTCCTTAGTCCCATGTGTTTCTACTGCATTTTGGGAAGCCTTGGTACAGATTTTGACCAAACTGGATTGGTTGCAACATCTTAAAACCTTGTCTATTTCAGCATGATGCCTTAATTAGCAATCTACAGGTGCAACAGAAAAGGTGGTACTGTATCAGGCAGCAAAGTCCTGAGTAGGTAGAATGAACTATCATTTCATACTTTCAGTAGAGGAGGCTCAATTTGCAGCATTATCCCAGACAAAACAAAGAAATGCAAACTCCCTGCACTCAGGGAGTGTGCTGCTATAGAAGTGTTTTCCTTAATGTGCTACATGGAAGAGCATTGAAATCTAGGATCCCTGAAGTGGTACCATCTGCCTGACCATTTCAGGATGCTATCAGGCCCAGGAGTGGGAGGAAAGATAGATGATCCCTCCTTTTTTGATACAGGCTAAAGTTAACTTCAGAAATTAATGTACTGGGGGGCTCAGGTATAAGGTTCTATTAGTTAAATTAGCAAAGGTATTTTTCTGCCTGAAGGAAGGGCAAAATGACACTGTCCTTGTCCCCCAGTCAAGCTAGAGAAGGCAGCCATGATGGCAGTATCTGGTAATCTGGCACCGATGTCTGCATGCCTATAGTTAAAGGACCACTTAGCACCTTTGTTGTTGTTGTTGTTTAGTCGTTTAGTCGTGTCCGTGACCCCATGGACCAGAGCACGCCAGGCACTCCTGTCTTGCACTGCCTCCCGCAGTTTGGTCAAACTCATGTTGGTAGCTTCGAGAACACTGTCCAACCATCTTGTCCTCTGTCGTCCCCTTCTCCTAGTGCCCTCAATCTTTCCCAACATCAGGGTCTTTTCCAAGGATTCTTCTCTTCTCATGAGGTGGCCAAAGTATTGGAGCCTCAGCTTCACGATCTGTCCTTCCAGGGAGCACTCAGGGCTGATTTCCTTAAGAATGGATAGGTTTGATCTTCTTGCAGTCCATGGGACTCTCAAGAGTCTCCTCCAGCACCATAATTCATAATAGCACCTTTAGGAGACAGTTAATAAAACCTAGGTATAAGACAGTTAATAAAACCTTGTGGTTCCCAACGTGGGTGGCAATTTGATTTTTAAGGGGGGCAATTTGGAAGCTTTTTTAGACCAAGTTAATGGCCTTTTAGGCTTCCTCCATGTAAATAGGAGTTCACTTTTTGAATAATAAGAATTATATGTCACGAAGGGGGGCATCAGGATTTTAGAGATGCTTAGGGGGGCATGGCCAAAAAAAGGTTGGGAACCACTGGTATAAGCCATGTTTAGTGGTGTAATTTCCTTTATGCAGATAGTGGGTCTAAAGCCTTGATTCTTTCATATCACTTTCCTCACAGGGCATTGGTGGGGGGAGCAGCTGCCCCCCCATAAAGTCAATAAATAAAAATACTTAACATAAAGTTGAAAGATTTTGACAGACTTTTCTGAGCACCTGGGGGTCAAAAGAAAGTAATTTAACTGTCGCTGAGACATTCCTTTCTGAATCTGCTAAACAGAGGATGGTGGCATGGGCGTCCTACCTCCCCTTCCCCCCATAAAAGAAAACCCCCATAAATGGCTACGCTCATGTCCGAGCTGCAACCTCGTTTTAATGCTGGTTCTCGGGTTCAGTCCACACATTCAGATGGGAGCCGTAGGGCGCTGACGCTTAATGGGAAGGAGCGATGAGGAGAAGCTCTTTGAAGGCGGCGGGAAGCCATAATCATTAGCAAGGCTCAGTCAGGGAGGCGAGGTTGCTATTTCAGGACCGTGGCGACCGCTAACAAGGTTGGCTCGGCAAAGGGAACGAGGCTGGGCGGTGGAGGGTGTGTGTGTGTGTGGCGGGAACGACGACTCGTCTCAGAGGCTTCTTCCCCGGGACTGAAGAGCGCTCGCTCCGCCTGGAGAGGCACCTGGCGCGGGGCGCTTCTCTTGGCGCGCGCCAGTTTTTATTTTTTGTTAAGGAGCGATTCCTTTGGGAGGATGTTGGTCCGCGTGAGGTGGAGTACGGGGCGGGAAGGCGAGGGCAGGCTTAAGAAGCCGAACGGGCGCGCAGAGGCGGGGAGAGGGGCAGGAGAAAGAGGGAGGCGGTGACCTGAGGCAGG
Source organism: Zootoca vivipara (assembly GCF_963506605.1). Taxonomy (NCBI): domain Eukaryota; kingdom Metazoa; phylum Chordata; class Lepidosauria; order Squamata; family Lacertidae; genus Zootoca; species Zootoca vivipara. Next base: position 18,559,631 of record NC_083285.1, on the reverse strand, counting down.
ATAAGGTGGGAGAACGCAGGGCCAACAGCGAGGACGACTTCACTTCTCTCCCCCCTTCCCCCTTTCCCAATTCGGAGGCAAGAGTCTAAACGGCGCGGTTCCTCGAGAGGCGAACTCTCTCCCCCTCCCCTCACCGGCCCCGCCGCGCCCACCCTCTTCCTTTGGTGTCCGCTGCGCACAGCAGCCTGGACGGTGAAAGACCATGCAGAGGTCGCCTCTGGAGAAGGCGAACGTCTTCTCCAAACTTTTCTTCAGGTGAGTGGCCGCCGCCTGAGCGGGCACGTGCTGCTGGCGGGTGGTGGGCGAGAGCGAGGAAGGAAGGAAGGAAGAGCGCGCGCCGGCGAAGCTGAGGGGACCAGATGGAGAGGCAGATTAGCGTTCGCGCGGGAAACCGGGGGCGCCGATCGCTGCATCGGGTCGCGCGCGCCCACCGGGGTGGGGTGGGAGTGGGGGTGGAGTTTCCCCTTTCCAACCCGACCCTTTCCACACTGCGACGAAACCTCGGGGGCGACGGCGCGCCTCAGGGCAGCTGCTCGGTTTCCACGGGGACAATTTACTGTTGTCATTGCTCGCCTTCGTCCTGTCAAAGCCTGAAATGGTTAACCGCTGGCATGGCGAGCTATCTCCTATCTCCCCCTGCTTCAGCAGGCAGGGGAGCACAGCGAGCCTTTCGACTTGGCAAATACCATCGCGCTGCCTGAGATGCCAGTAATGAGCCTTGAAAACAGTTGGCAAAGGGAGAGGGAAATAAGGGTTTGTTCCAGGAGGAGGAGGAGGACCCCCCTCTCTCCGCCTTCGTCCTTTGTGTGCTGAGCTTTTCCTTTTGCTGAGTGAAGCGCCGAGGCGCAAAGGCTCCTAACTTTTGACCTATTAGGCTAGTATAGAACGGATCATCAGTTCGATGGCTTTTTGCTCGCTTGCGGCATCTGCTTGTTGCGCATTCTGGGACTGGCCGACGTAATTCTGAGGACAAATCGGCCCGCAAGCAGGGATTTATTTGCCTGGCAACAGGGGTCGGGCTGTCCCACCTACTGGGTGCTGCAAAGTGTTCCCAGCTCTCAGGTGCGAGGCCCCTAAAGGTCGACCTGAAATCCATACAGGCTGATGCTATGCGTGCTCATTCAGAAACGGCTGGCACCAATCTTACCCCCAAAAGTGACTGAACTTGCAGTCTGATCTCCAAACCATTACATTTTACAGTAATAATTAAGAGCACAATCATAAACTAAATATGTTATTTGTTTCATAGGAGCCAACTCCTAGGGACCAAGGTCCTTTTGCCCCCCCAAACATTTTAGGGCCCCCCAAATTTATTGGCATTTCCCTCCCATCGGATGTCAAGGAAATAAACAACTAACTTGACTTTCAGAAGACATCTGAAGGCAGCCCTGTATAGGGAAGGTTTTTAATGCTTGATGTCTTACTGTAATGTGTTTTAATTTGTTGGAAGCCACCCAGAGTGGCTGGGGTAACCTAGTCAGGTGAGTGGCATATAAATAAATAAATAAATAATAATTATTATTAGTGTGTACACTGTGTCATGTGATCGATTATGCAGGGCAGGGCTTAAACTGGCCCACCAATATTTTATTCAAGTTGTTGACACCCCATCAATCTTTTTATCACTGAGCTCATGATTCACATACCTGAGGTTCCTGCTTGGTCTCCCATCCCATCACTGACCAGATCAAAATTTGCTTAGCTTCACCAAGATGGCTTCATCCTGTGCCTTCAGGTGGAGGATGAGTCTATCAATGGCTACTAAGGAGGCATTACTTTTCTGAATACCAGTTACCAGAAAGTGCAGGAGGACAAAGTGCTCCTGTGTTAAGGTACTGCTTGTGGGTTTTCTAGAGGCATCTGCTTGGCCACTGTGAGAGCAGGATGCTGGACCAGGTGGGCCATTGGCCTGATCCAGCAGGGACTCTTCATATGTTCAGGTCATGGTCACAAATCTTATGTGATCCTTAGGGTGAGTTCCCTGATTCCATCCTACATACTGTATTGTTTTGTTTGCTTTAAAGCCAAGAGACACACTGCACAGACCACATCTGATGGTGAGGAGAGGCTACTTGACTCTTTTCCTTGCATTGTGTGGAAAATGAGATTAATACTAAGACTGTGGCCATCAAAGGAAATTGATTTACACTTGGTACAGGGCAGACAAAAGAGAGTAGTACTGTATGCAATTAATTTATGGAATTTGCTGCCGCAAGATGTGGCATTATATCACTCAATAGTAGTTCCTGGATAGCAACAGTGAGAGGGGGTTGTTGTCTTCAAGAGTGCTGGTGGGCTTTTTGAGGGATTTGGCTATCTTCTGTGGAAAGCAGAATACTGGACCAGATGGACTTATTGTTTGAAACAGCTGGATCTTTTTTGTGTTCTTACATTCCACACTTGTTTTCCAGCTCAAAATCACCCTTCCCAAGGAGGTTTCTTTCCTCCCACTTGGGTGTGCATGGAGAGAAGACGGGGAAGAGAGGGAACGTGGTGATTTGATTCATTTGAATCTGATGACATATTGAATGGCTGGTCTGTCTATATAATATGCCTGGTTAAAAGGTGGTGACCTTGGGTAGGAATAATGCCAAGGTACAGGATGTGATTTAAGGGCACATTTGTATGATAACAATCCTTTATTAACCCAAAACAGCTATCATCCCCAGTTCTGTACTTACACAATTAGAGATCAGAATATTCTCCACTCATAAACATGCATTGGAGGAAAGGCGAAAATGTCTACTGGTTTACCTCTGTTTAATGAATCACCATGACTTTGTGGACATGGGAGTGGCTACTGGAGTAATTGAGATGTTTTATGAAAAGGGACCTAATGGACTGGACCTAATGGTCAGGGGTCCCTTTACCTTTACCTATGAAAAGGGTAGGTAATGTCATGTCCTCCAGACATTGTTGGACTACAGTTCCCATAGGCCTCAACCAGCATACCCAATGGTCAGGGATGATGGCAGAGCACCACATTGGCTGGAGCTGAACTAGGAAGCATCATGTTGGCTACCCCCACTTTAGGGTGTATTTCAAGACTGAATACTCTCTAACACTTCCCCATTCTTCCTGACATCATGAAAAGGCAGAAGGAGAGTAGCAGTGAGTCCAGACTATGTAAGGCATGGATTCATAGTGGCCAAGGGCAGAAAGGGAGGGCATGTGATCATTTTATATAGGGCCGACAGTGCATTTTAATCTATGCATGTTAGGTGTTGTGTATGCATGAAAGGAATAATATGGATAATCTGTATCTCCTACTGAAGGGTTCTCCCCGCCACCACCATAAAGGCAAACTCTGCTCCTTTCCTATGTCAAAAGATTTTATGCAAGGACTGCAATTGATCTTTGGGTGCCAGTCAGTGCAACTGGGATTTAAGAAAGTGCCGTGGGCGCCAGTCACAAAATGGCTACCGTGGGGTATGTGTGCAGCGTCACACAAAACGGCTGTCATATCTAAAAGAGCAGAAAAAGAAACAGGAGCACAAAATTGTGTGGGGATTCCCCCCCCCATCAGCTTCCTCCATTGGTGAAATAAGAAGGTCCCTAGATCAGCCTCTGTGCTGTACCGTACTTGCTCACAGGGAGAAGTTATTCGCATCTCTCCTTAGTTTGGAACAGATGTTCAGTCTTGGCATCCAGTAAAATGTGGACATGTTTAAGGTAATGGAGTGGTTCAATGTAGGAGAGGTCAATCCAGTCTGTACAGGAACTGAGTAGAAGAACAGTCTCTCATGCATTGTGGATTCTTGAGGGGATCTGTACTGAGACCTTTTCCAGGCACCATAGGAGATTCTGGTGGGTGCACTGACACCTGTGGGAATGTGTTGATCCAAACCATTATTTTCCCCATATCCAATTGTATACAGATTCGGTGATTGATTGACTGATTGCTTGATAGATTGACAAAACTAATGATTTCCTGTCACTTGACAACTCTAGCTCATACCTTACCATACCTGTCTTTAGAATTATAAGTTTAAGCACGTAATCCGATGGCACTTACATGTATGTAAACCACAGGGACAAATGGGCCTTGTTTTGATTATATATACCCATAGAAGTGGGCTTTCATCCCTTCATTTTCAAAAGCTGTAAGACAAACTATCAAATGCTATTTCCTTTTTTAAAAATAACAGCAGTACCCTAACATGTAAGTCTTATTGTTGAAAGTCAGGTATCCAAAATATGACGTAGGTTAATTTTCTATTTCTTGTTTTATTTTTAGCATGCCTACCAATGAACAATAACATGCAAACATTAAAACAATACAAACAATGAATTTACATAATAAACATTACACTGCAAGGCATCGAAACTGCACTTGTGTGTGGCTAGATTGTTTTCATATATACACCTCTCTTTTTTCCATTCTAAAAATAGCAAAATGATGTAATACATACTAAATGTTTTTGTTTTTTAAAAAGTCCCATCTCTTTAATTGTCCTTTGCCATTCTGATGATAGCACTAGCCTCAAGTAGTATTTGAAGGCAAGTTTTCCACTTGGTTTCTGTGATTCAGAACATGAGCATGTGACGATTGGGTGAAAAAGGACTCTACCCAGACTTGATAAGCATTCGTTGTAAATTAACTTGCTTTTGTATTCAAAGCATCACATAGCATTGTAACATTACTAGTTCTACCTTTTCACTGCTTTTGTTGCTCATACCCCAGCCCTGCCATACTCTCATCAGTATTTTACTGATACCAAGAACTTTGTCTGATACCAAGAAGCTTTTAGTGGGGGCGGGGGGAGAGAGGGAGAGAGAGATCTACTCTTTAATCAAATCCAGTGGGCTTTGTTTCTGGGGAAGAAGAATCAGTAATCTTACAGTAATCTTAAATAAAACATTGATGATTAGTTTCCTGATATTCACAATTATTCATGTTACTGCAGTAGAACCCTAAGTTGGAATGAACATCCCAAGGTTTGGTATGTTGGATCAAAAGAATTAATGAAAAGATAGTTTCTGCAATTAATATTACTATTAGGAACTTGACAGTTTCAGTGGAACAGCAAACGAGGAAACTACGAAAAAGAAAAAGAAAACTCTTGCTCAAGATAGTTACCACATCCTAACACACCCTTAACTGGCTTTAGTCAGATAAAACAACAAAGGGGGATGAGACTGATGTTTTGCTTGATGACAGCTATGTGCATTTGCCTGATGACTGGTAACACATATGTGAAATTTCAGGCTTCAATTGCAGTGGCTCACCTTTTGAATAAAGTAGTGTGAAAGAAAATGCTATTATTATTATTATTTCAAAAGCAATTACAGCAGTTCCTGCTCAGACGTTCTTCCTGTCCTATGACCAATGCAGACTTGTTTTAATTGTGAAGAATTAGATTTGCAGAGTGCCAATCTCAATACAGTAAAATGTGCTGAAACTCATTGAGGGACTGCTTGAATTAATTGTGCCAAAATTTCTAGGTAAGCTGCAAAGCTAAATATCTCTAGGGAGCAAGCAAGCAAGCAAGCAAGAATCCAGTGATAAAAGTATTCGTTATCATTATGCTTTTCAGCTAGCTAGTGGCAGTAAAATTCTTTGCTTACAGATCTGAAGACAGAATTCTTTGCTTATAAAGTACACAAGCATAAACATCATTTTCACGAAAGCCAAATGAGTCCTCTGATGTTCAACCACAAACTCTATTGTCTATGACTATTTGCCATTATTCCTGAGTTTGATGGGGTTATAGTCCAACCACATCTGGACTAAGCCAATATAATATAGGCAGTAGCTCACCAAAGCCTCTGCTATCTGAAATCCTCTAACTGGAAATACTGGGGATTTTGAACCAGGACCAATATACAGAGGCAGAGCTAGCTGCTCTGGCACCCAGGGGTGGGGCTAGCCACATGGGGGGGGGATCGTCCCAGAGGGGCGCTGCCCACAGCTGGCATCCCAGGGGGCGGCACGGCAATTTCATCCCCCCTCAGGGATGACACCCGGGGCGGACTGCACCTACTGCACCACTTCCTCCGCCAGTGCCAATATACTTGCAAAGCATGTGTCCCACCACAGAGTTACAGATCCTCATTTTTGTAACCAACAAGCAATATGAATTTTTACATAGACCTGCTTGAAAATGATCAAGGATGCAACCAAAATAAATATAGCTACTTTTAATGCTACTTTAGCTCTGAAATGTAGCTATGGATGTTAGAAATGTTTTATGTAGGTATTTAGATAAGCAGAGGTGTGACATTCTACCAGAAGTGTTGTGCCTTTCCTACAATGCTTTAAATAATGACAACTACTTGGAGGTAAAAGTAGTTAAATGCTATGGAACTTTCATGTGTATGCCCGTTCTATGAAAGTTTATGGGCTGCCATTCCTCTATCTTGTTTAGCGTATTTTATGCAAAGAGATCAAGTAAATATTACAATATTTTGAAATATCCATTTCATTTAGCTTATGAAATCAGGTTCTTCATTACTACTGAGAAATGAGCATTCTTCTGAAGAGACTGAATTGCTTACATAGTAATACATTTAGATTCTCTAGACACTAACCAAAATAAAAAGAACGATAAATAATGCCTAGTCTTTTCTGCTGAATGACTCTTATTAAGGTTAGGGTCCTTGTGTTTCAAACTGAACACTGAATATTGCTCCATGAAAACACATAGTTATTTTTATTATTATAGCTAAAGATTTTCATTTCCAAATAACACTTGAGAGCTGGCACAACTTTGGAGAGAGAAAATACAGATAACAAATGATGCATATATTTGCATTTATTTTATCACCTTTTCACTGGCCTATTACTCAAAGGTTTTGTCTTACAAGCACTTCGGTGTTAAATTTAATTACTACTATAAAACACAACAGGGGACCCAGGTGGCGCTGCGGTTAAACCACTGAGCCTAGGGCTTGCTGATCAGAAGGTCAGCGGTTCGAATCCCTGTGACGGGGTGAGCTCCCATTGCTTGGTCCCAGCTCCTGCCAACCCAGCAGTTCGAAAGCACGTCAAAATGCAAGTAGATAAATAGGAACCGCTACAGCGGGAAGGTAAACAGCCGTTTCCATGTGCTGCTCTGGTTTGCCAGAAGCGGCTTTGCCATGCTGGCCACATGACCTGGAAGCTGTACGCCGGCTCCCTCGGCCAATAATGCGAGATGAGCGCGCAACCCCAGAGTCGGTCACGACTGGACCTAATGGCCAGGGGTCCCTTTACCTTTACCTTTATAAAACACAACATTAGTTTTTAGAATCTGAATGAAACGAGTGCTCAAGAAAGAGTGAGGGTGCTGGCAGCCAGGATGCAGAGTAACAGCTTCTGTTCTCCTAAACAGATAGTTATCTCGTGTATCCATTTCACAGAATCGTACAGCTGCAATCAACCAAAATGCCATCTAGTTCAATCCATCGCTGGCCACCCACCCAAATCATTTCCCGGAACATCCTGTTCCAATCTGACCCATAATGTGCCACAAGCAGAGCTTTCAGGAAGCACTCAAAAAGTCTGCAGGTGACTTATGTAAATGAACAGCATTTTCGTTAATCCCTTGTCTGTGGCAGAGAAATATGGGATAATCACAATATGGTTTTTGAATAAGAAGCAGATTTCAACAAAACACAAAAAAAGGCAACATTCCAATAGCAAGAGCAGTTGAACAAGCTGCCTCAGGAGCTACCATAGTGACCTCTCCTTTTCTGGAAGTTTAAGCAGAGGCTGGGTGACCATCTTTCAGGGATACTGTTTGCACTGAACTGGCTGATTTTCCATGACTGTCAAGGTCGCTGCCTAAAGTTATACGGTGGTATTCAACTAAATGCTTGTGCTAGTGCAATGATTAACACAAACACAACAGTATTTTACCCCTCTCACACCATCACTTCTCGCAGTGAGGGGACCACCAGAAGGCCCTCGCAGCTGGATTTCTGTGTCCAGGCTGAACGATGGGGGTGGAGACGCTCCTTCAGGTATACAGAGCCAAGGTCAGCACCAAAACTTTATACTGTGCTCGGAAATGTACTGGGAGCCAGTGAATATCTTTTAGGACTGGTGTTATATGGTCCTTGTCACTCCCAGTCACCAGTGTAGATGCTGTATTCTGGATTGATTGTAGTTTCTGAGTCACCTTCAAAGGTAGCCCCAGGTAGAGTGCACTGCAGTAGTCCAAGCAGCAGATAACCAGCGCATGTACCACTCTGGCGAGACAGTGCGCCACTGCGCAGGCTCTGTGTGAGGTGTTTGTTGGCTCTCCATAGCATCACCCTAGTAGCTTGAGGAAGGGCCAGAACTAGTGCTGACTAGTTTCCTTGCAGACAGATGTTAAAAAAGGTAAGATGGGCAGAAAATGCTCTGCAAGGAAGTAGAAAACCTTTCTCCTTCTCCCTCCCCCACTTCCAGTTTAGAGCACAGATTGTAGTTTCCTCAAAAAGTCCAAAGGTTGTTGCAATTACTCAGCATATCTCTGAAATTACCAGTGAGAGACACTGCCTAGGAACACCTTGCAGCATTTGCCAAGGATCAAGTTCCATAATCAAGATGGGCCACAATAATGTTCTTGCCATGCCAATTTCTATAGCAGGCACCTTCATGTACCTGAAGAAGAGGGAAGCCGGAAGGCTGGCTATACTACCTGTCGGATGACTCATTATTCGCATGCTGGAATAGATCTCTGGCAGCTATTTATGTCAAGTATGTGAAGTTTCTTAGTAGTGATTATTGGAACACTGGGCATTTAAATGTGGGGAGAGGGATTGTCCCTGCTGTGATGGGAAACTTACGAAAGCCGTGATTAAAACCTATAGGAGCAGGAAAGATCTGCACGTGAAATAAGTTTCCCTTGTAGAAGTTATAATCATAGCTGTCAAGTTCTCCCTTTTTTAAAGGGAAATTCCCTTATGCTGAATAGGCTTCCTCGCGAGAAAAGGGAAAACTTGACAGCTATGAATAATGCAGGAGGCTGAACAGGACTTAAAACCAACAACTCCAAAGACAGCGGCAAAGAGAGGAAATGCTTTTAAAGGGAGAGAGAGAGAAAACACCCTTGCAGCTATTAAACAAATCAAAGTAAAGTTAAGACAATATCATAGCTGCCAAGTTTTCCCTTTTCTCGCGAGGAAGCCTATTCAGCATAATGGAAAATCCCTTAAAAAAAGGGATAACTTGGCAGCTATGGACAATATCCCATGTACGTGAGAGCCTTGTATCATTCTTGTGAGGTGTATTTTGTTACCAGGCATTGAAAAGAAGAGGTGGAACTTGTTTTCCTTCTTTTACCTATATAACACCCTTGTTCCCTGCTGAGCTCTCTTGAGTATGTGCTTGTAATAACATCCGTCGTGACTGGCAAGACTATGACAGCTCTAAAGGTTCCTCCAGAAAAGGGTTCCTTTAAATGTCAGTCAGTAACATGGAAGTATGTGCTAATTTAGTGCATTTTTTCCTTGTTTAACAATTTGATTTCCCCATGGTACAGGAGCAGAGAGCCTCTTGATATTTTATTTATTTATTGCATTTATATCCTATCCATCCTTCACAAGGAGCCAAGGACTATCAGTTATAAAAATTGGAAATTTATAAAATGATATCGAGCTGGTTTTGATCTATCTCACCAAGGCTCACCATATAATCTCCTTATTTAATTATGCTGCAAACTAGGTTTATAATTGACTTACACCATCACATTACATAATGCTCAAGGATGCTGAACATCTGGAGATCACTGTGCCTGAGGCTGTCAGGAGCCACCAGAGAACCTCCCACCCCACCACTGGGCTCTAAATGTCCAAAGCCAGGGTTCTCACCTGCATCTTCTCCTGAGGATCCGAATTCTTCTCACAGTATCTTATTGGTCACCAGGCTATGGAATGGAAGAGTGCCCCTCTCCAGGCAAGAGGGTTGGTCCTTTAAAAACCTCGAGTTCTCCAGAAGGGGGTCCAGCCAACAAGAGGAAGTCTGAAGGAGTCTACACGAGTTAGTCTGGAGGCAGACGTTGGGAAGGCCTCCTCCTGCTCTCAAAACTCTGTTGGAGCAAGTTGTTCTCATGGAGCTATCCATGGTCCTGGAACCCCTGACCTGCCTTGCTGCTGGGCTTTGGCACCAGACCAGCATACAACAAACTGAGAGGGGAGCAAAGTGTTACAACTTGCTAGTAATGCTTAATGTTTATATTGGGTGGTTAACCTATGGCCCTTCAAATGTTGTTGGATTCTAACTTCCATCAGTCTTGGACAGCTTGGCTGGTGGTCAGGGATGATGTCCAGCAACATCTGCCATGACACAGGCTGCTCACACCTGATTTATATGGTGTTTTTCATGCTTGGAAGCACTTCATATTTGTTGTAGTATACCCCCAACCTCTGGAGCAGGAACGGATTAGTATGCTCGGGGTACTCGGAGGATTATCTTTCATGAAATATTCCTTTGCTATGATGTGTATAGAATGTTGCAGGCTCAACATCAGGACCTGGCCAGTAGATTGGAATGTATTGGTGCATCTCTGGATGATTTGCAGTAGATCAAGCTTCCTCAAACTTGGCCCTCCAGGTGTTTGAGACTACAATTCCCATCATCCCTGACCACTGGTCCTGCTAGCTAGGGATCATGGGAGTTGTAGGCAAAAAACATCTGGAGGGCCGAGTTTGAGGAAGCCTGCAGTAGATTAATAAGGGTTTCTGACCTCCAATTATTTAACATTAGTACAGTAATAATGAAATGACTCACCTGTTAAATTAGACTGCTGAAATTAAGAAAGCTTGAGGTAATAAGGAAAAGATGTGAGTGTTCTAGTTCTAAAAATATATCCTGGCATTCAGCTGGTACTAGGGGCACCATGTTCTATAATGGATGCCTTTTGCTGTTAGTGTCCTAGAAAAATGTAGTAGATCCTATAAACTTAAAGTCTGCTCTCCTCTGCTATAAGTTGTTAGGGACTCAAGCTGACCAATTTCCTCTCTCTTAATTCATATCCTCTTCCCACCAGATTTGACTGGCAACTTGAATATTCTGTGGTTCAATGGTCCTCATTCATAGACTTATTTGCTAGGCTCGTATTCCTCACCCCCCAGTGAAAGTTTGTGAATAGTGAGACCTGCAAAATGGCACCTGACATGGACCAGAAGTATAGAATTGGAAACATCTATGGAAGTAGCATTTACATCTAAAAGCTCAGCAGTGTTAGAAACTCAGGTATATAAACTGGGTGCCAAATGGCTCCTTAAACTAGGGTTACAGTTGCTAAAACAGAATGCCTAGTTGCCATTTTGGGGCCAGTCGTATTTTTCAAAATGACTTGTCAGTTCCTGAAATGCACTCTGATTGTGCAGATAAAATGTACTGTAATGGATAGAATTCTACAGGATGTGTTGCTAGCCTGTGAAAACAGTTAAGATCCAAGGCTCTCGAGGCATGCACCTCCAGAGGGTGGAGATGTCAGGTGCCATCCTGGTGCCTGGGCATCTTCACTTCGTCACAAGTGACAGATAGCCAGGTGCAAATGTGCCTGGCGAATTTTGAATGCTGAAGCCCAGATAGAATCTGTAACCAAACTACAAGCTACCAAACAACATAAGCTTCAGGTGGCCCCTCAAAAGTCACTTCCATTGTGGAAGAAGGCATTTAGCCACAATTTGCAAGCATAAAATGCCATACATATTCAGAAGTGGGAAACTGCTATCGGAAAACATAAGGCAGGTTCCTAAAAATGGGAAAACGCAAGGTAATGAAAACACACACTATGCCGGGGAAAATAAGGAAGCTACCCTGATGATGATGAAGAGGCAGAGAAGGTTAACTAAAAGGTGAATTATTAAATGGAAAAAGTGGACTCTTATGAGGAAACTGTATAGTTAAATTATCAACTTGTGTACAGAGAGATAACAGATATGTGGGAAGTCAGTGGAGAATATCTGTTCAGGGACTGTATACAGAAGCATTCCAAGTTGTTCAAATCAACAGTCCCTGGTCCATTTTGATCCCAAGGTGGAAGAAGAATGAATCTTTTCCCGTATGGAACAGGAGTGGCTCAGTTTCTGTCCAATGTTATTTCAGCAACAAACGGCTTATTTTGCTAGCGTGCAAATAACACAATTATGAGTTTTATATAGTAGCATGTTGCAGTACAAAAATAAAAATGGAAACCTGCTTCACTTTAATCAAAAAGAATTTGGTACAGAACTCCACCAGCTACTCCTGCCCAAACCAGTTGGGATATCATAATGGGGACAGTGCAGCGTCTCATTATTATTTAGTGCAAAGCCTGCAGGTTAGCTTGGCTTGCAGTTCTTCATCAGTCTGCATGTTCAAATGCAGCCTTGGGTGAAAGGGCGCTGCAGTTGATTCTTGAATACCCTTTTGGGTTTCGCACAGTACTTTCCCATCCTTTGGTTGAAGCAAGAGCCGCTCAGCACACCAGTCATTCTAATTTCTTCTTCAAACTGGCACAATGCCTAGTTACATTCTAATGAAAAGGAAAACAAAGGTAGAGGCAGTAACAACTCACCAGAGACTGTTTCCCCAAAATATACACGGTACGAAATAGGCAAACATGATTTATGACATTTCCAGCATGTTGTTGAAAGTTTAAATGATTTTCAGTCACCAAACAATCAGGATCATGGAGGTCCATGTCTTTAATTCGAAAGTGAAATATTTCTGCATATTGCACTATTTGCAGAAACCTTTAATGCTTTCTTTTTAATTTAGCCGTTTTGTAAATGCCAAATGCTGTGAATGTGGTTTTTGATGTGAAACAGGAAATTGTTTACATTTATGAAGAAGGGTCACACCCACACTATAATACATAATAAAACGTCAAACATCAATTTGCTTTAAAGATGTTTGTTCTCATGAATTTATTCATTTATAACATTTCATACTTGTGGTGCATGGAACTCTAGTTCTGTGAGGGGTAAACTAAACTTCATGGGATTCTTTTTTTGGAGCTTGCACTACCTGCAACTAAGTGAGATGAACTTCAGCTCTCTCCTTCCTCAGTTGTGAGCTGGATGTGGTTAGGAGATCACCATTTCCCCCCAGTTGTGTGGTACCTCAAAGGGACACCGCACTGCTTAGTTCCAGGCTTGGAAGGCTTGGGGCTGATCTACATTATGTTGGATTTTGGGTTAATCCCTGCAGCTCTTTGCATTTTTGTTACTCTCTTAAAAAGTGAGGCTTCTTATGCTTGTCGTTCCATCTATGCATAAAATGGAGCAATATCTGATCGTTACGTTTAAAATCTGTCCCTTTACGGTCTGCATTAATGCAGAGAAGTTTTAAAAGCTTTAGTTTTTAATTATTCCAAAAAAGAGTATGCCAGGTTAAGAAGACAACATAGTGTAGTTCTCTGGGTGTGTGAATGTACTTTGTGCCTTGTTTAATGGGAAATGGGCATACACACAAAGAACCATGCAACCGTTTTGACTATGGGAGAAGCAAGAACTCTTGAGGTGTTAATGCTGTGAACCCCTCCATCGTAGGTTCAAGTTGTATATATGTGTAAATAACCGCATATAATAGAGACACCACAGTCTCTGCTGTCCCTCATTCCAAGGAAACAAAAACCTGAGTAAGCGCCTGGAACTTCTGGAATCTTTGGGGTGGCATGCAACACTATTGTATTATATATTATGCTTTATAATAAATTATGGCTATCCTCCAAATAATAGTTTTTGAGTGACCACAGCTTGTGCTTGGGTGTATCCAGCTAGACTTTTACTTTTCATTGGTTGAAGAATAAACCCCACAATACCATGTCAAATTCTGTTTTTGAAAATCTTGGTTTCAAAAGTGGTTTGTCAAATGGCTTGAGAAAGCCTAACGTCCCTTGGACACTTGGAACACTAGGTATTTGGGTGTGTGCTTTTTCCCCCAGGTGTATGTGTTGCAGGGATTCGAACCGCTGACCTTCTGATCAGCAAGCCCTAGACTCTGTGGTTTAACCCACAGCGCCACCTGGGTCCCATTATGTGTTTTATATACCTCGATATTAATCTGAGAAAAACATTATTATTTATTAGGTGGACAAAACCGATTTTGAGAAAGGGTTACAGACAACGCCTGGAATTATCAGACATTTATCAAATCCCTGCCACAGATTCTGCAGATAACCTTTCTGAGAAATTGGAAAGGTATGTATTAACATTATTCTAATTTTTTTATAAGGCAAACAATAGAATTTCATGTTTTTTTTCTTATGTTCTGATAAGTGAATGTTAAAAGTACTTTAGCAGAAGATGTGTAGTAATCTTCTTTATCTAGCATTCTTTATCTAGGCTTTAGATTGTAGGTCTGTCTAGTAATCCATACTAATTTTATTAGTCCTTACTAATCTGGATATTAGTTTATCATCTTATATATCATTGTGAAAAATTGCCTCATTGTTCTCTGCTAATTTCTCATGTCGTAGTAGAGTTCTTCCATGTTTAAGTGTTCAATGTCTAGCTTGAAGATATTCATATCATGGAGGTGATTTCTATGCAATTTCTCAAAATGATCTTCACACAAGCAAAAACATTATTGTGATGCACAAGATCTTGAAATCTAAACACAATAGGAACATATGAAGCTTCCTTATACTAAATCAGGCCTGACTGGCGTGCAACCGATATATTAAATTTCTTTCAAAAGAAAACTTACATCTGAAAACTCTTTAGTAACTTGTGCCAGTGGTGTTTTATTTAGAGTCCATCCATTCTAGTATTTATTCCCAGAAATTCATACCTGTTTGGGTATTAACTTTGGGCTCATTTGTTGTACCGGTATCAACCCAAAGTAAAGCTTTGCAAGGTATTGGAAATAAAGCTTGTTCCAATTAAAAACAAAGAGCAACTTTCCTGAGAGGCTTACACTTTAAGCCAATAGATTTATGCAGCTTCATAATGCTATATTGAAGTATTACTGTACTATAGATAAAGTACAGTGGTACCTCGAGTTACAAATGCCTCAGGTTACAAACGCTTCAGGTTACAAACTTCGCTAACCTGGAAGAGTTACCTCCAGTTGAGAACTTTGCCCCAGGATGAGAACTGAAATTGTGTGTTGGCGGTGCACTGGCAGCAAGAGGTCCCATTAGGGAAAGCACGCCTCCAGTTAAAAACAGTTTCAGGTTAAGAATTGACCTCCAGAATGAATTAAGTTCGTAAGTAAAGGTACCACTGTAATACTATATGCACGCCCCTTTTCAAAAAGGAGTTTCTGTGTAGCGGATAATTTCATACTAAGATGTGTTCCAGCCAGAGTCACTCAAACATTTTCTTCCATTCCCCACCCCACCCCACCCCAGTTTGTCCTAGCAGCTGCTCTGGGCTGGTATGACAACAAATACATTATTGAATCCATAATCTAAAATCTCTCCCTACATTAAATGTTTCCAACACTCTAAATATAGTCATAGAGGATCATTCTGCCCAACTGAAAACTATCACCATCTCAAAATAATAGAACTTCTGTTGAAGTCTTAATAATCTTAGAATGATCTATAATATCATTTGCTTTTTGCATATTCCTCATTAGATTCCTACGCTTGATAGATTCAAATAGAACTGTTTATAATGTCATTCAATAAAGGTATGGGATGATAAGACTCCATTTCAGCATAAATGAAATAACACTGGCTTCATTTGGAGATTTTGTTTTGTTTCCCACACAGTAATTAAACAGTCTGGTACCAAAGAATGGTCCCAGGACTTCATATATTTCAGCTATCTGACACTGGTAAAAATGTTTTTTTAGGGATTTAATTGGATTGACTACATCCTGAGGAAAAATAGTCATTCTTCATTTAAGCTTGTCTTCTAATGAAAGCTTAGGGACTTGCAAATTATTTAAATGATGTAAATGTAATCATTTAAATAATGTAAATGTAATTATTTAAGAAAGGGGGAAGCTCTTAGATTGAAGATATACAACCTGAGCATAGGGTGGAAGGACTGATGTCATGAACACACCTACATATCTTGTTTTCCATTTAGGTTTTTAGGAGAAGTTGGAGTCAAGTCTCTCTGTCCAGCTTCCATAATTAACAGCAGCAACAACAAAAAGCTCATACACAGAGATGCTTGGCTTTTGTTCTCCATCCTAGGAGGAGTCAGTGACAGCAGAAAGATGGCTGAGGGTAGTGACCAGTGGTGTCATGATATGATAAAGGATGGAAGGATGGTTTCATAGGCCCAAGCAGGTCTGTGCAGGGTTTGTCTGAGGGAGTCTTGCTAGAGTAAAGTTATAAACTTAAACATACAAACAAACAAACAAACAAACAACAGCTGGTCCCTGGCAGGTCCCTCCTACCAGCTTAACCCCCTGAGGCCTAGGATGCAGCTGCTCTGCTCTCTTGCACTGGCCTGGGTCCAAGGGTGTCCATAGTAGTGGGAAGAAAGGGGAGTTACTTGGATGGAGTTATGGGAACAGATCCAGCAAGTATGGGAATATTGGCACCTCAGGGCAGAGAT
This sequence comes from Zootoca vivipara, assembly GCF_963506605.1. NCBI lineage: Eukaryota > Metazoa > Chordata > Lepidosauria > Squamata > Lacertidae > Zootoca > Zootoca vivipara. The sequence continues at coordinate 18,543,212 of NC_083285.1, read as the reverse complement.
AGATGGTTGAGTTGCAGCTGAGTTTTTGAGTGATGATTGAAGTTGGAACTGGGTTGTTGGATCTCAAATGGTTCCTTATACTGGACAAAACCTGGTACAGTTGTCCCATCCAAGGTTATTTATTTCAGTGAGATGATCTTCACTGTGCTCAAGTTTGCAGCCAAAGCTAAATCTTTTTTTGGGCATTTCCTCTGACTAATGGATAGTTAAATTATACTATCAAAAAGTATGTTCAGCGGTAGCTGACATGCTTTATATTCAGCACATTGAAAAAGTCACAAAATAGAATACTTTAGAATAGTTTGTCTTTGTCTTTTTACTTCTGGAGACTGGAGGGGATTCAAAGCCTTTATTTGCCTATTATTTGTGTATCAGTCTCGAGGAGTACAACAGGTTTCTTTAAAACATACAACGTGACCTTTTTAATGAATTAACTCCCTGCAGGATGATGTATAGCTAGGTATTTAGGTCTGCCAAATATGTGGCTGAACTACACTTGAACTTTTATTGAGCTAACAAGTAATTGAGCATCAGATCTTTGGGGTCTTTGCAAAGCCTTCATTTCTTCAGTCACCTAGCTAAATCTCCTTGGATATACTTGGGTGAGCTGAACTATGCTAGAGTCACAGTGCTGTGTATTTGGTCACACAACTTAATGGTATTTTCTCCCCACCAGAGAATGGGACAGAGAGCTGGCTTCAAAGAAAAAACCCAGACTCATCAATGCTCTCAGAAGATGTTTTTTCTGGAAATTTATGTTCTACGGAATAATACTATATTTAGGGGTAAGAATTTACCTTATTCCAATTTGCTTGTTGGGTTGCAATCCTGCATCATTTTATCCTGTGCCTGGGACGCTTTAAAGAGCAAGGAAATAATGCCTTTCAGGATTTTTAAAAATCCTACAGGAATCATGTTTGATTGAATTGGAGCCAATTTAAAAAAACAACCACTGGAACCTACATATATTACCCTGTTAAAACATATCTGTGCGTTAGCATGCATTTCCTAAGTAACACACATTCTAAATAACACAAAAACAGGCATGGGAAACGATGTTAATAAAAAAATTATTTATTTCACCAAAGAGGCCAAATCAGAAAGTTCTTTTTTAAAATAATAATAATAATAATGTAAGAAATATAAAGCCACATTTAACATTCCTAAGCCAACCAGTCAGAATTTTTTAAAGAAAAGTAAATAATGGTCATTAAGTCAGAAGTGAGAGCTTTCTAGCCACTTCAACTTTATCAACACCCAAGATGGCACACCATGGCCACTAGAGTATAATTTTAAGATAACTGGGTGAGATCTAGAGATTCATCATTTTCACTGGTGTGTCCGGTCTTTACTTAAGGAAGAATTATTCCATTCTTACCCCCCAATGGAATAGTATATTAACACCAGTGCTGGATTATCCAAAAGCTGAGAAATGTTTTTTTGAAGAAAAATGACATTTGATCTTTCAAAGAACACCGGAGTAGTCATCATGGTAAAAAACCAGAACTTTCCTAGACTTCCTTACAGACTCTTCTACCATTTTCCTGTTCGCTTTTTATTACTTATTCTCACCTAGACCAGGTAGCATTCTACTAACATAAAATAATGTGAGGAAATCAGATCTTGTCATGTGTTGCAATCAAATCTATGATTTATTATTGATGTATCCTTCTGAGCTATATGCACATATACACACAATAGTTTTGTCTCATTTTTTAAAAAATGAAATTTTATTTTATGAGTTCTCATCATTTTTATTTTGAATTACATATGCGGGGCCTCTAAAGGTCTTAATACCCGACCCTGGTTAACACTATCCCAGAACACATGTGCAATTACTTCTTATTGAAAACGGTGGGGTGCTATTCAACAGAATAGTTCTGCCAGTGCAAGAACCTCTGGCTGCGGAATGGAGCTTTCCATACTACTCCTCTCCCTAAGGACCCCACTAAATATTTTCTGGGGGTTCCCCACTTCAAGGAACAGATTTGGGGAGGGGACAGGGGACACATTTGGAATAGGAGAGGGACGGGAAGTGCCATTGCATAAGCAAAAATTATGTACTAGTGGAAGTACTTCGTTAGATTTAAAATAGGAGTTATCGCCTTTGGCTTGCACCTGTTATTTGGCTATAAAACCATTTGTTTCGATGAAATTTTAGATAATAGTCTGTTTTAAGTTTTGGGTCCTAAACGATCAGAATCAATGCACCTTGTAGGCAGAAACAGAAGACATTATCTTTCTCCCCCATCACATATAGGGAGAAGGTAGATGTCTAGGGCTTTGTTTCTGGACTGATAAAGAAACAGAGGAACTAGATTTCACTTTATTTATGCTTCTTTTCTGGAGTTGTCTCTAGAGTAACGGCTGCTCTAATACTCCAGAGGCCTTTGAACCAGAGATTTGGAAATGTTCCAAACTTGAGAATGCCACAGTGCAGTTGTCAGTAGTTGCGTACGAAGATTTCATGTGGAAAGCATGTGTGTAAAATACTCTGCTATGAAATGTAATTTTAAATGGGGGGGGGGGGAAATCCTATGTTGGGGCCATAAAAAGGTCATTACACTCATTATGTGTTTACTTGCGACACTGCTATTTGCTTAAGAAATCATGGTCTATCAAATAAAACAAGGTGTGTGAATCAGTGTTATGCAACATGATACTCCAGTACTATGCAATGCTCATGACAAGCATAAAAGAGGAAAGCTAGTGCTAGAAACTGGTGTTTAATCCACCCCACTCCCCACCCCTGTTTTGCTCTGCTGAAATATGTGGAAGTTCCCTGTCATTCACTTCAGAAAGCGCAGGAAAGAAACATTTGGCCTCCCTGCTCCTTTTAAAATGTTCTTGCACCGTTTCTTTGGTCTGTTCATTCTTGCTGTTTTCCCTATGCCTTCCTTGTAATTTTTCATGCTGCATGCAACAGCTTGGGTAAAACAAGCTTACGTTCTTGTAAGGACGTAACACATCAATGCCACTGTCTTCTGAATAGCATGATCTGTTGCACCAATAATGGGGCTATGTTTAAATGAGAAATGGATAATCTTTTTCAGCCGGGGGGGGGGGGGTCACATTCCCTTCTGGACCAAGGATCAGATGGCATTGGTGGGTGGAGCCAAAGGCAAAAATGGACTATAAAGACCTCTTCCATCTATGCAAGTAAAAAGCTGTATTGGATTTCAAGGACACATTGCAGCCAGGCTAGTGAGGGATATGGTTTAAATGAATGAAGAATACCAAGTATAACAGTTTTCGAAGGAGTGTGTGAAAACAGGCAATATACATTTAATGTACAGACTCTGTACCTTTGCAAAGCACCTAAATACACTGCGTTAGAAACTTGCCCGACTGTAGCATCGTCGTCTAACTTGCCTGCCTGCTCACATTCTCACACTGTGGAGATTCTTCTTGCCAAAATATAAGTCGAACAAGGAAGTTGTTGTACCTGTGATTCTATACTGAATCATTTCCATGACACCCACCCACCCACCCTTTAGGGTCAGCAAGCAAAGTATATGTTACCAGTAGACATTCCTTGAATATTCCCGTAAGTGCTATAAATCACTTTGGTACAATAATCTGAAAAGGTATTTGCTATCTCTATATGGTATATACACAACAAACATTAGCAAATAGTAGCATTCCCACTGCTGCACAAATGGTATGATTTGTAAATATCAGACCATGACAGAGGTTTCTTGGATCTCAAGATATATGAAATAATACTGTGATATTCTTGCCCTTGAATCTTACATACACACATATAAAAACAGCTGTCATCATTATTTTTGGTGCTTGATCCTAGAATTAAATGGGCTCAAACACACCTGCCCAAGCCTCTTTTTAATTGTTCTTTTATAAATATTACTCTTTGTATACTAAAAACACTGCTGTGTTGGTCCAACACAAGTCTGTTGTGTATCTTTTTTTGTAAAATTATATGTGATCATGTAAAAGGATGTGAGTACTTAAAACATCAGCTATATAATTCAGTGTTTAAGTTTCGGACCATTTCTGAAAACACCGTATGAATAGCAGCTCTGCCAATTGATCTATTTGGAAGTGATTACACAAAATAATGAGAAATCGATGCATACCACTGGCCTCAGGTCATTTAAAGGACAGAATACAAAAGGACACTTGTGATCTGATAGGTCTCAAGGAAACACCAAGGTCTCAAGGCAAACTCTTAGCTTTAACTTTGGAAAGGAGACTGGGTGCCACATGCAGATTTGCCCTTCAGCACCCCCTCCCAGCACCCAGCACTTGAGGCAAGTCTATCCCAGAACCACCCACCCACCCACATATGCAGCAAAGAAAGATGAATGAGAAAGAACCGCAAACCACAAGAAGATGAAAACCAACAACCATATAACTGTGGTAGAATTAACTGACAAATTGTTGTCTTTGTTAAAAGATTTGGCAGGGTGCGATTTGGGGATTCATTTGCCAACCAGAAGCAAGGCTTTGCACACAGTGTTGAAAAAAGATATGTAATCCCAATGTACAAGCTATATTGGATGAGAACCTTAGTTTAATTATACAAATATTAACATTAAGACTGCCAGCGGGTTTTCAAGTTTTATTGACATCAACGTTTCGCTTCCCCCCTCCTTCCACAGGAAGTAACGAAATCTGTGCAGCCTCTTTTGCTGGGGAGAATTATTGCTTCTTATGATCCGTCCAATTTACATGAACGATCAATAGCTTACTATTTAGCCATAGGACTCTGCCTTCTCTTCGTTGCGCGGATGTTGCTGCTTCACCCAGCTATATTTGGCCTCCACCACATCGGGATGCAAATAAGGATAGCAATGTTTAGCTTAATCTACAAAAAGGTAGGACTTGCCTTTTATTTACATGAGCTGTAAGCACAATTAAATCCATGGAAGACTTGGATCCTAATAGTTGGCCCGCATTGCAATTGTGGAAACAGTCCAATGGTATAAAGAGACACCTTTTCAGATGCTGTTTATAACATTTCTGGCTGCTGTGTAATGTGCATGTGGTGTTTTTTATTATTTATTTTTTTGTTTTTAATATGCTTCCTTGTTGTTTGTTTCTTGATGTTATTGGGGTTTTTTTTGTTATTTATTGCGCAGCAGTTTGTGGACCTTGATTGGGAAAGAGATACTGTACACACATTTAACTAACTAAATAAATCATGCGCTGAGTTCATACTAGATGTGATTATTTGATCTGGAAACCAACCCTATGTTAACAGAACATTCTGTTTTTTTGAATCTATTATACCAGATTTTAGTTTAGACTAGTTTCCTATTTTATTGCATCTGTGATGAATTTCAGTGCGTTATAACCAGCAAAATTCTGCTGAATGGTTCACGCCACACCAGCAATGGTCTGACCATCCATAGGTACACACACTCCTTGCTCTCATTGGATGCACCGATTTCCTCCCTGGCTTTGCCCCTGTCTCAACCAGGAGCCTTGCATAATACCTGGTGCTAGGGGAGGGATGGCTGCTTCTGATGTTGTTTACCAAATGCTACCTTTAATATGAGTGTTCCCTAGTTGCACGTTGACAGGGCTGGGAAGGGATTTTATCTGCAACCCTCCTTGGCTATCTGGATGGTGAGAATTCCAGATAAACACTGGTTCCAACAAGGGCTAAGGTGAGAGGCAAGCCCAAGGGGCAGGCCAACGTCCAGGTCAGCAGACGTTTAGGCAGGGGCGAAAGGCGAAAGACTGGTCAAGGGGCAGGCCAAATTTCAGGTCCATGTAAGCTGACAGTCAGGCCCAGGTATAAGACCTGGTCTCAAGACATTGTTTCAGCAGCGTTCCAGCCTCCCATTGAGACTTTTTAGCCACCAGAACTCCACCCTGGACTCAGCTACTGTTGAATTAAGAGTAACGAATATGCAGCTAGGAAGCTCAAATCATACATATGACTGACACCCTTTTTTGGAAATTAAACCAATGTGCAGACTTTAATATTCAAAAACTTTAACATTGCAGAAACTTTTTGATGAATTAAAACATGATATTCACAGACACATGCTTCTCCAAGCATGGGCTCACAGTCTCTTCTTCAAACTTCCAAACAACTATATTTTCCTCTCTTTCCAGAGCTCAGCACTTAGCCTTCTGTATCTCAATTAGGCTGTGCCTTGCACCTGCTATGAGAGTCTTCCACTTTTACCTTCTCCTGCAGCTTCACTCCCTTTCTTACAAGCAGAGAAAAAAGTGCTCCAACACTCTATTCAACTTAGCAGTGTTCACAGTGGATTCTAAGTCATCTTGTGTCACATAAAATGGAGTCTCTCGTTCACTAGATACCTCAAATGTGACCAATGTCAGCCAATCACATGAAAACTACTTCTCTAGAATTCAGTTACCAACCAATCAAATATAAACACATACAGTAGTAATGCATACAACCATTTACAATTTTGGTGACTTAAGTTACTATACTTAACAGCCACAACCTCTTAGTTTCTGCAGAGACTACTCTTGATGAGAAGGGTCCTACTCTTGAGTGCCCTTAACTCACAAGGAGTCCTCTTCAGAATCTAAACATTCCTCCTGACTGTGAGGATGTCCGCCTGTCTTGAGGCACTGTTGCCTCCTGGGGGCTCGGGAGTAATTCTCCTGTAATTCAAAAGCCAAGCTTCCTTTCTGTGTGGAGGGACTTTTGCCAGTCCCGGCTTCTCCTTGGCTGTTTTTCTGAGCTGCTCCTGAGTTTCTGGTGGCTCTAGATAATCTTCCACCAGATCCTCAGAAGTGGATTTATATTGTGGGGGCATAACAACCACTGAATGACAGCCCCTCCACGAATATACTTCCTAGTGGTTAAACTAGAGGTACCAAGGCAGCAGGTAAACTGCTATAGTGTTTGATTCCTTGTCCCCAAATGTTTTTATTACATTGGAATCAGCAATGTAATTGCATGCCTTCCAAACCAGAATGGGAAACAATGGTTTGAAGTGGGTTTCCAATTTTGGGTAGAAAATGCTTAAGTGTCTAAGGCTCAGACCTGACAGCCGAAACAGGGTCTGGCTGTTGCACCTGAATCAGCTCAGTATAAGCGAATAATACAACATTGTGCCTTTGTTTAGTCGTTTAGTCGTGTCCGACTCTTCGTGACCCCATGGACCATAGCACGCCAGGCACTCCTGTCTTGCACTGCCTCCCGCAGTTTGGTCAAACTCATGTTCGTAGCTTCGAGAACACTGTCCAACCATCTCGTCCTCTGTCGTCCCCTTCTCCTAGTGCCCTCCATCTCCTAGTGCCCCTTCTCCTAGTGCCCTCCATCTTTCCCAACATCAGGGTATTTTCCAGGGAGTCTTCTCTTCTCATGAGGTGGCCAAAGTATTGGAGCCTCAGCTTCACAATCTGTCCTTCCCCTTCATGGATCAATGCCTTGTTATGATGAAGGGGCTTGAATAACTCAGAGAAGCTATGAGCTATGCCATGCAGGGCCACCCAAGATGGACAGGTCATAGTGGAGAGTTTTGACTAAACGTGATCCACCTGGAGAAGGAACTGGCAAGCCACTCCAGTATCCCTGCCAAGAAAACTCCATGGACAAATACAACAGGCATATATTGTGCCTTATGTAAATGCAATTAGAAATAGCAGTAGATGCATTGGGGAAAAGATCAGTATTTGCATGGTGATCGTATCAGAATATATTAGAGTGCGATAGATAAAATAAGCTCAGACTGAACTCATAAAACACAACAGGAAACCACATTTCAATACTGTGGGACTTAGTTTTGAGTAAACAAGCCTAGGCTCACACATTAATGCTTTCCTGTGTAGGAAGTAATATTCCATTGGCATTTACTAACATCTAGTTGATAATAGCTGTGTTATATGGTATTTGTGCTGCTTCATCTGAGTATTTGATGGTTGTTGTTGTTGTTTTTTAAAATCCTTTTTTGTTTTTGTTTTGCAGACCTTAAAATTATCAAGCAGAGTCCTTGACAATATAAGCACAGGACAACTTGTTAGCCTCCTTTCAAACAATCTGAACAAATTTGATGAAGTATGTTGGTGCTAATATAATCATGTTTACTGTGTTGCATTTCTTTGCAAGAGGATGGGTATTTTGAGATTCCAGGCCATTCTAAAGTGCTTTGAATCACTGGAGGGTGTGGTGAATTAGTTCTAGTGAATTGTGTGGCTTGAGCTAATTACAAAAAGCAGAAGAAGATAAATGTCACCGCATTAGGTGTGCTAGCACAGAGATATTACTCACACACTGCTTGGTTTGCGCCTCAACTCTTCTGGATCCAAGTGGTTCATTTATTTGTTTAAAATACTTATATTCCACCTCTCACCCCCTGCTATCTGATGTGTCTTATAAAGCAAAATACAGAGAAATATATGTGATAGCCAGTTCCCAGCCAGTTATCTTCTTTGGCATACTCTGTCATCAACATTCCTTCACACTCCGGTCCGACTAAGGGTGTGCCTGGCAATGTACCGCTGATTTACTGCTCGAACAACCACTATATGTACTTGTTTCACTGTGAATTTCGTACTTGACTAGGGGTGGATAATTATCGCTCAAGGCCATAACAGTTCTTCACTGCTATTCCCCCAAGGATGTTTGACAGACACAGTCAAAACTACTCAGGAGTGCAGTGTACCTAATTCTGCCCCCATGGGCAGAAATAATTGGATACAGGGCTAGCTCTATCATTAGACAAAGTGAGGTAAACTGCCTCGGGCACCAAAACTATGTATGCTACACAGCACGTCTTGATTCACCTAAACGAGGCTGCTGCTTCAGGTGGGGCGGAGAACACTATTGCTGTATCAGTGTTTCAGTAAGGTTTTATCGCCAGTCCAGCTGGTTTCTGTATATGGAACCGGGAGGTGCACACCATCTTGTCATTTGCCTCAGGCACCAAAATGCCTTAGGCCAGCCCTGACAGAGTATGAGTTTGAAAGGCAGAAGCCACCATTGTGCCTGGCATATTGCATAGGGATGACTGCTGTTCTTTTCATGCTAAGGGAAAACAGCAACAGCATGTTAGTGTGGGTGGAGTGGCACTGTGTTTGCAAGGATAGGGTGGCGCATGGCAGTAGTGAGGTCAGGGCCACTCCAGCCAGAGCTCCCTCAACACAAAACGTAATATGTGAATGAAATTATGAATGCATTTGTTCGGAAAGAGCCAGATCAAGATAGTGTGACTTGGGAACTGTGTGGGAAGGACTCCTTACCTCCTTCTCAAAGACTGGATATGGTTCAGTACAGGGGGGATAGAGAGTAGGCCCAGATTTGGGGAAAATAAACCTGGTCCAACCTCTTGTCCTGCCTGAGGGAATCAGTTCAGTGATGGACATGAGGTTGGAGAATGGGGATGGAGACTCAGGAGAATGTGGGGAAGAACTAGGAAAAAGCCTAGAACTCTCCACCCCCCCCCCTTGCCTGTTTTCTTTCATGTGACTATCTTTGCAAGCTACCAGTGAGCAATGCTGTGATTTTCCTCCCCAGGGTTTAGCTTTAGCTCATTTTGTGTGGATTGCACCTTTACAAGTCTTGCTGCTGATGGGACTTCTCTGCGAGATGCTGCAGGCCTCGGCGTTTTGTGGACTTGGTTTCCTAATTCTTGTTGCCCTTTTCCAAGCCTGGCTAGGGCGAATGATGATGAAATACAGGTGACAAAGCAATTGCGGGTATTTCTTTCAAATACTAAGGGTTTTAAAAGCTTGCTAATGACAGATTCTGAATAAAACCTGTCAACAATTTGCTATTAACAGGGCTCTCATATTGTATATGTTTATACCATATATTGGATCTTACATTTGGAGGGAATATCTTTAATACTTGTAAATTGGGGAATATTCCAAAGCTAGGCATGAACATACGTCCAGTTTTTAGAGGAACCAAAGTTTTCATATGCATTAATGATTGTTAATTCATTCAGCTATTGATTTACACATTTGCATATGATCCTTCTGTCAATGAAACCAATGTTGGTTTACAACATACAATGATGTCTTAAGATATTTATTCGTTAGGTTTCTATATTGCCCTTAATCTGAAGGTCACAGGGCAGTTTACAATATAAAGGCACAAAAATATATAGCATAATAACAAATACAAGTAACACCCCAATTAGGCAAAGGCCTGGAATAAGAGGAATGTCTAGACTGGGCTATGCTTTTCAAGTCATTCAAGTAGTACGCTGTTGAGTCATTAAGCCTGATCTGTTGAAACAAGCTTGAACACCAGTGTCTTTCCACAGTCTCCTGATAACTCCAGCAAGTTCTGCTGCCATAAAGCCTTCATCTGTTGATCCAGCTAGAACAAAGAGTCGTCAAGCATCATCAGCTCTGCCAAAATCCCCAAAAAACTATCAAAAACTCCTGTCAATGAGGGCTGGATCACAGTATTAGGAATCGAGGGCAGATTTTGCACAAACCACAACTTTACCCATGATTATATTGCCTCACTTTTCTCCATAATGGCAATAATAATCTACTTATATATTGGGGGGGGGGGGTTACAGAGGTGCATAGATGGAATGTTGGGGGTTGCCTTTTATATGTACAGGACACACACACACACACACACACACACACACACGAGAGCAATAGCTGCTACAAGCAGAAACAGGTGTGAATTATTATTTTTCAAAGAACAGATGTACTCTCAGTTCTTGCTGCGAATCAACACAGGTGCTTGATCTGTGAGGTTGGGTTTATCTATATGCCAGAGAAAGTTTACTGACGCAGGTAGCTATTCTAGGGGGGAAAAGGAACAGGGAGAGAAGAGGAAAAGATGCAAATTCAAGGGCTATTATATAATGTTACATAATGAACTTGCACAGTGACCAGGTGAAATGGCCATTGCAGAATGAGACATATGGGAGGTTGGTCCTGGTGAGGGAGGGGGAGCTATGAACCTCACCCCCCCCCCCGATGCAGTCAAACTATTGGTGATGGAGACAGTTATGGAGTGGAAAAATCAAATGGCCATCTGAGCTATAGAAGCTTAGAACACCTTGTGGACTTTAAAAAGAAAAGAAATAGTATTGAATGTGAATCTGTTGAAGAGCAAAAAATTGCTCTAAAATTTGGAGAGGGTCTCCTTGTTCCTATGAAGCAATTCTGAGGTTTTTTTGGATTTATCTCACCAGTGTGGTGTAGTGGTTAAGAGCGGTAGACTTGTAATCTGGGGAACTGGGTTCGCGTCTCCGCTCCTCCACATGCAGCTGCTGGGTGACCGTGGGCTAGTCACACTTCTCTGAAGTCTCTCAGCCCCACCCACCTCACAGGGTGTCTGTTGTGTGGGAGGAGGGGAAACGAGATTGTTAGCCGCTTTGAGACTCCTTCGGGTAGTGATAAAGCGGGATATCAAATCCAAACTACTACTACTCCTCCTCCTCCTCCTCCTCCTCCTCCTCCTCCTCCTCCTCCTCCTCTTCTTCTTCTTCTTCTTCTGGAAGCAAATGTGCCAAGTCTATCTTTTTACCTTAACTTGGAAGATAGTTATAATTTAGGTTTATTATCATGCACAAATTATAAAACCTGTAGGTCAGTAGCCATTTAATGCCCTGGTTAGTTCAAACTGGTGATGAGTTGGGTCCTTTTGGCAATTATATGCATTTCCTGAAAAACTCAGAAAATAGCTTCATTTCCGCCCAGGCTATGTCATGTTTCCAATGGTATCAAGAATATACAGATAGGTACTAAACATAACTGGGCTAATCTGTTTTACAGAGATCAGAGAGCAGGAAAGATCAATGAGAGACTTGTACTCACTGCAGAAATGATTGAGAATATACAATCAGTCAAAGCTTACTGTTGGGAGAATGCAATGGAAAACATGATTGAAAGTGTGCGCCAGTAAGTATTTGCCCCTCCAATATTGTCCATGTAATCTTTTTTCCTGTGGTTTTTTTTTTTGGTAGTTTCATTGAACAGGACATTTTTGCTCTTCCCTAAAGTTTAAATCCCCTGCAAAGGAGATAAATTATTTTAGCCCTGTTCATCCTATAATGAAATGTATTGGGCCATTTTGGGTTATGCATTTAAGCTGCCGGTCCAGCTATTGTGTTGCACATTTTACAAATTTAAATAGGAGAAATGTGATTCTTTTGGATGGCTGTGTAGCAAAGGCTTTACATCTAGAAGATAGAGCTGAGTTTATAAGGTACCGTAAATGGGGGGAAATTTAAAACAGTCATGATCTCAACCCCTATTTTTCTGCGGCTGTCAGGCTGTTTTCGAGGATTGAAACTAAAGCTCTAGAAAATATGTGATGGCCAAGGTTAACCTTTAAAATAAAAGCTTGAATTTTGGGATGCTTATCAGGGGTGGGGAACTTGTAGCCCTCCAGATATTGTTGGACTCCAGCACCCACCCACTCCAGCCAGCATGGCCAAAGGTCAGGAATGAAAGGAGCTGGAGGACCACAGTTTTAGCCATCTCTGGCCTACGTTATCTGACAGAACAGGAAAAATATTTCAAATTCCAAGAGGCATTCTAGTTTCACATTCCAACCCTGCACAAAGCTAAAACACACACACACACACACACACACACACACACACACACACACACACACTGTATCAGTCCTCGATGCCAACACCAAATGTTAAAATACTGGATAATCAGGCAACTGGATTGTTTTGTAGCTCTTTCACCTTGATCTATTGCATACGGAACTTAGGCAATTTGTTTCCTTAAATATTATATGGTTACTATGTGTTTTCCTTTAACCCCCCCCCCCTATTTGATATACAGACCTGATTGTGGTACTGGGTGTGTCCCTTCTCTGTTTTAGAGGAAAACACACCAGCCTGTAGGCCTAATGCCTGGCACACTGTGTACGAGTGTTAAATATGAGTAGCAGCAGTATTCAGTATTGCAGCGTTTGAGTTAGAATTAGCAGGGGCTCCAAATGTTTAGGAACCAGAAAGAATGGTACTATGTTAGAGCCAACTCAGAGAAAGGGAGTGAAGAAAGTTCAGTGCAAGCCTAGGATCCGGTGTTCCTTGAAATTATCATTTTCAGGTACAGAATGCAAGAATATGGTAGGGAAGGAGTAAGAAGAAGCAACACTTCTACTTTCATTAATCAATCATCAGTGTAACAATCCATATTGGATGCTTTAGCTTATCTTCAAAAGATGTACCGTAATGAAAAAAGGAGAGAGTAGCTGATTGATCTTTATTAATTTCAGATTTTGCTATAGATTTGGGACACCTCGCTTGTGAAAGTGGATCTTTTTGTTTTAAGAATTTAAGAATTATTTTCTGTTAATTCCCTGGCCTATTTCATTTTGTATTTTGAGAAACTCTGTTTGACTTTCCTTTTTTTGATTCTCAAAATTATTCATCAGCATATACTTCTGCTGTTTCACCCGTTAGTAGTTTCTTTCTGAGATTTCCACCTCAGCATTCAGCATGCAGGGCCGGCGCGTCCATTTAGGCGAACTAGGCAATTGCCTAGAGCGCGTAAATGGAGGGGGCGCTGGGCAGCCTGCCCCGCAAAACCCCCATGCCACCACTGCCCTCCCACGGCGCGCGCTCGTGCTCCTCCTGCCTATGGAGGGGACGCTGTGAGCTCTTCAGCGGCTGCAATGAGCGAGCGGTGGCGGCGGCAGCGCCCGTAGCTGAAGCCTTCAGCTATGGGTGCTGCTGCCGCCGCTCACTCACTGCCGCTGCCGCTGAGGAGCTCACAGCCTGCCCTCCATAGGCGGGAGGAGCACGAGCCAAAAGCAGTGCTCAGCGCCCTCCCCCCTATGGAGGGGATGCTGTGAGCTCCTCAGCGGCTGCAGCAAGTGTGCGGCGGCAGCGCCCGTAGCTGAAGCCTTCAGCTATGGGCGCTGCTGCTGCTGCCACCGCTCACTCGCTGCAGCCGCTGAGGAGCTCACAGCGTCCCCTCCATAGGCGGGAGGGCCCTGAGCTCTGCTTTTGGCTTGCACTCCTCCCGCTTGTGGAGGGGACGCAGCGGCGTTGTGCGTGGGCCACGACGCATGCGTCATGACGCATGTGCCGGGGTGCCAGAAGCTGATTATGCCTAGGGCACAAAAAGCCCTAGTACCGGCCCTGTCAGCATGCCTAGATGGAAGCACATCCCACTGATTTCACGTGCTCCCCAGAACATGTGTGCCGTTTCTGACTGGGAACTGTTTATTCTGACTCTAACCATTAACATATATAGGCTGTAATCTGCATAGTGTCTCCCCCTTTTGAAATCCTATCAAAGTCATGATTTTAGCTGTAAACTAGAGACAAAGAGTTGTCCTTTCCCCACCCCAGTGTGCATTCGGTTCCAGCTGCCAGGACTCAGTTTGGTTTGCTGTCTTATTGGCCATGCAATGGATTCTACATTTCCCCAGTCTGGTTTAGTGTTGGAGATCTCTTCCATTCCCATGCCAAGCCATGTACAGGCTAGGGGCTCTCTGGGAACTGAATCCCAAATGCAGCCCTGATGATGTATGTGTTCACTGAATGATTAACCTCTTATTGCTACGGTGCTTCATTGGGGTAAAGGGTGCTCCAAAGCTCAACCCACGGCTGTCACTTTATTGCACTATTGTACAATACAGAGATTTCTGAGAGTCTGGAGTATAACAAGCTGATAAAGAGCTTCATAATTTCCAAAAGTGCTGCAGATTTTGATGAAGCAGTCTATCCAAGCATGCAGAGTTACGCAGCTGTTCCTTGTCCTTATTAACATCTGCATCAGGACTTTTTTTGCTTTTAAAAATTTCATTGTGAATGCAGTTTTCTCCTTTCCCCCACACTTTTATTCAGAATTGCATGATATTTGTGCTTCTTTGCTGACCTACCCTATAGAAGCAAACCAAGAAGATAACTAATAAAAATTCTCAGCTTATTTGGACCATAGTTAGTCTGTCGTCTCTAGGTCTAGAATCTCTTCAAAACTGCATGGCGGATGCAGTATAATCACTTGCAAGAAAAAGAAACAGAAGAACAGGGAAACGAAACAGCTTTCATCATAGTCACATTGTGTAAAGACATACCCGGATTTTTGCAGAAAATGTCACACTTGCCCTATCCACAAACTCTTTGGGCTATGATATTTTCCTAGCAATTTGTTGGCAGAACACATACAAATAACATTGCTGTCATAGTTTGCTATCACCCAGATGGTTGCTATAGAAGCCTACTAGTTTTAGGGATTTCCCTTGTCTCCAAATGTACAGCTCTGATTTAACATACCTTTTCATTGAAGTGTTGACCTGTGCAAAATGTGGTCTGAATGCTTTGGATATAGGTTCAAATTCCTATCCAAATTCTTGGATGTAGGTTCAAATTCCTAAGCTCACTAGGCATTCTTGGGCCAGTCACTGTTTCACAGCTCAACCTACATCAAGGGGGTACCTTATACCGAAGGATTGGTTGTTGCACTTTCGTGCCACCCTCATTCACATTCTGAGCTAAAGCTGTTTCCCAAGCATTTATTTGCAGCCCCAGCTGCTTCTGCTTTTAGGGTGACATACCTTTCCCCAGGTATAATGACTTCCACATTTTGCTTTTCTCTTTGACAGACCTGAACTGAAGCTGACCCAAAAAGCTGCTTATGTGAGATATTTCAATAGCTCAGCATTCTTCTTCTCTGGATTTTTTGTGGTGTTCTTGGCTGTGCTTCCGTACGCACTGATCTACGGAATTAACCTCAGGAAAATATTTACCACCATCTCATTTTGCATTGTTCTTCGAATGGCAGTCACTAGGCAGTTTCCTTGGGCTGTGCAGACATGGTATGATTCTCTTGGAGCAATAAACAAAATACAGGTACAATACATAAACCCAGTTCCCTGCAGGAATAGAAGCTAATCCTTTGTAGTATATTATCTTGCTAATTTATCAGCGAAAGTACATTGCAATATTTTATTGCACTTCATTAAATGCTATTCATAGAAGCCGTTTTGATGTATTTCTTCACTGTTGTTATGAGGAAAATGTTGATTGACTGAGGTCATTGCTGACTTCAGCTGCAGTTCTCCAAATGTTTGCTCAGACAGCCTGTTGAGAGTCAATGGGATTTACTTTTTTCACGTTTATAGAAGATTGCAGCCTGTATCTGATGCATGTAAAGCACATTGAGTTCAATGAGGCTTACTTCCAGGTAAGTATGTATAGGACTGCAGCATGGACCAGTTTGTTTGGGGCAAGAAAAAGTCCTCAGTATATAGTGCTACTTTGTAGGGGAAATCCCTTTCATCAAAGTGGGAAAAAACAGTCTACTGTATAGTGGTTTCAATTGGAAAGTCAAGTTAACTGCTAGACCTCTTTAGTCTTGTTGCCCCATCTCTTTAGATCAGAGGTTTTCAACCTTTTTGAGTCCACAGCTCCCTTGACCCACTACATTCTTTCCATGGCACCCCTATGGGGCTCAGGAGCCCAGTTATGTCACCCCTTGTCTGCAGAGCTGGCAGCCTCTCTTCCTTTTTCGAACATTTTCCTTTGTGGGGTGTTCCCTCAGCCTCTTCTCCCCTCTCCTTGGCAGTCTTGCTGCCACCCCTGCCCTTCCAGTGGCACCATTCACCTGCAGAGCTTATAGCCAGGGCTTCTGCAATAAACAGCTGTTCAAGCCTTTGGGAGGCAGAGACGCGAGAGAGCATCAGAGGAGGGAGAGAAGGAAAGAGAGATAGAGGCCAGTGTTGCCTGCGCCACCCCTGACCCCCAGGGTGCTATGACACACTGGTTGAAAACCACTGTGTTTAGGTGGTCAGGTGTATTACTTTCATAGAGAAGCGAAGCACACAATGGATGTTTCTAAGCCCTCATCCACTTAATTCTTTATATCTGTGGCTACATTCCTACATCCACACAAGCTACCTCAACTTTTGATGTAGAAGCAGTATCTGCTAAAGGTTCTTCAATCGCTACCTCTCAAGCAGTCTTCACTCCTGACCTTATAGTTACAGGGGTGCTTGGTCTTACAGGAAAGCATAGCTATATTGTACATAGCAGAAACCTGGGGGAATGGAGAGTGCCATTGGGACGCTGTCATCTCTATAAGAAGGACAGGCAAAGTTGTACTGGAGATGGTGTCACCCTGTATGTCAAAAATGGTCCAATAAGCTAGAAATCCCAAAAGGGTCGGACTCCTCAACAGAATCACTGAGTGGTGACACCAGATTTCCCATGGGCGTCTTACCATCACTGTGATAACCAGATGCTGAACTAGATGATCCAGCAGGGCTTTACTTATGTCCAAACCACTGGGCCTCTCTTGGGCTTCCAATCGGAAGATGAGTGGTTCGAATCCCAACAATGGAGTGAGCTCCCATTGTTCTGTCCCATCTCCTGCCAACCTAGCAGTTCAAAAGCACACCAGTGCAAGTAGATAAATAGGTACTGCTGTGGCGGGAAGGTAAACAGCATTTCCATCACGGTGTCCTGTTGCACCAGAAGCGGTTTAGACATGCTGGCCACATGACCTGGAAAGCTGTCTGTGGACAAACGCCGGCTCCCTTGGCCTGAAAGTGAGATGAGCACCACATCCCCATAGTTGCCTTTGACTGGATGTAACCATCCAGGGGTCCTTTCTTTATCTTACCTTTTACCTTTTACAGTACTTATGTTGACTATCTAGCCTCCAAGAACTTTCTTTTGCTTTTGAATATTCTCATCATGATATCTGACTAATTTCCTTTTTTGCAACTATGCATTATGACATTTATGAAAGCACCTGTGGAATAAGTAAAATGTACCAAGCTGGGAAGAATAGCTCAGTTTTTCTTCTTCTCAACCAGCATCAAGCCTCTTTATCTCCCCTCCAGTGCCCATTGTCTCCTGAGTATAGTGACAGCCCATGCATGACTGAAACATTTTCACACCCCACCCCACCACATCCATCGACAAAAATATACGGCATAACTGGATCCTGTGCATATTTACACAGAAATAAATCCTACTGTGTTCAACAGATCTTATTCCAAAGTGTGTGCACATAAGATTATAACAAAACCAAAAACAAAAGCCCCTCCTAGCTCTCATAGACAAAAAAGGAGGTGACAGATTAGAGAGAAATGATCACACAGAAAGTCAGGGAGGTCACTGGCCCATTCTACCCATTCAAAGCATAAAGGCAGGGAGTGGGTTTGCTGCTGCCCTCCAGATGTTAGAACAAAAAATCCCAAGCAAACAAAAAAACAGTTTGCCAACCCTAATAAAATAAAAATGAATGAATGCTTGGAGCACGTGCAATTTTGCATTTTAAGCTCACTTAAGGCAATATGGTGCATTATGATGGCCTTGCAAGCAGTGACACAAATGCTTAGAACCATTGGGGGGGGGTGTTGCAACCCCAATGAGGGTTCTGGAATCCATGGCTAATGGTGCCACTTGTTTAACTTTGGGCTGGCCTATGTCCACAGTAAACGTTCCTGTCCTACGTAACCTTGGCTTGCCCTGTAACCCCTGGAAATGACCATTTTCTTTGTGGTGTGACTTGCAAAAAGAGAACCAGCTGACTCATTTAACAATTATACGCTCCAACTCTGTTTTGGAAACGGTTTTTCAAACTTAAAGTGTTTTTATTTCATTAAAGGAAAACATAATTGTTGAGATCATTTTTGTTTAAATAGCCGTGCCCACGGGCATCTGAGGACAGGCATGTGACAACCAGATATTAGAAGTCTAGATCCAGGGAAGTTCAAAATTCATTTCAGGATTAAACCAAGATAAAATGATGGGGAGAATGTGGAATGTGCAATGCCGCCATCTCTGTGCACACACATTACATTCTAAGCATTTACAGGCTGAAACAACTAATTTGAAAGACTTTATTACTGCAAAAATGTGTTGAATAGTTAATACCCAACTGCTATTAATTGTGCTACACATATGCTCAAATATGTTGTTGAGAGGATACAAACATGAACCTTAAGGCTGATTACAAGCATGCAGGGAGCCATGTGGGTGCACCTTCATGGGTTTGTAGTAACCTCTAGGTTAGATTACTGCAACATGTTATACATGGGGCTGCCTCTGAGGATGGTTTGGGAACTTCAGCTGGTGTAGAATTCTGTGGCCAGGTTGCTCACTGGGCCAAGACAGTTTGAGCATAGAACACCAATTAGTTTCTGGGCCCAATTCAAAGTGCTTTTGTATTGCCTTTGTGTTGCCCCTTTGCATGAGTAATACATGACAGGGCCTCTTTCTATATGCAGGACTGAGCTAGGTAAAGGTAAAGGGACCCCTGACCATTAGGTCCAGTCATGACCGACTCTGGGGCTGCACGCTCATCTCGCATTGTTGGCCGAGGGAGCCGACGTACAGCTTCCAGGTCATGTGGCCAGCATGACAAAGCCGCTTCTGGCAAACCAGAGCAGCACATGGAAACGCCGTTTACCTTCCCGCTGTAGCGGTTCCTATTTATCTACTTGCATTTTGACGTGCTTTCGAACTGCTAGGTTGGCAGGAGCTGGGACCAAGCAACGGGAGCTCACCCCGTCACAGGGATTCGAACCGCCGACCTTCTGATCAGCAAGCCCTAGGCTCAGTGGTTTAACCACAGTGCCACCTGGGTCCTACATTAGTAAATAACATTAGTAAATAAACAATGATTTGAATGCGCTATAAACATGCAGCACCAGATGGCGGCAGAGAGCAGGAAATTTTAAAATGTGATTTTCCATAGAGATTTTTTCCTTTTGTTAAAAACGATCTAATTTCTGACTTATTTATGGTGTTTTTTCCCTGTGTTTAGATCTACCCGCAGTTATACTCAAGTGCAATAAGGTTAAATTCTGATTGGTGGTCTTTAAGTTGATAGGTGGAGAGGGGGAGATAGTGTTAAGGAACCAAAAACAAAGGGTGACATAGCCGGTTCATATGTGCAGTTAAGATGATCTTGCATAAGATGATCTTGCCATCTCACTTGCATATGTTGGGAATCTCCATCTGAAGATGACTATTCACTGGCATGGACAGACTTTGCCCACTAACAACCGCCTTCTTTTTAGTTAAAAGTAATTCGTGCCGGAACAAGAGAATGTTTTAAAAGGCATGTTTTATGGTTAGAATTTAGCATGTTGTATTATATGTATCTGTGCTTGACAAACTTTAAATTAAATTCACAGGATTTCTTGCAAAAAGAAGAATACAAAACTCTGGAATATAATTTAACAACCACAGGGCTTGAGCTGGATAAAGTAACAGCCTTCTGGGATGAGGTAAATCTGAAATTTTGATCATTTTTGCCAAGTTCTTAGAGTTTCTTTTAAAAGGATTGCCCCTTATTAGATTAACTGTTTAATGTGCCTTTAATAATAACTACAAGGCAAGCTGATGTTCAGCAGGTGAAGACTGCCCTGTTATTCTATGTCCATGCTGTGTAAAGCTTCACCTGATGAATTTCTGCATCAGATATAGTTTTTGAAGGGACAGGTGCCCAGCCAGAAACAGCCATGGCAAACCTAATGCATTACTTAGTTCAATATGAATGCATGAAAGCTTACTGAGGGGGGGGGGGAGTTGCAAGAATTCCAGGATATAAGTTAGCTTGTGGTGTTCTGTGCAAAAACAAACAAACAAAAATCCTTAAGATAATTTGGTGTCTTATTTAATTTTTGTCCCACCATTCCTCCAAGAAGCTCAAGCTGGCATATGTGGTTCCTTCCCCCTTGAGATCCCATCCTTTACCCTCACAACAATCTTGTCAAGGAGGTTAGGTTGAGAAATAGCTACTGGCCCAACTAAGACCACCCAGGGAGCTGAATTGCCATGTAAGGAGCACTCTCAACACTACACCATACAACTAACATGGTATATAAATATTGACTAGTGTTGCAATATAGGTGCATCTTCTAATACATGCCAGTGTCTCACCCTGATAACCCCAATAATGGACTATAATAACAATTTTTAAAAAGTTTGATTCACCTTTGCAGACCAATTTGAGGGACTGGGGCGGGTTTTGATATAGAGTATGAAATTGCTTGATTAATATCAGAACATATATCTGGCTAACTGTGGATATTCAAAACATCTACACCAAGGTTAGCTGTCAACATCAAGTTAAGCCAGATTTTCTTCTAACTCAGAATCCATTTCCAGTTATGATTTCCATATGATATGGGAAATCTGGTAAACCTTAACCATAGTTGGCAACCATGCTGCGATATTGCTTAAATGCAGGTGATGTGACAGGGTGGGAATTCAATGCAAGGAAAAAGAGGAGTTTGTCTTGGGGTGGGTGGGTGTGTTTGTACGAGGAGCATAAAGAAGCTGCTTGATGAATATACAATAAATATACTACAGTTTTTAAAATTAAGGTCCATCTCAAAATGTCAGCATTCAAAATAGCAAACATCAGAACATATGGAATTATTTTTATGCAATAATAATGCAGACACATAATATGAACGTGTTTTCTTCAGAGAACTCATTTATGCATGCACAGAGACCTCCTTGTTGCTGCTCTATAATTTTGAGTGTTCGCTTTTCCTCTTTGCAGGGATCTGGGGAGTTCTTTGCAAAAGCACAGCAGGAAAATGGCAACAGGAAAATATCCACTGCTAGTGATGGTCTCTTCTTCAGCAACTTCCAACTTCATTTTACTCCTGTCCTTAAGGACATCAACTTCAGAATTGAAAAGGGAGAGATGCTGGCTGTTGCGGGGTCTACCGGAGCAGGAAAGGTACTGATGGCAGACTGCTGAAAGATTTGCATGTCAAGGCCCCCAAGCCACCCCCCAGGAGAATAAAGATACAAAGACACAGCTTTTAGGTTAATGTTAATGGGCAAAATTTAGGCCACAACTTTATTGGTTACAGAATGTGAGCGGTAATGGCTTAGACATTGGCAACAACAGACTATATCTGACTCCTGCCCACCTTGCAGGAAGTCTGGTAAGGGTAAACTACCAGTAAGGGGAGCCGCGCTGATGCGGATCGACGTGAGCACCCCTTGGTTCCCGCTGGGGTTGTGGCATGGCCCTAGCTCCTCCCCAGGCTTTGGACAAGATCCACACCCCTATTCCAATGCCTAACCGCCAAACCTTACAAAGTTGTGACGGTTGCTACGAGGTAGGCGAAAACCAAGTGGCTGGTGCCAATTTGCCAAATGGAAAAAGTCCTACCAGGCCCCTCAACAGTGACCAACCGAAGTCCATAGCAAGGCCAGTGACGCAACATGGAAAAGGGTGGGAGGGCAGGTGCCAGGCTGAAAGGGAAGCCTCAGAGTCATGCCACGGCTTAAATCAGCCCTGGCCATGCCCCCACACGACCTGATTGGCCGCCTGGTAACCTGAGGTGGCCAGGGTCTCCCCCAGCGTGACAGGGGACGCTGTCCTGCCCCCACGCTGAGGCGGGAGTCTAGGTCGCCTGACCGCGACCCTTCCCCACCTGGAAGTGGAGCCTTTTTTATTATTAAAAAACCCCCACTGTAATTCAGCAAAACGTTTGTAAATTCTGTGATATTAAATGATGCGTTCTTTTTAACGGCAGAGAGGCTGGAAGTAGACACGATGGCACACACATGCTTGCTTCTGATTGTAGCACATATGTCTCCTTCCTCTCCCTTTGTTACTGTCTAAGCTCATGGCATAACATCCAAGCTCCACAGGTGGGAGCTAAGGGAAAAGGTGGGGAACTTCTGCTGTAACACCATTAAATTACACATGTTATATTACTAGATGTTTAGCAAGAAGAGAAGAGGAGGAACTACACTGCATGGCGTGGAGTTTGTTATTTGTTCTTCAGATTTATATACAGTCATACCTCGGGTTGCGAACGTGATCTGTGCGGAAGACACGTTCGAACCCGCAGCATTTGCAGTCTGAAACGCCGCGACTGCGCATACACGTGATGTCATTTTGTGTTTCTGCGCATGTGTGAGCGCCGAAACCCAGAAGTAACCCGTTCCGGTACTTCTGGGTTCGGCACAGTCCGCAACCCGAAAACGCGCAACCCGCAGCATTCGTAACCCGAGGTATGACTGTATGAACATGAAGCTTCCTTGCATGGCATCTGACCATTTGTACATTTAGCCCCACACAATCTACTCTCATTGATAGCTGCTTTGCAAGGTCTCTGGCAGAGGTCTGCCCCAGTGCTTTCATCTAATATCCTTTTAACTGGAGATGCCAAGGATCTAAGCCAGGAAATTCAGCAAAAGCCATGTGCCTTACTGCTGATCTATGTTCACTTTATACTTTTAAAGAGCCACAATCCAAATATTAAAATCACCAGTACATTCATAGCATCAATAATTCCTCACTGGATTTCTATGCAACGTTTACATCTTTTCACATGCACAATTCTATGAGTATATATGTATGCTTTACATTTTAGAAACCTGGGCAGTGGAATGTGCAGTGTTTTTTTCTGGGGGTACACATTTTGTGAACATTGGTACTTTTCTCCATTTACTGTATTTATTTTTCCCAATTTGAACTATAAAATGGTGATTTTCTTGAGTCAAAATGCGAGTACTCCTAAACATTTTTTTTAAAGAAAGAAAGCACTGGGAATGTGAAATGTAAATTTGCCCCTCATCAACAATGTGCTTTTGGGCAATGATGTTTTAAAGAAACAAAAGCCACATGTTTGTCGTTCCCTCAAAAACAAAAATTAATGGAATGTGAAACTGAAACTTTCTCATCTCTCAAGGTTAACCTATGCCCACTGGTAGCCCTCTAGCAGACCCAGATTTTGGAATGTTATTGTAGCATGAGGGCCAAAGGTTCCAATTTATATATGATAAATATAATGAAGGATGATCAGATACAAAGGAGGACTGGGCTCTTGCACCGTTAACTGTTGTATAGAAAAAGCTATTCAGCTATACCTACACAATATTTAAAAGGGCAGGAGGCATTTTTAAACTTTAAAGGGTTTTTTTTTTGCTTTTGCATTTGGCTATCCTAGCACCAGCTCTGACTGCAGTTATTCTCAATAACTATGATAACTCGAGTCACAGCTTAGCCGCAGTTCCTAAGACAGTGGTTCTCAAACTTTTTTTCTCTCACTTTCAGAATAAAATTTGAGAACCGCTGTCCTAAGTTCTCAAGTTCTGTCACAGGAAGCTCACCTCTGTTAGAGATGCAGAAGTTAAAAAATAAAGTTGTATGACTGTTTTACTAACTAAAGGCATTATGTGAAAAGTAGATCCTCTTTAGAAATTAGCTTCCACAGCATTCAAAGAAAAAAAATGAAGGGAATGCATGGAGGCTAATTTCTGAAAGCGGTTTGCATTTAGAGTAGCTTTGATAACACGTACAATCTGATATTTCCTCATATTTCTCACCACTTTGATGTTCACTAAGTGCCACAAGGTTACTAATAGCTACTAATTAACTCAGAAACCATGGCAAGTGTATTCTGAAGTTGCAATCAATAGTTTCCTGAAGGGCTTTCAAGCTAGAATGAATCACTAGCTGTGCTCTTGTCCTGTTTTACAGAGAAGTATTGCTGGAAATGTCACACCAAGCCAAATCATTAATAGGATCAATCAAAAAGTTACACAGATTAATTATGCTTTTTCAAGGTTGCACAAATAGCCATATCTCTGGGTTTATGATTAATTTACACCTAATGCTTTGCCTGACTCGTCAGAGATTCAAAGAGGCACTGAGGTTTACTCTGCAAATGTGGAAGATGTCTATGATCGACAGGCTATTTTCTGAGCTGAATTTAGTTATTCAGCTTGCAAGGATGATTTTCATCCTTTCGCATTTTGAATTGTATTGGAATGAATCTGCCAAGCCATGCACATAAGACCCCATCCTTACGAATTTATTGATATAAACATAATAATAATAATAATAATAATAATAATAATAATAATAATAATAATAATTTATTTATACCCCGCCCTTCTGGCCGGGTTTCCCCAGCCACTCTGGGCGACTTCCAACAGAAACATTAAAATACACTAATTTGTTAAACATTAAAAGCCTCCCTAAACAGGGCTGCCTTCAGATGTCTGCTAAAAATCTGGTAGCTGTTTTCCTTTTTGACATCTGATGGGAGGGCGTTCCACAGGGCAGGCGCCACCACCGAGAAGGCCCTCTGCCTGGTTCCCTGCAACTTGGCTTCTCGCAATGAGGGAACCACCAGAAGGCCCTCGGAGCTGGACTTCAGTGTCCGGGCAGAACGATGGGGGTGGAGACGCTCCTTCAAGTATATGGGACCAAGGCCGTTTAGGGCTTTAAAGGTCAGCACCAACACTTTGAACTGTGCTCGGAAACGTACTGGAAGCCAATGTAGATCTTTCAAGACCGGTGTTATGTGGTCTTGGCGGCCGCTCCCAGTCACCAGTCTAGCTGCCACATTCTGGATTAGTTGTAGTTTCTGGGTCACCTTCAAAGGTAGCCCCAAGTAGAGCGCATTGCAGTAGTCCAAGCGGGAGATAACCAGAGCATGCACCACTCTGGCGAGACAATCTGCAGGCAGGTAGGGTCTCAGCCTGCGTACCAGGTGGAGCTGATAGACAGCTGCCCTGGACACAGAATTGACCTGTGCCTCCATGGACAGCTGTGAGTCCAGAATGACTCCCAGGCTGCACACCTGGTCCTTCAGGGGTGCAGTTACCCCATTCAGGACCAGGGAGTCCTCCACACCTGCCCGCCTCCTGTCCCCCACAAACAGTACTTCTGTCTTGTCAGGATTCAACCTCAATCTGTTAGCCGCCATCCATCCTCCAACTGCCTCCAGGCACTCACACAAGACCTTCACTGCCTTCACTGGTTCTGATTTGAAAGAGAGGTAGAGCTGGGTAGCGTCCGCATACTGATGAACACCCAGCCCAAACCCCCTGATGAGCTCTCCCAGCGGCTGCATGTAGATGTTAAAAAGCATGGGGGAGAGGACAGAACCCTGAGGCACCCCACAAGTGAGAGCCCATGGGTCTGAACACTCATCCCCCACCACCACTTTCTGAACACGGCCCAGTAGGAAGGAGCGGAACCACTGTATGACAGTGCCCCCAGCTCCCAACCCCTCTAGGCGGTCCAGAAGGATGTTATGGTCGATGGTGTCGAAAGCAGCTGAGAGATCCAGCAGAACCAGGAAACAGCTGTCACCTTTGTCCCTAGCCCGCTGGAGATCATCAACCAGTGCGACCAAGGCAGTTTCAGTCCCATGATGAGGCCTGAATCCCGACTGGAAGGGATCCAATATTGTTCGAAGTTGCAAACTTAGAATAGTCATGGCTACTAGATCTTGTTGTACACACCTTTTTATTAAGGAATGAATGTTAATTATTATAAATCTCAATAACAGACTTCTCTCCTGATGATGATCATGGGAGAGCTGGAGCCTTTGGAAGGTAAAATTAAACACAGTGGAAGGATTTCCTTTTGCCCTCAAGTATCGTGGATCATGCCTGGAACAATTAAAGAAAACATCATCTTTGGAGTTTCCTATGATGAATTCCGATACAAGAGTGTCATCAAAGCCTGTCAGTTAGAAGAGGTCAGTCTTTAATATTTTCTTCTTGCTTGCAGAAAATGATTGTGGTTAAGAGCTGCAGGGGTACATATAGCTAGTGGCAGCACTGTATAAGAAGTGCTGAATAAGATGTTTAAAATTCAAAGAAGCACTTATAATTTATCAGTACTGTATTTTCCTCATTCAGCACAAGGTTATATAAACCCTACTGCTTTAATTTCTCTGCTCAAGGTACAGGCCTCTTCTGCTTAGATCTCATTGCACGGCCTTGACTGATGAATGATTTAAAATGTGTCCAAATTGTAAACCAACCTGTATTTATAATTAGAATGAAAATTTCAAAACAACACTGGGCTTACAATTTAGTTAAGGTCAATATGGGCATCAAATGCATATATATATATATATATATATATATATATATATATATAGAGAGAGAGAGAGAGAGAGAGAGAGAGAGAGAGAGAGAGAGAGAGAATATATAGTTGTTGTCACATCTAGTCAAAGTATGATAAAATAAATGAGACTGGGATAGCGAGACAATATTTTCCTGAGATGTGTCATTCTCTTGTGGAACCCATCATCAGTTGCAAGATTGATTTCAATTACATTGTAGAGAACTAACCCTCTGAATTTTTAAGTATAATAAGGTATAGCTGTCCCATAACTAGAATAGTAAATCTAAGAGTCAAAAATTATGCATTCTGTTAAGAGGAAACAGCCATATTAATGTTATAGTAAAAATTGATACTACTGTGTATGCATGTCTGTTATCTCTTTGGCCGAATCATGAAATTTTGAAATGGCTGTTGAAATTGTAGAAATCCAATTCTTGCTTGAAGTTGCTGTACTTCCAAAGTCTGTCTGTTCATTAAAGCCAGGCTTTGCCCAAAAAACAATTAAAGCAGAAATTTCCTGAAATTATGTTTTTTGTGATGGATAGGTTGTGTTGCATAACCTGCAAATGACTCAGCCAGATAAGCTATAAATCTGGGTCTGAATAGAAGGAAAAGAATAGGGATGAGACAGAAGATGTAGAGCTAGTGACAGCGCTTAAAATATTTTTTATCAGAAGTGTCTATTAACTAGCATTTCCAAAAGTGCATGTATCACTTTGCTACACTAAGCAAGTAATATGGAATGCTGTACAGCTTGCTGATCTCATACTTGTAAGTCATAGTTCATATATTACGTTTCTGATGGGACGTGGGTGGTGCTGTGGTCTAAAAGCACGCCAGTGCAAGTAGATAAATAGGTACTGCTGAGGCAGGAAGGTAAATGGCATTTCCATGCGCTCTGGTTTCCGTCACAGTGTTCTGTTGCACCAGAAGAGCTTTAGACCTGCTGGCCACATGACCTGGAAAGCTGTCTGTGGACAAACGCCGCCTCCCTCGGCCTGAAAGCGAGATGAGCGCCGCAACCCCATAGTTGCCTTTGTCTAGACTTAAACCATCATGGGTTCCTTTACCTTTTTACCTTTTACCTATATTACCTTTCTCATGTATGTATATTTGAAGCAGCAAACTACTTGGTGCAGGTAAAGTGAAAAAGGTCAGACTATCACTCCCCCGTTTGTTCCTCGATTAGTTTTCATGTCAGAAAACCCAATCATTAATAGCCCCTATCTCCTTTGACCGGTGTGCAATCCGTTCCAAAGAATGTACCATCAAATTTCACCTGAAGGATTGAAGGAGATGTGCAAGGTAGCTTTATCAAATACAGTACAATTATGCATAGATGGAAGAGAAAGCAAATAGCTTGCATAACTTTCTGTGTTTTGAGATAGGAGGGAAAAAATTCCTTTTAGGAAACATTGAAGCACATTCTCAGGGTGGAACATTTTACTTCTTGTGCTCTGAATTAGTGTTTGCAGTGTTGAAAGACCTCATTAGTGGTACTTTTCTATCCAAAAATATTTGAGATGGTACCAGAAATCCGTCAGGGTTTGTTGCCCTCAGAAAAGAACCTATATTTCTATTTATTAAAACAAATGCAGAATTTTACCAGGGACGCTGAACGCATTATGTCTGGCACTGAGTATAGTATTTAAGAACAGTCCTTGACAATCTTAAATCTGTACTCAAGGCTGGGGGGAAGGGAGCAACTAAAACATTAAAGAAACACGATTGGCTTGAGATCTTAAGGAGAAGTAGACTCCAATGCAGTTTTTCCCCCTCAGAACTATACAGTGGACGTTGAGAAGGCCTCTATAAACTTTGATAAAGGTCTCAGAAAACCTGGCAAATGATACTCATAGACAAGTTAGGAAATATCTCAAGAAAATAGGTTCACAATCTTACTTTCCCCCTTAAGAACGTAGGAAGAGAACCAGGTCTAAGTAGGGAGATCTATTCTCAGAGTGGCCTGCCGTTCTCCTGCTTGCCTGCCAATCTAAGCTTCCCCCTCATTTTTGTGTGTTCCTTAATTAGCCTTAGACTGCATATAGGTAAAGGTAAAGGACGCCTGGACGATTAAGCCCAGTCAAAGGTGACTATGGGGTTGCGGTGCTCATCTCACTTTCAGGCCAAGGGAGCCAGCGTTTGTCCACAGACAGCTTTCCGGGTTGTGTGGCCAGCATGACTAAACCACTTCTGGCGCAACGGAACACCGTGACAGAAACCAGAGTGCACGGAATTGCTGTACCTATTTATCTACCTGCACTGGCATGCTTTTGAACTGTTAGGTTGGTAGGAGCTTGGACAGAGCAATGAGAGCTCACACCATTGCATGGATTCGAACTGCTGACCTTCTGACTGGCAAGCCCAAGAGGCTCAGTGGTTTAGACCACAGCACCACCTGCGTCCCTGTTAGACTTCATATATTGAGCCCCAGTGAACGTAAGGCCTTCTTTCTTCTGACTGGGATTGGGATTCTGATTTGGATGCTAACTGGATTCTCCTTTTGTATATGACTCCCACTGTCAATCATCAGAGGAAATATGAGGACTTGCTTTTGTTCCTATGGGTATTGAAATATACTCGGAGTCGAGAGTGAATTTCATGCTCTTTATTCAGCTCATATTCATCAAGGAGAAGAAGAGAAGACGAATGGCTCTTTTCCCAAAACCATCTGCTTATATACATTATTTACACAATGGGCCTTGCGTGATTGGCTACTTCAGGGCTACACCTGTGGGCCAATTATATTGTGGATTGACTTCTGCCTGCAGCCTGATTGGCTGCTCCTACAGGCCAATCAGGTAGCAGATTCACTTCTGCCAGCCGCCTGATTGGCTGCTCCAGCAGGCCAATCAGGTTGCGGATTCACTTCCACCTGGAGTTGGATTGGGTAGCTCCCGCTGATTCTGAATCCTATTGTTCTAGGATTCAGCTCAGTACATAACAGGTATTTTATAATTAAGTTTGTCAGATATGCAGGTCATCTTCAAAAGAGTCCCAGCAGCTTACAAAACAGACTAGACTACTGTCTCCAGTTTAAGTATCCACAGTGAAATTAATGCTTTAACTGTGGAGGGGGAAAACATTCAGAAAATAACCAAAGCAATGTTTTCAGAATCAGGAAAGAGAAAAACTGAAGGAAGCCCAGGATTATTTTGTTTATTTACAAAGCAAACCAGAGTTTAAATTGCTGGCATCATATTTGTCTTAGTAGCTGACCACCTAATCAAATCCAACCATAGCTGCCAAGTTTTCCCTTTTCTCGCAAGGAAGCCTATTCAGCATGAGGGAAAATCCCTTAAAAAAACTTGGCAGCTATGAATCCAACAGAGCATAATGATCCCAAAGACTGAAAGATGAAGCTAAAACAAATGTAAGGCAGGAAAGGGGATAAACCTCTTACAGAACAATTAGCCTTGAGATCATGGGTAGGCAAACTAAGGCCTAGGGGCCGGATCCGGCCCAATCGCATTCTAAATCCAACCCACAGACGGTCTGGGAATCAGCATGTTTTTACATGAGTAGAATGTGTCCTTTCTTTTAAAATGCATCTCTGGTTATTTGTGGGGCATAGGAATTCGCTCATTCCCCCCTCCCCCCCAATAGTCTGGCCCCCCACAAGGTGTGAGGGACAGTGGACCGGCCCCCTGCTGAAAAAGTTTGCTGACTCCTGCTTTAGATAATTTACTCAAAAGTGCAATGGATTTTTCCTACAACAGAGGGAGTTCTTAAAGGTACAAGGGTTGTCTCATGGTCTAGACCTGGTAAGAGACGTAGAATTGTGCCTGTGGTCTTCTCTGCTCTACTGTGGAGCTGCAGCCTTTTCCAAGGAAGAAAGCAAAGCAACATGTGCGGTTATCTACCCCACAGGAAACACAATATGGGCAGTGCTTGTTTGTCTGCTATTAGTCTGTCTCCTATTACTCTGGTGGCGAACATCACAACCTATATTACCCTTAGAGTGGGGGGGGGTATTTATAATTTTGGAAGTCTTATCCCAAATGAAGTGCAGATCTTCACCCAATAATGTACATTAAAAATAATACCAGTCAAACAGAGATGACAATAATTTCTAGGGCTTAATTCGGGCACCCCCAAACTTGGCCCTCCAGCTGTTTTTGGACTACAGTTCCCATCATCCCTGACCACTGGTCCTGTTAGCTAGGGATGATGGGAATTGTAGTCCCAAAACATCTGGAGGGCCAAGTTTGGGGATGCCTGGCTTAATTAAAAGCAACCAGCCACCAGGGTGGAAGCTGGTGAGTTCTTAAAGACCACCATGTGTGCTTGCTAAGAAACTGTGTCCATAGCTGCCAAGTTTTCCCTTTTCTCGCGAGGAAGCCTATTCAGCATAAGGGAATTTCCCTTAAAAAAAGGGAGAACTTGGCAGCTATGTGTGTCCCATGCCACTAATTGTATACATTGTAACATACAAACAAGTTGTGTGAACTTGCCCTCAGTTGCTCATTTTTATGACTTAGAATTGCTCCATATGATATAAATTGAGAAGCTGTGGTGTAATCTGAAGAAAAAAAAACTTTAATAAAATCTTTCAACAGGACATTTCGAAGTTTCCAGAAAAAGATGACACCGTTTTGGGAGAAGGTGGGATCACTCTCAGCGGTGGTCAGCGAGCTAGGATCTCTCTCGCCAGGTGAATTGAAATAATTGTATGATGCTTTTAATAAATACTGCCGATACTTGTTTTGTTATCAGCATGCAATTTCTCATGATTAATGGAAGTCTCACATTCATATGCAAGGTAAGGATTTGGTTTTATAAATTCAGAACCTTGTTGCTTTCTTACAACTAATTGAAAAACTGTTGGTGCCTAAAATTGCTGCTAAATTTTTAATGTTTTCAAATACAGCTTTCTACTTCATGGTATGAAATTTCAACCTTTTCCAAAGTTCTGGCATTTAAAGGGAGGCATCAGAAATAATCCTACACTCCATTTTCCTTCCCTGTTGTAACCAGCAGTTGCCACTCTGCAAGAACTAATGCATTCGGGTTCCCACTGTTATAATGTCTGAAATCATCCCTGCTTATGAAAACGGGTGCAATGCCTCCCCAAAGTTTTCAGCATTGCGTTATTCACTAGTGAACTACTCCCATTGCAAGCTCAGTCAGGCATTTCCTCAGCACTTATGGGAAGCACACGGCGAGGTAGTGGTTTTAGTACAGAGTTGTTGCTAGCAACACAGTCCCTTATTTAAACTAGAATTGTTGGTGATGCTCCCAGTTCAACTGAAGTGATACACTACAGGAATAGGTGGCAGTTTTCAGATGAGGGTTATATGATTTAAACCAGGCACCCCCAAACTGTGGCCCTCCAGATGTTTTGGCCTACAACTCCCATGATTCTTAGCTAAGAGGACCAGTGGTCGGGGATGATGGGAATTGTAGTCCAAAACATCTGGAGGGCCGAAGTCTGGGGATGTCTGATTTAAACTAAGAGAATTGGAATAGAATAATAGAATTGTAGAGTTGGAATAGTCAGATCCTTCCCCTGTGTAACATGTAGATACCATTTATGATGGGACCTCTTTAATCACATAGATAGAAAATATGTCTACAGCACCTTCATGGGCTAATTTACCTCTTGTTTACATTTTGATCTTATTCTGGAGAAACATGAATTGCCACCATGTCCACCAACAATGGCAAAATTCAAATTTAACCACCGAGGATTTAAGATCCAAGCAAAGCACCATGCTTTTATGTGGCCTATCAATGGATAAGTGCTTGGTATCGGTTGTTGCTGGCATCTGTCTTGGGAGACAACGGAAGGTGGTGAAATCAAACTGTTGGAAGGTTACAGTGCCTGCTGTGGCTGTAGAAACCAATATGCGAGAAACATATTTTGTTGCCACTGGGGCGTATGAAGGCAGGTCCGGTGGTTCTGCAGCAGAGGCACCATGGCGTTCAAACATTCAGGCTGTAATTGTTTCCTGAAATTAAATGTTAATATGGTGGATTATAAAGCCTACATGATCACAATACTGGATTCCCCGGGTGATGTTTATATTGCGTATAAGAATAGAAAAATATTCTGATCAAACATTCCAAATATAAATTAAATGTTAGCATTTACTTTTAGTGGAAGCTAATTTCATTTTTTTATGTCCTTTATTTAGAGCAGTATATAAAGATGCTGATTTATATCTCTTGGATTCCCCTTTCGGTTATCTAGACATGTTAACAGAGAAAGAAATATTTGAAAGGTATAGTATATTTTGACATATTTGCTTATTTAATAAAAATTTTTAATTAAATAATAATGTAATAAATAGATTTAATAAAAAAAGATTATTTAATAAATAAACACACAGGGTATTATGTCAACGTAATGCAAAAGAATTTGTGCAAAGCAGTACCCAAACCCAAGAAACAGATTTTCTAATGTATAATTTGATTTTGTGCAAATGCTTAATGCTTTTAGGAGTAGGTTTAGGTAGGTTCAAGGGACGCAGGTGGCGCTGTGGGTTAAACCACAGAGCCTAGGGCTTGCTGATCAGAAGGTCGGCAGTTTGAATCCCTGCGACGGGGTGAGCTCCCGTTGCTCAGTCCCAGCTCCTGCCAACCTAGCAGTTTGAAAGCACGTCAAAGTGCAAGTAGATAAATAGGTACCGCTACAGCGGGAAAGTAAACGGTGTTTCCGTGTGCTGCTCTGGTTCACCAGAAGCGGCTTTGTCATGCTGGCCACATGACCTGGAAGCTGTACGCCGGCTCCCTTGGCCAATAATGCGAGATGAGCGCCGCAATCCCAGAGTCGGTCACGTCAGGGGTCCCTTTACCTTTACCTTTAGGTAGGTTCAGAACATCATGAAATGCACATTATTCTATGGATATTGTAACTACTGGTAATTGGATTGCAATAAACCCTCATGATCATTCCAAACTTCTTAGTCTGAATTTCAGTAGTTCTGTAGATCATCCCAGGATGTGCTACAATTCTTTGTATTGGTTTGCTGACCTCACCTTAGCTGTTATCAGCCATTTAATGACATTTAAAAGAACACACTTCTCATCTATAAATAATAGTTGAACTGAGCCTTAAAAAAACAGGCAGGGGCTGGGGCACATGGAAGGTGTCCAGCAGTGGTGGGGATGTTGGCCCCCTCAATATTGGGTGTGGGTGGGCCCCCTGATTCAAAATATTGAGGGGGCTGGAGCTCCCTGTGCCCCATATATGCAGTGCTGGTGGCTATGATATTCAGATATCTAGCTAGATACCTAGTCCTCACTGCACAATTACTTGAGTGGCATACTTTCTTTTGCTCTTCAAATTGTATCTTGGCTAAATGAATCTGGGTTATTGCTTGTAAGTTGGAAAACACTCAAAGAAGATCAGCAAAATTGGGCAGAAAATGAGGTACAGAAAAAGAGCAATGATTACCCTCCTTGAAATCTCTAATTGTCCCCCCCCCTCTTTTTGCGAAGCTGTGTTTGCAAACTTATCGTCAATAAAACTAGAATACTTGTTACATCGAAGCTGGAACATTTGAAAATAGCAGACAAGATACTAATTTTACACGAAGGAAGCTGTTATTTCTATGGGACATTTTCTGAACTTCAGGGTCAGAGACCCAACTTTAGCTCTGAGCTGATGGGATTTGATGGTTTCGATCAGTTCAGCACAGATCGAAGGAACTCCATCCTGAGCGAAACGCTGAGGAGACTTTCTATTGGTAGCGACGGCGTGGGCGCACAAAATGAAATAAAGAGAACATCTTTTAAACAGACCTCAAACTTTGTGGAGAAAAGGAAGAACTCAGTCATGAACGCTCTGAATTCTAGCAGGAAGTTCTCTTTTATGCAAAAAACTCCACTGCAGGCCAATGGCATAGAAGAAGGCCTTGGGAAACCCGTAGAAAGAAGGTTTTCATTGATACCGGACTCTGAACAAGGAGAGGCAATTCTGCCACGCAGCAATGTGATCAACGCAGGACCCACGTTTAGAGAACATAGAAGACAGTCTGTGCTTAACTTGATGACCCGAACATCAGGTCACCAACGTCAGAGTTTTTACAAAAGTGGCAACGTATCCATACGTAAAATGTCAGTAGCCCAGCCGTCCTGTGAGACAGATATCTATGCCCGGCGCTTGTCTATGGACAGTGTGGCAGAAATAAGCGAGGAACTTAATGAAGAGGATTTAAAGGTACGTGGTTCAAATTACTGTTGGTAGATGTGCATTTATATACCACCCACCTCTTAAATGTACTCCATGAAAGCTTATCCCATAATAACCTGGCTACTCTTTTACATTGCTGAAATACTATTTTGTCAGCAAACATGGCTGCTCTTCTGGAAGATTGTTGTTAGATATGCTTCAGTTCCCATTATCTATGTAACATGATCCTCTATGACTGGACACCCAGTAGAGCAGGCATAGGCAACCTTGGCTCTCCGGATGTTTTGGAACTACAACTCCCATGATCCCTAGCTAACAGGGCCAGTGGTCAGGGATCATGGGAGTTGTAGTTCCAAAACACCTGGAGAGCCAAGGTTGCCTATGCCTGCAGTAGAGCATTTTTGTATCACGTACCCCTTTGATTTCACATTTGAAAATGTAATTAATTATCTCAGGGAGATTCTTCTCACAATAATAGTCCTTCTCAGGTGTGCAAGGTCCTAGGCACTGGGGTGTTATGTGTGGCCCCACTCCCCACAACCATGCATTGCTTGAACGTGAGTAGACCCAACACTTGAGTAGTACTATTGTTGAATCAAACCACAAATATTGCATTTGCACTGTGCTTCAGGGAGCACAGCAGTGCCTTGTTACTGTGTACTATGCAATTATAAACAATTACAACAAAGTATCCATGTGGTGAACATAACACATCCATAAAATAGTATAAAAATACTTATCCAACATCTGTACAATAACCATTGGTTGTCAGATATTGTCAAAATCTTCTCCGTCTTCGCAGCTCCTAAATGGTGTGTGTGTATACGGTGTGTACACACACACACACACACACACACACACACACACACACACACCACATTTAGGAGCTGCAAAGACGGAGAAGATTTTGACAATATCTGGCTCAAATATATAAATGCTAAGAAATAGACTGGGCAAATATTCTTAAGTATCTTATTGTGTGAGCATCATATTGTAGGGTTGCCATATTTCAGAAAAGTTAAATTCCTGGCACACGCAAAATTGTTGAGCTTCTAAGAAATTGTTCACATTCTTTGGGAAAACCTCCCCCCAAAATACGGATTTTTAAGCTTTTGGAGCAGCTTTTTCCGTCGCATTGCCATACATCCAGGGTTTCCCTGAAAAAAAAATCCCCCCAATGCCATTTTTACATCCGAAAACGATGAGATGTCAGGAATTGTCAAGTATATCATATTTAGAAGACAGCTAGAAATTTAAAAAGTTTTATACAAATCTCAACAATAGTCAGCTCTCATTCCTTTGAATAAGGTGCCAGCAGAAGATTATGTTATTCAGATAGTTCCAATCAGTGCTTTTTTCAGGGGGTACTCAAGGGTACGGAGTAACAGCACCTCTTTTTGTTGTTAAAAAGTGTGGCACTTACTGTAACAACTTCATGGTGAGTACTACCGGCACCTATTTTTCTAGATAGAAAGCACAGGTTCTAATTGTGTTCTTGTCCATTATTTTTCTAGGAATATTTTTGTGAGGATTCAGAGACCATGAATGCTGTTACTACATGGAACACATACTTCAGATATATTACTGT
This sequence comes from Zootoca vivipara, assembly GCF_963506605.1. Lineage (NCBI taxonomy): Eukaryota > Metazoa > Chordata > Lepidosauria > Squamata > Lacertidae > Zootoca > Zootoca vivipara. The sequence goes on along the minus strand of NC_083285.1, from coordinate 18,506,733 downwards.
CCGCAAAAAGCTGATTATTGTGTTAATTATATGTGTAGTTATTTTTCTACTTGAGGTAAGAAGATTAACTCTGTTTTAACTTAACTGTCTGCTTAAGTTACTATAAGAAGAGTTCGGATTTGATATCCCGCTTTATCACTCCCCTTAAGGAGTCTCAAAGCAACTAGCAATCTCCTTTCCCTTCCTCCCCCACAACAAACACTCTGTGAGGTAGGTGGGGCTGAGAGACTTCAGAGAAGTGTGACTAGTAGCCCAAGGTCACCCAGCAGCTGTATGTGGAGGAGCGGGGACGCGAACCCGGTTCCCCAGATTACGAGTCTACCGCTCTTAACCACTACACCACACTGGCTCTATAAATGAAAGCAGTGTTAGTATAACTCTTTTCATAGTGATAGCGGCAGAAGGAAGCCACTAACTCACAGGCACTGGCGGAGGAACAGGAGTGTGGAGGGAGCGCACCGCCCCCGGCAGTGCAATCCCGGTGGGGTGCCATCGCGGCTGCCCCCTCGCCCGCGCTGGGCACCCCCCCGCAGGTGGCGTGCCATGCCCCCAGGATGCGCATCACACCCCTGGGGGTGGCGCACCACGCCCCTGGGGCGCACACCAGCCCCACCCCTGCCTGCTCTCCGCCCCCTGGTGCCAGAACATGAAGCTCCACCCCTGCTCACAAGGAAACTGCACTCTTGGCTGACATTGATCAGTTACATTACCGTCTCAGTTCTAAGTATTTCGATCATATCAAGTATCTGCAAGAGACATAACAGAACATGCTCACAGTATTCCACGCATGTTCAGGTATTGTGAGCTGAGCAACCAGGCTGTAGCATGGCTCATTAGAAAACAAAATAACCCACTTCAACCATTTAGGGGAAGATACCAATTAATTCTAAATATGTTCTAGTCTGACCCATAGTTTACTAAAAAACAAACAAACTGTTAGTGTGTGTGAAGTTAACGGTGTGATCCTACTAACAACTACCTTTCTGCATGCTCATTTAACACTGTTTCTTCTAAGTAGACATTGGTAGTACAGTCATATCTCTGAATACGAATGCTGCGGGTTGCGTACAACATGGGTTACGAACGTGCCGAACCCGGAAGTAAAGGAATGGGTTACTTCCGGGTTCAGTGGTTCGTGCATGCACAGAAATGACGTCATGCGCATGCGCAGAAGCACCGAATTGCGACCTACGCATGCGCAGAAGCGCAGACGTGGGTTGCGTACTGCTCATGTTGCGAACAGGGCTCCGGAACAGATCCCGTTCGCAACCAGAGGTACCACTGTATTGCACTGTAAACTAAGGAAGAAAGGAGAGAGTAAAAATAAGGTTGATAAAATATAAACTGGTAAACTTTAAAAGGGAAAATAAAATAAATACATACACAAAGGAATAGGATAAAAATAGGAAGTTGCTTTAAACATGAGCTACCATTTTATTTAGATTCCTTTCATACCCAGTGTTTCCCAAAATTCCCTAAACAGATGGTTGTTCACTATAAGAACAGGTTTCTGGGCTAGATGGGCTGTTGGTTTAATCCAGCAGGGCTCTTGTTATGTTTTTAACATGTATGCCATCTTGGACTTCTTGGAAAAAGAGCAAGATAATAACAGGAAATGATGATGATAGACTATGGTTTCTTATTTGCAGGTGGCTGCTTCTCTTGCTGGAGTATTGATTATCAATATGTGAGTGTTTATTGTATTATATTATTTTAAGTTATTAGTTGTTTACTATAGAGGGGGAGTTGGCTAGGCAATCAGGGAAGGTAGCCCAACTAGGAGAAGGAAAACTCTCATCCTAAACTTTTGCTGCCTTGCAGCTCTACTCATTTGTGAGAAAGGCTCTGGGAATAAACCCAGAGGGGGGGGGAGAACCATTTTGCCTGCCTTTCGGGACATCCTTGGAAGAAGGAGTAAACCCTACACTCTGGAGTAGAGACCCAGTGGGATAGTGTCTTGCACGCCTCCTTCTAGCAACTCCTGCAGCCAAGCTGATGCCAAACATATCTCTCGGTTTTCCTTTGGACCTCAATTGCAAAGCCAAAAGGGTCTTGTTGTCTGGGCAGCCCAGGACCTCCATATATATTGCCAAGGCTTTCACACCAGAGAGGTTACTTCAGTGCTGCTAACACCGCAAAAACAATATGGGAGGCAGAAGTTACAAGTTACTGGCCTCTGCAGCCACAGCAAGCGCTATGATTCTCCAGCAGCTTAATTTCACCCACAGAGGTTCTCCATTGTCTCCTGAGACAGATGGATGCCAACAGCTATTTACTATAATTCTAACACTGATCAACATTTTTTTGATGTACTTGCATTTTTAGCAAATGCTTATCAATAACCTAGTTTTCTGAAGCAGCAGTGCACAAGGCAATCATTTTCAAAGCACCCTTCACTTCTATGAAATTCATTATCATTTCCAATCTCCCCCCCCCCCTGTGAATATTTGTTGACCCATGGGAAATATCAATTAGGAGTCACAGCAAATGATTGGCAGAGCCAAAGGTGGGTGGGGCTTGCAACATTGCATACCTTTTATTGATACCCAATCCCTTCTCTGCTTTTCACACAGAGACAAGTGAGAATGAATATACTTTGCCATAGCAAAAACTTAAAAATACTTTCCTTTGAAATCAACATTCTCCTCACCACTATTGCAAATTACAGTTTTGCCGAATACTGTATTCATTTTCCATTTTCAGTAGATCAGAAGTTACGATTTCTGCCCCCAACTTGAATTTTTTTTTAATTAGGACAAAGAATTAACTCAGACCTGTATTGATCATAATCTATGCTTTGTTTTGTTTTCAATAGGTTGTCTGTTTCCGATAGCCCAAATGCAACACAGGCAAGAAATGCTTCCTCTCACGACGTGGAGAGCCAGGCAATCATCATTACAGAGACTAGTGGCTATTACATCTTCTACATTTATGTGGGAGTGGCTGATACCTTACTTGCCTTGGGCCTCTTTCGAGGCCTACCCCTGGTGCATACTCTCATCTCAGTTTCTAAAACCCTTCACCGCAAGATGCTGCATGCCATCCTTCAGGCACCCATGTCTTCCTTCAACACATTGAAAGCAGGTATAGACCAGCTCACTCCCTTTGTGGCAAAGGTCACCTTGCCCATCAGCTTCCTCTCAGTTACTCTAGAACAGGGGTCAGCAAACATTTTCAGCAGGGGGCCGGTCCACTGTTCCCTCAGACCTTGTGGGGGACCAGACTATATTGGGGGAATGAAGGAATTCCTATGCCCCACAAATAACCCAGAGATGCATTTTAAATAAAAGCACACATTCTACTCATGTAAAAACACGCGGATTCCCGGAACATCCACGAGCTGGATTCAGAAGGTGATTGGGCTGGATCCGACCCCCGGGCCTTAGTTTGCCTACCCATGCTCTAGAGCAGTGGTCCTCAACCTTGGGCCTCCAGATGTTTTTGGCCTACAACTCCCATGATTCCTAGCTAGCAGGACCAGTGGTCAGGGATGATGGGAACTGTAGTCTCAAAACATCTGGAGGCCCAAGGTTGAGGACCACTGCCCTAGAATACAGTACTTACGTTGAAAGCTATTTAGGTCAGCGCACATCTGAGAGGAAGCCTCGTTGAATGCAGTGTAACTTCTGACAGTTGTCCTAAACACACTGAATTTGAATTTAACCGTTGCTCAAGTCAAAAGAGACGACCTCTGAATAAACATGTTTAGGATAGGCAGGGTACGACTCCAGAAAAAACTAATTTAGGGGAGCAAAGGAGGGTCATTGTCCACTATTAGGGTAGCAGCTTTTAAATTAGGGCAGCCAGGTAAAAAAATATAAGACTTTTAATACATGTACCGGGCAGAAGGACATCTGAGCCCCCTCCAGCACGGCAGACCTGGGATTTGGATTGTGCCTTATCAAACCAGTCACTTTTCTCTCCATTTACTCCTTTTATACTGGGGTGGGGGAACTATGGCCCATTCCCAAGTGCACATAATAAGTACCATATTTTTCCGTGTATAAGACTTAAGTTTTTAAACTAAAAAATTAGGTTTAAAATTGAGGCGCGTCTTATACACAGGTAGTGCTGAGGGATGTTTTCTTAATTTGGAGTCCCCCAAAGTAGGGGGTCTCTTATACATGGAAAAATATGGTAGTTATGTGTGCCCCATTACTCCAGCCACCTTATTTGACTTTGTTTTTGCTGTGATCATGTTCCCCTATACAAACAGTGCATTTTCTTAATGTTATGCAGAGTGGACAGTAATGCATTGGGCTACATGATATAATGTGACATAGGCAGTCCTTTGTGAAATTTTACTTATACTGTAGATCATTCAGACCAGTCTCCTTGTGCCAAAGTTCTGCTGTCTATTTGAAAACAACTGTCTTTTTTGGTAGGTTTCAGTTCAGTGCTAAATTGTCTCCAAAACTTCACACAATTAGAAATTATTACTACTAAGAAATTATTACTACTAAGAAAGGTTATATGTACAGTTAGTTGATTAATAAACTTTGCTCATACAGTATAAGGAATAATAATAATCTCCTCCTATATCATTTCATTTTCTTCAACCTGTAGGTGGAATACTTAACAGATTCTCAAAGGATATAGCAATATTGGATGACCTACTACCACTTACAATATTTGACTTCATCCAGGTTTGTAAAAATAAATATATATTTTGCAGAGTGGCTGACCGTGCTTTGTTTTCTGCTTTTCTGGCCATCACTTATGAAGGTCAGAAAATAAAAAAGAGCCTAATAAATATTAAGAATCAACAAGAATAAATGAGTGCTCATAATGTTTGTGTACATAAAGCTTATTTTCAGTTTTTTGCCACCCAATCTGTGCCTTTATGGCTCTTCTTTTCTCCCATTTATGTTTCTACGCTCTTTCCTTCTTCTGCATGAGGCTGTAAGCTCAGCTGTTTACTCCATCCTCCTCCTGGCTTCCTTGTTCGCATCTCAAGAGACAATGGAGTGTGTCGCTGGGGGTGAAGTCAAACTGCTGTTTAGCAAAACCAATGTGACCTTCCTGGGGTGCAAGCCTGGGCAGTGTGTATGGAAGTCTTGGACTGCCCAGACGACAATACTCCCTTATTGGCCTCACTGATGGGGTCCAAAACAGAACAGTACATTTACCTCCAGTTTGGCTGCAAGAGTTGCCAGAAGAAGGTGTACAAGGCCTTCTGAGGATGCCAAGGTTGCAGGTTCGATCCCCGTATGGGACAGCTGCATATTCCTGCATTTCAGGGGGTTGGACTAGATGATCCTCAGGGTCCCTTCCAAATCTATAACCCTACAGTTCTGTGATATGAGTGTGTGCGTGCGCACACACAGAGAGAGACTTGGTTTGAAAAATCCAATTAAATTGAGTGGTGGCAGATTCAGGATAGACCAAATAAAATCCTTACTCACATAATACATAATCAGTGTGCAGGGTTTATCTGACACGAGATGTGGCAATGACAGCCTTAAAAGGGGAATTCTGTGATAGTCTATATGCAATCTATGCCACTGAACAGCAGTTGGGGCAACAGCGAGGGAGAACTTTACTGCACTGGTAGTGGGCTTCCTAGAAGCATCTATTTGTACTCAGGATGGTAGAATAGATGGTTTGATTCAGTAGGGTTCTTCCCATGTTCATCAAGATGTATATTTTAGCTGAATCAGACATTACTTTCTTAAATTCTTAATTAAAACTGTGATGACCATTCAACCCTGCATTATTATTTCCATACTCTTTCTCCTCCTCCTTCACTGCCTAGCCTAACACAGTTTGTAAAATAATAACCAGCCAGGAACACTTCACATGACAATAATGGATATTGAGCTATCCAATATAGGGATAGGACATACATTTTTTAAAACAGATTTTTGTTCTACAATGGCTTTATTTTCATAAACTGAGTGGGCCACCAGCCACCTAGAAAAAATTGGTATTAAACAAAAAATGTATCTAATGAGCATTCATCTTGGATGAAATAAATTCATATATTAATTTGGCATTTGCAAAAGTGATGCTAAGCCCTATGATTTTGACAGATGAGTCCATTTCCTTCCAAAGCATGAAATGCAAGATGTATTTCCATGGCTTGTCAAGCTTTTGGCCTCCAAATTGCAGCATTTCAGGAGATACAAACACATGGTTGAGGCCACTCCATTTCATAATGGGAGAGCTTTCAGTCACCCAAAGTTGGTGACCATGTTAAGATTTCCCAGTAAACCAACTTGGTGATAAACAGTAGCGGATCGTGTGTTGGGTCTACATCTGACCTCTGGCTGGCTAAGTCACTGCAGTTTACCAGGACAGAGGAGTCTGGTGGTAGTGGTGAGGTTGGCATGGCGCAAACACGATGGCAGAGCCATTCTGGCATTCCTGCCATCATGTTTGCACTACACCACACTGTCATGACGTTCCGTCATGTCTCTCTGTCCTGGGTGCTGCAGTGGCTGAACTGGATCGAGGTCAAGTGAGCAGTGCAGGCTGTTGGTGATAAAACTTGAAACTTTCAAGTAATCATTGAATTACTCACTGTGATGGATCCACAGTAAGTATCAATCCCTTACTTGGGGGCTTTTAAGTACAGGTTGGATAGCCATCTGTCATGGATGCTTTAGCTGGGATTCCTGTCAATTCAGGGGGTTGGACAATGACCCTTGGGGTCCCTTCCTATTCTACAGTCCTATGATTCCATGTTAGCTTTAGCTTTATTATAATATTTTCTGCCTTTTTTGACCAAGTTGTAATAAGATATCAAGTCCTTGTTGATGAGCCTTGAGGCGGTTTTTTCTCTTCAATTATTACTATTATTATTAATAATGATTAATTTCCTATACTGCCCTTCATCCGAGGATCACAGCGCCAGCTAAACCTCTCTAATGAGAGTATTCTACAAGTGGGGAGCTACCTCAGAAAAGGCATGTTCTCGTGTTGCCGCTCTCTGGACCTCTCACGGAAGAGGCACACAAAGAAGGCCCTCAGATAATTGTCTGTGATTACCCTGAGTAATGTTCTGATGTTCTGTGTTCCTGCTAACAACAAATATCCATGGAGTGACGCAGAATAAATAGTTCCATCAGAAAGCAAAATCCATGATCCAGAAAGGACAAAGAATCTAGAGCCTTGTTCATGATAATATTCTGCAAAAAAATACGCATTTTGCATCATCATAGAACAATTTTCATATTTATATCCATGAATTGACAGTGTTCCATGAAAATTGTACGAAAGAATCTGCCTCTTATTTTGATAATTGTACAGGTGTGCATTTGAAAAACACTGTGATGTCTTCCAGACTACTGTTAAATGAGTACTTGATTTAGCAAATCATGAAACCACTTACTAATTTCAAAGACCTTTAGCTCCAAATACTATCAGTTTCTTTTTGTTCTCAGATGCAAACCCTTGTTGGGAAGACACTGCTGGGATGTTTGAAATATATATGCTAATACCTCCTCTGGGGAAATTAAATCACCAATTTGGAATTTGTAAAATAGGGGGGACGTTTACTGTGTCAATAGCATTTTTCTTTCATCCTGCAGTTAATGCTCATTGTGATTGGTGCTATAGCAGTAGTATCAGTCATACAACCCTACATCTTCCTGGCATCTGTGCCTGTGATAGGAGCCTTTGTTATGTTAAGAGCATACTTCCTGCACACTTCTCAGCAGCTGAAACAACTGGAATCTGAAGGTATGGCTGGCAAAAATTGGTAGATTCCTAAAAGATACAAAAATAAACTGAACAGAGATTTACCATTTCACTTTTCCTCCAGCTCCCTCTAATTTCCCAATGCAAGATTCCAAAGTCTGAGAACAGAATGCACCCCTGTAAAGACATTCAGCGAAAGCTCGGGAGCAGACAATAAAGTGTGCTTTGCTTTGCAGAGGGGGAAATGTTATGAGCAGAACTGCAGCAGAACAAAGTGTTACGAGATTTGGCATATGGAATGGATATGTATCGAGAGACAACTTATTATTAGGGAGGCAAGCTGGTTAGGAACATTCAACAGCACTCACCATTTTAGTAAATCCAAAATTCCTTAAATTTGTCCATTTAGTAGCTTTTGGATTTATTCATAATTTGTGCATTGTCATTGGTAGGGTTTTGCTGCTCCTTACTATTGTGACCTAAGTCCAGTGCCTTTGAGATGTCTTACACATCTCAAAAAGCAGTGTGTAGTATGGAGATGGGAAGGTGTTGCTCTGCAGATGTTTCTGAGCTACCATTTTCATAATCTTTTAAGTCTAACAACTTCTAGAGAGCCATAGGTACTCCAATCCTGCCCTAGTAGAAGAGCTGTGCCTAGAGAGGCAGATTCTGAAGGGCATTTGTTTTTCTTGAAGCCTGGGGGCATATCTGTGTATAAGGGGTTATCCTGAGAAGGAGGCCTGCAGGAAAAAGAAGAGCCTGGCATTGTGTTGAGCAGTTGACAAATAAGACATCTGTTGTTTCATAAAGGGGATCACTTTATTTTATGGAAAACAAACTCTACATAACACTATCTTACTATTTTTCTTGCATAGAAGCAAACTTTGAAGGATGCTTCTAAATGGCCTTGGAGATTCAAATGGATCAGTTGAGCTCCTTGAATTTGGTTTCAGGAAACTCACTTTTACTCACGGCAGCCAAAATCACGTGGTCAGCATTTAAGCCAGTTGATCCAAGTGAACCTTTAAAGGGCACAGGGCTAGGTGAAAGATGGCAGATGGTATCAATATACTAGGAACCCTTGAAGAATAAGCAAATTAGATGCACAGATTTTTCTTTTGTTTGATGTGCAACCACACAACTTGTAGCAGCTGCAGATATATACAGACTGATATCAAAGAATGGAGAGTAGATATTCGCAATCTGTGAAATGCTGTTCTGAATGTTCTTTGACATGATGTAGTGCTATAAAAGAAGGCAAGAATATGCCTAATGGAAAATGTATTTGTTATCTTTGCGTTGTTGTTTTTTTTTTTAAAAAGATCCAGTTCATTTGTGGAAAGTACTAAAACTCTTATTATTTTCAATTTGCATTGTTTATAGCAAGAAGTCCAATTTTCACACATCTTGTTACAACCTTAAAGGGGCTTTGGACACTCCGAGCTTTTGGACGGCAACCTTATTTTGAGACATTATTTCATAAAGCCCTGAACTTGCACACAGCGAACTGGTTCCTTTATCTGTCTACATTACGTTGGTTCCAGATGAGGATAGAAATTATTTTTGTTGTCTTCTTCACCATTGTGACCTTTGTTTCTATTTTAACTACAGGTACGTAGCTTTGCTTTCTATTCTAAAATGAGGTTAAAATAAACGAAGTTTTGCTGCATATTCAAACGTAGGTTGCATCCCAGTACCTCTTCCAATCTCCATAATACTGTCTGCACGTCCTAAAGGCCTTTTAACATCTGGTGTGCCGCGGTCAAGAGACAGAAGTGGGCTTGACCAATGGATGTGATTTTCACCTTTGTACAGCAGGCCACATTCCAGCAGTGCGAAATTATTTTTCTCCACTTCTCCACCTCCACCCATGCAAGCAAGAGGCGTTATCGCAGTTCAGGGTCACATTTGCAAAAGAATTAGAAAGTGGTGTGGAGCAGAGCCAGTGAGTTGTGTGCCTTGGGAAGAGACAAAGCTTGGAAAGAACCCTGAAGTCCAGACAGAACATTAGGCTCCTGGGTCTGGGTTTCCACAGCCTTGGTCCAGTGCATTGACCACAGACGGCTTAAGTAGGTCGGCATCTGTGCTAGGGATGCTCAAGGAAACCGGGGTGGTCTTCATTTCAAAGTGAACTCGCCAAATTTGTCACCCACCAGTTAATGGACAGGTTGGACGAGGTTTACTTCAGGATTCAAACTCCATCTGGATTATGGAATTCAAGGGCTGCCTTTTTGTGCATTTGCTTATACAGTGGTACCTTGGTAATCAAACATCTTGGCTCCCGCAATGCTCCCGCAACAAGTGAGTGTTCCAGTTTGCAAAAAAAAAAAAGGAGCCACAGCTTCCAATTGAGTGCAGGAAGCTCCTGCAGCCAATCGGAAGCCGCGCCTTGTGTTTTCTAACCGTTTTGGGAGTCAAACGGACTCTCAGAATGGATTAAGTTTGACAAGCAAGGTACCGCTTTAAATTCCAACAGTTTGGGGCTGCTGGAAAGCCAGATGCCCTGCAGACGGGGCTGCAAAAACCTCTGGGAGGTCTGGATGTGATCCTGCGTAATCCTTCCCTCGGCTTTATTTAAGAGGGGGGGCGAGGGAAGCTTTCCATATAAATTCCAAAGGAGGGACAGCATGCCATCATGTCATATCCTCCCAGGAGCTTTGCAGCTAATTTGTAATGCATACACCTTTCTAGAAGTCATTTTTTAAAAAAGTGCATTCTTAAAAAAAATATGTCCTGAGATCTATGGGTATAGGGCACTATTATATATAGACTGGTTCATCCCTGTCCCTTAGCAGTGCCTCATACTGTACTATAGTGCATTTCGGCTCAGCTTGTTCATCCTTACAGTATTTATCTCTGTGCATTTCTCACCTTTTGTATTTGGGCATGGATCTACTATTGCATCACTTATGTAACCCCCCCCCCCCCCACTACATATAGGGTTTTAAAATGTGTCTTTGTACTTGCAGGTAACGGGGAAGGAACAGTTGGCATTATTCTTACACTAGCCATGAATATTATGGGAACCTTGCAGTGGGCAGTGAACTCAAGTATAGATGTAGACAGTCTGGTAAGAACCATGAGAATTAATTGAAAAATGAGATTTCATTTTCATTTTCACATGCTCATAAAATGTATTACTTTGGCTGTAGAGTGCACAGTTATAAATATGCTTGCACTTGTAAATATTTGCTAATAATTCACCCATAATTCAGTTATCATTGGGTATAGTTCTTCTAGAGGCCCAATCTTGGGCTCTGTCAAGCTCTTTCAATGGCTCTCCATTATTTTCTCTCCCTTTTTGTTATGGCTAACATTTACTTAACCATTCTTTTTTTTTATCAGTTTAGTACACACTTTCCATTGTTCATCCCTCATAATTTTGGCTTCAGCCAACACTCCTGCTGTTTATTTATTTTATGTTTCCACTTATCTCCTTCAGAAATCTTTATAACATTTCAGCTGTGTGTTTTGCAGATCTGTATTGCATAATGATCTATTTCATAGCTTTGCCCCAATAATTCTGATGACAACATTTTTTCCACCATTACTTTCCTCCCCACCCACCACCCCTCTCCAAGCACCTGTTACATTAGCATTTTCTTCCTTTCCATGTTTTTCCAATTTGCCCCCCTAGCATTGCAATTGCTACCGTACTTGCTTCTGGCACTCCTAGATTGCATGCCAGCAGGGAGACATCTCATATTGCAGACTCAAATAGTGTTCAGAAAGAGGACTATCACATTGGCTGAAGGGTACTGAATATTAATATGGAACACTAAATATTAATGTCAGGAAAACTCTACTAGAAGTGCATAATATGCTACAGCCTTTGCCGTCAAATTACCCCACTGTTGCTGTCTATCTCATTTAATGGTGTTGGCCATTCACAGATCTACATAGCTTCTGGGGAGGAAAAAAAAGGAATTAATTATTTCCCCCATGAACATTTTCATTTGGATTTTAGCTTTCAAATTCTGCGAGCTCATGAGGAAGTATCTAAATGCCCTGTAAAATCTTATGCATGTCTTTTTTCCATAGGACATCCTCTGGGCCTCTGTAGTTAATTGCTCAAATGATATTTTCAGGTGTGATGATTAGTCCTTACAAAGAATTTGTTAAATGTGCTGCATAATTTCAAGCAAGAGTAAAGAAAGAATTGCATATAATGTGGGCTATATTGGATTCCTCATCAATTACAAAATGTTAGACTGATGAACTGGAAATACAGCATTGTAGTGAAAAACTGTTGGTGCAAAATTTGTTGCAAAGGATTTGGAGCCACAGAGATACACATATGTTGTGTACATTGTCTTTGTACTTTTAATGTTATAATGATTCCCTCAATTAAAAAAAAAACCACCACTCATTCAAACTTGCTGCCCATTCCTCTCGCTTGGTCTCAGCTGACCTCTGCTAAATCAATGGCCTTTCTCCATCAGTTTTTAAGGGCAGTTTTGGTGGGACCCAGGTGGCGCTGTGGTTAAACCACTGAGCCTAGGGCTTGCTGATCAGAAGGTCGGCGGTTCGAATCCCTGTGACGGGGTGAGCTCCCGTTGCTTGGTCCCAGCTCCTGCCAACCTAGCAGTTCGAAAGCACATCAAAATGCAAGTAGATAAATAGGAACCGCTACAGCGGGAAGGTAAACGGCGTTTCCATGTGCTGCTCTGGTTTGCCAGAAGTGGCTTTGTCATGCTGGCCACATGACCTGGAAGCTATACGCCGGCTCCCTCGGCCAATAATGCGAGATGAGCGCGCAACCCCCGAGTCGGTCACGACTGGACCTAATGGTCAGGGGTCCCTTTACCTTTACCTTTTTGGTGTGCATACTTTTGCTTTAGGACATTGCTTCCACCCTCTGCATCACCACACAAGGAGTTGCATATGCAGAGCAGGATTCCACTAAACACCACTTCAGAGTATACCAAAAGAAATACAACACAGATGATAAACTCCTGTCCCCCAAAGTACATATTGTTGTTGTCGTTTAGTCGTGTCCGACTCTTCATGACTCCATGGACCAGGACACGCCAGGCACTCCTGTCATCCACTGCCTCCCACAGTTTGGTCAAACTCATGTTCGTAGCTTCGAGGACACTATCCAGCCATCTCGTCCTCTGTCGTCCCCTTCTCCTTGTGCCCTCCATCTTTCCCAGCATCAGGGTCTCTTTGAGGGAGTCTTCTCTTCTCATGAGTTGGCCAAAGTATTGGAGCCTCAGCTTCAGGATCTGTCCTTCCAGTGAGCACTTAGGGCTGATTTCCTTCAGAATGGATAGGTTTGATCTTCTTGCAGTCCATGGGACTCTCAAGAGCCTCCTCCAGCATCATAATTCAAAAGCATCAATTCATCAGCGATCAGCCTTCTTCATGGTCCAGCTCTCACTTCCTTACATCACTGAGAAAACCATAGCTTTAACTATACGGACCTTTGTCGGCAAGCTAGTGTGTCTGCTTTTTAAGATGCTGTCTAGGTTTGTCTTCGCTTTTCTCCCAAGGTACATATCCAAACTGGATTATCATTTCCCTTATAATTCTGTAAGTGAGATAACTGTGACAGAAGCAAGCCATTCGCAGCTCAATTATTTGAATGAGGTTTTCCTTTTCTCTTTTTGCTTGCAACAACTCAATAGTAGTATGAGCAATATATGGATAACTGAGTGGCCTTTCTTTGAACTTTCTGACCAAAGTAAATGAATCAAAAGTGCCAATCAGGACTTAGGAACAGTGTTTTCCAAAGTCTGACGGCATGACAGCCACACAAGCAGAAAAACAACTAGTTAACCACAAAGACTTGCAGTACTTTCCCACCATTAACTCACAAAGATTCTTTATCATGAAGTTTGCTTTCCCATGGTGAACAAGTCCCATTGTTGTCCTAAGAGCTGAAAGGTCAGGATAAACTAATAACTGTCTTTCAGAAACTCTTTTTAAGAATAGCCCTGCTAAAGAATTAACTGTGGCAGAAGCAGGCTACCTCTGCTCATCTTAACATAGTCACATACAATTAATACCGTAGAGAATATATATATATACACACATTAAAGTGTCAGAGAACCAAGTACTTTGTCCTCACAATTTATACACTACAAACTAAAGATTAATTTGTTGACATCAAACTCAGTAGGGTGAAGTTTGTCTGCTTCTGTGCCAAGCTATGCGTGGAAAAAAAAAGATGTTTCAAAAAATGACTTCAGTGGTTCTTGGTCTGGTTTTCAGATGCGGTCAGTGAGCCGAGTATTTAAGTTTATTGATATGCCAACAGAAGAATCCAAAACTGCACCATCTTTGAAAAATGAAGAGCTTTCTCGCACCCTCATAATTGAGAATAGGCATGCAAAGGAAAAGACTGTCTGGCCATCTGGCGGGCAAATGACAGTGAAGAATCTCACGGCCAAGTACATAGATGGAGGTCTGGCCATACTCGAAAATATTTCCTTTTCAATAAGTCCAGGACAAAGGGTAAGAATATTTTCAATTAAACTCATTTTAGTTAATCCGCTGTCAAGCAAGTGCCACCGCTATTCCTAAAAGAAAAGTAATACTTGAGTACTAACCTGAAGCATTTCACAATAAATATTCAAGTTATTTTAATATGCAGTAAATTATGTAGGAACATTTCACAACAATTATTCACATTATTTTAATATGCAGTGAGTTGTGGAGGAACAAAGGGAAAGCCCATTTGCTCGGTATTTTAATATGCAGTGAGTTGTGGAGGAACAAAGGGAAAGCCCATTTGCTTGGTATTTGGAAAAGGAACCCACAACTTCTAGAAATGCTGGGCATAGATAGAGCACAGCGTTAATGAGAATTTGCTGTAAAAGCATGGAGGATGGATAAAATATCCAGAAAATAAATTTTATTTCCTATTTCTGCACATTTACCTGCTTTCGCTGTCTCTTTGTTTTGCTGCTTGTCTGGCGGGAAGCCTTGTTAATGAAAATAGGTTTGTACATAGAAAAGAAAAGAAAAATATAGGGTAGTGTGCTAGTAACACAATATCAAATTGAAATTGAAAACATTGTGGGTGAGGTACAACATCACACCTGCAGATGCAATGGGGTTCTCTTGCCTGCCCTCCCCCCTGCTGTCCCTCAACCCTCTGTAGAAGATTTGGGGGGCATACAGGGGGCTGAAGGAGGAAGAGGAGACAGGGGAAGGCCTGTTTGTGTAAGCAGAAGGTTGAGTGAGACACCCCAACTGGATATTCTCCTATGACACCATGAATGATTTTACTGGAAATCAATAACTTATATAGAAACATCGTTTAGATAGATAAAGCTCCCGGCTGGCACATTGGTGCCAGAATAACATACAATATTTTCAGAAATGAGTTTCCAGTTTTGGTTGGAAGCGGGGGGTTTTCCCCAGTAGGAACTCACCGAAACTCAGTTCCGACCTCTCTCAGTTGGGCGCCATTATAAGAGAACAAGGGAGGTGCTCATGGTAAATCCTGGCACTTCTTCCTCTAGAAAAATAGCACTGGTCGGAACTATGAACTATGAATGAACTGTGACTCATTGGACGTTTGCCCAGTTCTGGATGCCAAGGAGAAAGTAGCAAAACTGGGGCAAAAATATGTTCTTGTTTGAAGGACAGATTCTACCATATCATCAGACGCTGTGCACATTGCTGCTGCTATATTAATATTTATGGTTTCAAGCTCATCTCAACACAAAACATTCTTCTCTGAACTGCTCTTCTGTTAATTTCTAGCACGCAAATGATTAATTTATGAGAGCGGTTTCTTCATTAATTTATGTTTATAAATATTGCAGGTGGGTCTTTTAGGAAGAACTGGCTCAGGGAAAAGTACGCTGCTCTTTGCTTTTTTAAGACTCTTGACTACAGAAGGAGATATTCAAATTGATGGTGTCTCCTGGAACACCGTCTCTGTGCAGCAGTGGAGAAAAGCATTTGGAGTAATACCTCAGGTAAATTTATACTAGCCTGAAAAATAAGTTTTTACATAAATCAATCTGCCCAACATTGTACTTTGTTGATGCACAAAACTTCAAATCACAATCACAACACCTTTATTGGCATATATAAAACTATAGAATCATACAAACCATCTACTACATATAGAATGATTCTAAAACACACAATGAATAGGGGGAAAGGGTGGAGGATAGGGAATCCTCAGCAGTCACTTATGGGTAGGCCAAATGTACTGGATTTGATTTCAAAACATCCTGGTCAGGTATTGCACCATAACTCTAGTGAGTACAGGGGAGTCGTCCCTCAACAGGAACTGGACTACGTGTTGTTTATTGGGAGGGGCCTTGAGCCACAAAGAGGGCATCGAAGGGCCAACGCGGAAGATGTTAGAAAGAGGGCATTCCAGAATCATGTGGTCCATAGAATCTGGCACATTCTGGCCACAGGGGCAGAGTCTGTTCTGGTAAGGGATGCCCTTAAGCCTTCCGGATAGCACAGAAGATGGAAAGGCGTTCAAGCGGGCCAACATAAAAGCTCTACGATGTGATGGTGTGGCCAAATCATAAAAATAGTTAGGCATCATTCCATGATGGGCTTGCAGCCCCAGATAGGCAGGGGAACATACAGAGGGCTGAAAAGGATAAGAGTTTTTGGAATTCATTCTCTAGCAGCCTCTGCTTAATAAGTGCAAAAATGTGTGATTCCTTGAATAGCAAGAAGGAATCCACAGTAAAGCCTATTTGCCTAAGTTTAAAAATAATATCAGAAAACCAAATAAAATTATGTTTGTCTTTTAATAAGAAGGATAGTAAGCTTTCTGACTCTGTGTTAAAATGAATTTTCAGCCAGTATTTAAAAGTGATAATCCAACCCCTTGGCTCAACTCTGCACATATAGCCAAATACGGAATACATTTTGGCACTCCTAGGATTTGCCATAAAAAGGATGCCTTCCCTGTTTTCAGGGCCTTCTCTGTAGTGGCACCCTAGTGATGGAATTCCGTCCCCCTGGATGCAAGGATAACCCTCACAATATTGGGCTTCTGTCATGAAGTAAAAATGTATCTGTTTACCCAAGACATTGGTGGAATAATGTTAGAAGATTAGCAATTTCATAGCTGAGTTTTGTAAGAACTCTTGAGTGGATGCTATCTGCACCCAGCAATGTGTTAGTTTTTAGCTGATCAGACAGGCCTACAACTTAATTTCCTATCACCGCTATTTACCTCAGTTCCTCATCCGCCTTTCTTAAGAAAGTTAATCAGGTTCAAAGATCAACCCTACATCTTCTGCAATGAAGTTGTAATAAAGGATTCATTCAGCAATGTCTTTTCCTTATTTAGCACATCTCCTTTGTCATTCCAAGGTCTATCTGCCCCCACAGCCTGTTTTCTGCTTCAAATAATGTTTAATTATTGTTCTTAATGCTTTTAGCAATTTCTTTTGCATCCTTTATTGTCTGCTTGCATTCCTTTTGCCCAAGTTTGTGTTTCTTTGTGCTCTCCTTATACTGTATGGGCAAGTATTCCATTTTCTGAAGGAAGTCTTCTTGCTTCTCTTACCTTCTTAATAGCTGCTACAGTATCTTCTTGGCCTGGGTGGTACCTTTCCTGGTCTGCATTCCAGTTAAGCTGCTATTACGTACTGTGGTTTTGAATACCTCCACCCCCATCATTCTGGGGAGATTTCACCATCTTGACTTTCCTATTCAACTTCCTTTTAACCAATGCCTTAATTTTTTTTTTTTTTACTCCTCTTTGGAAGCCAAGTGTGACTGTGCTGGACTTTCTGGGCAATTGTCCACTTACTACTTAAATATCTCTTGAATTTACTAGTGCTGAGGTCATTGTTTCTAAATGATTCAAGAACACCACAGGTCTCAGGAGCCACTTAAGTCCAGAGTCTGGTCATTTCCATGACAAACTTTTTTGTGTGGAACACTGCATTTGAACCGATAAAAATACTGAAGTGTTTCCTCTGTGCTCAAGCTAACATGCCTGTTTATTTCTTACTAATCGTTTGAAACACTGCATTTGAACTCACTCTTCGATAAAAATACTGAAGTGTTTGCTCTGTGCTCCTCAAGCTAACATACCTGTTCATTTCTTACCAATGGCTTAACATAGTCACATTCAACACTTGCCAAGAAATTTAAAGTAAATCTTTAAAACTTTTAAAAGTAAGCAACAGAACAAAGAAAGCCTTTTGTGTCCCAGCTTCCAATCAGATTTTAATATTTGTTTGCTCTTTCCCCATTCCCCGGAAGAGATGCAAATTTATTTTTAAAACTCTGGAGGTTACGTTCAAATGTAACATCCTGTTCCCCAGTTCACTATTTCATTTTCAAAAATAATCAGTTTTTCCTTGCTTACTCTCAGTGGTTTCTTTCCTTCAAGGAGCTTTCTTACACTGGATCATGAAAGTGGTTGAATTCATTAGGTGACCTGCATCTAACTCCTGCTGTGAATTGCAGCGGTCAACCATTCAGGAAGGTTTTCAAGAAACTTCACTAGGCTCTCCCAGGAAATTACTTGCACATAACAGAAGTTTCTTTTCAGTAGCAGGCATTAGCTCTCCAACACTTCAAAGCATTAGAGTTCAGTCAGTGTGTCAAAAAAGATTTGGGAACTGACAATATTGTGTGCCTCAGAATTATTCTGACTTTCCTGGAACTGCAGTCTACTCATATCACTTAACTTCATACCTGTCTATACTTTCAATACGTAAAAAATGGAGTACAGATGCAATTTAGTGGCCCTCTTGTGTTACTGCCTGCCATGTCGCTGTAAAAGACACAAAATCCTTGTCAGGAAGTAAAAAGGAGTCTCATGGCAACACTAAGCATTGTTCTTAGTGGTCCATTTTCCTCTTATTAGAACATACTGTAATGTGAAATGGGGAAAGGGAAACTTTGAGAAGAACAAGTGGTAAGACAATGCTTGTTCCATTTGGATACAATGCTAAGCAACAAAGAATGCAGTTTAGGGTATGTGTGGCTTGCTAGCATTAGCAAGAAGTTGAACTTGCAGTACCTTCTACTCTGCATTACTAAACCCCCTTGCTCCAACCTGTTTTTTTTTAAAATGGGTTACCCAAGTTAAATTTTTATATTCCAGTTTTGCTAGCTGAGCAATCAGCTCATGTCCTTTTCCTCTTCATCATCATCATCATCATCATCATCATCATTTTAAAATTATACCGCCCTTCACCTGTAGATCCCAGGGCAGTTTACAGCAAAAAAATACAAAATGAGAACATCAAAACAATCACATTTAAAAGGGTATAGGACGTTAATCAGCCAAAGGCCGGCTTGAAGAGGACCGCTTCTGCCTGGCACCTAAAGGAGTATAATGAAGTTGTCAGCTGAACCTTCCTGGGGAAGGCCTTCCACAAATGAGGAGTCACTGCAGAAAAGGCCCGATCTCATGTTGTCACTCTCAGGAGCTCCTGTGGGCACGAAGAAAGGCCTCGGATTATGACCGTAGTGTCTGGATTGGTTCATATGGAGTGAGGCAGTCCTTGAGGTCCTGGGGTCCTGGGCCGTTTAAGGCTTTATAGGACAAAACCAGCATTTTGATTTGGGCCCAGAAACAAATTGGCAGCCAGTGCAGTCGAGCCAAGATTGGTGTTATATGCTCAAACCTCCTTGCCCCGGTGAGCAACCTGCCCATCCTGCCTATGACACTTGGGGTATCTGCTGCCTCTTCTATGCTAACATGGGAACTTAATGAGATCTACTTCTGTGTAAACATACGTAGGTTCAGGTCACATTCATGTATTAGTTTACAGAGGTCATAAGTAAGGTTGAAATATAGTAAGGTTGAAGTATAGTTTTATTTTTTAATTTATTAAACAGGGTGGTTCACAAAGTAAAAATGCTACATAAAAAAACACAAAATACATAATTAAAACAGGAACAAAACCCGCCCGCAAACCAAGAACCCATTCCCTATAGACAGTTGCTGCTTTGAATTACAGTTGCATAGCATTCATATATCTGTGACAAGAGCAGTTGCAATGTAGGAAATCCAGCATGAAACAAGACAGCAGCAACCAAAAGTCAGCATTACAATGAGCTGAACCATCTGCTGACCTATACCCATGAGCAGAACTCCTAGGGAGATCAATAACAACTCTAAATGTTGGGCAAGGGACCAGTATTTAGATTGCTTCCTGTAAGGCATTCAATCCTGCAATATACTTCTTGGCTTATGCTTTCATCGATGTCCATAGGAGTCAGTGTGTCCAAGGGATGTTTGGTCTATGTTGAGATCAGATCTCAAAAGACCCTCCGGGGACCTGTAATTTCCAGTTATGTAGTGTTCCTGTTCACTGTTCTCCATATTTGACAGCTAAACAGTGTCCACTGATGGCTCTGTGAGACCAGTGTATGCAGGGGCGAAGGAAGGCGTCGTGACACCTGGGGTGGGCATGACTACATAGAGCGCATGTGTGGCATTGTAACGTACAACTCATGCAGCGTACGTAGCGATGCCGCACATGTGCTGTATAGAGGTTTGCCGCTGGTGCTGCTCCAGCGCCATACGGATGGTGCCGGGATCCCTCCGTCGTCACTACAGCCATGAACGGAGGATCCTGGCACTGTCCGTATGGCTCTAGAGCGGCACCACCAGCAAACTGCTATACAGTGCATGTGCAGCGTTGCTATGTACAGCGCATGTGTGTGACACCACACATGTGCTGTACTTAGCGGTTTGCCACTGGCGCCGGGATCCTCTGCTTGCGGCTGCAGCCGCGTTCAACAGAGGATCCTCCACATGCGGCTGCGGTGGTGCGATGGCTGCTCATGCCCCCGCGAGCTCCCATGGGGTGACTTCTTGTCGCCCCCACAGACATGGAACCCGTGGTGTACCATCCCGCTACCCCCGTTGCGGCACCACTGAATGTATGTTGCATTCAGGAGGCTGCTACAACACTGAAAAGGGATGAGAGAAGTTAAAGATCATCTAGAGATCTTTAAAAGCTCTGACCACAGGAAAAGCACATACAGTGGTACCTCGGTTTATGAACACAATTGGTTCCGTAAGTCTGTTCATAAACTGAAGTGTTCATAAACTGAAGCGAATTTTCCCATTGAAAGTAATGGAAAGTGGATTAATCTGTTCCAGATGGTCCGCGGAGTACTTAAACTGAAGCGTTCATAAACTGTAGCGACCTTTCCCATTGAAAGTAATGGAAAGTGGATTAATCTGTTCCAGACGGGTCCACGGAGTACTCAACCTGAAGCGTACTTAACCCGAAGCATGGGTGTAAGTGGTTCCGGAAGTCTGTTCATAAACTGAAGCGTTCATAAACTGAAGCGAACTTTCCCATTGAAAGTAATGGAAAGTGAATTAATCTGTTCCAGATGGATCTGCAGGGTTCATAAACCGAAAATTCGTAAACAGGTGTTCATAAACCGAGGTTCCGCTGTACAGATTTGTTCCACTCAAATGCTAGTATATTAAAATCAAATACCCTGTTCCCACAATGAATGTATACAATGGATGCTATGATAGGGGAAAGTTGCTCATAATGTCTGAATAGGATGGAAGTGACCGCGGATATATTAACCCAACAGGAGTTGTATCCTGTTCCATATTTTCAGTTTCCTTATGCAATATATACAAAAAAATAGGGAGATTTTGGGATTTCACAAGCTTTTGTTTGCATGTAAAGTTTTCAGTTTCCTCATTTCTTCCCCTTCCTTGTATCTCATTAATGGGTTTTGATCTGAAGGGTGTGATGTCAGTTAAATGTTTGGCCGGATTAAGAAACTAAAGGAAATTAATTCTGAAAATTACTTTACAAAAATAAGCAGCATTCCTAGGAAAGTCAGCTGAATTGGCCACGTGAAAACCTAGTGTGGGCAGCATTTTATTTAGAAGTATTACCTATGCCATGAGGGTATCTTCCTCTTCTGAAAACTGGTTTGTTCACTTCTGTTTTCTTTGCCACCACAGGAGTTCAAAATATTTAAATACCTTATTTTAATATGCAGCAAACCAAGTGTAAACAGAGGTATGCCAGACATAGCTTCCTCTCTTGCCTTTGTGCCACCACACCCAGTAATCTTAAAGAAGCTAATCCCAAGTCAGATAACACCGCCATCTTTAAGAAACCACTGCCACACATAAGAAAACAAAAGCCGAAGTGTACATTCCCTGACACAGGGAAGTTATTTTTCTCATCCCAGGGAAAAATATACCTGCTGAAAGACAGAGAAAGAACCTGATACAGTTATTGCTAAATAAGCAACACACGGTACATTCTGTAGTTTTCAGATTTCTAAGCATGTTCTCCAGAATAGTTCTGGTGGAGTAAACTGGGACTTACTCCCAAGTAACTCCTGAATTGACAGCAGTTCTGCAGCATTAGTCTAAGGCTGCAATCCCATGCAGCCTTACTGGAGAATAAGATCTTCTGAACTCTGTAAACATGCTTAGGGTTGGATGATAAGTTTGTTACTGCAAACAAGCCCATATGTACTCGATATGTTTGATAAGGACCATGAGACATGCAAAAAATGACATGTTTGGGTGTGGCAAGCACAGTTGTGAATCTGCCCTTAATCAGATCCACAACTTCATTTTTTAAATCTTTTATATTTATACATGTTTATTTATACAGTGGTATTTATACAGGTGGCGCTGTGGGTTAAACCACTGAGCATAGGGCTTGCCGATCAGAAGGTTGGCGGTTCGAATCCCTGTGACGGGGTGAGCTCCCGTTGCTTGGTCCCAGCTCCTGCCAACCTAGCAGTTCGAAAGCACGTCAAAGTGCAAGTAGATAAATAGGAACCGCTACAGACAGCGTTTCCATGTGCTGCTCTGGTTTGCCAGAAGCGGCTTTGTCATGCTGGCCACATGACCTGGAAGCTATACGCCGGCTCCCTCGGCCAATAATGCGAGATGAGCGCCGCAACCCCAGAGTCGGACATGACTGGACCTAATGGTCAGGGGTCCCTTTACCTTTACCTTACCTCTGGTTATGAACTTAATTCATTCCAGAGGTTCGTTCTTAACCTGAAACCGTTCTTATCCTGAGGCTTATCCTGGTGCGCAATTTACGTTTGCATCCTGGGGCAAAGTTCGCAACCAGGAGCAGCTATTTCCAGGTTAGCGGAGCTTGAAACCTGAAGCGTTCATAACCAGAAGCGTTCGTAACCAGAGGTACCACTGTATGCTGCTTCTTGGGCCTAGAAAGGGCCCACAAAGCAACTTACAATAAAAACAATTCAAATACAATACAAATAGTTTAAATACAATAAAACAGTGATATTGAATAAAATCAAGAAAAGAGTATAACAGCCGCAGCTTAATCAACGGGGGAGACAAAGACTTCTAATCAAAATAAAAGCTAGATGCATGAATTATCCAAGGAGTCAGCTATGCA
Source organism: Zootoca vivipara (assembly GCF_963506605.1). NCBI lineage: Eukaryota > Metazoa > Chordata > Lepidosauria > Squamata > Lacertidae > Zootoca > Zootoca vivipara. Next base: position 18,483,757 of record NC_083285.1, on the reverse strand, counting down.
GTCATTCACATGACCTAATTTCTTCCATTTTTACTCACATAGCCAAACTCATTGGATCATCATTCGCAATGTATGGAAACACAAAGCATAAGTGAGCTTTTACATTGCAGATAAGAGGTCACTAACTTTTTTGGGGCTGTCAGCACATTTTCAAAGTGGAGAAACTTTTGTGGGCTCCACAAAACCCCACAACCCAGAATACTCTGCAACCTCTTCTGTTGGTTACAATAAAATGCTGCTTTCAAACCTAATTTCAGGTGGGATTTTGTGGGTGTCAAGGAAGGCCTTTGTGGACACATGCATGTTTGAAGGCACCAGGTTGGTGACCCCCGTTCAAGATGGTTGTAGCTGTTATGTCCAGGCCAGTTCGTATACGAACTGAAATAGTCTTTGTTACTTGATTTTTGTTTTTATTAGTAATGTAAAAGGGACGAGGAAGAGGTGAAACGATCACCTTTCAGGTTTTCCAATAGGCAGTGTTTATTCAGCGGGCACAATGGAGGGGAAGTCGTAGTGAAAGCCACTTTCTCTGAGAGAAAAATCTGCCAAGGGCCTTCGGTGACGCAGAAAGTGTCACATTCTCCTCACCTTCTCAGAGCAGTTGTGAAAGAGTTACTGTCATCTGAAGCGGAATAAATCATTCCTGTCAAGAGTGATACAAAGTCTCTCACACTGTTTGAATGCTTAAAGAGATTAAGCAAATATTGAATTTGGACTGTGTCGTCCCCCCCCCCCTCAAGACACAGTTTCCTGTGTGTGACTAAGAGGTGTCCATTTCTCACCATGGGAGAAACGGCGGGGGGGGGGGGAGAGGGGAAACAGCTTTAGCTTCATTGACAGACAACAATCTCGCTGGCTTCAGTAGGAATTAGGAGCAGGATGTGGGGAAATCAAGCATAAAATTAGAATACAAAAATGCGTATCCTCTACTTCCTTAGCTACCGTGACAGGAAACAGAAAGGAGCAAACAGACAAAATGCACACCGTAACTTCAGTTGTGCAAGACTCCTGCACTAATGGATTATTGTTACCACTTTCCTCACAGAAAGCCTACCACGTTCCTGCTATTAGGCAGGAGCTGAATAAGTGTTTTGCTTCCCTTATTTCAGGGGCAGGGACTCGTCACCTTCCAGATGTTGCCAAACTCCAGGTCCCATCATTACTGACCATTGGCCTTCCTGGCTGGGACTGCTGGGAGCTGAATTCCGGCAATATTTGGAGCCACAGTTTCCACTACCTGTATTATGGAACAAGATAGTTTGGGGCAATTTTGAGCAGTACTTGCTGTTTGGATGGGGTCCTGGCAAAGGCAAAAAAGATCAGGGAAAGTAAATAGAGCCAAGGATATGATTTGGTGCGATGAAGTGGATCCCTCATTGTGAGAAGTGAGGTTACAGGGAACCAGGCAGAGGACTTTTTAGTAGTGGCACCTCCCAGCAGATGTCAAACAGATAAACAGCTATGTGATGTTTGAAAGACAGCTGAAGGTAGCCATCTTCAGAGAAGTTCTTAGTGTTTGATGTTGTGTTTTTACTATATTTTACGATATTTTGTTGGGAGCCACCCAAGAGCTCAGATTGGTGGCATATTAACAACAACAACAACAACAACAACAACAACAACAACAACAACAACAACAACTATAATGTCAAGACGTGTAAGGAGAGCTCCTGCTGAAAAAGAAAATGTGGTTTATTTATGTGTTTGCTTGTTTATTATACCCATGGTCTGTAGATCTCAGGGTCGTTCACTGCATTATTTTTTTTTTAAAGTACATATCAAAAACAAAGCAAAACAATACCCATCCCCCACCTGCTCCCACTAACACATTTAAAAGGGAATAGGATGTTTGTCATGTTTGAAGAGGAACAGAAAATAGCTGTTTTTTATCAGCCATAGCCTTAGCTCTTCCACATAAATTCTGCTAACATATTTTTAAAAAATTTGTTTTGTTCTACTTCCACAGAAAGTGTTCATATTTTCTGGATCTTTTCGAAAGAACTTGGATCCTTATGGACAGTGGACTGATGAAGAACTATGGAAAGTTGCTGAGGAGGTAGGAATGTCCATCTTTGTTAGTCATGTTTTCAGGGAGAGTAATATAATTCCCAAGTGGTCAAGGCTTGACAAAGGACTCAGCTACATTGGCAAAGAAAAAGCACTTTATATGTGTTGTACAGTATATGCATTATAACATTGTGACACCAGATGGCGCTGTGCAGTCCAGTTTTTGCCAACCCAATTTCTCATACAAAGTCTACAACACGTTTAACTGAATCGCTTCTTTGATGTGTCTAGATCCAGCCAAGATGTCACAAGCCAGAATGCACCCTGGCCCAATAACTTTGTTACTCCCATTTGATAAGATGTTGCATATCAGACATTTCCCTACTCCTAGAGAAATTGCAGTCTCATTAAGAAAAGTGTGGTGTAGACAACTGCAGATATTTGTTATTTGTTTCCATTTAGTAAGTCTGTCTTGTGCATTTTTAAAGCTACAGTACTTAAAACTTTGTAATCATATGCAATTGCATTCATTTGTTGATCTGGTAAGGAAGCAGAAATATATGCTTCCTTCCATAACAGAAGTTGTCTGGGCAACCCACAAGACAATGACATAAAACAGCACAACCTTAAAATACAATATACTGTAGAACCATTATAAAAAACAGTAATAAATTGGTTTTTTAAAAAACTGAAACACAGTATAAAACTCAGTGTAAAACTAACATTAATTATGAAATAGTGGATGGATAAGAATAGTATTCAACTGGTAGTGAAAAGATAATAAAAATGGAGCGAAGTAAACCTTTCCAAGAAGTCTGTTCCATAACCAGGATGCCACTCCCCCAAATGCTAGTGGTTATCCAATTTTTTTTCATTTGGCTGGGTACTAGTCTGTCAGTAGGTTGTAATTACAAACAGGACTGAGACTTAGATTAGAGAATGGCCAGTGATCCTCCCATTCACCCCAGAATACGTCTAGCCTTTTTCAAGAAAGATTTCCTTGTAGCATCTGCTTGAAAGCAGGTTCAAGGCTGTGCCTTCCTCAGTTCTGTCCAAACGTTTCCCCAAGGCCACATGCATTTTCCACTCTTACTACCCAGTGGGAGCTTGCTTGGAGTTGCCTCCACGGGGAGCTGGCCAGGGTCCTGATTTTCTGTACAGTACTAGGCCACTTCCTTGCAAAGTCTCACTAACACTCCTACAGGATCCTACCACATACAGGGTAAACAGCAGTAGGAGATCGCGGAGTAGATTGTCCCAAAGGGGACACAGAATATGCCCCAGAATCATCCCTTTGACATAAGGCCATTTCTCTCTCAGTAGAAGGGCAGTAGAGAATGCGAACTACAGGGTTGGCATACTCTTCTCCGTGGTTTGGAGATACGTTGGAAAACTGGCTCCATGCCTTCCCCCAGTCTGGCACTTGGCCCACTCCTTTTCAGAGCACAGATATTGGGAAGGCAAGTGCTCTGGAAGTTTCTGGAGTGGCAGGTGGATCTTTCACCCCGTCTTTAAAGAGGGAGATCCAATGTTTCCTTGAACCACGTCTGAGGGATCATAGATCACAGAGCCCATTGTTTAAAGAGGATGATTGAACTATTACATACAGTATATATATATATATATATATATATATATATATATATATATATATATATATATATGTTAATTCACAATAACTCTTTGATTTAAATTAGACAAGGCCATGTCTTCCAGCATTGTTTTGCCCCCTCTTATATTTTTGTGTGTGTTTTGCTTCCATAACTGTTCATACCACGTCTTCTTAGTATTACCTCATAGCCTTCATTTGCAGTTTCACAACATTTTTTCTTTTTCTTTTCAAGCTCGTTCATCATTTGCACAAACACTTCTTTTTGCCAAAGCATCTAGTTGGATGCCTGCCGTTAAGATGTTGTAGCACAGCACTGCTTTTAAATATGTTTTAATAAATGATTGAAAATGTGGGTCACAAGTGAGGCAAACCTCAAAAGAAGATAGAAAATCTATTTACTGAAGCACTTCTGAAGATATGCTTTACACACACACACACATATGGAGAGAGAGAGGGAGAGAAGCAGCTGAATTCTTTTCCACAGGAATATATAAATCAGATAGTGATTCACTGTATTTAAAATATTAACAGTTTTTTTTAAAAAAACATAATTCCTATCATCTTAAGGAGTGCAAAGGAATATACAGGGTGAGTCTTTTAAAAGAGGCCCAATGGAACATGTGTACTCTGTATACATGTATACATTTTAAAAGACTCACCCTGTACAACAAATCTAATCTACAAACCTTTAAAGATTTGTCTTGATTGGTTGGTTTATTTTTGAAATTTAGGCTTCGTTTCTGTCAACCATTTACAGGGGTGTCCTGGGCAGGGGAAGTTTTGGTAGAGGAGGAGAGTTATTTAGTAACACAGAGATCAGATATACCTACTGGAAGAGAAGAGCGTATCACTATTTATTTAGAGTGCAGCGCTATTAATAAATGGCACTATCCCAATCTTTGTACCTGTTTTGAAAATAGATTACAAGCATGGAGGAATAAACCCTGTAAGTATAGCTGTCACTGAGACAGAGCGTGTGATGTAATGAAAATACTACAAGCTATGTATCTTAGGAAGAGCAGCAGATAACATGAAAAATTGTCAGTATGGACACTTTAGATTAAATCCAATTAATTTTCCAACTTTTTCCAACTTTGAATTTGGCTGTCAAATTTTCCAACTTTGAATTTGGCTGTCAAGTATGCTTATATTTGCAATCAACGCAGGTGTCTGTTTCTACTAATTTTATTTATAAATCGCTTAGTAAAATAAATCTCCCCTTTGTGTACCTGAAATAATTATCCGTAATTCACAGATAACATCAGAAAATATTAGAAGCAACTATACATAGCTAAATTATGTGTCTGGATAGACTTGCTGAAACAAAGGATTTTGGTGGGTGCCGAAAACAGTATACTGTAAGCGAGTGTGTTGCTGAATGTGAATGTTAGGTCTTTTTAAAAAAGAGAAGCTTGGCTATTAATTGAAGCTCGTAAAATGTGTGTCCCTATAGTACGTCAAAAGATACTTTTTACTAACCTATAAATTTGTGATGCTCTCCATTACGCGGGTGTGATCCCCTTTGTGTCTAATTGAAATTCTGATAAGGCCCACTGACCACAGTGGACATTTAAAAATGGCGACCATTTGTTCCAGATGACCAGTTGTGGGAAATGGATGACACACACATTTAGAGGTTTTATCTAGTGCAAGTGTGGTTAATTGGCTGAATTAAATGCTGTGCCATGCCTACCTTGACTGTTCAAGCAGGTTTCAAATTATAATCAGTGTTTCCTATTAGGAAGGAACAATTGTTGTGATGATCTAAATTATGTGATGGCGTAAATATCATTACTATTACTCACAGATTAAATAGATTTCAACATAAACTCACTGTTTCTGCTGGATCTCTAGGCCTTAAGTATATATTACTGTTTATTCTGAACTGAACCTATTAAACTATCAAAGGGAAGAGTTCAGAGCACTCCTTTGTTTTCTGACTGTTCCTGAGATGGCATCTCTGTGTTCTGTGGCTATAATCTGTAGCATTTGTAACCTAGAAGTCATTGTTTAGGAGATGTCCCTAAGCCACGCAACCTGGCTAACACACCAAACTTTTCAAAGTCCATTTCCAAAATCATTTTATCATGTGACATAGGAGGATGTTATTTGAGAAGGAAATTGTCTGCACCCTTTATCATGTGGGTCTCCTAGTGCTGTGGATTAAGGCCAAATAGTGATAACTTTTGCAAGAAAGAAAACCAATTTGTGTGAAACAGAATGCTTATCTCTCCCCGCCTCCCAACCCTATTCTTATCTCCTTCAGGTTGGACTGAAATCTGTAATAGAGCAATTTCCAGGCAAGCTTGATTTTGTCCTTCTGGATGGTGGCTGTGTCCTCAGCCATGGACATAAACAATTAATGTGTCTTGCCAGATCAATTCTCAGCAAAGCTAAAATTCTTCTTCTGGATGAACCAAGTGCTCATCTTGATCCTAAGTAAGTACGAGACAAAGATTTTGTCCAGTTGTTTTCATACTGGAATAGAAGAAAACATTATTCTGTTAATAATAATAATTCTCCTTGTTTTATATTTGCCATCTGACCTCTGCTGAAATACTTCCAGTGAAAGCGAACTCACCACCTTTTGAGGCAGTCTATCCCACTTTTAAATGGCTTGCTCCATTGGGTAGATTCTCCTAACATTTAGCCAAAATCTTTTTCCTAGGCATTTCCACCCATTGGTGCTAGTCCTGCCCTTTAGAACAACAGAGAAAGCTCCACTCCCATTTTTTGTGTTAACAACAACAACAACAACAAATTATAAGCATATATAAAAATATAAATATAAAAGCATAATAAAGCAAATATAAAAGCATAATAGCACATCAAACATTTAAACAATTTTTCTATACAGGGCTGCCTTCATATGTCTTCTACAAGTTGTATAGTTATTTATCTCCTTGGCATCTGATGGGAGGGCATTCCACAGGGCAGGTGCCACTACTGAGAAGGCCCTCTGCCTGGTTCCCTGTCCTTTTACTTCTTGCAGTGAGGGAAGTGTTGCAGTTCTCTGAAGACAACAATCATGACTCTTCTCCAGAATAAACATCCCTGCCACTTTTAACTATTCCTTATAGGAACCCTCACCATCCTGGTCATTCTTGGGGTTGCCTTGGGAGAGGAAATCACTATCAAGGTGGTTTAGCATACCCCTTCTGGTTTCCTACAGCAGATATGACCTTTTCCCAACCGTGTCTGGTCAAGGCAAGAAGCGAATGAAAGCAGTTACTTCGGAACGAAATACCGAGCAACTACTTCATTAGTCGCATTGCAAGAGTAGTCACTGTAGCAACCGGTTGTTGCCAGGAAGTGTCTGTCATGCTGACATTTCATCTGAACTGAAACTTCTCTATTGTAATGCTGTAAAAAGCCTAGCAAATACTGTAAAAGTGTCAACTGCATGTAACCAAAAGTTTATATTGCACTCTTCTGCATATTAAAACTCATTTACCTTTCAGGACTTTCCAAGTCATTAAAAAGACTCTCAAGCAGGCTTTTGCAAACTGCACAGTAATACTCTCAGAACACAGGCTAGAAGCACTACTGGAATGCCAGCGATATTTGGTGAGTGCCTTTCAAGAATTAGGCGTTATGTCCGACGTCAATCCAAATAGCTACTTTTAGGCATGAGTAAGGGCTTGGAGCATGTCCAGTGGTGTTCTTGACTTCTTTCATTAGAACAACAGGCCCTGCAATATCACAAGCTGGGTTTGGATGTTCTGCCCCAAAGACATAATGGATATGTGCGATCTTTAGTATCCCAACCAACACAATGTTCTAACAGGTGTAAATTATATGTGCTTAATTATTATTATTTGCATGAAATGGCTGTTTACAAAGCACATGTAACGACACTGCTAGTCACACTTCCTAAAATATAGTCTAGTTTTTGAGCTTAATCCAGAAATACACATTTTCCAGAAGAATTCTTTGATAGCACAATGTTTGCTTTCTGTGCTATCCCATAACACTTACTTATGGAAATGCACAATGTACTGTAGGTATCCCCCTCCCCTCTGAATAATCAATACAATCATACCAAAGGGCAAATAGTTAAGAGTATTTCAAACAAGATGCTTATTGATACTTGAGTTGCTGTTACTAGTTTTGTTGCTCATAATTGTTTTATTGCCTGGTTTAAACTGTATTTTGGGATTTTCCTTTATATTGTTTTGATTCCTCTATGTAAACTGCTTTAGGTCACCTTGTGGCAGGAGGTAGCCTATAAAAGCATTAAATAAATATAGACAATATTTGGAGAGCAAAGTATGCTATGCTAAGGTATTTTCTCCTTCCTTATAAAGCAGGGCGGATTTTTTAAAAGAACCTAGCAAGTTATGTTAGAATCACAACCTAGCTGTGATTCTGGAGTCTCAGAAGGAAACCGATCACCACTTTGAATGCCAATAGTAGCTGGCTTGATACTGCTCATCTTCCAAATTCTTTCACTTCTATAAAAGGGAGATATGAAGAAGGAAATGCCAAGTTCTGTATCAAAGTACGAACTGTCCTGGACACAACTGTCTAATACATAATTTACAGTTTTACTTCTCAATTCTGATATCGAGAACACATAAGTCAACAACAGTACAGACTGTTTCATGCAACATTTTTCACAGCAGCATTTTCTTTCTCTTACTCATGCACATAAAAGAGCTTCCCAGGTAGACACTTTTTAAAAAAATGGTAAACGTTTTCCAAGTTTCAATGATATTTCCCCATTATTGCCCCTCATTTCTTGTGACGTGAACTCTTTTTTTGGTGGGGAGGGGGAAGGAAGGAAGGGTGCAAAAATTATTCTTTTCATATTATATCATCTTCACTGAGCAGCTGCACAAGGCAGTCTACCTAGTGAAATGCAAATAAATGGAATGCCTTATATCATGCAATGGATCTGTTAATGAACAGAGCTGAACAATGTAAATACTGGGCATTATCCAACACATTGCTTGTTCAGTGGAAACTCCTGGAATAGATTTAGCGTGTGGGTGGAGAGGGACAGAGGAGAGGAGTAGGACATTTTATTGTGCATACAATGCGCGCTTACCCCTTCCACTGGGTGCGTGGTTGTTGCGGATCCTTGCTCCCGGTCACCATGCCCAGGCAATGAAAACAGAACACACATGGCCAAGTGGCCATTGAGGGAATTCCCCTTGGCCGCCTGGGTAGCTGGCTCAAGTTCCTGCCAGCTGCTGTAATTCAAATTGGCTGAAAAGGCATTGGCTGCACGTATATATGGGCGGCCAGCGAGGTATAATAGCTGGCAGCGCCTTCCTACCTCAATGCATACAAAAGTTATTGTGCTGACAAAACAAGTTAGTGGAATGCTGCCCACTGTGTTGGCCCTTGGAAATATCCTGAGTATGCCTGAAGTAACTGTACCAGTGCTATTTTTCTAGAAAAAGAGGTGGTGTAACTCACTGTGAAGACCTCCCTCATTCTCTTAGAATGGCAATGGCGCCCACCTGAGAAGTGCCGGAACTGAGTTCCTATGAGGTCTCCCTGAAAAAAACACAAAACACCCTGACTATGGCTGTAGCTAGCTACTCTCACTTATTAAAAATATCGTCCATAAACTTCAAGACAGGAAAAGTCCCAATTGGTTTCTTTCACTTCCTTTCCACAAGGTCTACCTTGTGTCTGGAAGGGGGTTGCTCTGCAGCACCCTCTGGTGGCACATTTTAATGACGCATTATTAATGTTGAAAAAAAACATATGGCAATATGGTTATCAGAACCATTCCCTTTTAGTGTTAAAAACCATGAGTGTAGATCTGCCCTACTGTATATCTGAAGTTAAGATTATTTGGCTCTGGGCAATGTCTAAACTGGTGACTGGGAGCTAGACTGGTGACTGGGAGCGGCCGCCGAGACCACATAACACCGGTCCTGAAAGACCTACATTGGCTCCCAGTATGTTTCCGAGCACAATTCAAAGTGTTGGTGCTGACCTTTAAAGCCCTAAACGGCCTCGGTCCAGTATACCTGAAGGAGCGTCTCCTCCCCCATCGTTCTGCCCGGACACTGAGGTCCAGCGTCGAGGGCCTTCTGGTGGTTCCCTCGCTATGAGAAGCCAAGTTACAGGGAACCAGGCAGAGGGCATTCTCGGTAGTGGCACCCACCCTGTGGAATGCCCTCCCACCAGAGGTCAAAGAGAACAACAACTACCAGACCTTTAGAAGGCATCTCAAGGCAGCCCTGTTTAGGGAAGCTTTTAAAGTTTGATGGATTTTTGTATTTTAATATTTTGTTGGAAGCCGCCCAGAGTGGCTGGAGGAACCTGACCAGATGGGCGGGGTATAAATAATAAATTATTATTATTATTATTAAATGTAAGATTCCCTGGGAACACAAAGGGTGGAATGTAAATGGAGAAGATAATTCAATTACTAACCATAATTCAGTCATGTAATTACGTTATTGGCTTCAAAATAACCCTTCGCAAGCCAAGTGTTGCTCTTTTATAACTGTATTGTACCCAACTTCTTCTTAACTAGGTGATAGAAGAGAACAAAGTCACACAATACGAATCCATCCAGAAGCTGCTCAGCGAAAAGAATTCTTTCCGTCAAGCCATCAGCCATTCAGATCGTGTCAGACTCTTCCCGGTGCATCCCAGGAACTCAAGCAAACGGATGTCCAGGCCTAAAATAAGTGCCTTGCAAGAAGAAACCGAAGAAGAAGTGCAAGAAACCCGGTTGTGAAAATTTATCAAGGTGCTATCTTGTAACAATTTAACAGGAAGCATTCTGGGAAAATGTCAGAACAGGGCATTGTTGAAAATTGCCACTAAAAGAAGTGCAAAAGCAAACACATGAATATGTATATATATCTGTGCAAAAAAACTTCATTCCAAGGGTCAATTTGGTTATGAAGGATTGGTGCATTAGGCAGTATCCCGCCCCCCCCCCCGAAGCTGCCCCCATCTCTTCTGCTTCTTGTACACATACAAAAGATCTTTTATCAGGATGGATAATCAAAATATCCAAACATTTCAGCTGTACTAGCTGCCTCTTTAAAAGTAATGTGAATGTCATAACAAGCATATCAAAGTCTACACTCATCTTTCAAAACTGAATCCATAGCTCACTACGAAACACAGTGAAAAGCCTGCTTTTCTGTGTAAAAAACAACAACAATCCAGGGTTTTGAAAAATGCATTTTGAGGTAGTTTGAGGTCAAGAGCTACAAATTCAGGTCATGAATTATATTTATTATTACACAAATTATAAACATTTAGGCTGTCAACTAAACAGCAGAGACATTTATTTTCTGTGTCTGGAAGAACACAGCAATTACCATGCTTTTGTTCTGGAAAGTGCTGGGCGTTTCAAGTCAGTGTTGGTTGGTTTGCAAAACTGCTATAGTTGTGGGAGAATGACAGCACCAAACCGGAAGAATTTCACAGTTTCTCCTAAATTCTGTGGTGGAAAAGATATGGAAACATGGCCAGATGTTTGGGTTCATTCTTTTACACAGTACAGAGGTTCAATCTATTTAGTTGAAAAACAAATTACTTTTTTATGAAACATCCATGCTTGTTCAGAACATAGATGAATTAGAAAGTTGAATCGAAACCAGTTACTTAAGTTGTATTTATTTGAATCAAGCCACTCTAGTGAAAATCAGTGGGCATTTTGTCAGTTGCATTAAATAGAATTATAATATTGCCCCAGACAATGGGCAAACATAGGCACCTTTAGACCAACTATATTTCAGTAGATTTTCAAGCATTTATGAACCTGACATTGCATGTAAGTAGGTGAGGGGATTATGCATTTTAAAAGGAAAAAAAGAATCTCATTTATATTAGACTCACTATATGCAATAAGCAGTTGACTCCCTTAGACCTGAAGTCAGCGGAAGCTAAGCACACGAACTGTAGGTTCAAGTGTAAACAATGGCCTGTCCATATGCCGAGCACTTTCTAAAATAAAAAGTCAAGGAAAAGCAATATTCTCCAGAATGGTTGCTTTTCAGTGAGTGAGAAAAGGGGAAAGCCACAGTTTAGAATATGCAGATCATGATGAACACAACTGGTTAGGACACAAAATGTCTAGGTAAAGATGACAATGGGAATTTTTACACTTCAAATGAAATCTTCCAAACTTATTCTAGCAATCTTATTGAGGTTGATTGGGGGGGGGGGGGGCGGACATTTTTTCAACTGGTATTTTTTAAATGAAAATTACAGTTCCTCTGCAAGGATGAAAGATAACTTGACTTTTGTAGTGATCTTCTTTTATACAGTTCCGTTTTGCAGTTGACTGGACCTTCCTTGGACTATTTATTTAATATCTTTATTCAGAGATGGGAGAGATTTGCTTATTAAGAAAATCCTGTATTTTAAGAGGAATCGTATATCATGAAGACTATATTTGTATACAAATAACTGTTATATATTTGAACAACAAAAAATATTTTTTAGCTTGAATTTACTATGTGTTTTAGGGGAAAAAATTGGAGTATGGGCAGTATCTCCACAAATGTTTCAACTGCTGCTTTGCTTTCTTGTTGTCTTAATTTTAATATACAATGTGAACATTGTATTGAAAAGAATGTGAGGCTCTAACCTTTTCAGAGCTTTTTCCTCCTACAGTCGGTTTAGACCCAGTCCTGTTGCAGTAGGTGGAACATTGGGCATATGTAATGAAGGAGATGTGGAGCTTTTGTTTCATAGCAGATCAGATCTAGTTCTAGGTCTTGAGGGACCCTGGATTAGCCACTCTCAGCGAGGCCTGAAAGAAGATACTGGCATTGCCCCTGTTGTAGGGCAAAACCCCTGCTTGTTTCAAAACCAAGGAGATTTGAACTGTGTTGCTAAAGAAGGCTAATGTGGTCCGTTTAATTAAAATAGTTTTTTAAAAATTAGTAACATGATCCTTACATGGCAGGGCTTAGGCAGGGGGATAGTTTTGCACTACTATTTTGTTGTATTTTCTCTTGACGTTGGCACTGGTCAATGGGCATTTCCAATTGCTGTACATACATCTTTTTTAAAGGAGAATTCCATTTCCCAGGTATAGCTTGAATCCAGATTGAAGACATACTAAGCGCGGTAGAAAAAAAAAGTACATGCGTGTCAGGGAACGATTTTACACTGCCAACAGCACAGAAATTATGTCCATGCACGGCTTCAGTTGTATGGGAGGCCTATGGAAGGCAATGCATTATCCATTTTAGTTCCAGTTATTTCAGTGGTACTTAAGAGCAAATCTGCACGCCAGGGCTGCATGTGTGAACTAGGTACAGTGGTACCTCTACTTACAAATAACTATACTTACGAATTTTTCTACTTACAAATGGAGCTCCGTCCGCCATCTTGGATGCGGTTTAGATAGGATTTTTTCTACTTATAAATTTTTAGATAGGGTTGCTTCGACTTATGAATTTTTTCTCCCAATGCATTCCTATGGGATTCAACTTACAATTTTTTTCGACTTAAAAATGTGCGTTCGGAACGCATTAAATTCGTAAGTAGAGGTACCACTGTATGTCCCCCCTACACAGAAAGTGCGACATAGATGCAAGTGTGCTGTGAATGGTGAGACTAAAGGAAGTACTTCTTTATGTAATGCTGTTAATCTGTGGAACTCACCGATGCAAGGCATGGTGGCTTTCCAAGGGATGGGACAAATTCACGGGGGAGGCTATGGAATTATATTAGTCATAGCTATTTGGAACCTCTAGATCCATTGCCAGTCTACTATTGAATGCCAGTGGAGGATCAATAGTGGAAGAGGGTAATTTCCTTTCTGTCTTGCTTATGGACTTCACAAAGCCCAGTGCTGGAAACAGGATATTGAACTCATATCACACTTTACATTCTGTGTGCTATGCATTTGTGTGTGTGTGGACACAGGTACAAGTGACTCACTTGCCCAACTCAAGTGTGGGTACATCATATACACAGAGGCCTGTGTGCAAAGCAGTCCATAGCTGTGATTAGCATTTGCTGGATTGTTGCAATTGTATGTATTTGTATAACTGGAAAACTTAACCCACACTTTGTATGTAACAAGCTACAACGCCTGCCATTCAGGTTGCTATCAGGTAATACAAAAAGGTACTAAGCGGCTAGGTCTGGAAAAAATAAATAGAAAGTGAATTTAATTGCAAGCAAGTTTCATGATGCTATTGTGTGCAATATGTCAATAAAACAAATGTATTGTGTACTGTCTCTCTGGCATATGATAACACAAATTATATCCAAGGATGTTTGGGTGAACAAGCCAAATGCGTATTCTGTTGGACCATTGAAGCGAACAGAATTGATCCTGTCTCTGTTCGGCACACAAATATCCAATATATCAACAACTCTGAATCCCTGTGTATTCTGAAGAAATACTTATAACTCTTGCTTATAACTTTTTTGCTTTCTTGTCACTAGATGGTGCTGCAGAATGGATACACTTTTCTCGTGCTGTGTTGCCTCCAGAGGGAGAAACACAGAATCTATTCAGCTGCAAAAATGCAATGCCTTTTTACTGGATCAATTTTTGTAGGCAAATATAGATGCAGGTTATTTTAGGCTGCACAAAATTCAGTTTCATTCAGTAGCCTCTCTAAAAATAAGCTGCTTCCCACTTGACAAAGCAGATAAGTCTGTGCAACTCAAATTAATTGCATACGTTCACTGAAACTCTGAATAAATTGCAACGATACATGTCTATTTGTAAAGTTTCCAAGAATAGAAAACAGGAAAGAAGACACCTGAAGCAATTTTTATTTTTATTTTTGCGCATTTTGAAAGGGGGAAAAAGAGCATTCAGAGGGTCAGTTGGCTTATGAGGCGATGGAGTTACCAAAAAGTGCTGCTATTGATTCTGGTGGTGTTTGATGACTCCAAAATTCTGGGATTTTTTTTCCAGAAGGGAGGAGGAAATTAGCACCCTCATTTCAATAAACAGCTTCCTACAATACAACCACTGGATCATCAACAGCTGGGTTGGGTATATGCAGCTGTGCTTGGATGAATCCCGCATGAAAACTTGGCAAAGTTTTCCCTAGAAACTGATTTTTACTCCAAACATTTCCCATACAACCCTAGCTACTGAGCAAGTTGTGTAACCTAGAAGCGAGAGAAGGCAGGGGAGTCAAAGCAAAGTCAGGATCTTATTTAAAGAAAGGAGCATTTTAATGAATCAAATGTAAGATTAGACAAATGGCACCCGAAAGGGGATGGGTGGGAATCAATAATACGATTGACTTAATAGTGTGAAGGTCCTCATGAAGACATTTGGTGAAAATTTGCGTTGTTGTGACTCATATTTGAAACAAACACACACACACGTGGTTTGGCTGTGATAGCCAGCAACCAAGGGTTGTTCCAAACAATACATTTAAAGGCACTAACTGTGTGTGTGTGTGTGTGTAATTTTAGAAAACAAGGATATCATTTGGTACAGAACTATCAGGGAAAATAAATGTCTAATAATTACATTATGCTGCTCTCAGGTATTTGGATTTCTAAAGCTTGGAAGTTTCCCTACAAGTGTGTGTTTCAGGACTTGAAGCAGCTGCAGATTCTGCTCTCACAGTTAGTGCCTTTAAATGTATTGTTTGGAACAACCCTTGGTTGCTGGCTATCACAGCCAAACCACATGGGTACCAGAGCTTATTGGAATTAAAATGTGCATTCAAAACCTGGCAATGCACATAGGGTCAGTCTACACTGTAGATTGGAGACCATGTCAGTGTCGTGTTTAGTTGCTTATGAATAGAATACTGAGGAGCAATTCTTAGCTGGAAAGTACTGCTAACCGGCAGGAATTTAATGGGCACATGCTCTTCCGTCAATAGCACTGCTGAGGACAAGATAACAACATGCAAAAACTGCCTTTATTCTGTCCAATAACTGAAACAAATAGAATTGCAGAGTTGGAAGGCACCCTGACGTGCTTCTCTTGAGCACTGCTGGTTAGCATTCAGCCTTGCACACACACAAAAGCAGCTCATTTACTCCAGAGTCTGAAGTTTGTGTATGTTGAATTTTTATTGGGATGAGGACTTAAGGTTGAGACTTTGGTCATGTGGCCAGCATGACAAAGCCACTTCTGGCGAACCAGAGCAGCACACAGAAACGCTGTTTACCTTCCCACCGGAGTGGTACCTATTTATCTACTTGCACTTTGACATGCTTTTGAACTGCTAGGTTGGCAGGAGCTGGGACCGAGCAACGGGAGCTCACCCCGTTGCAGGGATTCGAACCGCCGACCTTCTGATCAGCAAGCCCTAGGCTCAGCCAAAATTATTTGTTAAGATTGCATATTTACAGTGGATCTTAGGGCAGATGTATAGAGCATTCTCTTAGAAAGTCACCTAATGAGCTGCAGCCCTGTGTGCACTTAATCAGGGTGGACTCCCATTGAATTCAATGGGACTGATATCTGACCAAGAAAATCATAGGGCTGGATTCCATGACTATGTTTTCTGGGAAATATTCAATAATGTAATGTTCAACATTTAAAAAAACAACAACAAAATTTTAAGAACTTCAAGGCTGCAATGCTACATACACACTAACTTGAGAGTGAGTTCTACTGCAGATTTGTGAAGTAGACTTGCAAAAAATAAAAATAAAAAGATTGCGCAGTTAGTGGCCCAATAATTCCTTAAAATCCACACAGTTAATGATCAGGGCTGGGTTAAGTTGCCAGCAACTTTTGAATCCTATTCCCAACTCAGTGTTGAGTTGAACAAAATACTAATGTTTGCAAAAATAAATCATACACGTTTTCTCCCAATTCTAATATTTGTCTTGTGCCAAGATTTTAGTACAACTAGTTACAGAATTGAAGAGACAAGTGAGAAGTGGGGGAAACCAAGAACAAGAGGCCTTGTTATGGGGAGGCAATGGGAGCATAGATATAGTCTGTGGGAAATAGAAAGGGAATTCCATTGGGGATGTTGGCTAAGACCCAGGTCTTGGTTATCTTAAAGATGTGATGTAAAGCATGGAAGCAGTAGTAGGTAGAAAACGAAGTTTCAGGTTCCTGTTTTTGCAGCACATGCACACAGATAATGCACATAAAACTACACACACACACACACACACACACACACACACACACACATACACACACGACAGAAACAAACATATTTGCAGAAACTGCAGTACAAAAGGGTTTTATTGGCATGACAGATGAAATTCCAGGAGAACATTTAACATAACCGCTGACTTTATTTTTTTACAAACTCTCTTGCAGAGATGTTGGATTGCACATCTTCATAGCACTGTCAAAGCAAGTGCCTAGCAATTCACCAGCTGGCTATACTGTATAGCCTTTTTTCTTAAGTAATCTGTACCGATTCATTTACTGAAAGTGTCATGTCAAGACAGGGTCTTGGAACTGTGCCCAGTGTGAATACTGAAAGGGCACAGTCTTCTGCAAGTGAAAAGGATGTAGGATGGAAGAATAGCAGTTAAAACATTGTTTTAGACAGGATACACAAATGGGTCACATCGCCCAATTTATTGCTGTTCCGTTTTCTCCTGATGACTACTGCGTGCTAATCAAGTGCTGTCCTTTTTAAGAAAAATGATCTTTGAATGTAAAATGCCCTAAATTTCTAGCAGGTGTCAAAAATGAGAAAAGTGTGTGTGTGTGTGTGGGGGGTTATAGCATAGCATATATAATAATAATTTACGTAATTAAATGCTTTCTTTTTTCGTGATAAAAAGCAGCATGAGACAAATGACAACAGATTGCTTATTACGGTGGCTTTGGAGTTCTTGTTTTGAACAGAAAAAACAAAGTCTGCACAAATCATCAGTCATAGAGGAGCTGGAATGCAAAATAGAAGCGACAAAGGAGTTTGAGACAAGAAATAAACCAAACTACCCAATAATATGGGCAATTGAAATATTTAATGCAGTTTACAACTGAAAGTAACTGGGGAGTATTCCCAATTCTTCCCATTATTGCCACATTCCATTCACTTTTCAGAAAGTGAACATTATTATTATTTTTGCCTTGAAAACACAGGTATATTGTTAGCTTTAAGCCAGTACTGTACAGAATTGTGCAACCCAATGTATGAAATATAACACAGGAAACTTCAGTATATATAACTATATATAAAGGTTATCATCCATATCCAATGATCCTGTTTTACAGGCAGTAGGGATGTTACACACAGGATAGCATCCCTGTAGGATCCCGGTATACACAGGAAATGAAAGCAGATCCACTGCTTAGTTTTTCACATAGGATCCTGTCGCATGGGAATCCCACTGCATACTAGCAGAGTGGACCTCCAGGAGAGTCTCTGATTGAAAGTGACGAGTAGACAGCTAACGCCACACTGACTTTGCTATACAGATAGTAGGTCAATCCTTCTAAATTGGCTACCTGCATCTTAATGCAATGGAGAACACATCTCTCCACCAAACTCTGTGTGTGTGTGTGTGTGTGTGTGTGTGTGTGTGTGTGTGTGTGCCTATGCATGTATTATTTACACTCTTTTTACTGATACCCCTGAATAGAATTAAACAATAAAACATTTTCAGATTAGAAAAAATCATCTGTGAATCTCTCTCACTTTCTAAAGTTCAATTCAATATAATCTAATTTTTTTTTCATTATAAACAGCTTATTTACACAGAAATTAAACTGTGGTCCCATAGATACAACCGAGAAAACATATTTAAAAATTATTTACACTCGTAAATAAATTTGCTCTCCAAAGGTAACTAAGATTACGTAAAGGCCGAAGGGGGGGGATGGGGGAAATGAATGGCAGACCGGTATATTTATTCGCATTTCTCAAGTTGTATTTTTTTGTGCATGTTCCAAATTTCTTCTTTCAAGTCATTGACTGCTTCTATTTGCCTTGTATTGCTGCTGCTGCTGCTGCTTCGTTTGGTGTTCTGAGAAGACTGGCTGACTTTATTTCTGGGCACAGGAAGAAAAGATTTCACTCTGGAAACACCACTCTTGAAAGATTCAGTTTTTGATTTCGTGTTGCTGCATTGCACAGTTTGACCGCTGCTGAGAGGACACACCTCAGAATTCCCATCCTGCCGACAGAACAGCATTATATATCATGAATGATTTCACTCCTGACCGAAGCAAAAAGAAGAAAGAAGCAAAACTTGTCTAGGATCAAGAACTCTGAGCTTACACCAAGCTTCTGTTGCCAGCAGTTACAGATACACTGAGTGGGTGAACGCATTGTGCTGACTATCGTAGCAGCTCTGCTTTATGGTATGCAAGCCATGTCTTCGGATTCTAGCACCTTCCTCTGGTATTGTGCATTTTTACTTCGAAGTGAAGCCCTGTGTGCTCCATGGGGCTGACTTCCTAACAGGTACAGTCGTACCTTGGAAGTCGAATGGAATCCATTC
The DNA here is from genome assembly GCF_963506605.1 of Zootoca vivipara. Lineage (NCBI taxonomy): Eukaryota > Metazoa > Chordata > Lepidosauria > Squamata > Lacertidae > Zootoca > Zootoca vivipara. Next base: position 18,464,787 of record NC_083285.1, on the reverse strand, counting down.
CGGAAGTCCGTTCGACTTCCAAAACGGTTTGGAAACCAAGATGCTGCTTCCAATTGGCAGCAGGAAGCTCCTGCAGCCAATCGGGAGCTGCGGCGGACGTTCAGGTTCCAAAGAACGTTCGCAAACCGGAACAATCACTTCCGGGTTAGCGGCGTTCGGCACCCAAAACGTTTGACTTGCAAGTTGTTCGAGATCCAAGGTACGACTGTATGTTCAGAATTTAAGAGGAGCCCTCCTGATCGGTCCATTTAGTCCACCATACTGTTTCCCCCATAAACCTCTCCTGTTGCTGCTCCATAGCAGCGGCATACTGGCTCTGAACCAGAGGTTTCATCTAGCCATCAGAGGGAGAAAGGAGGGCCTTCCTCAGTTTAACATGCCCGGGTTACATCCATATGAGGCTAGTGCAGGCTTCCTCAACCTCAGCCCTCCAGACGTTTTGAGACTACAATTCCCACCATGGCTGACCACTGGTCCTGCTAGCTAGGGCTCATGGGAGTTGTAGGCCAAAAACATCTGGAGGGCCAAGGTGGAGGAAGCCTGGGCTAGTGTGACATACTCAACATGGGCCTGGCATAAGAAACAGTTTGGAAACATCAACTGCCGCAGCTACCATTTTTTAGAATGTGTAACACCTATACTTTACCAGTTGCGTTGTTACCATTTGTTCCTGGGCTTAATTCGAAGTGCTAGTCTTGGTCTAAATGGTTTGGGACCACAGCATTTCAAGGACAGGGTCAGTCCAAGACCACCTGAGATGAACCACAGAATGCTCCCCCCTCCCCCGCTGCTGTGATGTGAAACAGGGAACAGGGAAGCTTTAAGGTGTGAGACAAGTTGGGCTACTTATTATGCACACAGAGTTACAGCTCCCTGAGTAAGAAATGGCACCACTTTTACAGGGCTACTTGAGTTTATTTAGCTAGTCGGAATAATCATTTGCTCCGGTGTTGATTTTGCACAGCCAAAAGTGTGTCAAAACTCCACGAAATTGTGCTCGATTTGTAAATAAAATTGACAATGAAATATTTCTCCTTCACGATGAATCGCTATGCACACAAAACTCAATCCACCTCCTTTGTTCCCCCACCTCCCCTTCTCAAAATATATACCAGGCCCTACCACATTATGTATGAAAACATCCCAGAAATTTTCACCGTCCAACTGTTGAGAAAGCAAACGTTTTGCATATTAAATAGTTTCCTGTGTAGAGGCTTATACTAGATTATTTTCCTCAGGCCTCAAAACTACATGCCTTTTAAGACTAAATAGATTCTATTCCCAACACCAGATCTGGACGTTTTTTCTGTTTCTACAATACCCCTGTTTCTATTTTTAAATGCATGTCTTGTCTTCTCCTATTTTCTACTCCCCCCCTTCCCCCACTGCATCTTACGATTCCAGAAACTACACTGAGCAGCAAGAAGGAAAGAGCCTCAGGCATATCTGGGTACAGCCACCTGCTTTCTGCAAGCCTGATGGGTTCTAATCTGGATAACATAAAACCCACTGATAAATGCATGACCTCTGCAGAGGAGACTGAAACCCTCCAAATACTGCAGAGATTTCTATGCACACTTCTGGACAAAGTAAAATCTATATTCCACCCCCCCCCCCCAAACAAAAGGGGAAAACCAGTGCTAAAGGTATGGATACAGGGAAGGAAGGGCACAGCATCTCACCCTTGGAAGGGACCCTAAAGATCATCTAGTCCAACCCCCTGCAATGCAGGAATATGTAGCTGTCCCATATGGGGATCGAACCTGCAACCTTGGCATGATCAGCACTACGCTCTGACCAACTATTCTTTTCACTTCAGTACTACCTTTTATCTAAATCAGCAAAAATCTCTACTGCAGTAGTTCTATATTTGTCACAAACCATATAATAATGAGACTATTTAACAAATGTAAGTTGGACGGCTGGTCTGTGCCTACTACACGGTTGTTTCTTATAACCAGCATCTGCTGGCAACTATACCACAAAGATGGAACTGATCAAGCCACTGCGTTCATTTGATGCCGTTTTTCACTCATGAATTCATCCAAATATACTTGCCACTTGAAATGAGCCCCCTCCCTCAAACTGAGTTTCATAGGAAAGAAATAAAAAATGTTGTCTTTTTCTGACTTAGTCAAGGTGCGTGGGGCTATATATACAGCAAGCTTCAACTTTCCAAGCGTTGTGGAGGCACCTAATTGTTTTATATACTGTATATTCCTGCGTATAAGACTACTTTTTAACCCAGGAAAATCTTCTCAAAAGTCGGGGGTCGTCTTATACGCCGGATCGTATTTCTTATACGGCGAGTATATCCCAAACTCTATATTTTAACTGGAAAAGTTGGGGGTCGTCTTATATATGCCCAGTCGTCTTATACGCCGGAATATATATACAGTATTTTCCCCATAAGTGGCTGAGTGAATCAGTTGTTGTTGTTGTTTAGTCATTTAGTCGTGTCCTACTCTTCGTGACCCCATGGACCATAGCACGCCAGGCACTCCTGTCTTCCACTGCCTCCCGCAGTTTGGTCAAACTCATGTTCGTAGCTTCGAGAACACTGTCCAACCATCTCGTCGTCTGTCGTCCGCTTCTCCTAGTGCCCTCAATCTTTCCCAACATCAGGGTCTTTTCCAAGGATTCTTCTCTTCTCATGAGGTGGCCAAAGTATTGGAGCCTCAGCTTCACGATCTGTCCTTCCAGTGAGCACTCAGGGCTGATTTCCTTCAGAATGGATAGGTTTGATCTTCTTGCAGTCCATGGGACTCTCAAGAGTCTCCTCCAGCACCATAATTCAAAAGCATCAATTCTTCGGCGATCAGCCTTCTTTATGGTCCAGCTCTCACTTCCATACATCAATACTGGGAAAACCATAGCTTTAACTATACGGACCTTTGTAGGCAAGGTGATGCAAGCTTTTTAAGATGCTGTCTAGGTTTGTCATTGCTTTTCTCCCAAGAAGCAGGCGTCTTTTAATTTCATGACTGCTGTCACCAATATAGGGTCCAATAAAACTTATGTCGACCTAAGGTAAAGGTAAAGGGACCCCTGACCATTAGGTCCAGTCGTGACCGACTGGGGTTGCGCGCTCATCTCGCATTATTGGCCGAGGGAGCTGGTGTATAGCTTCCAGGTCATGTGTCCAGCATGACAAAGCCGCTTCTGGCAAACCAGAGCAGCACATGGAAACGCCGTTTACCTTCCTGCTGTAGTGGTTCCTATTTATCTACTTGCATTTTTGACGTGCTTTCGAACTGCTAGGTTGGCAGGAGCTGGGACCAAGCAACGGGAGCTCACCCCATCACAGGGATTCGAACCGCCGACCTTCTGATCAGCAAGCCCTAGGCTCAGTGGTTTAACCCACAGCGCCACCTGGCATATATATGCACAGACCTGAGTATTATAATTATTTTTAAACTGAATTGCAAACATTGTTTTGAACACACATATTAGAGCTAGTTGGAAGGGCCTTTGGAGATCATACACCCCATGCTCTTGCTTAGTACAGGATCTGCAGAGCAGATGCAGCTACAGCTTTGTGGACAGATCATAATGTTGGAAGGAACTGTGAGGGACATCTAGTCCACCCCCCAATGCAGGAATCTTTTGCCCAATGTGGGGCCTGAAGTCATGACCCTGAGGTGAAGAGTCTCATGCTCTGCTGTCATTCGGTCTGCTTAAATATCTACCCCCCCTCTCCAGGTAGCTGCTACTTTCCTACTGGGAGAAAGCATAGAGGCTGCTGTACAAACTCATCACAAGTGATGCTCCCACAGAGGCCTCCATCTTTGTATACATTCTGAGATGCTTTGCAGACCTTCTTCCCTCTTTCCTATTTCACATGTTAAGAAGGCAACAGCCTCTTATAACTCAGAGGAAGGGGGAGTAATCCTTTTTAAGCAACTGAATATTTCCAATGGTCACTTCCAAGCAACCCTCCCCCCCCCCGGTACCATTTTAGTCAGCCACTACCTCTGTGTTTTTGAGTTTCCATGGTAACGGCAACCATCTGGAGGGTTCGTGGTCTCTGGGCCTGCTCATGAATGGCTGAAGCCAAATACTCTCTCATCCTAGTGCTGGCTAGTCTGAGTTTCTCAATTATTTTTCCTCAGAGCGGGCTGTGTTTTGTGTGGGTGTCACAAATCTTTTCTTCTTCTTCTTTTTTATAAAAAGAAAAAAAAATCTTCTAGGGCATGGGGCTCATTTCAAATGCCAGCAAAAGTACTTTGTTCTGATTATTATACACTGAAAGGCAAGTCACGAATCGGTATGGGATCGCAACACACAAACAAGTACACACAACCCCCAGGACTAAAGGTACACAGCAATAGGGGTGAAGAACACCACATTTGTCGAGGGAGGTTTCACTCGCGTTAATAGCTCAGCAATTCACTCAGCCCACCCACTCCCTATGCCCCTGTTCATATCCTACTGAAAATGTGGCAATGGGGGGGGGAGTCAAAAATATTTATACAGTGCTGTGTTGTGCTCTTCCAATTTTTCTGTCTCCACGAGTATTCCAGTTTGCCCCCCTCTCCCTGTGTGTGTGCTGTTCTGGGTTTTTTTTTAATGACCCCCTACACCAGGCAATTTGGGGGTGCATGGGGCGATGTAGAGATGGATTTAAGCCCCACGGTCAAATGGAAGTCCTGGCAAGGGGCTTCTGCTGATGAGGCTGTAAGGTGAAGGCCCACGCCCGCCCCCCCAATAACATGCAAGTTCAGTCATACCTTGGTTTTTGGAACAGCTTAGTTCCCAAACGTTTTGGTTCCTGAACGCCACAAACCCAGAAGTGACTATTGCGGTTTGCAAACTATTTTTGGAAGCCCTTCCGACAGGGCTTCTGCGGCTTCCGATTTGCTGCAGGAGCTTCCTGTAGCCAATCAGAAGCCGTGCTTTGGTTTCTAAACGTTTTGGAAGTTGAACGGATTTCCGGAACGGATTCCGTTCAACTTCCAAGGTACAGCTGTACAAGAATAGATTTTTAAAACTCAGTCATATGACCACTTCCACTGTAATCTGATATGGCATAGTCCAGACACAGTGGCCCCCCGGGCCCCTCAGCATGAACCAGGCCTCTGCTCTTATGGCATTCCCCTTTTGTTATAAGTAAGAGTAATAATTTTCTTATTTATACTCTGCTCGCCTGGCTGGGTACCTTTTTTTAAATTCTGCCACTAAATGGTAGCCCTTTGTACTACCCCTTTACTGTGGGGAAATCTTCCATTAGACCGAATGAGCTATTTTTCCCATAAGAATTCCTGTTCAGAAACAACAGGCACACACTGTCTGTATTTTCAGGAAGAGATGGAAGACATTTTTGTTTAAACGTGCTTTTCCAGCTGAATGAAAAGGTTATATAAACCTATCTTTTGTCGGGATTTCGTACGGCAAGCTGTGTTACGGTATGTTTGCGAATCGCCTTGAGACTCGTGTGAAATAAGATTCATAAATTAGGAGAATAGAACAACTAAATATGCTTTTTCAATGCCCTCAGCCTGGGTGCCAGATGTTTAAGAAACTTTTGCCCCTCATCCATGTTACTGAGCATCAATAGGCTGGGCAGCCACAAAGATTTTCAAATTGTGTAGCAGGGGAGTAAGCAACAATCTTTTGGGGTTTTTCCACTGTGTGTCTTTGATAGCTTAACACTTCTGTTTGTGTACTGTAGGAGAACAACACAGTATGAACCTGTACACAGACGAAAGCCCAACTGACTTCAACAGTTCTTACTTCTAAATAAGTAGACATGGGATTGCAACCTAAAATGCTTAACTGAAGACAGCAAGTCCGACTGGGGAAAGGATCTATTCTCGCTGGGTCCTTTGGGAGACACATCCCATTCACAGGGCTCAATTTTTCTCCTTACTTCAGAGGATGTTTATATGAATAAAGCAAGAGACTTTGAAATTCTGTGCACACTGGAAGTTCTTTATAAATGATAAATAGCCACAGTAAAAAGTTGTATAATTCTATCAAGCTGCACAGCAGAGAGAGAGAGAGAGAGAGAGAGAGAGAGAGAGAGAGAGAGAGAGAGAGAGAGAGAGAGAGAGAGAAGTGAAGCAAGGCTTTTGCCTCCGTTGAGATGCCAGCTGCCTTTGGTTCTCCCTAGCAGCAGCCATTTCATTAGGCTTCTGGGACGATTTTCATCCCACATAATCATTATAATTACTGTCTGAGCTTGCCGTTCTCCTCCTCCTCCTCCCTCCCCATGCCTTTTTCCTCGTGTGTGGTGTTTTTAGATTATCACCTGAAGGCAAGGGCTACCTTCTCTCTGATCTTGTAAGCTGCTCTGGGAGCCTTTTTGGCTAAAGAACAGGTTAAAATGCTTTAAATAAATGCATAATCATGTATTCACTATTTCTGTAAAAAACAAACAAACAATCAGGAAGCTCAGCAAAAATAAAACTCTGATGCAAATGCAAAAGCAAAAATAAAAATTCCGCCCAATAGAGTTGTCAAACACAACACATCTTCTGATTTTTGTTTTAAAAAATCTAAAATATTTTAATTCCTTCCAGTAGCACCTTAGAGACCAACTAAGTTTGCTATTGGTATGAGCTTTCACTTCTTCAGATACACTAAAATATTTTAACATCTTTCCATGGCAACCAGTGGTCTAGCCTGATATCTGCTTCACACACACTCTCTCTCTCTCTCTCCCCACCTTTGTGCTCATATTTCATGCACATCAGTCTCTTCTCTTGCCTATCTTGTGCCTGTCTCTGTCATTCTCTGCCTTCTCTCATGGCGAAACGTCACTTCCACAAGGACAACACAATATAAAGAGCCTTGGCAATCATGCAGTGATTGTGCTCAGTATGCCCTGAATCTAACAAACAACTCTAGGCTTAGGTTATGGACATACAAAGACATCCTTATGCCACGTTACCACAACTCGTCACAAACCTGCTGTGATGCTGACGTTTTGGCCTTAATGACGTTTGCTGAAAATACAGGATCCTTCTGAGAAGTATTAATCATCACCACCAGCTCATCCTTTGAATCTACTATCTGTATAAGGTTTGGTGAGGAAGGAGGGATGGAAAAAGTCAAGTGTTAGAAGTCAAAACAGGGATGTGCCTACACCCCTCATTAAGTCTATGAAGCATACCACACTAGCTTCCCATGATCAATAGACTGATAGTGATAACAGAGATAAGATTATTAAGTCAGAGGGAAATCTCACATGCACTGAGGTCCAGCGCCGAGGGCCTTCTGGTGGTTCCCTCACTGTGAGAAGTGAGGTTACAGGGAACCAGACAGAGGGCCTTCTCGGTAGTGGCACCCGCCCTGTGGAACGCCCTCCCAGCAGATGCCAAGGCAATAAGCAACTATTTTACCTTTCAAAAGACAACTGAAGGTGGCCCTGTTTAGGGAAGTTTTTAATGTATGATGCTGTATTGTTTTTAATATTCGGTTGGAAGCTGCCCAGAGTGGCTGGGGAAACCCAGTCAGATGGGCAGGGTATAAATAATAAATTATTATTATTATAATATACAAAAACTATCGTCTGTGAATTTACTAATGGATAATGCAACTAAAAAACTGATTATTATTTTTAAAATAATGCTCCATGTAGCATTGTTAAGCTACTTTGGTAACCCTCTTAAACCTTGGTAATATACTCTGTAAACATATTATAAAGGTTTTCAGAGTTGAAAAGAGGGTTGCCAAGCTGCAGTCTATACACTGTGATTAGATACAACTTATGCAGCACCATTATACATCCAATAATGTCTACAGGACACCAACTGGACATTACTGGAGGCAGCGAGGGAACTTTCCATATGATGATGGAACTTCTACATAGTGAGTTACTACTCCACTATGAAATAGCGGTCTATAAATATTTGTACAAATAAATGAGGGCATGCACCAAAAACTTCGTGGAAAACGCGAGTTTCAAGGAGAGAGTTAATGGAAGAGAGAGGCAAGAACGTGTAGGCATTTTCGGAAACATTTTTCAGACATAAGGGACAGTGCGAGAAAGGGAAAGTGCAGGAAATGTTCGGACAGGTGATGGAACTGAACACCAGCAGGAATATTGGGATGTAAAGGATGCCAGGATAGGAGGATGCAAAGCCACAGGGAACTTTGAAAGTACAGATGAGGATTTTGTGATGGATCCCAGGCTGAAAGACAGTGTAGGAATTAAGGACAGCTGTCAGGTGGTCTGAGCAATAAAATAGATGACTTGTTTGGTGGCAGAGCATTGGTATAGGGTGGGTGTAGGAAGAGGGGAGAGAAGGTTGCAGCTTTCAGAATGGGAGATGACAAGACCACAAATCAGAATATTTGCCGACAAAGCAGAAAAGAAAGGCTGTATTTTTACAATGTTAAAACAGGTGAAAATGAAGCGACTTGGTGGCAGTGTGGAAGAGATGTGTCTATCCAATGAGGTACATGGTGATATTCTCAATGGATACAGAGATGCAATCCTCTAATACAGAGTATATGAGGAAAGGAAACAGGAATGAGTTTGAGAAGGCGATGGAAGATATAAGCAGCAATGTCAGAGAAGTACTTAAGAACTGAGAAGGGATCTTGGTCTGGGATAGGGAGACAAAATTGGGTACCAGCACATAGGCAATATGAAAACCATGGGATCTGATGAAATAACCTACGATTGGGAACAACAATAAATCACTGAGACAGATTCTGATTTCCTGAGAATGGGAGAAAATTGTGACATGTTGGAATGAAGCATGGATGGAACCAGAGGAAATGGACAGGCTGATTACATTTTGAAGAGATGTCGACTGCAGTTACCTTGCTTATGTCGGATTCTGATTTGCTTAAACATATGCTCTGAAGCTCCTGCACAAGGTCTACTTCATCATCAGAACCAACCGATAGCCTCTGCTCCAGGTTTAACGCACTTAGTGGGTCATCTTCTAGACGTCTAGGAAAACAAAACAAAAGCCAATTTAATTTATCCTACAAGTTCATTTAAAAAAATCATTCTTGACACTGTTGCCTAGGAAAGGTGAGATTTTAAAATTGAGAGTTTAGGGTCTACTCAAAATATATCTGGGTTGAATATTAATTCTATGAGTGTTTTAATTAAACTTCTCTGCTACACGGGCATTTCCTTACTAATCTACAAGGGAGAAATGGCCCTTTCTAGTATATTGTGCAAGCGAGTTCACATATGCAACATTAAACGATGGCAACCATTAAACACTGCAGACAGACCTTTCATATCATCAAACATAAATGCAAGCACAATATTTTTTTAACAGAGGCATTTCAAACATTTACATGGGAGTGAGTCACAATCTGTTGAAACAACAGATAATGTATATATGTAAAGTGTTCTCCCAAAGCTGCAAATCCTCTGGAGAAGTAAAACTAAACTTGACTTGAGTCTCATTCAGTTAATCTGTGCCTTTGACCATTTGCTCAACAGTATACAGAATGGACAACATAATTTTTAGAAACTATCACACTGGCTTAAGGACTGCCATCCTGCAAACTAAAACAGATTGGAATTCATTCCTGTGAACTATTCAAAAGCAAGTGGGTAGGTTGTTCTGTTTTGTATAAGCCAGGAAAGTGAAAGTTATAGAAAGTTCCTGAAGACCAGGCATGTATCCAATAGCACTCACATGTACATTGCCAGGACCAGCTCGAGACATTTTGACACCTGAGGCACCTCCCTCCCATTCAGGAAAAATGGGGTGATGGATGATCAGGAACATCAGGAAGGAGGGGTGGGGTGGGGTGGGGGAGAAAGATCAACATTGGGATCTGCTGCCCTGGTGGATCCTTGCCACCTGAAGCAGTTGCCTCACCTTGCTCTCAACCACTTTTATCTTTTTAACAAAACATGTTGAGGCTATGACAACTGGCAGCAAAGGACCTTCAGTTCTTCAGCAGCACTTGTCCTTTCCAACCTTTGTGCTATTTGGCAGGTTGTGAATTGGCAGCTTTGTGTTTGCAAGCTGCACGTGGTTTGATATTTTGGCTACGGCATCCAGCCAGAGTAATTTAAGGTGAATATTATTGTCTACATATTCTCCCGTTTCCTATGTAGTCGGGGGAGGGGAGGGCAATGATGCTCACCTCATCACACGACAGGCTTACTGACCCCAGGGCAAACAATTATCTAAAACGTCCTAGAAAACGGACCGGGACAAAGCCACATAAGAATGTACAGTACTAGGAATTCGGTTATTTAATTTTATCATTGCCTAATAATTTTCCAGTCTCCCTCCGAAAGCAACTTACTTTTTTGTTAGAGAAGCCATTTTGTTCCCATTTTCCTGCAATATGTTCTTTGACTTGACACCTACACAAGACGAAGGATGAGAAGCATTGACACACACACACATACAGTTGGTGGAAGTAATCCATCACGCACCAATGGTGCCAATCCTGTATCCGTTTTAGCAGGGATAAAGAGAAGTTGCACTTCAGCAGTGGTGAGTGCATATCATTGGTAAACAACAACAACAACAACAACAACTCAGAAATGAAAGAGCCTTGACTGAACGGTTAAAGGACAGAACATTCACATTAAACAGAATTTCCTGACCCATCTCTGCAGTTCCTATGAGGTCTATTATCCCCAGGGCATTTCATTCCCAATTAGCCATTACCTTCTGCATTCTCCTCTTTCCTACTCCAGGACTGGGCCGACAAGTGGCCTGATTTCTTACGAGGACTGGTGCTCACTTTCCTCCAAGCAATGCTGTCTCCTCTTTTCTTGGGGCAATTCTTGTAGTTTGACACCATAGAGAAGGGAAAGTTTCCTCCTTTGAAATCAGCAATGTACCGATCCAGCTCTGAAACGTTGAGAACAAAATAAGCTGTGGTGATAATTCAAGACCTGAAATATTATAATGTGATGCCAAATGCCTTTGTCTAAAAGAGCATCAGCTGAGCTTTTTTTTTTTTTAAAAAAAACCCACCATGGGTTTATGGAACTGGAAGATTTCCTGTGTTTGCAAGGAGGAATAAAGAGATCAAACAATGAAATATTATAGGTTTTTGAGACTTAATTGCTTGGCTTTGTGGGCTTAGCAGCAAGCACTAGATCTGTTACAATCGTGGGCTACCTAATTGCTCAACCAGAAATAAATCATGGGCCCCAATGTAAAAATGAGCTACCTTTGGTTTCACAAAGAAACACACAAGCAAAGGACATAGGAAGCACTAGGGACAGAAACTATGTGTGTGATGATTGCATGAGAGAGAAAAGAGAAGAGATGAATGCAAAAATAGAGATTCAGGCCCTCGTAGCCAGAAAGGAGAGAGCTGCAGTGCCAATAAAGAGAGCTATGAGCAATATACTCGAACACTTGGCCACAACAAAAATAAGAAAAAATAGAGAATTTATCTACATCTGTGAAGTCAGACTGCTTGCAAAATAAAAATATGTAGTGCTCAAACTCCATGGGAAAGACCCATGCAATTGACCACACCTACGTGGTTGTAGCACATAATAATAATAATAATAATAATAATAATAATAATAATAATAATAATAATAATCTTCATCTGTATTTCTCAGGACAGTTCACAACGTAACAGTGCTGAGAGATGAACTCATGGAGAAATGTCTCCCTCAACTCTAGTTTAACATTACGTGATCAGTGGTCTTCATAGTTTTGTGGTCAATAATGAATTTTCCTCAGATCAGACAGGCAAGCAACAGCAGTTTGCTTTTGATTTGCTCAAGATATTCTGATCACTCCAAAACACGTTTCTTGAAACCATGCCTGAGATGCGGTAGTTAGTGAGTGCTATCAATGTCTTCTAGGGTTGTTGGGTTATAGCCTTCAGTTTCCTTCCTGGACTAGCAATCAAACCATTTACTATTTCCCACCTGCTCTGGGAAGAGGACATCCATGCAGAACAGCTTTATTTAAGAGGATGCTGAGCGCAGCTTTCACCACAGCCTGTTGCCCTTGGCTCGGACTTTTCTTGACTGCCATCTGTCCCAGTGTGGATGGTCTTTTCAGAGAAGCTCTGGAGAGAATTGCTTCTTGAACTCGGGGAGCAATGACAGCATTCCATAACTTGGACATCCACCTTTGAGCACAGAGGGAAAAGAAATAGAACTAAGGCATGAACATTGTAGCTACAGTTTTTTTTTCATCCTTGCATGAGAAGCTGTTGAAATTCCCTCTTCTGGTATGGGGCAATAGCTTAGAGGCAGAGTGCATGCTTTGAGTTCAGAAGATCCTATATTCAGTCCCTTGCATGTTGGTAAAAAAAAAATCAGGTGATATAAAATATCTCTTTCTGAGAGAACAGAGAGCTCCTACAAATCCTGAGAAAGACACCTGGACAGCAAACCATTGCTGTCTTGTACAGTAGTACACTGGTTGTCAAACTTAATCCATTCTGGGAGTCCGTTCGACTCCCGAAACAGTTTGAAAACCAAGACGCAGCTTCCGATTGGCTGCAGGAGCTTCCTGCACTCAATTGGATGCCACGGAAGCCGTGTCGGATGCCTGGCTTCCGAAAAACGTTTGCAAACCGGAACATTCACTTCCGGGTTTGCGGCGTTCGGGAGCCAAAACATCAGAGTACCAAGACATTCGAAAACCAAGGTACAATTGTACTTGGGCTGTACAAGCACTTCCAAGAGCTTGAACCTCCCTTTCTATGTGACAAGTGTGTCATGCAATCATAATCAAAGACATAAAATGTAATTTTAGCCCCTGGATTTAATAGTCTAATGGAGGCCCAGTGTCCATTACTGCAGTTGTGAAGCACACAATTACTTTTCCCCACTACTGCCATTGCATGCTTTGCAACTCGTAATACATTCCTGATATGTTAGATCGAAAAACTAACTAACCAAAGAGTTTGCCAGCTCTAATAAAAAAAGAGAAAATACCCCTGAGCATATGAGGAACTCACTTAAATCCTAGCACCATCATGATTGTCGGAATGAAATAAAAAGTAAAAGAATAATAAATTCAGCATCTGTAACCAAGTAAATGTCTACACAGTGGTGCTGCAATTAATTATTATTATTTTTTCAAAAAGAAAAAAGTTATGCTGCTGTGTTGTACATGATTGTAATTAAGCAGTATATCAGGGCTAGCCAACTTTTATGAAGCAGCAGGTACATTTTGAATTTTGAGAAAGAGCTGTGGGTGCCAGTCGCAAAATGGCTGCCAAGAAGGCATGGTGTAACACAAAATTAGAGAGCGTACAGCCATGGGAGAAAGATTGGGAAACTCTATGAATTTGAATTAGTGGTGCTAGAATAGATTACAGTGATGTCCTGGAGAAGGAAGAATTTTAAGTCACATTAATGAAGATTAAACAACAAGACTTACTTCACTGTTGTGTGGCTGTGACCAGGCACCACCGGACAAGACAGGAAATGCTTCGGTCCAACAAGCGCTTCAGGTGCGCCAAGCCGTGATAAACACGAATTGAGTTGGTGCCAGACTGCGAGAATCCAATCTATGATCTTGCACACTGGATCACAGGGAGGAGGCATTTTTCCTTTGAACTGGAGAGAGAACAGATGATTGGTTTCGGACCTCTTTGAAGAAAGAAAGCAACTTCACAACGCAACACGCTGTACGTTAAGCGGTAGGTTTCATTAAAACGAACACCTGCATGCTCATTCCCTGATAACGGCAGCATCAAGCAGTCACTGCTCGTGTGAGAAACCCACCATGGATCAAGCACCACAAAGACACCTGTCCTTCTCACTTCTCATCACCATAAACACAAGTGCTTTTCGATGCAGCTTTCGTGACGGAAAGTCACTGGGGTTGAATGACCAAGCAATAAGATATCAAATGGTGTACAGGCATGTGTGAATTATTTCCGAACTTGGAAAGATGAAAACATTTGAGTTCTTTTGAAACAACACAAGCAGTGGCATGAAACTCCAAAGCACACCTAAATTTAAACCATTTTAAGAAGATGCAAAGTCAGTAGCATGCTCCAGCTTCAAATATGAACCAAAATTTTAATATTTGAAACTATGGAGGGTTTTATTTCGCCCTTCCAGTGGTGGTAACATCAACTGATTTCTTGAGCAAGCCCTATAATAATGGACAAGGGTTGTACATTTTAATGGGGCTTTTTTTTAAAGGAGATCATCCCAATAGATGAATAAAGCCTAATTCTATACGAAGCATTCACACTTAAGTCCCAGTAGAAGCATTACAGAGATATTGGCTATGCAGTCTGCCTTCAACTGGCATATCACCACCACCTCAAGAGGGAACAAGGCATAACATTACATATAGCAAGAAACAATGGTGTTGCCAGCAGTGTGCAGATGCTCTTGCTTAAGCTATCTCGCCGGGACAAGCTTGGGGAATATGACTGCTGCACATTTAATGTTACAAAGGAACAAATGAAGCCTTTGGGACTGTAACTTTCCTCCCAAATAACATTTAATGCTACCTGGGCACAAGTTCCGACCATCACATTGGTGGTGAAAAGTCTCGATCTGGGAAGGCGAAAATGTATCAGTCCCATCAGCAATGCTTTAAGTCTATTCATCATTTCAATTTCCCACAATGCCATTGCGGTAGCATGGCTAAGTGGCCCTAGATGCAGACACTGGGCACTACTTCGCAACCAAAATAAGCCCATTAGGGTCTACTGATGGAGAACTCACTCACTGGATCATCACCTTGCCATGGTGAGGGGGCTTGCACGTTCCTATGACCCTTGTGAGCAAAGCCATCAGGAGTCTCGTACTCCCAGGAAGGTCACCCAAGGCAGTAAGGTCAAAGGGGAGGAGCTAGACAAAGGATGATCCAAAAAGTCCTCAATGGCAGAACAGGTGGATGATAACAAGCGGTATGTTACAACGGCTGTGAAGGCGGATGAAGGCTGCAGCAGATAAGAATCTACCGGTCGTTGTGATACTCATGCCATCGGAATAGACCCTTACTGCGAAGACTGTGCGTTGGTTAGCATGCACTGATCTACACACAAAAAACAAATTCACGCACAGGCGTCTTCCAAAACCACTGTTAAAACCGTGTTTATGGAAGACAATCTTACTCGGCTACAAGTGATCACCAAAGAAGACCAATGGAGAGGTCTCCACTTTCAACCTGGAGCCAACTCCTGCTAACTAGGCCCTGCTATTTGCATGATTGGTGTCAAGTGTCTGAAAAGCGGGCACTCAGCACTGCCAACCCCAGTCCCACAAATGCTAATCAATGCAGGTTGCCAATGGAGAGTCAAGCTTTGGTACCATGTACCTTCTGCAGGCAGACAAGATAATGATTGGTTATTAAGAGGAAACCCCAGCCCATGATTCAATTAACTTGCACCCAAAGTTGGACTTGTCCCAAGGTGAAAGCATACTGGGATATGATTTATAATGAACTTAAGAAAATGTTTAAGAACACTTTTCATAAGAAACCAGAAGCTTTCCTGCTAGGTATTCTAGGAGAAGAGATTCCCAAGAAAGACTATGCTATATTTTTATATGCTACAATAGCAGCATGGATTTTTTAAGCCCAGAAATGGAATCATCAAGAAATTCCAACAGCAGAAGAATGGCAAAATAAGATGATTGAATATGTAGAACTGGCAAAACTGTCTGGGAAAATCCGAGACCAGCGAGACCTACGTAAATTTATTACGTATTCGAAAGAACATTGCAAACATTTAACAACACTAACAGGACTGATTTAAAGGTTTGCTAGTCAAAAGCAGAAGCTTATTTTCAATTAAAAGGAATATCAAAGCAAAAAAGAAAGGTAGATAGGAGGAATGAGAAATGCAGATGAAATTATGATTGGAAGCTAGAAAGTCAGTTTGGAGGGATGGGGAGAAGTCGACGACTCGAGAGAGTCAAAATATAGGTGATGATAAAAAATGTAAAAATTGTATGGTGTTTTTTGAAAATGCAAATAAATATTATTATATTAAAAAACCTTGCACCCAGAGTTTTGTTTTGTTTCAGTGTAAATAATCTTGCACCTCTCACAAAAAAGAGGGCTCTCTTGTTTTATAACAACTGTATAAAGAAAGGGGCAAGTTCTAAGGCTACAGCACAGCGGAGGCCTGCTGCTATGAATGACTTCAAATTTCAAATTATTCCTTCAGTTCTCATTGTGCTGGTTTGCTCATTTGCTGAAGCTATTTTGGAGCATTTATGTCCTTGCTTCCATTTTGCTCGTTTTCAATTAAAAAACACTTGGAGACAACGGAGAGCACTCCAGGCATTTAACAAAGATAGAGGCAGAGATCGGGAAATGACAGAAGAACCATACACAAGTATTCAGTTAAGGGATAATGCCTTGCTTTCAGGCAAGAGCTAAAAAGGAAATCCTTTCAGAAGAAATAACTCATGTTCTTCCTAATCTCATTAGAAGCAGGGCTTTCTGGTGTGCAGTCAGACCAGCTGTGGAAAGATACTGTTGTATGTGTGCTTTTTTTACAGTGCTGCTTTCATAGTCCTGTTGTGGGCATTTAATTGAAATTAATTTTAAAAGGGAATATCACGATGAGGGTTGAGTATATATTAGCATAAAATGCCTAAACTAAGGTAACCCTAATTCACCACCCTGCATGCATTATTGGCTAATTTTGCATAATGAAGACTGCAATCCTATACATACTTATCTGGGAGCAAATCCCATTGAACTCAGCGAGACTTGCTTCTGCATAGACATATAGGATCCCACTATATATCATAGCTGTCAAGTCTCCCGTATTCCCCGGGAAACCCCGTTTTTCCAGCCGTTTCCCGCTGACAGTCCAGATTTAAAAAAAAACCCGTAAATTCCCCGGATTCTTACCGGCCCGGGGAGGCTCCTTCTGCACATGTCTGGAGTCTCTGGACATGCGCAGAAGCGATTTCTGGCACTGTGGCCATTTTGGAAATGGGCAGAGCATGCGTAGAAGAAACTTCCGGTGCTGCTCTGCCCAGTTCCAAAATGGCCGCGGCGCGACTTCCGGTGCCGATCCCGGATTTTTCAACCTGGGAGTTGGCACCTATGCTATATATTCATCTTGCTCTCACCACAGGGAAATGTTTCACACTTCCAACCCAGCATTGAATACTACCACAATACTTTGCTGTTTCAGTTCATATGTGGAGTGGCAGCTATTACTGGTGATGAGTGCTCTCTGGAAGTTCATTACGGAAAGCACTCCTTTCATGAGCTTTCTCCAAAAACCCCAAGATAACACTTGGCTCTTATATGAACCTTTTCTAGGAATGCACTAAAAGCCCCAGAACTCCCCCCTGTTTTTTTTATAATAAGCACCAATTGGGAGGGAGGAATTTCATCACATTTACCATGTACCTTATGAATCCCTTGCTTGTTTCATCATTCCAGCTATCTCCCGCTGGGACAGCGGGAGCAGGTATAGTGGTACCTCGAGTTACAAACTCCTCAGGTTACAAACGCTTCAGGTTACAAACTCTGCTAACCTGGAAGAGTGACCTCAAGTTGAGACCTTTGCCCCAGGAAGAGAACGGAAATTGTGTGCTGGTGGCGCAGCGGCAGCAAGAGGCCCCATTAGCGAAAGCATGCCTCTAGTTAAGTACAGTTTCATGTTAAGAACGGACCTCCGGAACGAATTAAGGTCCTAACTAGAGGTACCACTGTAGTTCAGGGAGGAGGAAGGAAAGGGAAGAGGCCGCTGGAAGAGCACTGGGTTGATGAAGAAGCTGGGTCAGTGGAAGAAGTTGAGATATTTTTTAGCTCAAATAAAAAACCAAGCCGAAGAAGAATTATAACTTTGCAATGTTCATCTTAAATTGAGTCCTGGATGCTTGTACAGTCATACCTTGGATCCCAAACGCCCTGGAACTCGGACATTTTGGCTCCTGAATGCCGCAAACCTGGAAGTGACTGTTCCGGTTTGTGAATGTTCTTTTGGAACCCAAATGTCCAGCAGGGCTTCTGTGGCTTCTGATTGGCTGCAGGAGCTTCCTGCAGCCAATCAGAAGCTGCAATTTGGTTTTCGGACATTTTGGAAGTTGAACGGATTTCCAGAATGGATTCCGTTCAGCTTCCAAGGTACGACTGTATTTTTGAGAGTGGAAATACAAAATTTCAGTGACATCACTAACTTCTGTGCAACTATAGCTCTATAGACTATAGTATACCTTACACAAACATTTTAATGATGTATGTGGTGTGCCTTAAATGTGGAAAGACACAACAAACCCAACATATCTAAATATGAAAGCAGCAATGTATACGGTAGCTAGCTTTCATCTACAATGGGCTCACATCCTTGAGGTTTCAATCTCTTAATCCATGTTGACTTCTGGGTCTCCAAATAACTGTGCAGCAAAGAACTGTCTCTCAGGTGCTGCCTGCGGAAGGAGTCACACCTGCTAAATTTCTCTCTGCCACAAATTCTCAAGATCATCTCTCTGTTACTGCAGGCTCAAGAAAATCACTTAAAGCTGGTTCCTGATAAACATACCAGTTCCACTAAGCAGCAATGATTTATGGCTTCATTTCAAAGGGAGTAGGATGATAAACCATCCATTGCTAACTAGATGCCGTGGTTTGAAGCTCTCTATGCTGCCAGGAGACCCACAATCAGCAACACCCCCCCCCCAAAAAAAACCCAAGAAAAATCCAGCCAACTGCACTGCAGCAGTGTTGAATTGTTGCCGGGTGATAAGCTCTCATCCTTCAGGTTTGTCACAGACACGTAAGGGATGGAAACCACTTCAGGTCAGTTTTTAAAAGCAGTGACACCTCTACTGAGGTCTTAAACGGTAGCAGTTAACAGCACACAGAAAATGCCTCCTTGACACATATTGGTGATGTAATTGCCTGCCAATAAGCCAAGACCACTCAAAAGCAATTCTGCAATTTGATTTAAGAAAGGCTTGTGCATGAAAGTTGCTGGTTTGTTGCTGGTACGTAGGAATGATGATGAAGTTCCATCCATGTATTTAAAAATATATACAGTCAAACCTCGGCTCCCGAATAGCTCCGTTTTCGAACATTTCAGCTCCCAAACGCTGAAAACCCGGAAGTAAATGCTCTGGTTTTCGAATGTTTTTCGGAAGCTGAACATCCGACGTGGCTTCCGCTTGAGTGCAGGAAGCTCTTGCAACCAATTGGAAGCTGCGCCTTGGTTGTCAAACGTTTCGGAAGCCAAACGGACTTCCAGAACGGATTACATTCGACAACTGAGGTTTAACTGTACCTCAGTTCATAAACTAAACCGCAGAAGCTTATTGAGCTGATCAATGGCTCATGTCTTTGTCCTCCACCATGGAAGAGCTTTAGTTCTCTTGTTAATTTATTTGGTCCTAGTAACGCCAGGCACCTTTTGTAATGGACAGTGACCTGAAACTCAAGCAGGCCTGCTCCTACCTTGCTTAAAACCTTCCTTCTTAAGAACCTTCGCAGGAGGCCATGGATCGGTTCTCCGTCCCATCTTAGCTGAACCCAGAGGAAATGTTGCTGAACCATCAGGTCAGAGCCTTGAAGCCGAGATTTTGCAATGGTCCCCATAAGAAAACAATTCTCGTGGAAATAATAAGCTTCAGATGTGCCATTGGCTAAAAGGAAAAAAAAACAATCAAAAGAGAAGAAAAACTCAAAATAAAACACCCAGATAATAGAGCTAATAAAAAAACCAGGATCAAAATGCAAGCTCATTGAAATGGATTACATATCACTGTGGTCGGGTTCGTATGCCAAACCAAGGGCACTGTCATTCTGCACTTGGCTAAGCCATGCGTTGGCTGAGTGTGCCATCGGCAATGTTTAGCTCTCCTGGAGACTCAAACCATAGGATATACCTTGCTTATAGCTTGTGGTTTGTCTCAAGAGAGCTAATCCATGATTCTGGGTTCGGGTGCCCTGCTAAGGCTATGGCTTAGCTCAGTGCAATGCCGCTCTAGAGAGACCAGGGGGGAGTCAGGTGCAGGCTGGCATGTTTGTGTGCTTGTGCTAAGCCTGTGTCAAGCAGTGGAAATTGGAGTTCTTGGGGAAATCCATTTATCGTTTAAGCCTGTGTCAAGGGCAACTTCCAAAGAAAACTTTGCTCTTTAAAAGTGTGTTTTCCATAACAGTGAACCCAAGAGAAACAACAAGAATTTCTGTACCTTTCTTTATAGTGTAGGGGTTCTCAGAGCCACGGTTTTCAAGAGGTTGAAGAAACTCCCCCAGTAATTCCAACAATGTCGCTTTTTCCAAATTCTCTAAAATTACAATGGTTCTGCTGTTTACAGAAGGCTGTTTCACGGGGATCAGGCAACCTGTGGATACAAAGAGCTTATTGTGGCTGCCCTCTCTCTATTTACAACATGCATTTTTCATAATAAGAACATATCTAGAGCATGTAGGAACTTTGATGCTGCTCTTGTCCAACCCCCTTTGCCCCCCAAATATCTCATGGCAGCATGACTAACCTTCCTTGGCTCAAGGGCCACATTCACTCTTGGCTATCCCTCCAAGAGCCACATGCTAGCCATGGAGGGTCTAACCAAACATGAGAATAGTGCCCCCCCCAAACACAGAAACACACAGCCCTTCCCTCCGCAGATCAGCAGACGGAAGGTTATCGGTTTTTCTCTGCTTATCAAACGATTGTTCGGTTGACCGAGAAGGGGGCAACGTGCATCTGCCATCAGGATACTGGGTTCTACCCACCTCTGTTTGAACAGAGGCAACAGGACAATGGGAACGGATACCTCTGTTAGACTCCTCTCAACTCTCTTAACTAAACAAATACATTTCTGTCTCCAGCCTTTGTGTCTGGCAAAACAGATGCACACTTTTGACAACTTTGCTTATTGTCAGGGACGGTGCTGAGGAGGACTACAATGAGGAGGCATGGTGGGTGCCGCCTCCTCTTCCCCCGACCCAGAATCTCCCCAGGAGCAGGAGGGCAGTATAGATTTCAAACAGTGGTTTGCAGAAGGGCATAGATCAGAAGGGAAAAGCTAGGAAATACTGGGTGAAGGGCAGCTAGGAGAAGAAACACACTGGAAGAGAGAGGGTTAACAGATTCACATTCATTGGACAGCATCCCCCTCCCCACTCCTAGGAGAGCTGAGAAAGTTGCCGAACAGAAAGCACAGCGACTTCAAGCTCAGGGTACCAGATGTGGGGGTGACGTGGACTGAGAGGGACGGGTGCAGCCTTAATTGGAAGCACCGCCATTATTCAAGGGAGACATCCATTATCCCTCACTGTGATAATTTAAGAATTCTAACTGGTAAGAAGACTCCGTTCACTTTGTCCTGCTTATTTACTGCCAAGGGCGGCGGCGGCGGGGGGCGATTCCTTGAAGCCTGACACTTTTAAACCTAACTTTTAAACTGAAACAGCTAACTTAGTCATAATTACCTTGAAAAAGTTTCACTTGTTTGTTAAGGACAAGTTAGACTGTTAGACCAGCCCAATCAAAATAGTCAGGTATGAACTTGGGGTGGTGGTGGGGTGGTCACATCATCATCATTTGTTCTTTATTTCATTTTGCTAAACCAGACATAGGCAATCTCAGCCCTCCAGATGTTTTGGGACTACAACTCCCATCATCCCTAGCTAACAGGAGCAGTGGCCAGGGATGATGGGAATTGTAGTCTCAAAACATCTGGCAGGCCGAGTTTGCCTATGCCTGTGCTAGACAGACGTATAAGGTGCCTGTAAATCTCTTGAAAGCTTTATTCCTACAATCATTGGTGAAGAATGATTTAGAGATAGAAACACTCTGGGTGAATCCTGAGGGAAGTAGACACACGAGGTTCAGAATGGGAATAAACTATCGAGAGAATTCTGCCTATCCCTTATAATACCCATAAGACAACTTTAATTTACCTTCATTTCATTTCATTTCATGCTATTCATATGAATTAAATCTTTTCAAATCACATATAATAATTGATCGTGGTTTGTTTGTTTTTATAGAAAAAAGGCATTTTTAAATTCCACACCTATCCTCACATCTGTCAGGAGAGATATAAAAGAAAACGATTCAAAGCTTGATATTAAATTTTGTCTTTAGTTCAGGCTCTGTCTCTTTTTCACACCATCAATTTTTGTCTCTGGATTTTCTGAAAAGTTAGATTAAAAATATGCCATAGGGTGCACAAAGTGCTTTGGTGTATTTCCTTTGCAAATATCATTAAAAGTAAGCCTTCTTGTTTTTAATCCCAGCCTCCGCTGATTTATTAAAATCATCTTACCGCTGTTGATGAATAATTCTGCAAGTTGCTCCTTGGAGAAATCAGAATCTATCTTCACTTTGACAATTTCACAGCTGAATCCTGCAGCCAGTTGCTTGTGCTGTGTTAAAAAGTTCACAAATTCAGCAGAGGTGAATAATAGGCTCTTTCTACCCCGCCCCATGCCCCATGCCAAAATGTTGTATAGTTTTATCTTATTACCTTCATACAGAGGGCTATTTGGTATGCCACATAATCTTGCAAGCTTCCTTCCGGTCCATGGAAGATAATATTGCGGTACTGTTCCACCTATAGATAAAAACAGTAATATTTATATGTACTTTCACGGGCCTGTTTTAAAATGAATGAAAAGAGGTGTTTATTGTTCTTCAGACACTCCTTATAGTGCAATCACACAGATGTCTACTCAAAAGCAAGTCCCACTGAATTAAAAGGGACTTTACTCCCAAGAACGTGCCATGTAGGACTGCAGCCTTACAGATTTTTAAAAATGTAATTAGAACATGGGTGGCCACATGATACCCATTTTAATGCGGGGGGGGGGAATGCTCACAGCCAACAGCTTATAAAATGATAACAGTTAATTGCTCTGTTTCTATTCGGGGTTCATAAAAACATTAAGGACAATTCTACCATCCCTACATCACAAGTCTGGAAGGATACACATCCCTTTTGATTCTTAGTACTGTATAATGTCTTAACTAGAGTGAATGTTAACAAAGACACCAGTCAGTTATTACCCCTGAAATAGAAAATCAAAATGCCATTTTATATCCAATGCCGGGATATAAAGTGCTTCTTTGGGTGCATCCAAGGACTTTGTCATGCCCAAAAGGGCTGTTGTATTTTCTCCCCTTTAACCAGTAGATCGCTGTGACATTTCACCCAGTGTCAAAAGCAATGGCGCGCAGTCCTGTTATTTGAGAATCCCCTTGGCTGCGCAGAATGAACTGTGCAATTCTTTGGACTGTGAGCAGGATTTGATTTTTTTTAAAATTAAATAAAATCAATGTATCTGGCTAGAATAACAGAGGAGGGCTTTTCAAAGTATTCTGCGTTTCCTGTGCTGCTATTCCCGGAACGAAATCTAACGCTCGTGTCTCAGTTTCCTAGCAACGTAACTACCTGTAAAGGGTTCTGAAGATAAGTTTACAAATTGAATTCCAAGAGGACTAAATTAGCTCTCTACCACTGTAATAGCCATGTCCTTTGAAGGCTAACTTGCCACTCCTGAGAATTTTGCTTCCTTGCTTTTAAGTGAAAACGGATAGTAAAAGGAACTTTATAGTAAGTGAACTCGGTGTACGAAACTTTAGTGAAGCTTTATAGCAGGGAAGGGTTAGCTGTTTGCAGGGTGAGGTCTGCGCAACAAATGCAACTCCAATGTTATAATGTGACTCGTTCCAGCCTGGAAACAGCATGTGAAGGGCTGGTGAAGGAGGTAATGGCATGGCGCACATTGGCGCAGTCCAGGGGGCGAGACACTTAGCCCTTGGTCTGAGAAATGTTCCCCATCTTGCTGTTACATGACAGTTCTGTTGCCCTGATAGTTAAATGCAGCACCCATGTTCAGGGACAATGCTCCTCTGAATCACATGTGCTGGCATGGGAGGGCTGGTTGCCATCACAGCTCGTCTGTGGACTTTGCACCCGGGCAACTTTTTGGGAACAGGGTGCCGGATCAAAGTGGACCTTGGAACTGATCCAGCAAGGCTCTCTTTATAGCCTTAAGAAAGCAATAGCATTCTGGCACAGGCAGAGAAAACCAGCAAGATAATAAGAGTTAAGACTTGCATTCTTCAGAGCCCAAAGACCGGGAGAAAATATTCTGTGCCAACATTGTTTTATGCCTTTCTTGAGTGGCTGCTTCTCTAATTCCTTTTTCAGATTACAGGTAGGTAGCCGTGTTGGTCTGGGTCGAAGTAAAATAAAAAAATTCCTTCAGTAGCACCTTAAAGACCAACTAAGTTTTTATTTTGGTATGAGCTTTCGTGTGCATGCACACTTCTTCAGATCATACCAAAATAAATACTTAGTTGGTCTCTAAGGTGCTACCGAAGGAATTTTTTTATTTCCCTTTTTCAGAGCAGCAGAATGGAACCACTTGTCGTAGTGGGGACATATCCATAAAAGACTCCAATTGCTCAAAAGCAACCAGGATCGGATCCAATTAGTTTAAAAGATAACAAGAGGAGGACTGAGGGTGCAGTCACACAACGATTTTACTCTCACTTCAACATGGGTTTTGTCGTCATGGTGAGATCCATGAGAAACTTGGTTATCTGAATCGGTCCATAACATATTTGGCTCTTGACAGAGAAGACAGATGAGGAAAAAATCTGTATGTTGCAGAGGCTAGAGCACTGGCTCCCTTCTAGAGAGTACTGTAGAAGGGCAGAGCTCGAGAGGCTGTCCTCCAAACAGTTAGAAAACACAAGAAGTTTGTTAATTTTTACAAAATGATTGCGGCGGAGAGAGATTAACATTGCTAAGGCAGAACTAAGCTGATCCTTACCAGCCTGAGGTAATTCTGCAGCGTCTGAAGATGGATCATAGATGCATAAGTCACACTGTGCAGACAGCCTTCTTGAGGACCTTTAAAGGAAAGGATACAAATGAACACAACCCTAAGCTCTGCGGGGGGTTAAGCTGCATGGAGCCAGAGCTGTGATAAATGAGCAAGTTGTTTGGACACCAGACTATAGGGATCCCTGCAGTCCTAAAGAGGTTCTGCTTTCCCCAGCTTGCTGTACTTTCATTCCCTGCTTCTGTCTCATTTTCTTGCACTTGGAATCTCTGCAATTTGCCCTTTCTTTCATCCTACCAACCATGAAGAATCTTTCCTGTGGTTGTCCTCCCCAGATCAGGTACTCCCTAGAAGCTATTTTCTGCAAATACTGCCACACAATAAATGCAAGGGGGGGGGGTGTTAAAAGAGTACTCACAGCCTGGCCAGATGCAAATTGTGCAGACTTTACAAAGAGGCACAGACATTTAATTTTGCTGTGGTTTTTGCACATGTGTACTCAGAAGTAAATATATTTGTGCTTAATGGAGCCTAGTCCCAGGTTAAGTGGCACATGACGCCAGCTGGGGCAATAAGGAAACAAAATGACTTTGTGCTTTTTTCTTAACCTGTAAAGGTAAAAATGGCAAAGGCAACACCATTTTAAAAATGAAAGTCAATCACTCTGCTTTCCACAGTGGTTAGAGGCCTAAATTAACTCATTTTCGGAGTTAATCCACTGTGCACACTAACCTGGGATTAAGCTCAATTGAGCGTAAGTGGGACTTGGGCATCTAAAACATGAAATATTCAGGCCACAATAAGCCTGGTTGAAGACTTGAAGCTATGCTAATTTGCATATTGGGTAGGGAGGGTAAGGCATGGCTGCATATAATACAAATATGAATCAGTCTGGTTAAACGACACAAACTTTAATGCCTATGATACAAGCTCTAAGTCTCCTTTTGCAGCCATTTTATGCCTCTTTCTATATCTTCACAGCAGCCGTGTGATAGGGCAAGAGTAACCAAAGTCAGGAAGTGAGCAAAAACAATGTGAAACTGCACAGAGTATTTGCTTTTTGTTTTTCCAGGTTGGCTAATAATAATAATAATAATAATAATAATAATAATAATAATAATGTGTGCGTGTTTTGCTGAGAGCTGTGAAACTGCATATTGTGAAGGGCATTTTTAAAAATATGGATCACAAATATTATTCTAATATTTTCACTAGACAATACTATTTTGTGGCTATAAACTTCCCTGCTTTCCTTGTTGTTCGGGTTTTCCCTTTGAACATATTGAAGGAAAGCTTATTTATTCGCTGAACTTCAAAGCTTAAGAATGTAGCATGTAATTACTCAAGATGACAACTTTCAGTAAACCATTGGCTATCCATCACAATAAACATTTACGCAAATACTGTATGTGAAGCCAAAGCAGGAGCAGACATACTTACCAAGCAAAAATATGATTATATGTTCCACCTGATTCCTTTTCAAAAATTCCCAAGGTGGTTGAGGAAATGCCTGACCTATTGACCATGAAACATTGCCTGTTAAGAAGAACATGAAAGTGGTCATGCTTATATGCATTTGAAGACACTTTTACTATGACAGAGTATATATGTCATGTCACATGAATTTAAATTTGGTTAGTTTTAACGGATATTTAATGTAAATATAAACTGTTAATGTTTTAAAAAGCTTTACATAGTGCCCCTGAGTGGTTTGGGCAACACAGTCAGATGGACAGGGTACAAGAATAATAAAGTTATCACCATCATTACTTTACCTACCAAGGTTGCATAATATGGCACCTTTCTTATTCTGTAATGTTTAAAAGCTATTATGACATAGGGGACTAAGAAAAATAAGCTTATACTGAAAGTCTAGAGTTGGCTCCAGAGTGTGACCAATTTGCCAGGGACGGAACATCAACAGAAGGTCCACTGCCCTTTTCTACGTTGCACAGACTTGCAGTGTTTCTCAACCAGTGTGCCTCCAGATGTTTTGGGACTACAACTCCCATCATTCCTGACCACTGGTCTTGCTAGCTAGGGATGATGGGAGTTGTAGTCCCAAAACATCTGGAGGCACACTGGTTGAGAAACACTGGCACAGAGTATCCAAATAGATCAGATGCGGCCTAAGGGAATTCTTGGTTTACATGCGCCACTTGTTTCTTTATTTAAAGCATTTATACTCTGTCATCACAGGGTGATGAGGAATTGTGCTGGATGCAGAAGAGAACGGGATGGGATTATGGCCATCGTGTGGTCTGCATGACAGGAGAGGTACACTATTTTGGGAGTGGGAGTTTAGACTGAGGTGCAAACCCAGCCAAAGAGAGGTACTGTATACAATGTAGTTTCAGAAGGCAACAAAGGCGGCTTCCAGAACTGTCGGCTAGCCTCATACCATTCCAAAAGATTTATTAAACACTTCCCTACTCACTCAGTCCCCGGCACACCACATAAAAAGGTATGCTAAAAAGTGGCATACTAATATTATAATGAAACATCTGGAGGGCACAAAGTTAATTTATTGGCATTTACTTGTTTAATCACGGTTCAATTTTGGCCATTGGGTTAGTATATAGAGAGAACAAATGTGCTTCTTTATATTCCATCAGTCAACTGCATAAGGTAAAAAAAAGGTAAAGGATCCCTGGACTGTTAAGTCCAGTCAAAGGCAACTATGGGGTTGTGGCACTCATCTCGCATTCAGGCTGAGGGAGCTGGCATTTGCCCACAGACAGCCTTCTGGGTCATGTGGCCAGCATGACTAAGCCGCTTCTTGTGCAATGGGACACCATGACGGAAACCAGAGCACACGGAAACGCCATTTACCTTCCCACCACAGCGATACCTATTTATCTACTTGCACTGGCATGCTTCCGAACTGCTAGGTTGACAGGAGCTGGGACAGAGCAATGGGAGCTCACCCCATCGCAGGGATTCGAACCGCCGACCTTCTGATCGGCAAGCCCAAGAGGCTAAGTGGTTTAGACCACAGCGCCACCCGCATCCCCTCAATTGCATAATACACCAGGAGTTCAGTACAACACCCTTAGCCAAGATACTTGATGCATAACACGTAACCCAAAACATAGGATTTTTTTTCTTTTTCTACAAAGCTAAGAGTGCTAATAGATACCAAGTTTGATGGATAATATACTGCTTGCAGTGAGGCCGATGGTGGATTCTGTGGTGTTATTAAGTGTCAAGTCTTCTAGGCTCTTCCATCCATCAGAAGTGATTGCTTGGAAATGGTTTGCCACTGCCTGGCTCACTGCTTTTGAAAAATCATCCCATGCTGTCTGCTTGCGGATGTTTAACACATAGATGGTGTTTTCCATTTCAAGATCATCTGTACCACAATGGGCTGGCTCCACCTGGCTAAGTGCAATCCATAAAGGTATCTTCAGAGCATCTGTTTAAATAGGATGGGAGAACCTGAATGTAGCAAAATCTAGATGCAATGACACAGTTACAATAAATAAATAAAAGAATACATACATCTGAAAAACAACATGCAAACCCTGGGTACAATTGGTAGCTCCATCAGATAGAAGAGAATATAAATCCAAGTTTGTTTCCTGTATAGCCAAGAGCATATTCTCTTTCATTGTCCACTCCACAGCATGCTGCGTGAACGTGTGTTGCCCCCCCTTCTGGGTACTCTGACACCGCAGCATGGTGGAAATGTTGGATTCTGCCTGTCTGACATTGATCATAAGGTGACTGCGGGAGTAGCTGAGTTTTTGGCAGCAGTGTCTCAAGGAGTAGTTTAATAGGAAGAAATCTCAGATTATATATATACATACATACACATACAATTAGTATATGCAGTTTACTGTTGCCTCTTTGTATGCATTTTAAATACTTTTGTATGTGATTCTTTTTCTTGCGATTCTGTTTGTAAAATGCCTAATAAAGGTTTGATAGTACAGTGGAACCTCGGTTTATGAACACCTCGGTTTACGAATTTTCGGTTTACAAACGCCGCGGACCCATCTGGAACAGATTAATTCACTTTCCATTACTTTCAATGGGAAAGTTTGCTTCAGTTTATGAACGCTTCCGTTTATGAACAGACTTCTGGAATCAATTACACCCATGCTTCGGGTTAAGTACGCTTCAGGTTGAGTACTCTGCAGACCCGTCTGGAACGGATTAATCCACTTTCCATTACTTTCAATGGGAAAGTTCGCTTCAGTTTGTGAACGCTTCAGTTTATGAACAGACTTCCGGAACCAATTGTGTTCATAAACCGAGGTACCACTGTATAACCAATTTATTTTATCACTTGATCTAGCTGTAGGAAAAGCTCCAAAAATGTCCGAGAGCCACTTCAAATGTGATAGAACCAACACACCACACACAGAAAAGGCTTTGATGTACGAAAGTTTGCAGCTTGCATAATGACCATCATGCGTGGCAACAGAACAATTGTGCCCACCTTTTGATTTCCATGAGGTCTGAACTACTCCAAAGTAATCATAGGGGAGTATTTTAGCCTTTCCCACAGCACTTCAGAATGCCTGTTATTGAGTATATTTCACGCTGATCTCATTTTAAATTTGATTGATAGTACTGATTTAGATTTACGTTTGATATGGTGTTATGACTGCCAATTAATGGACCTGCGTTTGAACTGCTGGTACCAGGCTCCCTTCCTGCAAACATGGTTTTTCCAATTCAGAAAGATGATGCAGTCCATAACGTTGCTGTTAGCATGGTTGCCATGGAGACAGATGGGATTTAAATAACTATTTCTGCACCACCTGTGGAAATGCCAACAACATATAAAGGGACCACCTGGGCATGACTGCTCTAACTGCCAGTTCAAACACATCATACCCCAATACCTAAATAACTCTGAACAACCTTCAGGAAGAGAAGTGCCTCAGTTAAAAAAAAACTTGAATGATTCCACAATCACTTATTCAACTGCTGAAACAGCTAGGACTGTTTTTCTAACATTTAATTAAAAACCTGTCTGCTGAATTCCGACTACATCAGACCAACACGGCTACCTACCTGTATGCTGAATTCCACTAGTTCTTCGCCTTGTTTCCATACGTGGGAAGAAAGAATCCCACTTTTGACACCCTGTTATGTATTTTGAGAGCTGTTAACATGTCCAGCCCTGTTCTTTACCAACTCTTTCTACCTTCCTTCATATTCTTGGTATTCTGGGCATTCATCATCTTTGCAACAGGGAAAGCAAGGAGGCATACTCTCCTGTGTGCTGTGCTATAGCCCACATGCAACTATACTAGAGCTGAGCTGAAATTTCTCATAAGTCATTGCTGGAGGAAAATGCTAAGATTTTTCTTTTTCTCGCCCTTCTACAAAAAAAGCCATTTTGAATAATGTTCTTTGAAGGTTTTCTACCATTTTACTTACACACACACACACACAGAGAGAGAGAGAGAGAGACAGACAGACAGACAGACAAAATCATCAGCAAAACTGGATGCTTTCATCTGCCTCACCTGCAATAAAATGTACAGTATCTCTCCAACAGTTTGACTTTACCCCTCTTCCATCGCCTTACGAGATGTGAAAAATAAGAAATATATAAGGAAAAGCTGTGCTAATGAGCCCCAAACCTCAATAAACTGTTTGGATATTTCTCCCTCTCTCTGGAGAGATTTGCTGAAAAGCTCTTCTCGGTTTCTTTGCCCACAAATAGGGTGGACAATTTTGAGAAGTCATTTGCGGGTGGCTCTAGCTTATAATTATGTTATACTCTGGCCAAATCGCAGGTTCAACATTCTGAATGGCTTGATTATAATGCCAAATTTGCCTAGGAACTAGTTATACATGCAGTAAGGTAGAAATATGATGTTTCCCTTTGTTCTGTTCTGATCACAGTGCTATAGTTATTATGAAGTATAAAAAGGCATCCGGTATTCACAACAAAATAGTATTAAAATATACTGCTGGTTTGCATTTTATCTTCTGCGATACTAAGAATAGGCTTTTGCACACTACTGAACTTTGTGTTCTCCAAACAGTGCTGAAATCTCTTTTCCATACTGAAATCTGAAGGGTCTCCTGTGAACTGTACTCAAGAGACTGAAGTGCAGAATGTTTTTTAAAAATGTATTGTTTTCCATCTGGGACCACACACGTTTTCATGGTTGCTACAGAATAACTAAAGGTATACTATAAGTTGCACAACAATTGCAAAAGTTATTTTTACATGGAACCAGAAGGCAAGCTTTAAACTTTGTTTCCTTCATTTTAGAGTTATGTCAAATAAAATGATGGCTTTTTTTGGTTACTACTTACTAAACAGGCCAGGAAACTACAACTAATCCAGAATGCGGCAGCTAGACTGGTGACTGGGAGCAGCTGCCGAGACCACCATAACACCAGTCTTGAAAGACCTACATTGGTTTCCGAGCACAATTCAAAGTGTTGGTGCTGACCTTTAAAGCCCTAAATTGCTGAAGCCCTAAAGCCCTGAAGGAGCGTCTCCACCCCCATCGTTTAGCCGGGACACTGAGGTCCAGCTCCGAGGGCCTTCTGGCAGTTCCCTCCCTGTGAGAAGCAAAGTTACAGGGAACCAGACAGAGGGCCTTCTCGGTAGTGGCACCTGCCCTGTGGAACACCCTCCCATCAGAAGTCAAAGAAATAAACAACTATCTGACTTTTAGAAGGCATCTGAGGGCAGCCCTGTTTAAGGAAGTTTTTAATGACTGGTGTTTTAATGCATTTTTAACCTTTTGTTGGAAGCCGCCCTGAGTGGCTGGGGAAACCCAGCCAGATGGGCAGGGTATGTATGTATGTATGTATGTATGTATGTATGTATGTATGTATGTATGTATAAAGTGGCAAAAACCAATACAAAAGTGGCAGAAACAAAAACAAAGGAACAAAAGGATAAATTGATTCCCATCTCTAATGGTAATACAGTATCACAATTTTGTTTTCCCAATCTTGCTGTGCTATGAAGTGGGATGGGATTCTAAATGCTTACGGTTTGGGACAGGAAGATGGAAAGCATATCAGAGAGAAAGCTCTCTTAAGCGGTCTTCTCCGGCACAGATCCCTGTGTTGCAAAATCCACTCTTCCTGCTTCAGTGGCGGAAAACAATCTACTTCCGTGCTCCTCAATTGATGTCAAAGGGTACAACTCTATTAACACTTCCATTTAAAGTTCCATGTGAGATCCAGCCCTGGGGACACATCCATTTAGGTGCTAATTTAGGGCTCCAGATAAGATGCCTCAGCATATCCAATCTCCATGGCATAAATATGGCGCAGAAATTCTCTCTGGTGCACTGCCAAACCACACAGCTGACAGGGCTCAAAGCAGGACTCCTATATACATAATGGGCTTTCACTTTCAACATAAGGGAGCCCCCTGGTGGAGGGAGAAGTGTCTGCCTTTTCCAGAGATGTGTCACATTAAGAGTTAGCATGGGGGGGAAATGAATGCAAAAAGAGAGAGAATATTCTTATATGCTACAACAGCAGCAATAATATTAATTGCCAGAAATCGGAAAGGACAATTAGTACCAAGAAAAGAGGAATGGCGGGATAAATTATTTGAATACGTATCTCGAACTGGCAAAAATGATGGAGACAATTAGGAGATAGCCAAACCAAAAGTTCAAAAAGGAATGGGAAATTTATAAAGAATATATATATTTTTTGAAAAAACCAACCGGTGCCCTCAAGTTAAAACCTGGACAGGCTTTGATCAATTTTCGCAAACCACAATATGGATTATTAGTATTCAGATAACAGAAGAAATGGTGAAATGATTAAAGAAGCAGTTTATAAAACAGATAATAAGACAGATCCGCTTTGAGGAAGACGGAAGTCTAATGGGGAAGATAAGGAATTGGGAATTAAGAACATGGTGGCATAAGTTCTTTTGTAAGAATGTATGGATTTTGTTATTATTTTATCATTTTGGTTAATTTATTGTGTGCTTTTGTTAAGTAAGAAAACTAATAAAAAGCATATTTCAAAAAAGTTAAGAGTTAGCATTACAAACTGAAAGGAAGACACCAGGCAGAATTGCCCTAGCAATCCAGTTCAGTGGATAACACTGGAAAAGTTTACTTTGGATTCCGGCTTCAGTGTGATCTCAGTGGGAGGCCTTTGGCAAAGGACTGTGAGCTGCTGTGAACTCTGGGCTGTAGAATCCCATTGGGTCATTTTAGCAATGAGATAGGCATGGCCGGTGGCTTGGCTCTGCCGCTGCATTCCACCAAACCAACATCCCCTCCACCTTTGCCCTTCCCCAAAAGGTGGTGTAGTCAGTGGTTCAGTTCCACCTGGTGAGCTGTTTCTGAATATATGGCAAATGAACTAATAAAGGTGTTTTATGCGACCACTCACTCTCAAGCCAATGGGATTTAATGGTGAAACAGGATTTAATGGACACAACAGCAGCATGCTGTACTAAATGTAAGAATGGTCAAAAGCGGTAAATAATAACAATAACAGCAACAATAAAAAAAATGCCAGCCTGCGCTATATTTGCCCAAAAGTGATGCAAAGGTAACACTGTAAAACTTTGACAAGGAAGATTCCTTCTTGATGATTCAGGAACCAAAACATGCAGGAGGGAATTTTAGCTCCCATTTCCAAAAGCAGACTCCATTTTGCCTGTCTGTTTAGGAGCAGTCTCCAATTCAGATGTAGTCTCCATGGCAGTAAAATGATAATTCTGCCACAAGGTTACATCTCTCTGTCACACACATACTCTCAGTATGCCTGAGAATCAGCAACATACAACTACGCAACAATATGCAATTTACAGCAATGGGCTTTTTCGGCAATGCTTGGCCGCTGCACAGAATCTGTCGCTTTCCCAGAAATTTCCACGTATTCATGACTTAGCTGTTACTCACTCAGATTCTCTAGAAGCTGCTTGCAGTCATCGGTGGCAACATCATGCAGGGTTTGGTTGCATTTATCTTCCCTCTCAGCCTCAAGTTCCCCGTGGCTACACAAGAGCTCTAGGCAACTCTGGGAAGATAAGAGCAGGAGGGTTTCAAGGAATTAGCTTGAGCAGAAACTAAGTTATTACCTGGATCCAGCTTTTATAGTGCCCTCATTTCAGCCCTTAAAATACATACTTCCAAACACTGAGAAATTATCTATTAAGAGGTTCGGTTTTCTGACAGGGAAAACTTTGATCACGAGATCCCCTCATTTAATGTTCCCCTAGTCTGATTATGTAAATCTGAATTGGGAGTGGCTATGCAAACTCTGGACCACTGGTGGGCTGGATGAGGGCCGATAAACTGAGTTTAAACGCTGACAGGACAGAGACTCTCTGGGTGAATGGTTCACATGTCCGGGATATAGTTAGCCGTTCTGGATAGGATTGCACTCCCTCTGGAGGAGCAAGTATGAAGTGTGGAGGTGTTTTGTGTCTGGAGGTGCAGGTGATCTCGGTGGCTAGGAATGCCTTTTACCAGCTTCAGTTGAGAAGATAGCTTAGGCTTTCCTTGGCCCAAGAGAGCTTGGCTACTATTGGCATTGGCAACCTCAAGACTGGATTACTGCAATATGCTCTATATCAGGCTTCCACTGAGTTTCACCTGGAAGCTGCAACTGGTGCAAAATGCAGCTAGGTTGTTGGCGGAGGTATCCCAGCAACATCATATAAAACATCTGCTGAGGGAGCTTGCACTGGCTGCCAAAATGCTACTGGATGCTCAAGCCGAGCATTTAAAGGTAAACCGGTTAGCCTAAGGGACTGCCTTGCCCTTATAAAATGTGTGCCTTGCAACTGTAATCTTCCGAGGGGGCATGGCTGAAATGGCTAACGCACCCAGCATCATGATCTTTTGATACTATGGAAGACACCCTCCTCAGCCACACCCTCACCTGCCCTGCTTTGCACCCTTCCTAGAATGTTTTTGCCTGGCCAGAATGTGCCGTTGAACTCTTATAAAGCTTCTTGCTCACCTGGAGGGAGGATAGAGAGCCATGTGAAGAAATGAGCCTATTGGGCAAAGGTGAAATCCACATGTACAGTATTGCTTTGCCCACTTCTGCTTCTGCCTTGCCCATCACAGGCATGTGGCCCCTGGAAGGGATGTGGCCCTCAGGCTGAAAAAGATTCTCCCAGCTCTATGTGGATGTCTCCTAAGTGAGAATGGTGGAGTTCCCTATGCATGTTTCTCCTTTCCAAGTGCTAGTGCCTATTACTGAATTAGCCACTTAATGAAAGCCACTTCATGGTTATAAATCTGATCTAAATTTATTAACTTAAAGCATAGCTAGAAGCTTCCCACTGGCCACAAGGATTGCCAGTAGGGCTGTGCCATCTGCTGCAAACTATACAATCTGCAAAATCGGCTTCTGTTATCAGGTGTCTTTCCCCCCAGGATATCATGTGATGCTAGCTGTAGTGGGCAGCTAAAAACAATGCTAAATCAGCTAAATAATATCCAAAGGTCAAGGTAATTTAGAGTTTTGTTTCCAACAGCGTTCACCTCTGGGGCTAGACTGAGGAGAAATGGTGGGGACTGCCCCCTTCTCCTGGACATTCCCAAGAACAGGAGGACAGTATAGATTTAGAACAGTGGTTTGCAGAAGGGCATAGTTCATAGACTGCAGAGGGCAGAAGCTGGGAAATACTGGAAGAGGATCAGCAGGAAGAAGCAGCAGCAGCAGGGAAGGGACAGCTGACAGAATCAGTGTCCTTGGAAAGCATTCCTGACCCCACCCAGGACCAGGTGAGCATTGAGGGTAGTAGAACAGAGAGCTCAGTGGCAGAAAACTTAGATTAGCCGACGCAGGGGTGACGTAGAATAGGGGAGACGTAGGGGGTGGGACTTTACTTGGAGCAACACCATTATTTAGGGAAGGCTGCATTCCTTGTCGCTCTCTGAATTATTGAACAAGTTGCTTGGTAAGAACTTTTATCATTTCTCTGATTCTTGGCTGCCACCATGGGAGGGATCAGATTCCCCAAGCCTGACACCCTGCAGCAACGGATCTAAATCATATTGATCTGATCTTGAGAGAAATTTACAAAAACGTATTGGAGGTAATTTGTGACCCCCACCCCTGAGATTTCGACTGCCTAGAGGCCTCCACAGGGTTTAATCTGGCACTGGTACCAGAACATCAAATGGAGCCAACCACGAGAGTGTAGTTTTACAATGGCAATACAATGGTCTGGGTCAATGCTAGTGGGACATAACCATCTCCTGTGACAATGACTTTCATATGTTAATGATGTACTGTAAGAAAAAAGAACCTCTGTGTGTTTGTCCTGAAACTTTGGTCAAACAGTCTAATGGAATGATCTCAACTGTTTTCAGTTTATTGTCTTTTAATATTTCCAGTGCTCGTATTCTAGGAACATCTATCATATCTTCCTCACCTGCGATGCAGTCTGTTAAAAAGGGGGCTTTTCCTCATTGTTTTATAAACTCCTTGACGAATGTGAAAAACAGTCTTGACTGTATCAGTCGCACACACACACAGCCAGTGGAACAGTGACTTAATCTTGATACCACGCCGCACTACACAATCTATTAGGCAGACTGACTGACCTTAAAGCCTTTTGACGCTGCTATGTGGGCTGCAGTCCAGCCGTCTTTGTCAGCGTGGTTGATGAGATCTGCAGAAACAATGGGCTTCGCTTTACGGTTACAGCTGTCAACCCCACACTCCAAGTCAAAGAGGCACGAATTAGCATCTGCTCCATTCACAAAGTTTCCATCTTCCGTCTTTCGGTAGTACATAAGAAATCTTAGGCAGTCAACATTATCAGCATCGACAGCAGCATGAAAGGGTGTCCAGCCATCCTGCAGAAACAAAAAACGGTGGGTGGGTGGGGGGGAGAGCGGGAGCTCAGAAACAACTCCAACCTGTTGAATGGATATTTATGGAATTTATGTGTTTTGTAAAACCTGCTGTCTGCTAACTATCTGAAGCAGTCAATAGTGTCTGGCTGTAAATGTTTTGACAAAGGCAGCCCATCTGTTATATCTGTAGACAACTGTATGTACTGGTACATAATGAAAAAAAAGGGGTGTAAAGTACTTCAGTTCTTCCTCTGAACAGTGTGGTGGGTGTTACTGCTTCTAGACCAAGATGGTTCACAAATGGGGGGGGCGTGCGAAATGAGTGGGGTCAATCCTTTCCCAAGGATGCTTTTAGCAGTATGATACCAAAACATAAAAAAGACCCTGGCCTAGAAGGCTGTAACTGTTACTGGAGCTTTCTCAGACGTCTTATCCCTTTCTTAGCAAATCTGTACAGTTTTATATAAGCACACCTCTTTAGCTCTGTG
Source organism: Zootoca vivipara (assembly GCF_963506605.1). Taxonomy (NCBI): domain Eukaryota; kingdom Metazoa; phylum Chordata; class Lepidosauria; order Squamata; family Lacertidae; genus Zootoca; species Zootoca vivipara. The sequence continues at coordinate 18,427,863 of NC_083285.1, read as the reverse complement.
CAGAATTAAGCCTTTCCTGCATTAGCATAACAAAGCGAGCACAGCTGTTCTGCAAAAGCATTTTCAGTCCTTAATTTCTTTTGATGTATTTATGTGGAATCACCAGCATCCAAACTTGTATCTTTTTCTTATTATTATTTTCCCCTCTAAGTTATCATTACATTTGAGCCCACTACACAGTGCCCCCGCCCGCTTCATTTAACTGCAAAACAAATTCTAAGCATGTGCCTTACTTCCAATATTCCTTAATTTGAAATAAAGTAATACTAGTTCTCTCCCCAGCCCCTACTTAGGTCAATGGGAATATCCTTTTGCTAATGCATTTCCCTGCTTTTAGGGAACACAATTATAAACACAGAAGAAAGTAGTAAAAAAATCCATATATCTATCTATATCTATACTCTTTCAGACCAACTCCTTATGGCCTTATGGGTCTTGGTTTCAAACAAAAGTAAGTAGTAAGGGGTTCAATTGTTCACTGCCCCATTTGACCAAACTTTAATGAAAGGAAAATGCATCATTCTCATTCCTCTCTGCCATCCTTTACAACAGGCATGTCCAACAGGAAGATCATGATCTACCGGTAGATCACTGGACGTCTGTGGTAGATCACTGGCTCCCTCCAAAGAAGCTGAACAACTGTGGCTCCCCTAAAAAAAGCTCAACATTTTACCTCCTCCCTGAAAAAAACTCAACAACTTTGACCTGAACCCCAAAAAAGGGCGTACATCACTGCCAGTTTTTAACTCTGTGAGTAGATCGCAGTCTCTTGGGAGTTGGCCACTCCTGCTTTACAACAAGGCTAGCCCAAGAAATTTTACAGGGGGCCAAATGGTGCAGACACACTGTTCGAAACTGAGATATGAAAGCTAGGAGCTAAATGGCACCTTAAACCTAGGTTATGGGTGCAACAACAGAATGTCTATCGCTTTTTTAAAAATAACAGTAATACAAAGCTGAAAATGAATGAACTGCAGCTAAAATATTATGTTCATTTTTCACGTGGTCTAGTAGTCCTTCCCCTGCCTACTCCCCTAATATTCTTAAGAGGGTCTCTTCTCCAGTCTTTGGAGAGTAGCTGGAAGTGGGGAGGCAGAAAAAGGTCCCCCTTTCCTTTCACTCTGCAGTCTTAATCTGAAATCTTAGGCGCAGCACTGTGCCCAGAGCTCAGAAACTTGATCACGCTAATGAAATTCCCTGTCTGAAAATGTGCCTAGAACAATGAGGGTTTCGAACACTGTGTAGACACTTCACCCCCACCAAACCATGGCGCATAGTGCTTAAGGCTTGTCAATGTATTTTGGCATCTGTGGCAGAGAACTCTGCAAAAGCTTCTCCCACAGTCTGGCAGTAAAAAAAATCAATAATAATAAATTAAATAACGAGCAGTATGCTGTCCTTACATGAGAGCCAGAATCAACTGCCTGAGGCGGAAGCTTCCCTCTTTCTAATGGCAGGAGTGGCCCTGGCATACGGCCATGAAATCCTGCCTGTGGAAATTGGTCTGCATTCTGCCAAGACGTATATTTTGTGTAAATAAGTGTCGCATCACAGGCAATTTCTCATAAAGCAAAGCAAGGATCTAACAGGGGTGTGTGAGTGGGGGGCCACACACCAGTTAATAAATCAGCAGTCTGAAAGAGAAGCGTGGAACTGGACTAGATAGAGGGCAGTAGCAAAACCCTTTATGGATGCAGCTGGGTTGTTATCAAAAGCATTGCACCTGCTTGGATCAGAGATTTCTGAGAGCTGTTTCTGAGGCACTGCTTCTAAATAGCTCACCTTCCAAACCCTGCAGCTTAGAACTTATTGATCAATGGTTCAAGAAATGAACTACCAACCCACCATCAATTTAACTTGGACACAGATTGAAATTATGACATTAATTTAACTCGGATGAATTAACCCCTGTAACATATGTCAATCAAATTCCCTAGGCAGCAAATTCAAGAGTATAATCCCATGCATGCTGCTTACTCAGAAGTATTCCCTCCAGTTGTTCAACGGAAACAAACGTGAACAGGCACAGTGTTGCAAAGATCCTCATACGTATAAAAATGAAACGCAATTCTTCAGGCTTACTAGAACCCTGTAATATTTTCAACATCCAGTTTTATCCCAGCTCTCCAGAACACAGCACTGCTGCTTACCCAGTACATGAAAAAGACCAACTATTGTAGCCCACCTGGGATTGTACAGATGAAGGAATGGACATAGAGGACATTAGGGATTATTGCATTACTTTTCCTGGTTATAATGCTAGTGCTTCTCTCTCTGTATCTAATGTTCCTTTTGCGCTGCATTACAGTGGTACCTCGCAAGACGAATTTAATTCGTTCCACGAGTCAATTCGTTTTGCGAAAAAATTGTCTTGCGAATCGTGGTTTCCCATAGGAATGCATTGAAATTTCTTTTTTGGCCCATAGGAACGCATTAATTAAATTTCAATGCATTCCTATGGGAAACCGTGATTCGCAAGACGAATTTTTCGCAAAATGAATTCGTCTTGCGAGTCACCATTTGTTTTGCAAAAAATTCGTTTTGCAGGGCATTCGTCTTGTGAGGTACCACTGTACCTGCTGTGTTATGGAACTGGGCCTTTTTGATAGATCTACTACCAGGTTGAGCTAAAATTTATTGACACCAGAGGACATCATTGGATTTGTCACCCTGGAACCACAACCCCCACCCCCCCTCCCTGCCACCTTATGCACATGTGCACTTCTCTTCCCCATGAAAACAACAGGAAGAAACTGCATGCTGGGATACTGCCCCAAATTTGATCATGTGAGCGGCAGTGGTGAGATTCATGAATACTGGGGAAATGCAAAACTTCTGTGATTTTCTAGATTATTGGGATTGCAAACAGATTTTTCTCTGGAAGCAATTAACATAGAAATGAGAGCTAAACGTCGGCGAGATTCCACTAGTTTTCTAGAAGTGGCAGTTACGACATGTGAAAGATCACATAAAGCCTAAAAATATCAGGTGAGGAAACAGAATAAAGTGCTCTCTGAAGGCAGCCCTAAGGCTGGTATGTGTAAACATCTTTGAACCACCTGTTCCACAGATCATTTCCAAACCAACCAAATCTATCTTGTTAAGCAAAGGCATGTCTAGGGACCTTTGCTTATTAAATAGCACAATGAGTGAAAGATACATTTCTGAACCATTTCTGGATGAAATCGTTCACAAAATTAACAGGTGTAAAGACTCTGATAAAAGCTGCATTTACAAACTGGAGATCTTCAGCCTTATGTAAATGAATCAGAAGCCTCGATGCCTTTAATACAGAACCTGCTCTGCTTCTGTTCCATTTCACATTTCTATTTCTCTCTCTGATTTCTGCTGTGATCTTCTACCACGTCTTTGAGAGGAATCAAATGCTTCATTCAATATATGAAGATACTTATACAGTGATACCTCGGTTTAAGTACACAATTGGTTCTGGAAGTCTTTGCTTAACCTGAAGCGTTCATAAACTGAAGCGAACTTTCCCATTGAAAGTAATGGAAAGTGGATTATTCCGTTCCAGACAGTCCGCAAAGTCCTTAAATTGAAGCGTACTTAACCTGAAGCAAACTTTCCCATTGAAAGTAATGGTAAGTGGATTAATCTGTTCCAGACGGGTCCACGGAGTACTCAACCTGAAGCGTACTTAACCCGAAGTATGAGTGTAATTGGTTCTGGAAGTCCGGACTTAACCTGAAGCCTACTTAACCTGAAGCGAACTTTCCCATTGAAAGTAAGGGAAAGTGGATTAATCCGTTCCAGATGGGTCCACGGAGTACTTTAACTGAAAGTACTCAAACCGAAGTGTACTTAAACCGAGGTATGACTGTGACAGAGCAACAATCCATCCGACCTAACGCTGGACAGTTCAGTCAGTACTGAGAGACACACTGGAAATATTACCCCTATTATTATTATTATTATTATTATTATTATTATTATTATTATTTTATACCCTGCCCATCTGGCTGGGTTTCTCCAGCCACTCTGGGCTGCTTCCAATAAAAGATTAAAAATACATTAAATATAATTTGAACAAGCATAGTAAGATGTCACATCAGCAGCAAGAAGAGTAATTCATGTGCTTATAACTTTGAATTTCAACCTGTGTTACTGGAAACTTAGCAAATGTTCCTTGATAGAATAAGGATAATGGTAGACTAACTTATTGGGAGATAGAGGCCACATGATACACCCCAAGCTTGTGTGCCCCCACGCCCCCACCCCCAGCTTCCTCTGTAGCAACCCAGAAGTTTGTGCTTCTGTTTTGATTAATCACAGCTTGCCATTTCATCAGAGCCCTGCAAACTGTTGTTTACCAAGCTGGCTTCTTTCAACAAACCGTAGGTAAGATTCGCCACAGTTTCAGGTTTATATCGCTAAACTGTGGTTAATCCAAACTGGAAGTGAAGGCTCCCGATCTTCTCCTTGTGGCTGAACTGGAGGAGAAGAGGCAACAGGGGAGGCTAGAATTTTTCCTGTCAAAATACACCAAAAGGGACTCTTGCGTCCAAATGCTGCCAATATGTCCACCACTCCCCCAGAAGCACAGAAATAGTACCTCCTAGTTTGCAGGGGATGATAGCTAAGGACAATATGAACCAAGAGTACATCCTGAACTCTCCAGCAAAAATTGTAGGAGTTGTGCAACAAAAGCCCTAACAGTACAGTGTTTAAAAAGCACTGCTTTATAATATTCATTCACTGAAATCATTACTTTAAAAACATGTGGATCAGTCCTTAGCAGGAAACGTAATTTGATATATGTATATAGGAATTGGGGGGGGGTAATAAATTGGGATGATTTATCTGCTTCTTTATTACTAGGAACTTAATATTTCTGCTCCTATATTTTTAACATATTTCTGCATCTTCCAAAGTCCCAACATTTTTTAAAAAACAACAACAGTAAGATGTCAATTTCTTTATATTCATTTGTTGTATGTTAATTTCAAGGACAGAATAAGAATCTTCCTTATTTAGTTTAGTCTGATCTATAACACTCTCAGTTGTTCCTTTTTTAAAAAAAAAAGCAACCCAAAATAACCCTCAATCTTTTTACCACCCCTTTGTAGACTGTTTCCTCTGCAGGAAGAACAAAAGCAATCTTCTACTAAGCAAGGTGTCCGAGCTTTTGAATCAGAGACAAGAAAAATCTCAACTGAAGTTGACATCATGGAAAACGAGAGCTTATAAGAGCAGGATGTGAGCAACAACTGCTTCAAATTTCAAGTCTGTGAGGCAGGATGACAGGAAAGATAATTATTTCAGAAATCTTATGGGGAAATAAATAATTGAATGCAGTTGAAGGCATTTTACAATGGCACCAAACCATATACAGAAAATGTGAAACCTTCCATTAATTCCAAAGGATTTCATGCAGTACAGCAGTTAAGATTATGAACAAACGCCTCAACAGAAGCCATTTTGACACGGCAATGCAGCCGTTGGGGTTATTAATATATGCCTCAACCAAAACCATTCTGAAGCAGCTCACTCCTGCTCTTCTTGAAACGTTGAGTTTGAAAAATGGGCTTTTAAGACTTACGCAGGTTTTTGCACTTCTGTCTGCTCCAGCTTCCAACAAGAGTTTGACACATTCATTATTTCCATTTCTACAGGCCAAGTAGAGAGGTGTCTCTCCCTCTTCAGCAGCGTGATTAATGTCAGCATGATACATGATTAATAATTCTGCACATCTAGGGACAGAAGCATTGGACATGTTATAAGAATACCTGACCTGGAAAAGACATGACCTTTAAAATGCCATTCAGCTACAATACCTTCTCCAAACATATATTCAATTATACTGCATCAACAAAGGTAATTGGCTTAAAAGCATTATGATCAGGGACACATATTAAATCAAAAATTGGTGCCTGGATATTGAAAATAGGCAAATTCTCTCATCTAGCTATTTGTGGAGACTTAAGATAATGAAGTTTGAGGAATATGTTGCAGAATATTTGAATTATAACAAGCAAACTGGTCAATTAGTGTTCGAACATGTCTCCTTAGCTTATTAATATGGCATCATTTATTTGTTTTATTTATTTAAATAGATTTCATGAAGTCCTGCCTTTTTAGGGTGGTCCACTCTTCCAAGCAATTACCATGTGTTATGATTACAAGCAATTAAAACAACAAAAACAGGAAACAACAACATTAAATTAGAAGAATGGACCACAGTGCTGTAAAACCAGGCTGCATTTTTTTGTCAATACAAATAAAATAAGGTCTCTTCTAAAAGCCAACAGAGAGGAATCTATGCATATTTCTCTGCGAAGCGAATTCCACAGATAAGTGGAAATCTTGGGCAGCTGCAAATGGGCATTGTACCAATGCAAGGAAAATTCAAGGGCAAGAAGCAAGGATGCCAATAAAATATTGTGGGGGAGCAGGTAAGCTCCGCCCCGCATAATCAATCATATGATGCAGTGCGCACACACCATTTGAATGGGAATGCCTATAACTTTGTGGGGGCCCGGCCCCCTCAAATATTTTATTGAGGAGGGGTGAAGCCCCCACAGCCCCTACGAGTTGGCTCCTATGACAGGAAGCATGCTCCCGGTCCCAGCAAGTAGCAGAAGCACAAACTCCAGATATCAAATTGAGAACTGGATTCCCAAAGAGATGCAACGAGGCTTGGCTAAACAGGAAGGCCTTTGCGATAGTGGCCATGTGTGTTCAAGAGTCTGTGAAGTGTTCAAGTCTGCATGTGACAGGGTTCAACATGGCAGCTTCTTCCATGAACACTGTATAGCCGGGATGGGCGGAATGTTAAAAGCTTTTGGTACAAGCATCTGATGATCAAAGCAATAAAAACACAAGTTACAAGGTCAAAATCATGTCTTCCCAATAGAAATTCCACTCACACTAGCCAACATCTGGTTTTGGTTGCAACAACTCCTTCATCTTTTGACCCTGAACTGGTCATAACCGGATAGAATTCAGATTACCTATATAATAAATGCATCCGTTCAAGCCTTTGCTCCTTCTGGATTCTAAGAAAATATTTTATTGAATTTTATACTTCAGGTAATTAGAAACCTTTGTTTAAGAACAGGACATTTAATACTATTCATTCCGGTAGCCAGCAATCTCCATAAATCTAAACGGTTTCACTGCAAATATACAGGTAATTCACAGGGGTTATGTTCTGGAGATTGCATGCAAAGCTGAAATCGTGTGTGTAGTCCAAACAATCCTGGAACTGCTATCGCTGTCTGCTGGGGATCCCCTCCTGTGTGTCCAATATAGCGGTCCGCCTGGAGGTTGGGCAAATCCCTGCCAGCGCCCGGATATGGATTTTGAAGATTCACTATTGGCTAAAACTCACTTTTTCCCCTGTTGGGTTGGCACCTAATCCAGAAGGGTTAGGGGTGCCAACCCAACAGGGGAAAAAGTGAGTTTTAGCCAATAGTGAATCTTCAAAATCCATATCCGGGCGCTGGCAGGGATTTGCCCAACCTCCAGGCGGACCGCTATATTGGACACACAGGAGGGGATCCCCAGCAGACAGCGATAGCAGTTCCAGGATTTGTTTGGACTACACACACGATTTCATGTGACTGTAAGGGGAAGATCTGGATTATTATGAACTTGAAGGACGATTTGAACTTTAGAAAAAAGACGGCAGTGGACAGTTGCGAGGAATTCCCAATTTCTTGAAGCATGGGAACCCAAATAAAAAATTCTTTAGATGATTTGGCATAACATTCGGTCTGATTGATATATATATGTGTATAATTTGAAATATTGAATGTGATATAATTGGTTTTAATTGGAAAATTAATAAAAATATTTAAAAAAAAAAAAAGATAAAATTACAAACACCTAAATATAGACGGGCATTTACCCTTGCCAGATTTAATGTATTGCCATCTGCCTTTTTGCAGGGAAGATTCGCAGGTAAACCATATGCGGAACGAGTCTGCCCCTGCGGCCTGCCAGAGGTAGAATCTGCCTCTCATGTTTTATTACACTGCCGTTTTCATAATGACATACGCCAGGCTTTCATTTCCCTGACCATACAAAATTCTTTAAACGAATTCCAATGTCTTAAACTCCTTGTAGAAGATACGGACCCTGAGATTACGCTAAAAGTGGCCAAATTTTGTGCAGCAGCCATAAAGCTCAGAGAACAAGCGGTGCTACCGCAATGAATAATACCCCAAATGGCAATCTGTAGGCTATATTTTAGTGTCCCAGTTCCAATTTATACATTTTAAATGCTGCTGTATACATATATGTGTGTGTATTGTTCCTGCTGTGTAAATTCTAGTGTGTTATCTTTGTGTTTTATGATTTTTATGATTCTTCTGATTTTGTAAGCTGGTCTGTGACCGTAAGAATAAATTCAACTTCAATCTTGGAACCGTCCCTGTGTGAGCATCCCTACCTTTCTGAAACTGGTGTGCCGAGCAGGACTTGCCTTCACAAAGCAGCGAGCTTAAGCGCTCTTTCTGCAGCAGGAAAACCTGATGCAGAAAGAGCTTTTAAACTCCCCACCACCACCTTGCGTGGGTTTAGTTTGTGTGATTTCAGCTGGCTGGTAGATAAAGCACTTAAAGCTGAAGTTGCGCAAGTTAAAAGTACATATGTTGTGAGTTACCTGTATATGTAGAATGCATCTTATTCCTTTCTAAGACCTCGTTTTTTGATAGAGACTGAGGGCAAGGGGAAGAACTAGGCGTTTACAAAACGGGGGTGCCCAAAGCTGGGGTGTCAGGACAAGCAGAACAGATATGCAACAAGAGAGGTATGGTAAGAAAAGATTTAGGCAAGGAGAGGAGGAAAACAAGAGGCAAAGTGTTAGAAAAATCAAAAGGGACTGATAAAGAGGATGGAAAATGAGAAGCATCAAAACATTTAAGGAATAGAAGCACAAGAATCCTTCAGACTGGTGGGAGGGAGAACACGAGGAATAAGGACAGGGAAATGGAGATGAAAGCAAAAGCTGAGGAAATAATTAAAATGTATGTCTTGAGCAGGGGTTATAGGTACAAGTTTATGGTCACAAGAGAGCACATTGCTCTCCAAATGGCAGGAAGTTGAGATCAATTCCAAGTCTCCTCTCAACTGAGTGCTGAACTCTGGGGCAAAATCTGACAAGCCACCAGACGAGATGGCAGAAGTGACACTTTCCACTGAAAGGATGTTATCTGTAACTGGAATAACAGGGTTGCCTCAGGTCAGGAATCAGTCTGATTGACAGCCCCACAGGAAAACCTGCACCACACCTCTCTGAACTATGTGGAGTTCTAGCCAATATAAATAGCATCTCAGTCATTTAAATGTCAGATTTCTGGGGAGGCAACACTATCGGCTAGGGCTGCCATATGTCCGAATATGAAAGATGGAACTGATGTCCAGGGGGAATTTACAAAAGGCAGCACTTTGTCCTAGATCTTAGGCAAGCCAATCACAAAATTGTATTTTTATAAAACAAAAGCTCAACAACTTTCAGGGTACCCTGGTTTTTACTTTTTGGCAGCCCTAGGAAAATGGAACAGCAAAATTTGCAATCCATAAGATTGAATACACTCATAGAGGCAATCAAATCATCAGTAAAATATGGATCTCTGCAGTACTATTAGAATTAATCCTGTTCAAGTCCCGAGAAGATGGATGGATACAAGATTACCTGAAAAGAGCTGGTATCAGCTCTGTTTTTCTACAATCTTTCATAGAATAGTGAAAGAGTTTCATTTAGCAAGAAATGTAAAGTATTCAGCAGCTATGAAAGGCATATCTTGAAAGTCACTTGCTGCTCTCACAACAATATGCATACTTGTCCCATTATACTATCCCACATTCTTGCTGCTCAGAGCCTTCAAAATGAAAAGGGATATATATATATATATATATATATATATATATATATATATATATATATATATACACACACACACACACACACACACACACACACACACATAAAACAATTGAATTATTGCTGCAAAGGCTCCAGTAGTACAAATGGAACAAATAAATATTAGTATCAGCTTATTTGCATGTGATGATGCAATCAACAAATCACAAGCCTCCTCAACAGTCTCTTATCACAAAAATTGTAATGTGGGAAGGATACTCATGCCCAATAATGACTACATGATTTGCCATTCACATTATCTTTCTTGTAGGCCAAAGTAACCCACCCAATGTACACAAACTATTTTTTATACAGAGGAGGGTCTTGAATATAAGCTCCCAGGATAGGGAATAAAATCATAGAAATAGAATCATAGAGTTGGAAGAGACCACAAGGGCCATCCAGTCCCACCCCCTGCCAAGCAGGAAACACCACCAAAGCATTCTTGACATATGGCTGTCAAGCCTCCGCTTAAAGACCTCCAAAGGAGGAGACTCCACCACACTCCTTGGCAGCAAATTCCACTGTCGAACAGCTCTTACTGTCAGGAAGTTCTTCCTAATGTTTAGGTGGAATCTTTCTTTCTTGTAGTTTGAAAGGCTACAAATTTCAGCATGTTTTCTTAGAGCTAACTAATGGGACTTACTTTCAAGTAAGAGTTGTAAGGCTCTAAGTTTTATTTTATTTTTTGGTGAGGGGGAGGATATCAGATCATTAGTTTGCGAAGAAGAAGAAGAAGAAGAAGAAGAAGAAGAAGAAGAAGAAGAAGAAGAAGAAGAAGAAGAAGAAGAAGAATGAATTCAACAAATCTCTTTAAGCAGACTATTAAAGGAAGGTATGTTACCCCTTTTTCAATTGTAAGTGTGAAAGCTCTGAGATAGGCTCACATTATAGAATCTAGCTCACAATACTATACCTCTCCTATTTCTGGGGCTATTTAAACAGTTTCTCACACCTTGATAGCAGTGAGGAACTGACGATTTTTAAATCTGATTTGTGGATAACTTCAGCTTCCTCACCTTACCAGCCAATCCCAACCGACCCCCCCCCAAAAAAATCATATCCTTCCACAGTTAAATATAGTACACAGATATTTCTCACAAGAAAGCAGTCAGCTTTTCAAAATTGTAATGTATTGCTTCAGTCAGTTACCATCAAAGTCCTTTAAAAAAGTGCCTTTATTCCGTTTCCTCAGGCACTGCGTTAAATGAAACATCCTTGCTCTTTGACATATTATACTCCAACTGAGGGGGCTTTTTTCTGTAGGCAGACCACTTTTCGAAGGATCAAAGGCAAAATATCAATGAATGCAATTTCCCCATCAGCTGCCAGCACATGCTTTTCATTTAATTTTTGTGCTCAAAGAAATGGCTGATAAGGCTTTCAGTAAAAGCTTGACCATGAATCCGTCCAGAGCGCCGGTTAAGAGATGCATTTTTAGAAGGCAAGACCCATCTTTCCCATTTGAAAGAACACTATTATTTATTAAATTTAGAGACTGCCCTTCATCTGAAGACCACAGGAAGGTTTACAACATAAAATACAAATATATATATAACTTAAAATGCTTGCAGCATGTGCTTGCACACAAGAATGAAAGCAAATTTTTGGGGGGAGCATGGCTTTATTGTAATAAAATCCTAGAAACTCGAGAGCTTTTTTTTTAAAAAAAAAATCCCCAAACATCTCTACTTCTAACAGAAAATCTCATAATAATATTACAAGTGAGGATTATAGGCAGGAATAAGTCTTTAATGGAGTATGTTTTTCTCTCGCAGCTTGTGCACCCCAATACTTAAATTATTTTCATGGAACATCGCGGGCTGGACCAATAAATTAGGGGATGAGGCATTTCATGAATATATAATGCGATACGATATAATTATGCTTCAGGAAACCTGGGTAACTGCCAACATATTTTTGGATGGTTATCAGGCATACGAAATCAAGGCATCCAAACCGCTTGGAAGGGGACGACCAAGCGGGGGCTTAGTAATTCTGGTGGCTACCCATTTGGTTCCACAGGTGTCTGAATTTTTGGTCTACGAGCAACTGGCGCTGGGAATTATATTGAAGCTAAAACCCAAGAGCATCATTTTTGTCTCAGTCTATATGCCACCGCATACAGTGCAAACACAGATTGAGAGCACATGGCGTAAATTACACAGTTTCCTGCATTCCTGCCAAACTAAGTATCCCGGTGCACTATTCTACACAATGGGAGATATGAACGCCAGAATAGGCTCAAACGAGGACGGACTGGAAAGAAAATTCCCAATACTAGAAGACCTAAGGGAAAATAGCGCCTTTTCATTAAACCCTCCCCCGGAAAGATTGTCGAAAGACTGTCAAATCAATTTTGCAGGCTTCTGTATGGCTCTGCTACTCATCAGTCTGGATTTTATCATTGTAAACGGAACGCATTCCGGGGATAGAGAAGGAGAGTACACATTTTTAAATTCAAATGGAGCCAGCACAGTTGATTACTGTCTCACAACGAGGGAGGCTTTTGAATTAATTACAGAATTCTATATAGATAATAGGACTGAAAGCGATCACCTACCTCTAATCATGTCCATAATTGGTAAAAACTCAAACCCACGTTCTGGCACAGAATACATAGAATCAGATAAAGCAAATGAATCTGAATTGCGCAGGAAAAAATGGACACCAGAGACAGCAACTGCAGCTGAGAATAGACTGAACTCACAAACTGCAATTAGATTAAGAACAACTATATTAAACAACTCTTCCATAGATTCCTCCCTGACTGCCTATGAAAATCTCATTGAGTCATTGCAGGATGTGGTCACTGTAAATACAAACTCAGACCGCAAGTCCCACACTAACAAAGGGTGCCATTGGTTTGACAAAGAGTGCCGTATGAAGAAGGAAGCTTTAAGGAATGCGTACATGGACTATAGAAATGCTGGACAAAATCTCTTACCTCCATCCTACTTTAAATTGAAAAAAGAGTATAAAGCCCTCTTGGTCTCAAAGAAAAGGCAAGCTGAGCGAAACTCCTGGTCCTTGTTATTGAACGCTTCACTAAATAATGAAACTAAATTTTTTTGGCAACTGGTCTCTGACTCAATGAAAACTAGCCTTTCAACTCCCAGCTGCGCCATTCCAGCCCAGGTCTGGGAGAATCACTTCAGAAATATATTTATGGAAAATTCAAACCTTACCATCGGTTCTCAGGAAGCTGACAATGCAGAACTGGCACTGTTACCTCTTTGGAGACCAGTTACAGTGGAGGAAATTTATACATTAATGGAGAAACTGAAGAATGGCAAGGCCCCGGGAAAAGACTTTATACCAGCGGAACTTATAACATCCAACCAGCTCTGGTGGGCTCCGCTTTTGGCGGCCCTTTTCACAGTGGTAAACAGCTCAGGCAAAGTACCACAAAGCTGGAAGCATGCTATAGTCGTCCCAATATTCAAGAAAGGTGACCCTAAAGAACCCTCAAATTACAGGCCAATTAGCCTGCTATCAGTAATTGGGAAGTTGTATGCCTGCTTCCTAAGTAATAAACTGACAACTTTTCTTAATGAATATAACATCCTATCTGAAGCCCAGGCAGCCTATCGAGAGAATCACTCAACCACAGACCACTGCCTAATGCTGTCTTTCCTAGCCGAAAAATATACCAGGCCGCTTCAGGGCAAGCTCTTTGTGGCATTTATGGATCTGAAGTCAGCATTCGATTCTGTCCCCAGATCCCATTTGTGGACCAAGTTAGATCAGATAATACAGGACAAGCGTCTCCTCTTTCTTATAAAAGCCCTATATAACGGAACCAAACTGCAGGTCCGATGCGGTCAGCAGGGACAGCTATCAAATAATATCGAAATGAGTAGGGGGGTTCGACAGGGTTGTGTCCTGGCCCCAACATTGTTTTGCTTATTCCTAAATGATCTAGAAGAGTGCCTAATGGACGCAGATGGTCACCTTCCAAAAATAGGTATAAGAAGGACCCCCTTGCTGCTTTATGCTGATGACGCGGCCATAATTTCACGCACCAGACCGGGTTTGAAACACCTGTTGATGAAATTTTCTGAATATTGTCTTGGAAATGGATTAACAATAAATTATGAAAAATCAAAAATCTTAGTATTTGAAAGAAACTTTTCCCGGTTAAACTGGTCGCTGGATGGCCATGAACTTGAACAGATTAAACATTTCAGCTATTTAGGACTAACATTCCACCATACAAGATCATGGAAGTACCACTGGCAAACCTCCCTTCAAAAGGCGGAGATTACAAAACTAGCCATACTTCGATTCTTCCATACAAAGGGCGGCAAGTATGTACCGGCAGCTCTAAAAGTATTCAATGCAAAAACTGTCCCCCAAATCCTGTATGCAGCAAATGTCTGGCAGAATGGGGACCTGCCTAAGCTAGATGGCTTCCAAGCACAATTTATTCGATCCTTGCTTCAGGTGCCCAATTGTGTGCGAAATTCCATACTCCTGCTAGAAACGGGTGAATGCCCAATTTCAACAAAGGCATGGTGGGCTGCACTAAAACATTGGCTCAAGATTGTAGTATTTGAACTTGGGGAGGGACTGTATAAATACCTGAACAATGAGGAATACATCAGCCAATGGCAGAAAACCATGGCGAGAAAAGCCACTGCTTTAGGTCTGTCACCCACCCAACTCTATTGCCTGGGATATGAAGGTGCCCTAAAGACCTTAAAGCAAAGACTTTGGGATAATTCACACAGTGATCTACGACATCAATCACTTGCGATCTGCAGTCCATTGGCAGTAGGAGTACAATATGGGCATGTCTTTAAGCCAGCAGCCTATATTCAAAACTTGACAGTGCCAAACTACCGAAGGCTGTTCACAAAAGCAAGACTGAATGTTTTCCCCTCTGCAGTGCTGGAGGGCAGGATGAGAGGAGTACCCTACCAGGAAAGACTGTGCTCGTGCACCCATGATGTAGATTCTATAAAACACATTGTGCTGCACTGTGGGAAGTTTGAGCAAGCTAGGGCTGAAGTGATTTCACCCCTGCTAGCCTTGCTCCCAGGAAAATCAGAGGATTTCTATATCAGGTTCCTATTGGAAGACCGGTCAAATGCCAGAACACTAGCAGTGGCAAAGTTTTTATCTGTGGTCACAAGAACTAATGTTTCCTATTCCGAATTTGAGTAAGATGTCTGAGTGGTTTGAGGGCGGGGTGTCCCAGCTGTGTATCGCTTGGTAACGAATTGATGGGTCTATGGACCGTAATAAAGATTGTTGTTGTTATTGTAATAAAATCCTAGAAACTCGAGAGCTTTTTTTTTTAAAAAAAAATATCCCCAAACATCTCTACTTCTAACAGAAAATCTCATAATAATATTACAAGTGAGGATTATAGGCAGGAATAAGTCTTTAATGGAGTATGTTTTTCTCTCGCAGCTTGTGCACCCCAATACTTAAAAGATTACAAGGAATTCTGTGTCTGGATAAACACATAATTGCCATGTTACTTACTTGTAATGTCCCTGAGCAACCGCTGAACACAAGGGTGTAAAGCCATTTTTATCAACAGGATCAACTTGAGCTTCTGAAGTCAGCAGCAATCTTACACAATCTAGGAGTTGGGGGAAAAACAAAGGCATATTGATATATAAGAGGGAAGTGGTGGGGGAAGATAAGGGTTTGAAAACCAGAGAGCATTCCTCACAAATCGTGCATCTGCAGTATGTAACCATAAAAGTTGTTTTGGCTATCTGGTTGTCCACTGTTGAAACAGTGCTGGACTAGATGGGTCTTTGGCCTGATCCAGCAGGCTCTTCGTATGTTCTTACCTACCGAAGGCAATATTCTGTATTGTGATGCCAGCTTACTAGGACACCTGGGCAAGGGAAACTTATCTCTCATATATAGAGAGAGCAAATTAACAAATTCTTCACATTCACCAAGTTCTTTTTTATTTTTATTTTATTTATTAGATTCATATAACACCCTTCTTCATAAGATCTCAGGGCGGTTCACAGAATAAAATACAGGATAAAAGCAAGTAGAAAATTAAAACAAAACAGCAAAACAATAACCCCCTCTTCCCACAGACACATTTAAAATGTCACAGAATATAATTCAGTCCAAGGCCTGGTTGAAAAGAAACATTTTCACCTAAAAATACATAATGACGGCAGCAGGTGAACTTTAGAATACACTGGAAATTTTTCCAACTTTGGATTTTGCTGCCGCAGATTTGGCGTTGGCCGCTAGCTTAAGATGACTTAGTAAGTGGATAAGAAAAATCCACAGAGGAGATGTCTATTGCTGCAAGTCATGATGGCTACATTCACGCACTGGCGGAGGAGTGCCGGGGGGGGGGGGAGTGCACCATCCCTGGCAGCGTGATCCTGGTGGGGTGCCAGTGCGGCTGCCCCCTGACCATGCTGGGTGCCATGCCCCTGCAGGCGGCATGCCACACCCCTAGGTGTGCCCCACCGCCCTCGCCTGCTCTCTGCCCCCCCCCGGTGCCGGAGCATGTAGCTCCGCCACTGCATTCAAGCTCCCCATTCGGAGGCAGAATGTCATTTGCCAAGACGAAATGATGGGACAGGTCTACTACCTTCATGTCTAGCTTGTGGGAGACTTGTGACTGGCCACACTGGGAAACTGGCAACTGAAATGTTGATCTAATCCAGGCATCCCCAAACTTTGGCCCTCCAGATGTTTTGGACTACATTTCCCATCTTCCCCCACCACTGGTCCTTTTAGCTAGGGATCATGGGAGTTGTAGGCCAAGACATCTGGAGGGCCGCAGTTTGGGGGTGCTTGATCTAATCCAAAAGGATTCTTCTTATGTTCCTCCAACTTTCCCTTGCAACCACTGCCTTCCTTACTGCACTGCCACCCCAACAACAGTTTTTTATGCTATTTCTGCTCAAATCTGATGAAGTGCTTATAGGATTCTGAGGCTGTAAGTGTCCCTTCCTGACCCAAATGTAGACACAGCTATGTCTACAGGGGAAGGAGACCAGTGTAGAAGGGCTGCAACCAGACCCCAGAGCTTATATTAATGTCTCACACCAGGAGCTAATCTGAGGGCTGCAAGATCAAGTTGTTCAGGATCTGCACTGGTTCATCGTTTAATCCTGCCATTCCTCTCTGGAATACAGAGCAACAGTTCAACTTTCCAATAACTTTGCTAAGCAGAGAGACAACAGCTTGCCCAAGGTCACTCAGTGAACTACCGGCCCAGCGCCCTGGCACCCCGCACCACCGGGACTCTACCTAGAGCCGGCCCTGTGGGAGGGTTGTTAGGAGAAGCCTAGAGAAAGGAGAGTGGGGATTGCTCTCTCCGGGAAGCCAAAATGCTTGCCCTGATGGAACTATCACCTCAGTGCACTGTGGAATTCCTCCCCTGAACTACAAAAACACATATAAACACAGCAGATAGTAAAGTCAGGGCACGGACAAAATCCATACCTGTATGTCCATTCATAGCAGCAGAATACAAGGCAGAATAGCCATCTTCACAGGAGTCATTAATGTCCAGACCTTCTTCATTAAGCAGCATTGACAATAAAGTTACATTTCCCTGGGCAGCAGCTTGGTGAAGAAGGGTGGGCCTGCCACCCAGGGGGACAGGACCACCACTCATTAATAAAGGGGTTAGGGAGGGAGACCAGCCT
This sequence comes from Zootoca vivipara, assembly GCF_963506605.1. Classification (NCBI taxonomy): domain Eukaryota; kingdom Metazoa; phylum Chordata; class Lepidosauria; order Squamata; family Lacertidae; genus Zootoca; species Zootoca vivipara. The sequence continues at coordinate 18,410,328 of NC_083285.1, read as the reverse complement.
GCGAGTTAAAAGCAACATCAATTAGAGAGAACACACATGAAGAAGTTAAAGCTGCACACTTTGAAAGCTATCTCAAAAGTTCTACAAAGGAAAACAGATTCTGCCATTTCAGCACATATAAAAAATATTAGCACAACTTTTTTAAAAAAAGAAAAAATCCTGGTTTCAAAGATAGCTTCAAATCACACACATGCTAAGTGAAACAATTTATTATTTAGATAAGCTCAAGGAAACACTCCATCCACTTTTGGTACAGTGCCTAGATTTTGTTTTTGGTTTTTTTTTTAAAAAAAGGTTATGTTTTAGTTGAAAAGCTAGCTCAAGTTATTTTGGTTTAGATTTAGCAAAAAATAAAATATGTTTAAAGTTACATATGATTTTAAAGAGTCCTTTTATCAGTATTCTCTTAAGAAAATCTGCTTAAATCTATGCAAAATATGACAGGCATTTTAGTTGAAAGTACATTTAAATCTCACACTACTGTCTAAGCCTGCTTGCTACTCAGCTGGGCTAAACACTGCATAGACTCATCTAAAATGTGGCGGCAGCACCGCAACTTCCTTTGCGTTTTCCCGTAAGGACTAAAGAGCAGTGATTAATGAATTACATCAAAATGACTGGCTAAAGCTTCCACATCGTCCAGTAAGAAACGCAAGCAACAGAACAGCATTTTAGGAAATTATAGGAGTTATCTTGGATAGACATTCCAGGTATCAGACGTTAGCAGCTTTAGAGGAGAGTTTATTAAGGACATGGAGTCTGCTGTATAGGGTGCGGAAGACTTTGTGAACTTTTCCTTGATCAAAAGGCTGCAAAAGGAAATAGAAAAGGGGATTGAAAATAGATATTGCTTCTTGCAACTGTGGATTGCCGATCGAAAAAGGAGAAATTCCAAAGGGATTTCCAGCCTTTATGTATTGAGGTTCGGGTTATCATCAAGTTACAGTGGTGCCTCGTTAGACGAATTTAATTCATTCCACGGGTCTTTTCTTATAACGAAAAATTCATCTAGCGAATCCCATAGGAATGCATTGAATTTTTTTTGAGTTTTTTTTTTTGCCCATAGGAACGCATTAATTGAATTTCAATGCATTCCTATGGGAAACCGTGATTCGCTAGACGAATTTTTCATAAAACGAATTCGTCTAGCGAGGCAACCTCCGATCGAAAAATCCTTTCGTTAAGCGGAAATTTCATTAAGCAGGGCATTCGTTAAGCGAGGCACCACTGTATAACAACTGCCCACACTATAAGCCAGGCATGAGGAATTTGGGGCCCTCCAAATGTTGTTGGACTAAATCTCTGACCATTGGCCATGCTGACCAGGACTAATGGGAACTGGAATCCAATGATATCTAGAAGGTCACAGGTTCCCCATACTTGCTCTAAGTTGGAAGGATCATGAATTTTAAACACCAAGCTTGGTAATATTTGTATTGTGAAATAAAATTTCTGTGGCCTCCTTGATGTAGAAAGTATTCTGCTCTTGTCTTGCTTTTCTCAACTTAACAGCCATTCATTAAATTATCTATTTCCAAACTATTGTAGGCTTTGGTTATCTCCAAAGTTTTAAAAAGCTGCCTTGTCTTTAAGCAAACCGAATCATAAACGTTACACGTCTCAATAAAGATGGTGTTTAAAGAGGAGAGCCTTTTCTCATAACAGAAAACAATCATTTATGTCATGGAAAATAATCACAAATGTATTAACCAAATTTAAAAGGAAAATACAGAAAATGGGCCATAGTAGAACTGCAATGGGTCTCATTGGTCTTGGACACTATATTAAGTGGGCAGCTACTGGGCAGGAACCAATGAGAGGGTTAATGGAAGGCACTAACAGACTGGGGGACAAAGCTAACTAATGGCAGAAGATGATGGACCAAAGGAAGGGATTCAGAGGATTGGATGGGCACAAAGGATAAGTGCAGGCAATAGGTAATAGAATAACAGCTCTGCTTATCTCCTTGGAGGTACTTACCTTGGGGTTGTTCTGTTGCCACTAATGACAACATCAATTTCCTCCCTCCTCAACCAATACCACTTTGCCACTAAACAGTTCAGGGGTGGACAGCACGGAAGTAGGGAGAAAACTCTCTCTAGGAAACTCCAATAGAGTTTCAAGGTCAGCCTCTCTTATTAGAGATGTCCCTTCTATCACCCCCTAGCCCAGCAGACAAAAGGAGCCAAGCTTATAATTCTTGGTAGCCCAGGGCAGTTGCTTAGTTGCTTGGAGCACCAATGATCAACTACAATGGATCCTTAACAGAAAGGTTGGCTTTAATGAAACATAAACACATTGTGTTGTTATATAATGTTGTTGTTTAGTCGTTTAGTCGTGTCTGACTCTTCGTGACCCCCATGGACCAGAGCACATCAGGCTCTGGTCCATGTTATATATATGATATATACATGTTATATATATGATATATACATGTTATATATATAATGAAGAATCCATTTCATATTAGTTCCAACAAAAATTCATTAGGTTCATGCATGGCAGGCTATTATAGGAAGTTGTGAATGTTCAATAAAGGAAAGGAAGAAATAGAAAAAAAAGGGAAGACTGAGAGAAAAGAAAGGAGTTTTTTTTATATAGTTTTAATGATTTCCTTTCTATTTAAAGAACTACAAGTTATCACAAAAAGTTGGGAATATCATCTAAACTTTGCCTTACAAAGAAAGAAGGAAAGAAAGAAAGAAAGAAAGAAAGAAAGAAAGAAAGAAAGAAAGAAAGAAAGAAAGACCTAACAGAAAAAACGGATAAAATCTAGATGAAAGAAACCTTTATATTTTAAGCTAGATTGCTTCCACATTGGAGTCCTTTAGCATCACTGTGGCTTTGCTTTTCCCCAATTAGCTGGAAGAATAAAAATGGGCATCCCAGACAAACATAAACAGCATAGGTTTCGAGCCATTTTAATTAAGTTTCTTCACTGGAGGCCAACCCATTTTATTCTTCCTTGATGGGCATGAGTGCAGGAATGGTGGTGAACAGCCTCTTAATTGCCCCTTGAATTTCTCACAGCACAATCCTATGTATTTACTCAGAAGTAAAGTCCACTGAGTTCAAGGGGACTTATTCTCAGCTAAACATGTATAGAACTGCAGCCTTAATGTCTTTTTTGGTTCCCATGGATGGGAGGTGGGTTAATTACTGCTTTTCTCTCAAACTAGAAACTAGTGTGTTCTCGCTATATAAAATAGGAAAAGAAAAATAATTAGCATAAACCGGTAATTCTTTTTCTGGCCCATTTGCAAGACTAGAAGAGATACTGGGGCAATTAAAGAGAGGCTATTCATCGTGCATTTAAGAGGTTATTCATCACTAACTATCAGGGCCCTTAAAAGCCTCAATAGTGTTTTGCTTATTCACACTGGACAGGCTGGTTTTGCAGTTGCATTTGTTTACCCCCCCCCCCCCCCCCGCAAATCACTACAAAACCCATTGGGGAAGGGAACATTAAAACTGCTGGAATACAATGGGCTGACTATGACATTGCTGGATATCTCGTTTAGAAGTGAACAATGAATGGGGAATTCCTATTAGTATGGAAGCAAACCTCATTTGTGTATGTTCATATGTTAAACTAATGGGACGCGGGTGGCGCTGTGGTCTAAACCCCTGAGCCTAGGGCTTGCCGATCGGAAGGTTGGCAGTTCGAATCCCCACGATGGGGTAAGCTCCCGTTGTTCGGTCCCAGCTCCTGCCAATCTAGCAGTTCAAAAGCACGTCAAAGTGCAAGTAGATAAATAGGTACTGCTCCGGCAGGAAGGTAAACGGCGTTTCCGTGCGCTGCTCTGGTTTCGCCAGAAGCAACTTAGTCATGCTGGCCACATGACCCAGAAAAACTGTCTGCGAACAAAAGTCGGCTCCCTCGGCCAGTAAAGCGAGATGAGCGCCGCAACCCCAGAGTCGTTCGCGACTGGATTAACTGTCAGGGGTCCTTTACCTTTACCTTTATAATGTTAAACTAACCAGCTCTTGAGAGTCCCATGGACTGCAAGAAGTTCAAACCTATCCATTCTGAAGGAAATCAGCCCTGAGTGCTCACTGGAAGGACAGATCCTGAAGCTGAGGCTCCAATACTTTGGCCACCTCGTGAGAAGAGAAGACTCCCTATAAAAGACCCTGGTGTTGGGAAAGATTGAGGGCACTAGGAGAAGGGGACGACAGAGGACGAGATGGTTGGACAGTGTTCTCGAAGCTACGAACATGAGTTTGACCAAACTGCGGGAGGCAATGGATGACAAGAGTGCCTGGCGTGCTCTGGTCCATGGGGTCACGAAGAGTCGGACACGACTAAACGACTAAACAGCAACAAGAACCAGGTCCAGCAGCACTGGCAGGAAGATGCACCATGTCACAGGCCTAATTCAAGGAGCCCTTTTACTGAACCTGTTAGAAAGCGGGATCATCTTTAGAATGGTTCTGGTTGCGAGCAGGCCCCCAACCCGGTTCCTCCCCACCCCCGGCATTGGTGGAGTAATGCCTTCATGCCATGGTGGCACCACCCCAGGCCTATTGGCCAATCATTTTGTGCGGGGTGATCGTGGGGGTTTAAAAGCAGCAGTGTGACCTGTGCTGAGCACCTGCTTCACGCTGCCGGACACCCGCCTGCCCACCCAATTTTTATGTGTTCTCTGGCCTTGCTTTGGACTTTGGTTGGTTTCCTGTCTTGGGACAGTGACCGGGTAGGAATTTTTCTATTTGGCAAATAGTGGCACTGGCCACTTGGTTTTTACCTACCTCTTAGCAATCGTTACAACTTTGTAAGGTTTGGCGGTTAGGCATTGGCTCATTGATTTGTGGGGGAGTGGAGGTCAGCCATTGCCTGCCCCTCCATTGAACAAGGGTATTCCGTTAAAAGAATCCAGGGTCTGGATCCTTTCCGAAGTCCGCTTGAGGGGCTAGCGCCATGCCAGGCCTCTGGGGACACCAAGGAGAGCTGCAGGCGGATTCCCTCGATGTGGCTTCCTCTTTGGGTGATTTACCCTAATTGACTTCCTGCAAAGGGGGCAGGAGTCTTATATAGTCTATGCCAATGTCTAAGCCAATACCGCTCACATTTCTGTAATTCAATGAAGTTGTGGTCTAAATTTTTTGCCAATAACCTTAAACCTAAAATTCTGTGTCCGTGTGAATTTATTTTAACAGGGGGCTGGTCTGGGGGGCCTTGCCACGCAATCATGGTTATCTGGTTTATTTTCCTTTGGGTGTCGGGCTGGTAGAGAGAGAGAGAGTGGAGGAACAAAATGGAGCTTCCAGCAATAAGTACTTGATTTAGCACTTATTTAGGAATGGTAGCAATCAAATGTTGGGATGCTATTTGTAACTGTTGTTCAGATGTGGGTAGAGAGGGAAGGTTAAAGACATTTTTGGCCATGGCTACAGACACAGACGAAAGCCATTTTCAGAAAAAAAAACTTTTGAATTCCATCTTAGCTTTTTAAACGAGTGCAATATCTTTTCAGTCATATAGATATTTGATAAAGTAGGTTTAGTGTTCACTATAGCAGATCCGGATATTATTAATATTGCATTCACCTTCCCAGCGGAGCTTAAATTTTATCTTCTTGGTGAACTGCTTTACAAATTAACAGGGTCCCAGCATGGAAAGCAATTCCAGGCAATAGCCTGAAACACACATGAAGATTACTGCATGCAGCAATCACACACACACACACACCACTGCATGTATGAGTATTGGAAGAGGAGGTCCATGGAGGATTAACGTATGAAGCAGCATGAGAAAGCCTTCCAAAACACAGCATATACAAACTAAGCAATAATAACTGCATTGCATATTTCGTATGCAAATCCCACTGTTAACATAACATTGAATCGGCACCGATTTCTAAGAGTTTGCAAGGAAGAAGAACCACAGGTTTGTATTCATTCAAGAAAATGCGTAACAAAATTAGGAGACATGAGTAAGCTTTGTGGTTTCATATGCAAGAAGTTAGCAAATACAAAGCATCTGGGAAAGCATACTGGACATGCAGTGATGGGAGAATGAAAGGAACAGGGGGGGGGAGAAAAACAGCTTCTGGCATCAGCTTCAGATTGTGGAGATGATTAATTTCAGAGTCTATTACCAACCTCTCCTGCACCCCATTCACTTTATGAGCAAACCACATCACAAAAAGATGAATCAGATCTAAATGAACCAAATAAAAACAATGTTGATTGAAAAGTGATTTAAAATAAATAAATAAATAAGAGCAAATCTAAAAAAGAATGGATAATCCCAAGGGAATGGGAAATTCAATTGCTTAGAGCCATTTTTTATATTTATGCTTCCCTCCCACCCCAGTCTAAATTGTAAACTCAATTGATATTCATTGGCTGAATCAGGAAGGCTATTCATTGGCATTAAGAGAGCTGAATCACGAATACTACTTACAGAGGTCTTTCAAGAAAGTGGCCCACAGCTAATAGGGGCTCAGTTGACATTTCATACTTGACAAAAGTATGGAGATGCACAAGAGCCCTGCACTGACATATAGAATGAATTTGGTAATGATAAGGTGGCCAGGCAAGCAGATATACGGTAACCAGCCTTGCCTAATTCCATGCATACTTTTTATGATAGCTCTATGATGGGAATCATGCTAAATGCAGCTGGTCACGTTCATCAGGCACCATGTTGCAAGGGCAGCAACACCCAGCTTGGTAGTGACCCTCAGCTCTGGTAGGTTACATCTGCTGCCATCTTAAATAGGATTGCACAGCCTCACTTAAAACACCTATGGAACAAGCTCAATTGTACTCAAGTGACAATTGGCAGGCTCCCTGAATGATCACAGCTCATGGCGAGTATGTGGGGTGGATTGGATCTAGGAATCTTCAACACGGGACTCCAGACATTTAGAAAAAATCTTTGGATTGATTGCACAGCATTTTTCATGATGAATACACCTGAAACTCAGACCTGACTGTACTGCACAAACCTGCTGCGTGACAGTGGCGTGTTAAAATTTCCATTTGAATTGCATGGTGAAAACACTCATGTGCAGTGGCGTAGCCTGGGGACAGGGCGCAAAATTGTTAGCAGCACAAAATTTCAACACCCAATGCTACTTCAATATAGCTGTGTGCTTCCATTGCTGGGGTCCACTGAAAACATCTTCTCCACGTGAAACCAGGAAGTGAAATTTCTAGACAAGGGAACAACTCTTCTTTTCTTATCTCTGCAGCTACGATCTCCTGGGTGACACAGGTGCCATTAGGAAGCTGGATGCACATGCGTTCTCCGTCCGTTTGCCTCCCACCCACTCCACCCGGGCGCTGGCAACCCAAGCTATGCCACTGCACATGTGGCAATGTTCTTGCATTCTTTCCTGATGACTGTCCTTGAGCTTGGTCCTGTCTATCTGTGACCATGTACAATTCTCACGTTAACCAGAATTGCGTGAATGCACAGCAATTGTGCTGATGTTGGCACATTTGTACCTTTTGGGAAGTCACAGGCTGCAACCCTCACTGTAATCCTTATTCACTGTAACTCTGTCTTATCCCATAGCCATATATACTTGTGCTTCTACTTCACACAAGAGTATGGAAGGTGCCATAGCTCAATGACAGACGGTCTGATGTTCAATCCCTGGCATATCTAGTAGCAGGTAACCTGGTAGACAGTTTTCAGAGTCCCAGCCAGGGGGTCAGAGCAGATGATACTTGGCTAGATGAACAAAAGGTATGACATGTTTTAAGGTAGCTTCCCATGGTCTTTGCTCAAACCACAAGGACATGGAGAAAGGGATCATATGAAGGGGATTCTGTGTTGATGCTACTGCAAGGATGACATGCTTCTTAGAGGCAGCCAAGATGCAAGCAATGTTACTTTAATGTAGGTTGCCTACAGAAAAGTATCCTGGGGATTTATTGCCAGTTGAATTACAGAAGCAACTGTAACATCTCTCCTAGAATGAAGCGAATAAAGGGTAAGAGTAATTTAAAAGCAAATGTGTTGCCAGGTAGATCCAATAGGATGTATGATAGGTTCTCCTTAAGCATTTTAATCTATTTTTATTGCCATTATAATAATTAGTCTTTTGTGGAATGAGAATACATCATTACAGGAAAATGTGGGATGTTACTAGGGCAATAAAACAATGCTATGCTACCCCATAATACCAGATCCCTAGTTAATGGGTGAACCATTTTATTATTGATTGACAAAGAAGAACTGTTAGGTAACTGTCTCCGAGCTATATCGAACCAAAGCAAACTTAAAGCTGCCTTGGGTTTGATTTTATCATCAAAAAGTGGGAGGTAAATTCCCAGATAAATACCTTTTACATTCACTGTCTGTTATGAAATGTGAAAAGCCTACTGCAACCAGAATCCAAATCAATTTTTGAACAGCTTTCTTATACACCCGGTGGTTCTTTTCAACCTGATTAACAAATGTATATTCAATCGACCAGCACTTGGCATTTAATTAAACGTTAAGAACTGCATGCTGAGTTTCAATGAACAATTTGGAATTGAATTGTCAAGTCTTGCCATTTTAGACTGAAATATTAATTGCACTTTGCTGAAGGTAAGCCTCCTATTATTTCTAATAACTGGCCCACTGGCCAGAATTTTTCAGACACCTGAATACTGTGGTGAGCAGCGTTTCCCTAGATATAGTACACTTAACAAAAAAAAGGGAAGGAACAGGAATACAGTGAGCAAGGTGATTAACCACACCCATTAGAACACTTCCCTGTGCACCTCACTTCTGTTATAATAGCTTGTAAACCATAAATACCATTCTGATCTGGATTTTTTTCTTTTGCTGAATATTGTCACTCAGGGACTCTTCATGCCACCTATCTCAATCCCCAAAGGGCTAGGCAGTTCTAATAAAGCATGATGTTATTATTCATTTGAACATATAGCCTGTTTCCTCCTTAAAGGAAATATATACATAGGAAGTTGCCTTGTGTTAAGTCAAGACCATTGGTTCATCTAGTTAAGCACTGTTTAAGCAGTCTGGCAATAGCTCCCCAGGGTTTCAGACAGGAGTCTCCCCCAGTTCTACTTAGAGAAATTTGGGAGTTGATTCTGGGATCTTCTACATGCAAGGCATGTGTTTGACTATTAGTCCTACAAAAATATACAATATAAAAATAAACATATACTTTTATTTTTTTTAAAAAATCCCGTTAATTTTGTTTAAACAACAAGCAAAACTGCTTACCAAATGCTGAAAAATAAAATCCTTCAACAGCTCGAATCCAATGTCCAAAATCCAGGCAATACAGAAATGTCTTACAATACTTCTAAAATGGTGGCAAGGTTTAATTACATGTGGTCCGGAGTGATTTTAGAGATTACAAGGCACCCTGGGTAGCTCAGTTGGTAGAGCACGAGATTCTTAATCTCAGGGTCGTGGGTTCGAGCCCCGTGTTGGATGAAAGATCCCTGCATTGCAGGGGATTGGACTAGATGACCCTCATGGTAACTTCTAACTCTATGTTTCTATGGATGAAGGTTTATCTTCTAAGCAGTGGCGGCACATGTGGTGTTATGAAGCTACAGAATCAAGCTGGCAACCAAGTTGTTCCTGGATGGGGCTGGTGAGGTTGAAGTCACATGGGTGCACTGTCTGGACCACTGGATCAGCTGGTGGTAGCCCTGCTGGTGCAAACATGTTGCCCTGTTGACACCCTACCCAAGCATGGAGCAGCAATACCAGTGTTGGGAGGGCAACTCCACAGCTCTCCCCCACAACACCCACCTCTACTGCCTTTAAGCATGTTTGAGACTCCAGGCACTCTTCCCCATATCCTTCATGGACCACTGTTCTCCCCAAGCCCTAGATTCTTATCCTCAGAGCTCAAAATATCCTTGCTATTCTTAAACGGAGAAAGTACACTTTTGATCCCTGAATGCCTATCGCTTTGGCACCCCAAATATCAGAAGATGAATGTGCAGTAAGTGAGGATAAACCTAGGTAGCTTTATGTTATATGATGCAATCCACTTGGACTAATATTTTTCCTAATGCATCACCACGCTGTTGACATATATAAGAAAGGCCTACTTCCTCAGTGTCTTAGCGTGAGCTGTTTTTCTGGGAATGTGCTCTCCTTTTCAGGATGAGAACCTACATTCACAGCTAAGATGGGCAGAGCCAGCATTAGGGGAGACCCAAACCCAACTCTCTGTTCAAAGAGAAGGCAGGCTTTCTGGCATGGCCACTATCATTAAATATGGAGGCACAGAATTCTACTAAGGCCCTGCCCAAAGTGTGAAGCAGAATTCAATGCAAAGGCCATTTGAAGGAAATTAAAACTTCAGGTGTCTTCAGTGTCTTTCAGGAATGCTTCAGGGCAGTAAGGACTCCTGGGCTGAACATGAATTAAACTGGGGCACTTCTAGTACAAAACCTTGTTGTTGACGACCTATACCCAACTGGGCTGTGGAACACAAAAAACAAATCCAGTGGCGCTAGAGGGACGGGGAGAAAACCCTCCACAAATAAAGCCAATAAAATATATCCAGTCATATAAAAAAGCTAAAATTGTGCCACTCATTTTTAATTTTTTAAAATCAGTTCTAGTCCTTTGGTTTCACAAGAGAGGTACTGTATTGGGAAGTCACTCCTGGAGTGCTCTCAAAAGCTGAGCGGTCAAAACCCCTAAAGGAATGTAACGCAGAAGCAGTTCTTAAATCGTTCGCTGAGATTTTCAAGGTAATTGAATATCCTCGTTCCTAGATGGGCTCGAGGCTGCAGCCTCTCACCCCTGGCTGTGCGTGCAAAACTACACATCATGTCTAGTTCCAGAAGTCTTTTCTCTGAAGGCTCTTTTATTATCAGGTAAAGCCTCTGATAAATGATGGAACATGGGACTGGTGAGGGGAAGGGGTGGGGGAAAAGGGGGCTGTTTAACTCTTTCTTCCCCAGACATTGATTTAAAAAGTACAGAGGCCTGTGCCTTTTATATCTTTGGGGGGGGGAGTAGTTTGGGGGAGAGCAACTTTGAGTGAACAAGCAGCTGGGAAGTAAATGGTTAAAGAGACATGAACACCCATCTTCTGCTTTATCCGATTAAAAAAGAGACAGAAGGGAGGGGAGAGGAGTCGTGAAACTACATATAACATAAAGTTCACCATTTAAAATTATTCTAGACTTTAGAGATTCCATCTTGCAAGGAAATACACAAATTCCCCTTGTGTGGGAAAAAACTATGTTATGGCCCCATGAAATGGATTTCCCATACCCCTGAAACTTAAAAGAAAACACACATGGAAATTTCAACTTTAAGGAAGAAGCAAAAAAAGGGGAAAGAACAGGCTTAGGGAAAAGGAAAGCTATAGGAGAAAATATGGCAAAGTAGCAACAAGTTTAGGAGTATATTGACAATCCCTTTACCTGATGCTGTTACCAGTAGGCTGTCTGAATCACATGGTCTACAGGATGAAGCACTAACAGGGTTTATGGAGGAGCTACAGGCAATGGTGGTGGGAATGACAAAGGAACTTTCTGAACATGCAGGTTGGTTCAGTCCGGGGGATTGGGGAGGCCAGGCACCCACCTGAGACGTGGCCATGGCTGGAATGGCACACCCTGCAGATGCCACAGATATATCTAGTGTTGGTTTTGGTGGCAGCTGAGGTGAGGACTTAGAAATGACCTCCTCATTTATTACCCTGATTCCTTGAGGTGAACTGGAAGGAGGTGAGACTAGGGTTTTGCTGTCAGTTTTGGCACCTATATTAGGGGAGCGACCACTATCCATAAGGACTTTAAGCTGTGGGTGCGGTGGAGATGGAGTCTGTGAAAGGCCTGGCTTTTTGGGAGGAATGGGCGGAGGGTTTCCTCTGTCAATCCTCGACACACTGGGAGTCTTTAGACCCATTCTACCGACTGGGGGAGGATACGTGCCAACGTCTATCGAATGTGACATTCCCGGCCGTCCAGGTGGAGCGCCCTGAGGACTTGTGAATCTTGACAGGACCTGGGTGACGGTATTCCGAGCTAGCTGCTTGGCAACTAGGTTGTCTCGACTCGTGGGCGACACGTCTCTCGACGGAGGGCTTTGGGTAGTGTTTCCGTTTTGGTCTTGGTCGTTAGCATTGGTTTGAAATCTAAACCTAGCTGCCTGGACGCGTGGATTCAGGCCTTGATGCCCAGTACTGCTGGCGGATGGAGAATGCAGAGAGTGCATAGACGATGCTTGCAGGTAGCTCTGAGGTGCTATACTGGGTGCTGGCGAGGGTGCAATGCTATTTGGAAAGGGGGAAGGTAGATTGGTTAAGTCAGGCGTTGCATTTGGTCCGTTCTCCTCAATTCTGCTTTGGCCTTGAGTCAGAATGGGAGTTGAGGGGGACAGGAGCAGGTCATTGCAAGAAGAATGCCTGTCCATGACTGGCTTCACAAAGCCTGCATTGGAGCATACATTCATCTTTGTGTGGCCAGAGAGCAACGGGTTGACAGCTGAAGGCTTTACAGGTACAGTTAAAGGCAACTTCCTAACACTTTCGGCTCCACCATCTAGTAACGCCGCGTCTGTCTGGCAGGCAAGCGTTCTCAAAGCCGGTCCCTCTGTTCCAACAGATACAGAAACGGAACCTCTATCTTTGTTCTTACGCGGGAGGGAAAGGTGCAACTTACTGTCGTTCTCCTTCTTCAGCTGCTCAATCAGTTTTCTCATCCTCTCCCTCTCTTCTCGGAGGTCGCAGGTGTACGCTTCCTCTCTGCCAAGCCTGGCATGCAGTTGCTCCCTTTCTGTGTCAAAGTCAGAAAGCTGCTTTTCCATTTGGGCTTCCATCTGTGCACTCCGCTGCTTCTCAACGGCAAGAGATTCCTCCAATTCGCCGGCTTTCTTCTTTTCTTCCTCAAATTTTGCCATGACATCTTCCAGCTTCTGGGCCTCTTCGACTATTCGGCTGGAGAGCTGTTTACATTCTTTCACTAGCATCAATACAACTTGTTTATTCTTGCCACGCTCCTCCTCAAGACGAGCACATAGTTTCTTATGTTCCATTTCGAGCTCCTGTAACTGCGATTTCTCCATTTCCAGCTACAAAGGAATGCAGAACAATATTCTCATTACCATAAGGGTTGGGCTTTCCTCTTTTTTTTTTTTAGTCTCAAGTAATAGAAATCAGTTGTATTTTATGTTATTAAACTGATACAAAAACCTATCTTTAATGGGACCTGAATTAGACATTTTCTGAGCTAAGTTATTTGTGCCAAAATGTTGCTATGTCTCTGTTTTCCAAGACAGGTTAAATGAAAACTAAACTCACATTTCGTTGTCTTGATTTTACAGGAAAATACACTCTTTTTGTTTATTGTTAATGGGAACAACTACTTTGCTTCGGCAAATATCAAAACTATGCTTTTCGCAACCGACACAGTGTCAATGGACTCATCTGCAGTATATACATTCAAAGCAGTATTATGTAACTTCAAACAGTCATGACTTCCCTCAAAGAATACTGAAAAGTGTACAGTACTTTGTGTAGTAGTAAGGGAGCTGACCCTAATTGCTCTCACAAAGCTACTATTCCCAGAGTTCCCTGGGGAAAGGGATTGACTATTAAACCTATATGTGTGGTTGGGGGAATGGCAGTCATCAGGGTGTTGTTCATTTCAGTATTTTATTAAAGGGTAACATTATTTCAACAAAATCGTCTGTATCAGACATCCCACAAAAGAGGCATCAAATTAAAACTATTTTACGGTTATCAAGAACTTTCCCTATTTGCAAGAATCAAAAGCATTAAGGACAGGTGGCTCAATGGATTTGTGCATCAGGCTGTTAACCAAAAGGTTGGTGGTTCAATCCCACCTCAGGGACAGGATACCTCCATTGCAAGGGGTTGGACTAGATGATACTTGGGATGCCGTCCAACTCAACAATTCTATGAGAAGTCATCTGTGAACAAAAAAATGAAGGCCAGTGTATGTGTATTGGGAGAGGGCTATGCCGAAAGGAATGAATGGGACTAAAGAATGCTAGCTAAAGTCTCATCAAGATGGCTACCGGTATAGGGTGCCAAATAACATCACCAGCATGCTGAACATGGATCAGCAACTACAGTGTACCAGAAACTCTGATGCTCAGATATACCGATTTGATGCTCAGATATACCAAGCCCAGGCTTGGAGTTTTTCAGAAAGCTATATAGCTTAATTTGAACCCTTTTTTGCCTGCTCTTCAGGCTTTGAATATGCCAAGTCGGAGTTTCCACACCCTTTATCTTTGAACAATGTTTATTTAAAGTATAGTTTTTTCAATTTCCTTCTGAGGAAACTGTTAATCGCAGTGAAACGAGGTTGTAGCCGGCATCCCGTCAAGGCTTTGATTGTTTTTGAAAATTGATTCTATACCAGTTATTTCTAATAGTTTTCTCATAATCTTTAGTTCCTTATATACTTTTATCTTATCTGATTACCTCTCGTTTCAGGGAATTTCATGGTGTAATTGTTTCTTTTATATTTGGTTTCTATTTACAGATTTACCGATCAGCAAGCTTGGAATTCTGAAATAGGTAGGACAGAATGTTCCTTCTATTTCCATGCTCGTAGGGCCAAGATTTATTCCCTCTTTGAAGGAGGAAAATACCTGTTTCCTGCCCAGTAGCTATTTCAGAACTGGATATCAGTGAAACTGAAAAAGCTCAAACGTTTACTCTTGACTGAGGGATCATTATACAATTCAAGAAAATGTAAGGGGAAGGGCTTAGTTGCATGTAATAGTGTAATCAAATGTGATCTTCATTCTGACCACAGGCGTCCCCTTTCCCCCAACTCCCCCCCCCAAATAAAATAATTGCACACAGGGTTAGTCAGTAAGCTGATAAGAGAAAGCAGATAAAATGGTTGCAGTCCAGCATTTGTGATTACTACAGAGGCGGGGAGGGCTTTACATTCCTCTAGATGCTAAAATCATACTAATTTCAGAGTTGTAAGAAGATACTGTATGGTGAGTATATTTCATGTACGCTGTAATCTGGGGAACCAGATGGCCCAGAGGATTGGTAACAGGAGATGGAGCATTTCATCTCTAGGTCAGTGGTTCAATTTTGGCTTTGGTTGCTAGCGAAAGGAAAGTCATTATAAACTGGCGACTTCTGAGTGGCCTGCTGTTCACCAATAGGATTCTGTGTCCTCCCTCCAACACGGAGGAAAACTGATGAGTCTGTTGGACAGCTCCTCCAAAGAATTTTGTTGTTATTTGCCTACACTCCCTTTTTCTAATAAGACAGCTTCTGCTTTGTTTCTTCGAAAACTTCATAAACAAGGAATTAACAGCAGCTCTGCTGTCCTCCGCACCCACTCTGAATAATAAGTCCTTTATGCTTAGCATGAGTAAAACAGGAATCACTCTGAAAGTGAAGCAGCAAGGGAATAATATTGCATATCCAAAAAAAGAAGCTAACTCTACAGACTGCCTGGTGCTTGAAAAACGAGAAAACATTTGCTAAAATTCCAGGGATTTATACTTCAAGTCAATAAAAGCTAGCTATCATGGTGGCAATGTTGGACCTGCAGTCTTAAAACTCTTCATTTAATTTCTAAGACTTGGGAGGAGAATGGTATGGCAGGATGAATATTGGAAGAGGATATTTCTGCTTTATATCCAGCAACAGACATCCCTCAGAGTTGCTGAATTACAGCGTCGATCACTAAATTGTCTTGAATTAGCGACTGGAAATTGCTTATAGCAAAATACTTTGGATAATGAAGGACAAGCGAGCATGTGAAGCACCATCGTGGCGGTTGTCTCAAGCACACGTTCTTGACTAGGTCTCAAAATATGAGCCAAGTTATTGATTCAGATATGACGTAATATAATGAGAAATGAGATGTGGTTCAACCCATGTGGATTATCTGCTTTAGCAAACAAGGGGTGCTTTTCAGGGGAAGAACTGAATAGCTGGAACTGCTCCGCACATCCATGACAGTGGCCAAGTTACAGTCCCAGGTTATGCATTCATTTGTTGTATTTCTGCTCCCACATTCCCAAAACGAACAATTCTAATTGCAATTCAAATCACAGCAACAACAATAATAAACTCCTCCATGCAAATTGGAAAGCATTCGCACTGTCAGGATATCTTCCAGAACCGCAGAAGAACCCAGCCTTCTTTTAAACATTAATTAAGTATAATGCTGGGTGATGGGAAACACATTTGCCCCTTTTCCAAGAGTGGCAAAATAAAAATAAAAAATGTTTCTTCCTTGGGTATGCTAAACCATGTTAAGCACATACAATTTTCACATTATAATCCCTTCCACGGATTGTCAAATTGACAAAGTAGTGACTGGGAGGGAAGCAGGGGTGATAAAAATAGAGCAGGTAGCTTTTTATTTTTAGTGTTATTTTGATTTGTTTACCAAATACAGTTAAGACAGGTAAAAGGGGCAGGGAGGCCTTTGCAGTGGTGGGCTAGATAGGGATCATGATTTTATCTTGTCTGTATCTTTAACTGACTTTTTCAGCTGTCTTTTTATTGTATTGTTATTTAAGTTTTTTTAAAAAATATATATGGATTGGTGGCATTTTTATCAGCTTCCCTAAGGATAAGCTGCTCTTTTTTTATTGGAGAGGAAAAGGAGGCTATATGTTTGAAAGATAAATAAAACAGGCAATGTATGTGGAACTGTTTGGTTTTATTATGCATTTTCTTTTGCTTTATTGTCCCATTTTCTGTCCACTGTTTTTATGTACACCACTCAGAAATACAAATAAATAAATAAATAAATAAATAAATAAATAAATAAATCTAGCTAAATGGTTTGTTATCTCCCTTCAAACTCTCCCTTCTGTGAATATTTATTCAATTCAAAATGTTTCCAGATGTGTACATCTCAGATCATGCCATCCGCTCCTTATAGCAGATTCTGCTAAAGGAAGCAGGATGGGCCGTTCCCTCACGTTGCATATGTGCTTTATAAGACGTTTGTTTTCTAGATGAGTCAACCTGACTTCTTTGCCCCAATACTCTTACGGAACCTGCTCCCAATTTGTTCCATCGTGTCCCAGATTTTCATGTCCATCTAGGCTGCTAGATCCCGTCTTGCCTACACATACCTTCTGATTTTCTTGTACTGCCTATCCATGTTTCCTGTCACTGAATCCTATCCCAACATCAAACTGTTTGCCAAACCCAGCCTTAGTTCTCTTAAGCTAGCCGCCTCTCTTGGTCAACTGAGACTCAGAGTTGCTGCCCTCAGCTCCTGCAAAACTAGACAAAAACAAAGTGTTGGTGCTGACCTTTAAAGCCCTAAATGGCCTCAGTCCAATATACCTGAAGGAGCGTCTCCACCCCCATCGTTCTGCCCGGACACTGAGGTCCAGTACCCAGGGCCTTCTGGCGGTTCCCTCGTTGCGAGAAGCCAAGTTGCAGGGAACCAGGCAGAGGGCCTTCTCGGTAGTGGCGCCTGCCCTGTGGAATGCCCTCCCATCAGATGATGAAAAACAGCTACCAGATTTTTAGAAGACATCTGTTCAGGGAGGCTTTTAATGTTTAATAGATTATTTTATTTCATTTTTCTGTTGGAAGCCGCCCAGAGTGGCTGGGGAAACCCAGCCAGATGGGTGGGGCATAAATAAATAAATAAATAAAAATAATAATTAGAGTATTCTCTCTCTGATCAGAAGAAACTCATCAGAGCATGGGTACCCAGCATAATATCCTCTGGATGTTGTTGGACTACAGCTTCCATCATCTGCTACCGTGTTTCCCCCTTTTTAAGGCGTAGTCATAAAATAAGCCATAGCAGCATTTCTAAGCATTTGAGAAATATAAACCGTACCCCGAAAATAAGCCATAGTGATAGGTGCTGTGCGGAAGAGAGCACTGAGCTCCCCGAGTCAGCAGCAGCAACGCCGGCCGCAGCAGTGTTTGCTGAGTCCTTTCTTGCTTTTGGGACTTGGTTACTGTGCTGGCTTGGGATGGTGTGTGTGCAATTGCTGTTGCTGCTTCGTGTTTTTCAGCTGGATTCTCTGGGTTCTAAGCACTTTCCCCCGTTTGTTTGCGAAGCAGCACTCGGCTGCAGCCCCTGCCTCTCCCGGCGGCTGCAGGAGGCTGCAGTTGATCGCTATCTCCTTTTCCATTTCTTTTGTCTTTGAGCACCCGGCCCCGCCCCCTCTCCCCTTCGTGGAATGAAGAACGGAGTTTTAGCAGCATTTCCTCATTATAAAAAAAAGGTCAGGAACTTTTACTTTAACCTCAAAAATGGGATATTTCCTCTCTCTAAAAACAACTCTGACCTGAACACCAATAAAATGGGGGTAGATCACCTCCAGTTTATAAATCCGCAAGTAGATCGCAGTCTCCTGGAAGTTGGGCTCTATACTTTGGCTGATTGCAAGCCTTTGCATCTTTAAAAAACAAAAACCATGCACCTCTCAGTCTTAATTTTCCTTTAATTCATCCCCCTATACCCTCCTCCAACCATTGCCTCCTTCCATTCCTTACCCCCCTCCCTCTCTCCCCACTTCCCTCACTCCTGTGCGATCTCATTTAGTCATATACTTGCTTTTTCTGTTGTGTTGGCTATTTTATATTTAATATTATTACCCTTTATGATGTTATTTTTTCCCTTGCGATAATTATTTATTTTTTATCTTTAACTAACTTTCCTTTCCATATTTTTCCATATATAACTCAACACTTTCCCATTCCTTCTTAACTCTTTGGATAGAGTGCCCCCCCATTATTGTTGTTAATTTTACAATTCCTGGATTTTTTATGGAACCGAACAGCTCGGGTGCTTCAGAATGTGCCTTCTGTTGCTACAGGGCTATGGGGCTTCACTATTTGACCCCCCCCCCAGGTTGGGATTTTTAAAGTAGTTCTGTGGGTCCCAGGGCGCAGAATCACCCCCGATCCTTTCCTTTGTCTAAACAGACCTCTTCCCCCCTGACTTTGGAAGGCTGTGCTTCAAGGGTGATACCAGGGGTTTTTTAAGACCTGCGCCTCTTAAGGATTGTTACGGTCCATAACTTCCATTGCTTTCTAAAGGGTTGGGGGTTTAAAGCACTGCCACCCCCACCCCACCCTGCAGGCGCTCGGAACTGGCAGCGCCAACAACGCGCCCAGCAGCGCGCAGAAGAGAGCACTGAGCGTCCTGAGCCAGTGGGTCCCAGTTGTACCAGCACTTTTTTTAAAAAAAGACACCCCCTGAAAATAAGCCACTGTGTGTTTTTTTGAGGGAAAAAAGTTATAAGACGTGTCTTTAAAAAGGGGAAACACGGTAACCATTAACCATGCTTGCTGGGTCTTAATAGGAGTCCAAAAACATCCAAACGGCACCATGTTTGGCTACCCCTGTATCAGAGGGTTAAAAAAGAAGTCAAGCCACTTGACCTCCTAGTACCATAATACTGTAATACATCTGTCTCCAAGAGTATGAATCACTGTACGAAGCATGTTTATCTTTAATTACTTGGCAAAATGTATGTAAATAAAGTCCAAAGGAGGATTTGGTTTCAGGTGTCATGCAGTTGATCCAATTACGTCGAGTTGTCAGCCAGCAGCAGCTATATTGGAGATATGGAGCTATTGTTAGTTCTTAGCTTATAGTAAAGGTATACTCTCAGCCACGTTTGGGAAACTAGCAACTTTGCCCCACATTCAGATCTTGTTCTGTTGGGTTGCCATCTGATCAAAGAAATTGCAATTGAGTAATCTTTTGAGTGTTTAGTCAGTTCATCTATCTGTTGGACAAAAATATTATTTCTGCAGTAAAAATAAAGCTTTATTTGGTTTAGATTTAGACATGCACACACGTCAAAATCAGACATAATCTTAACACAGTCACTCCCTACTGGGTGCAAGTGAAGGGAGAACATCTCTTTTAATGATGGCACTTGCCCTTTGCCCTTTTCATTTAAAGAAACATTTTTTACATCTGCTACCCAATTAACTGGGAGCACCATTTCAGTTGATTAAATATATCTAATTGCCAAGTGGGCTGCAAGCAATTCCCACGGCCAATTGCCAGGAACGTACAAAGACAAGGGAAAGTTTCTTACCATCCACTTTTTATTCGATATTTACAGAGAGAGGCTTTGGAACACAGCCTCTTGGATAATGGCATTGTCCTGAGCGAATCTCCACCCCCCCTTCTTTCCCACTTCCTTATTTGTCATCATCATCACCTCCTGTACAGGTGACGCTAAGTGCCCTCTGTCTTCGAGCTCTTTGCTCTCCTATTTTTAAGGCTCGCCGGGTTCTGGGAGATGCTTTCTAGTGTCTAGTGACAACGTGTCAGCCAGTTGCTGCTCTGCTTCTGCCTCTTGCTCCTTTCCCATTATTTCCTAACTTTCCCCCTCATCTGCCTCCGAGCTGTGACCTCCCCCAAACCCCTGTTGTAATTCTGAACTGTCTTCCTCTTCTCTGGATGGGTCAGGCTGGGGAGATGGTCTCTACCATTCCTCCTCTGCCCAGTCTCTGACACTAATCATTTGATCTAAAACAGGGGTACCCTACATGGTGCCCTCCAAATATTTGTTGGATTGAAAAAGGTAAAGGTAAAGGACAGTTAAGTCCAGTCACGAATGACTCTGGGGTTGCGGCACTCATCTCGCTTTACTGGCCGAGGGAGCCAGCATACAGCTTTCGGGTCATGTGGCCAACATGACTAAGCTGCTTCTGGCAAAACCAGAGCAGCGCACGGAAACGCCATTTACCTTCCCGCCGGAGCGGTACCTATTTATCTACTTGCACTTTGACGTGATTTCAAACTGCTAGGTTGGCAGGAGCTGGGACTGAGCAACAGGAGCTCACCCCGTCGTGGGGATTCGAACCGCCCACCTTCCGATCGGCAAGCCCTAGGCTCAGTGGTTTAGACCACAGCGCCAGCTCCCCCTTTTCCTGACCACTGGCCATGTAGGCTGGGGCTGATGTGAGCTGTAGTGCACCCAACATTAGGAGCACACCACATCTGCTGCCCATGATCTAACCAATTAATCAATTAAATGTTGCAGCCCTAGCTGAAGGTTTGCATTTCTTCAGAATGGCCATTCTTCAGCCTCAGGACTGTATCCAGTTGTCATGCTGGGCCCCTGGATAATGAGGACCTGGTTCTCCTGACGACCAAAGACACAGGTAAGCTGACAGAGCCCATGGCATCCCTGGTGTTCTGGGAAGCACGTTCCAAAACCTACAAGGGATGCTCTTATTATGATGTAAAGAGGAATATTCTTCCATTGTAATAATTGAAAACTATCAACCAGAGATGTGTCACGAATGCTAAAATCAGTAACATCTTAAGGGTATCCAGCGCCGTGGTTCAAGAATCCTCCAGCGCCCCCCCCCCCACGGCAGCAGTGGCGTGTGGCTGAGGGGCGGAGACGGAGGATGGCAGAGCCTGGACGGCGTGCACCACCTTGCAGGGGGCTGGCCTGGGCACAGAGCCTTGGCCTCCCGCCCTGGACTGGCCCCTCCTTGGCGCCTCCCTCCAGCGGCTGCTCCGGGACGCGACGGTGGCACATGGCCATTGAGCTTCCTCCATGAAGCAGAATCAGCAAGACTCCTGCCTAGAGTGGCAGCAGGCACGTGGTGCCACTCTAGGCAGGAGTCTCGCTGATTCTGCTTCATGGAAGCTCAATGGCCGCACGCTAGTGGCGCCATGGGGGGTGAGGCGCCGGCAGCAGCTGCTCCCAGACACCAGCCGTTCGGTGCCCCTTTCACGCCACCCAACCCGGACCTAGAGACGACCCTGGATAAAATACAAATAATACGGCCACTCTAGAATCACACACACCTAAAAATTTGATTTCTATTTTTTTTAAAGTCATAAAAATGAGAGGGAATACATTCTTTTGGAGATGTGGTAAGCAATTTTTAAAAAAGGAAAGAGCAAGTCAAAGCGGGGGAAACGGTTGATGGGGGGGGGTACCTTCTTTTGTCTGTTTTCAGCAGCGACCAACTGAGCTGCCATTCTCTCTTGCATTTTCCTGCAGTGAGCCATAACAGCTTCTAAGATGGAGAGTGGGTTGGTACAAATGGACTTCTTGTCTTTATCACCAGCACCTGACTCATAGTCTCGCTGCAGAGCCAGAAATGGGTCACTAAGATTAAATCTCCCATACCGCTCCTGGATAAAGACCTCCTTCCTCCGTGCCTAAACAGAGAGATAAACAAAATGAATCACTAGAGAATAGTTAAATGAAATGTTGACACACACAACAGCGCTATACGTAGAACATCTGGGAAATAAACAGTCACAGATTACTTCAGTATTTTTAACAATACATAAGCCAATGCATTTTGAGAATAGCCATGTTTTATGCCAGTGATCTAAATTAAATCTTATTTCCAAGTAACACCACAAAATTAATTATATATATATGGCCTTTATATATGCCTGAGATAAATCAATAATTTAACATTTAGGTTTATTAAGTGCAGTTAATAAGATGTGGCCATTTTAGCTTTCTTCCCATCTCCCAGAGTTCTCTCTTCGCTGCTGCTACACACAATTATAATGGTTATGTAGATGTTTTGTTGCTTTCATCAGAAATGTGGGAAAAGAACATCATTTGAGAAAGTCAACACAACAGTTATAATAAGACTGTTATGTTAAAAAATAAAGGATGCTGTGCATTTTGTTTTTTACTCCCCCTTCCAATAATAATAATAATAATAATAATAAATTATTATTATTATTATTATTATTATTATTATTATTATTATTATTATTTGTACCCCGCCCATCTGGCTGGGTTTCCCCAGCCACTCTGGGTGGCTTCCAACAAAGATTTAAAATACATTAACATGTCACACATTAAAAACTTCCCTGAACTTTTAAGTAGTTACGAACCCCCTCAAAGTGTTGCAAGTTCCTGAAGGCAATGCTTGCAAAAAGCCTGATTGCTTTGGAGGGAAATGGTCACCTGCCACTATGTACACATCATTTTGAGCTGGCACAAGATATTGCACTGCTGAAACCCTTTTTTTTTTTTTTTTTGCATCTCCCTTGTCTCTGCTGTGCCTCTTCTCTTCATTGTGATGCTTTAGCAACACCAGCAGGAGCAAATCCCCACCTCCACCTCCCTGTCTCACTCTAGAAAGGACCTGGGGAGGGGTCATTCTCGAGTGAGGCATTCTGGGTGGGGAAGTCATGAAAGCACCAGTAGTTTCCTGCGGCAGCTGATAAACCCTAATATTGGTGGCGGGTGAAAGTTACAGTAACTTTAAAACGCTCCCCCCAAGAGTTGGGCGGCATCTAACTGAGGAATGAATCATGGCTCAAAAATAGAAATGCAACTTTAAAAAGACGCCAAATGCTATCATAAATAGCCTCACAAACTGAAGGTAAGAGTGATGATTAAGCGTGAAATCCAAAAGATATTATGGGAAGTGGAGAACCACATTAATTATTTTGGTCTTCTCTCAAGATACCAAGGCCTGAAAAGCAGGTGGCTTCAAAAACAGGCCAAATGATGAGAAGGCACTCATCGTTTTAGAAATATCAGCATGAAGGAAAGGCAGCGCTAAGCGGAAGCAGGCTATTCCATAGTTAATTGAGTTCTATTCAGGCATTATCTGACATCAACAACAAGGGTTCCAACAGTGGTTTCCAACCATTGCTCCATCCCCACCATCATGCCTCTGTTGAACATCTGTAGAGCACATCTATAGAGAGAAGCAAAGTCTACGGTTGTAGGTCCCTCTGTTATTTTGAACCCTGTTTGAGCTATAATACGGGACTCCACAACGGAGCTCCACTTCTTCAAATTTCTTGTAACTCCTGTTGAGAGACGCAGATCTGGTAAAGATCCATTGATCTACTTCAGGATATTAGAACTCAAAGTGAAATCCGATGCACACTTGCATGGAAATAAATCCAATGGAAGACCATGGGACTCTTTTGTGATAATTATATTTTATATTCTTTATTGGAAAATACAAAATTATAAAAATTACAAGTGTACAGAATAAGATAAGACACAAAAAAGAAGGAACAAGAAGTAGCAACCATGTAGGGGGGAAAGGAGATGTTGTGTGCATTACAAAAAAGGTACTTAATTGCTGAGTAAATATGCATAGGTTTACTGTATGCTTGGGACTTGGTAGGATAAACTCTTGCTAGCCCTGAGAATTCTCCCAGAGCTTGTGGTATCCAGAATTCACTAGGACACGGGTGTCAAACACAAGGCCCGGGGGCCAAATCCGGCCCGCCAGACCTCGTTATGTGGCCCGCCGAGCGCCCCAGCCAGCGGGACCCAGCAGCGGGACCTTGCTGCTGAAGCGCCGCGCCGACAAAGCGCCGACAAACAGCTGGGGCCGGGGGGGGGGTAGAAAGGCGGCCGGAGCAGCGCCGCACAGAGAGTCCCGAGCCTCTGGGACGCAGCAGTGCTCTGTAGCACTTTGAATCCTCCTCCTGCCACGGCTCGGCACCTGGAAACGGCTGCTGCTGCTGCTGCAGCACAGACAAAGCACCCAGCAGCACCGCGTGGAGGAGGAGGAGGATTCAAAGTGCTACAGAGCACTGCTGCGTCCCAGAGGCTCGGGACTCTCCGCACGGCGCTGCCGTGCACCAACCCGGCAAGCCACCTCCTCCTCCTCCTCCTCTTGCCTCACCTCCTCCTCCTCCTCCTGCCGCGGCTCAGCCTCATGAACGTGAGCTCAGCAGCGGCTCAGCCTCATGAACGTGCAACTCTGAGGCTTTACACACTTCTCCTAAAATGGACACCCGCTGCTTCACGCTGCACGGGAAATGCTTTTTGCCCCTGGGTCCCTTCGCGCTCTTTTCTGGTGCTGAATCAAGGCGGCGACCCCCCCTTCCCTTTCTTTCTTCCTCTCTCTCGTTCTTATTCTTTCTTTCCCTCTCCTTCCTTCCTTCTTTATCTCTGTCTTCTCTCCCTCTTTCTTTTTCTTTCCTTCTTTATTCCTTCTTTCCTACTCTTCTTTCTCTCACCTCTTTCCTTCCTCTCTCCCTCCTGCTCCCTCTTTTCTTTCTTTCTTTCTTCCTCCCTCCCTCCCCTCCCCTCCCCTCCCCTCTCCCTCTCCTCAGAAACAGAGGATGCATCTGCTTTATACTTCTGGCCCTTAAACCCTGGAACCAGGAGAGCAGCTCCAGTGAGTCAACCTCAGCCAGTCCCTTCGGTGAAGGGTGGTGGCTCACTGGCAGAACATCTGTCCTGCATGCAGAAGGACCCCAGCATCTCCAGGTACCAGTAGCTCTGCAAAGCTCCTGCATGAAACCCTAGCGAGCCTCCACCACCCAGTGCAGTTACCAAAAATCATTTTTCAATAAATTGTACAATAATTGTACATTTGAATATCTA
Source organism: Zootoca vivipara (assembly GCF_963506605.1). NCBI lineage: Eukaryota > Metazoa > Chordata > Lepidosauria > Squamata > Lacertidae > Zootoca > Zootoca vivipara. The sequence goes on along the minus strand of NC_083285.1, from coordinate 18,385,070 downwards.
CTTGCCATTATTCTGACTATGTTTCTGCTTTCAGAGCTAGTTATTACTTACATTGTTACAAAAACAGTAATAATTGAATGCAGTGACAATAATTTATGATAATAAAGAGTGGACACATAGTCCTACAGATACAGCCGGCCCTTTGAGGGTGACCAAACTGCTGATGCGGCCCCCAATGAATTTGAGTTTGACACCCCTGCACTAGGACTTACTACAGTAGCATCCAAGACCTACAGCCTTTTGCTAGTCATCCTCCGCTATAGACTGCTTCCCAACAGATCTTACCTAGAACCCTGCAGGCTATTAGCAGGACAAGATCACATGGGTGACAAGAAAAAATGGGGATTGTACACCCTTTAGCAACTTCTGGAGTAACCTGGGCAATAAAGATATGCATCTTTCCTGAAAAGCATCTCACATTCGCAGCTGGGTGCTACAGTGATGAACCAGAAGCGCAGGAAGTTCTTAATGACCTTAAAGAGAAAATCATGCATTGCTGGCATCTGCGTATAGAAACAAAACTAACACGTTTTTACAGTACTCTGCAGATTTCATCACTTAACATATGGTAAAGAGTGTAACATTTCCCTGATTCTTTTTTAAAGTCACAAGCAAAAAAGCACGTTACATTTTTTTTAAAAAATTATAATTAACAGAGCTTTTGCATGGAGAGAGAAAAGTGCATTCTCCTTTTAAAACGACTCAAGCATTCCTCTTTTTTTAATGCCAAGATCCAGACACAGTATTCCACTTTGAGGCCAACAGACAAGTTTAGAAGAAGTCAGTGGAAGTTTCCTTAAACGTCACCACTACAAATAGCCAAAGGAACATTTTCTAGTGAAAACGTGTTGATTTTGTCTTTTTATAGCAATGATACCTTTGGCTGGGCTCTAGAGAAAGCCAGTTTTATATGACTCACAGACACCTGGTGTTTCTAAAATCCAAAACTTTCCTCACCACCCAAGCATGCCAATCCGATCCCCAGCATACTTGCCAAGGGTACTGTATGGGAGTGTGACCAGCAGTACAGTATGTCAAAAGGTCATGACATTTTATAAGTGCACATGTGCATATTTAGTCTGTATGGACAAACACACACAACGCT